>NC_136068.1:593107193-593707193 GCF_964261635.1 Lissotriton helveticus | reverse complement strand
CTTCTCTCAGTATTTCTTTTTTCTTTAATTCACTCAGTTTCTTCCCTTTTTGTCTTTCCCCTTCTCAATTTCCTTTTCCTTTCTCCACTGTTTTCTCTTTTTCCTTTCTCTTTCAACTTACCTCTATTTCTTCCACTACTTCTTTCTTTGTCTGCTTCATCTCTATGTCTTTCTTTCTTTCTCTTTCTTTTCCATTTCCTCCCCCTGTGCCTTTCTTTCTCGTTTTCCCTCAGTTATTTTATTTAGTGTCCATTTTTTCTTTCTTTTCATATTTCTTACTCCACTTCTCTCATTTTACCATTTCTCTCCTTCTTTGTTTATTTTGATCTCATTTCTTTCCCTTTCTATGTCCCCTTTTTACTTTTGTTCTTTTCCACCCTTTCGTTTTCATTTTCTTTCTGTTGTGCGCTTCTTCCTTTCTGTCCCTACTTCTTTCTTTTTTCTGCTTCATGCTTTCCTCATTTTCATTTATTCAGTCATTTCAGTATTTTCTTCTTTCTTTTTCTCCTTAATTTCTTCCCTCATCTCCTTTCTTTTGTCCATTTATCTGTTTAGATTTATTTTATCCTCTTTCTTTCTCCGGCCTGAACAATAATTCTTTCATGATAAATGCAATATTTTATCAGATTCAGCAGAAGTCGTCCTTTTTTAGTATTGTTTATTGCATTGTCACATAATACTTTAAACTATAGAAGTAGACTAGGCACATCCATACATGAAATACGCCAGTGAGAAATTCCATTAGTCACTAGTCCATGTAATGAGAATCATTCCACATTCCTTGATTAGGGTGACATTCCTGTTTAAAGCAATGCAGACACTTTCCAAATTGAATGAGATCAGTACCCAATAATTTCTCCTATATCGAGTACCTGCTTCATTACTATCAACTCCTGGCCCTGGGGTTTGTTACTGTATAATGAATCTATATCCAAGGTCACCAATGTGAAAAATGTATACTTATTGCTTTAAACCAGTATTTTTTCCTAGTCACAGAACACATTTATTAACACAGTAGAAGCCCACAATGGGCACTGCGCATGCACCAGATTTATGAAACTGTATGCCACCCACCTGAATTAATGTTGATATCAATTAATTTCTAAGCTCAGTGACTGTCTGAAATTGGTACATTGATAATGTTTTTTAGGTTATGGAACGGTTCTCATAACAAACTAGTTTTAAGTGTAGATCCATTCATGTCGCTTTGGTCAAAAATTTCCATTGAGTCTGGTCAGCGGACCATTTTTGGATTTGAGTGTTAGTCATCCTGGTAGGGCCCTCTACACACAACTGTATCTGAAACCTGTGCTTAATTTGAGCCGGTGGTTTCTGGTGCTCAGCAGCGGCACTTAATCATCAACACCAGCGCTTTTCATGAGCACCAGTTAAGAACACATTCATTTACAGGGAGATTAAGCGATTTGCCCAGAATCACAGGGTGTTGAGCCGACACCAAAACTCAAACCTGGTCGAAGTCAGCAGTTCTGCCCATTACACCACATCCTCTCCCCACTTTCATTGTTAGTAGTTGGTTCTGTTTTAGGTTGTAGCTTACGGGAGAAATGGGCTGGTGCAAGCTGCCTCATAACTAGAGCCCTGGCACTTATTTTTTTTTCTTCAAATTAAACACTGTTTGAAACTGACAAGACACAATCTCTGATGCCTGTTGCCATCAACTCAGAAGTTTGTAGGAGAACTTTATATTTTGGACAGTTTTTGCATGGTAGGTGGAATTAGATGTTTCAGTGCAAAGTATCCCAGATAGAAGGCCCTCAAGGCGCCAACTCTATGAATAGGGCAGGGTTCTTTGACCGACAATATTTAAGTCAAAAAGAAAGAAAAATGTGCTGAAAGACTGGTCTGAAAGCATGAGTAACCCATTGAAAACATTAATTTGAAGAAGTTGCAGATGGTAAAGAATGAGATGGTCACATGAAAACCCTCTGCTTGCTTTTCAAAAGCCCAGTAATGTACGTGACCGGTCTGTAGATACGTCCCTCCAGTCATGGCCACAATAAGTGTTGCAAATGTGCTGCTTGCCCCCTGCTTAAAACACTAAAGTGTTCAAAGATGGACATTTTGAGTGACATCTTAAGCATCATATGAATCATGCCCCAGAAGTCTAATTTACTGCCTTTCCTACTCTTATAATACATTATTGGTTGCTAAAACAAGACAAGCTATAAGAACGCATTCCCCCCACAAAACATGTAGTCTTGGCTATGGCCTTGCCCCATTCCACTCCTTTACCACCCCTTACCTTGCCCTTGCTTGAATTGCATGCCAACTCCCATGCTACTTACCAGTCCTGCTGGACCATGGTCTGGTCTGTACTATTGGTGGTGCAGGTGGTGGCTCGCTGCGCATCCGGTGGTGCACAGGGATCCTTGGGCTGCTAACGTACTCCTCGTACTCCAGCGGCTCCATCTCTACGGTGCGCATTGTCTGCTCCCGTAGTCGCTCCTCCCGTCTCCGCTTGACCCGCCTGCGGACAAAGCTGCACAGGCAGCATAGTAGCACAATGAGGCCCCAGATAAGCCAGAAGGCAGCAAAGCAGGTGAGGAAGGTGTATGTACCCTGGGACATCCCCATGGTGAGAGCCCCTAGTCTGGCCTGATCTCCAGAGGCACACGCGACTGGGTATAAATATTTCCAACCAACTGAGGATTACTAAATTAAGCACCAGTGGGGGAATCTATGGAGTGGGGCAAGAGGAAAGAAAGACCCTCCCTGGGAGGCCTGAGGTCCACTGAGGGTTTTTAAAGGAACTTGAAGACCTTGGAAATGATCAAAAGATGGGGCTAGAAGTAAGGGGGAGGGGATTCCTGTCTGCAGGTCTCTCCTCCCCCTTCCTACTCTCGGGCACTGACCACAACGCACTTGGCTATGAGGGACTTAAGTCTACAAAGCCGCCCAGCGTGCTCGGTTGGAGAACTTCCATCTGCCCCTTGATCTCACTCTCCTTCTTTTAATACCTCCTTCTTCTCTCCTTTGTCTCTCTGCACCTTTCTCTCTCTCTTCAACACTACTCTTTGTTCCTTTTACTTTTGTGCTCTTTTTTACTTTATCAACTTTCTCTCATTATTCAAGCTGATTCCTTCGCAATCCCACCTTTCCCCTTTCCTTTTCTGCTGTCTTTTCTTCGCTCTCTCAAACCTTTCTTCCCTTCCTTTGATTTACTTTTGTGTTCGTGCCTTCCTTAACTCCCTTATCCTGACTGCTTCACTCCCTGCTGCTCCCTCTGTTCTTTTCTCTCACCCCCTTTATTTAGCCCCTTCTTCCACTTCTTACTCTACCGTCCCACTTTCACGTGTTTATGTCTCTGCTAGATGATCCCTTTCGCCCTACTCTGGATCCAGGGTGCAGTTCAGAGAGCTGTTCAGTTAGCCCAGATGTGGAGCAGAGAGACCAGCAGTATCTAATGTAGCCCAGGTATGGCGCAGGTGGCCGTTTGTATGCTTGAGTTGACCCAAGTATGGCTCAGGTAGCCCGTGTGTGGCTCAGACTCTCGGGTCGCCAATGTACGTTGTGGCTCAGGTAAAATGAATTCTGCTGGTACTGCCTATATTGATCGCCGATGCCCCGGGCATGGCTCAATCAGCTCGTGTGCAGCTCTGGAAGCCCGTTTGGTGAGGTAAGGTAGGCCAGGTGTTTCTCAAATGGCCCAGGTTTGCCAGGCTCAGTTTTGTCCCGGTGTGCTTCTGGTAGCCTAGACTCAGGTCAGCAAGTCTAGGCGTGGTTAAGATGACCCAGCTGTGGTCCTAGAAGGCTCAGGTTTGTCGGGAGTTTCACTGGAAGCTTTGCCGGGTGAATGATTCTGTCTACTCAAGTCAGGGTTGTCACATGGACTCAGGAGCTTGACAGCCCTTGGAGGGCGGTCCGGGTGTTCTGATTGAAGGTAGCGTGGTGGCAGATGGCAAGAATAGTTGGCTGGCAGAATGTGGCAGGTTTTCGAAGCGTCGTCTGTAGTCTACACCAGATTATGATGCCGTTGCGAGACGTAGCGCGGTGGTTGAGCCCAACTGATCCAGTGTCCATTATCCTGTATTGCCAATGGCTGTCGTTGTACCAGCTGCAGGAGTGCTGCATTGTTACCAGGTCTTATCCATCTTCTCACAGTGGCTGAAACGACAAAGCACACAACAAGACCAGATGAGGATTTCATTAAGGCCCAGACACATCTCCTCTCACCACCCCACAGAGCCATGCATACTTTCAGTACATGTATCCTACTACTATCATAGGTCATGAGTTCTACCTGGATAGCTGAGGTTTGTTCTTCTTTGGGGGTCAGAGAAGAGACCTCAGTTGTGTTCAAGTTTTGATATATTTTTGACCAAATGAGCTGGAATATCTGCCTCCCTATGGGCTGTAGGGTACTTGGGCCTGGAGAACCCTAAACCCAGCACTGTTCAGGTCTGTCTTGAACACATAGTGGCAATATTGTGGAAACACACAAACACACTGGGGATGAATGCAAAGCTTGTAGCTTTGCTCAGAAGCCCAAAGGCACGAGGACCCACACATTTATCAACATCCTATGGCCAGTGAAAACATCTCAAAGCAATCTGGGCTTCACAAGTAGAAAGAAACTCCCTCCTTCGAAGTATACTGCACGACAAAGCTGTCGGAAGTGGCAGTATTTGGTACAAATCCATTAGTGACACGAGCCAAAGAACTCTGAAGCGCTAACGGTCTCCAGCTACTGGCCATTGCGTCTCAGCTTCTGTCTGTGATGCGGCACCGGGGAAGCAGCTCAAATAACTTTAGCACCATGTATGGTGCACTTACCAGTGAACCCACGCGCTCTGTTATGGTGCAGTGCGGCAACCCTTGGCACGTTATAAGTGGGATATTCTTGTTCAGAAAGGCTTGTGAACCTTTTGGGCAAATCACGGTCAACTATAACGCAAGTGGTTTTGGTAAGTGAGGGTGACAGTGAATTCCTCTCTCTTGTATGTTTTTGGGGAATAATGGGTGCTCATTTCTCATATGCATGAACCAGTGCTCCCTCGCCAATTTCTGCATATTTTTGCCCGACGTTCCACCCAGACACATCACCTGGTGGTGCAGATGACAAAAACACCTGATCCCAGTTTCCCCCGGGCATTTATAATCCAGATATCCTGTCTGCCATATTACAAGTGCCATATGATATAATGGAATTGTAATACGATGGATGGGATATCCGTCACAAATGTGACGGATATCCCATCCGCCGTATTACAAGTGCCATATGATATAATGGAACTGTAATACGATGGATGGGATAGCCGTCACAAATGTGACGGATATCCCGTCTGCCATATTACAAGTGCCATATGATATAATGGAACGGTAATACGATGGATGGGATATCCATCACATTTGTGACGGCGTAACTCTGTCCGTCAAGATCGTAATCAGGCCTGAAGTCCTGTTGTCGGTCCATCAGGATTACCAATCTACATATAATGAGGCCCCAAATATGTTTTCTCCTTCTCCTAGCCATGGCATTATCTATTTATTTATTTATAAACACAGGTGCTGCACAACAGTTGTAAAATATGATAAGCACCAATGCAACAAAATGAAATAATGATACAATACATATAAACCACTACAGAAAAGCACATTTAGTTACTGGAATAAGAGACAAACTAAGACACTACAAAAAACCCAAAGAAAACATGCAGAAAAGAACATGTCAAGCATTGAAAGAAAGCAAATCAACCTAGGTAGGGATAGGCTTCCGTAAACAAGAAGAGCTTCAAGGCTTTAGGGAACAGAAACAGTTGGAGAACGTTTTCTAGAGGGAGGAAGAGAGTTCCATATAGGATGGAAACAGCAGAGAAATTCTAGTAGAGGGTTTCTACTTTGGTAAATTTCACAATGTCCGTGCAACGTAAGATCCTACTCCTTGGCACTCTGGCCAATCGGGAAAAGTGTAACATTTTAGTCAGACAGGCAAGCTGTACCAGGGGAAGAACCCTGTCAGTCATACACAACCTATTAAAACAGTCCTGTAGTGCAGACAGGGCCGGCTTTAGGGCAGTGCGTCTGGTGCAACCGCACGGGGCGCTGATCTGTGGAGGGGGCGCTGACTGCAGGGGTGGGGTGCGCTGTGTTTAGCAATATCTTATGATTGGAGAGATGAGGTGGACTTTTGCCGGGTGGTAGTGAGAGAATCCGAGGAGTTGGTCATGGAGCGCCAAAAGTGATTGTGGCACGGGGCGCCACCAGCACTATGAGTGCTGAAGTGATTAGTGAACTGAAACAAGAATAGGTTTGATGTGATCAAGGTCGAGAGTATGTGAAGAAATATCGTCGTATGTTGTGATATTGACTCAATGTACAGACGCAGATAGTTCCAAGTAATTTATTTCATCTTAAGATGTAGGTTACAGCAGATCCAAGGAAACGTTCCTCTCAATCTGTCAGCCCACACTGTTCTGCTTCTTCACGGAAAACTCACTTGCTATTCCAGGAAAGTACTCCTGGTTTCCACACACAGAGCCCAGCTACCTCAAGCCTACAACCCCCCTCCTTAAGTTATCATATTTAAACAAAAAAAGAAAACCTTATGCAAACTAATAAGTTATATACAACAATTCATAAGAACATTTATACATATTCCATCACAAATCTAATCTTTTAACCATTTAGGAAGTTTCCTATCTCCCTGTTATCTAATTGATCCTGTTCCATCCCTCCTTTCAACATACTTCCATGAATTTGAGGAATGTCCTCCTCAAATTCCTTTAGTGTTCCAGCTCCTCTACGCGGAACAACCTCTTTCTGCAACTTCACTCCAACCACTTCCTCTTCTGTGGACAATTCAACATAACTATCCCTATTATCCATACTTTTAGTGGTATTTCCACGGTTTGCCTGTATCTCAAAATCATCCAAATCATACAGTAACGCTAAATATCCACTAAAAGCACGCTGCTGAAAATTCTTCAATACTTCCTTTCACCCCATGGCAACTCTTTTTAAGGTCCATGCCTTGCCATTGTTCAACCTTACCACATTATTCAAAAACCTCCATCATTTCCTCAGGTTCTTAGAACTGACGGTCACCTTTAATAAGCTTCCACTGTATCTTTATATGAACCAAATCACCAACTTTGATATTCAGTCCCTAAATGCTGTTTATCTTGTCACTGTAGCTCTTAGTTTTTGGTTTATTTTTACTCATCTTCTCTTGAACAGATTCAAAAGACCCATCCACAAATCCAGGACTAAACAACCATTCTGGGTTCCATTTGGTTCCTGGGTTCTTCCCTCTCATAATAACAAAAGGAGGTAGTGGCTTCATTGTTTGTTAACCTATGAGCTCATGCGGCCTTGCCTAAGAGGGTAACTTAGTCCTGGTTGCTGGCTATGGCAGACGGAATTGTTCCTTTAATTATGAGGTTGAATCTGTCAACCATCACCTTCCCACTGGGATTATACAAGGAAATAGTTCTATGTATCACACCTAACCTTTCAAAATAACTTTTCTCAGCTTTTGAGTCAAATTGAACATCACATTCGCTCAAACTCGTGTCTGGAAGTCCTTCTAAAATTAATACTTGATTTAAAAAAAAAAAAAAGCAGTTTCACTATCCACCTTCTCTACAACCTTTACCACATGCCATCTTGAAAATAAGTCAATAAGCACAAGTATGCATTTTGTGGTATATTCGGGTCCCATGATATCAATTGCAATAGGCTCCCAAAATGCTTTGGTTGGAATCCTTCTAACATATGCGGACTCCCCTACCCCCCCAGCGCCTGGATACCCCTCAGGGGTGATAAGCATGGCTCTCAAATCCTATTTGATTGATTCTGGATAAAAAATGTGTAATCAAATTATTCTTTCCTGGTACATATACAGTTTTGTACACATAGACTTGCATCCGCATTGATAATCTGTTCATCCTACATGAAGCAATAACTTTACCTTTGGTTGTTAATTTCTTCACAACATGTTTATTGTCACATTGAATAGTGATTGGCATACACCACACAAAGCTCCTAAAATGATTAAGCTTCCTTTTCTATAAATGGATATCATTATCTGTTGGTGACAGGTCTCTGGAAGCATAAGCAATCACACACTCTACGGCACACTTAACCATATAGGTGAAACCCACACCGTAACCATCATTACTGGCACCAGAACTAATTACCTTTCAAACTGGGACATCTTAAGGATTTTGGGCCAAACTATAATTTGGACTCCCGCTTGGAGCAACTCAGCATTTTTATCCATTTTCCTGATTCACATTCTCAGGGACAATGGTCGAACCATTAACAACGTCTTCCTTGACCAGCCTATATCTGGGCCCAACTACTGAAAAATCTCTCTCTGACTGGCCGACACCAAGAAGCCAAAAGACAAATGGTCTGAACAAGCCTGTCGCATGTGAGGCAGTGAACTGGTGCCTCACCTTTCGGGCCTGTGCAAACAGAGAGTGTTTTTTATATTTACTGAACCTCAGCTCCTGTGAGGAACAGGGACTTTGAGTCGGTGGATCTAGGTAGTGATCGCACCAGTCCAGCAGCAGCTCCAGATGGTCGGTTCAGTCATGGAGGGAGTATATATTGTTGCTCTACACGGTTACCCTCTGGGTTTACTTTGCCACAAGTGGATTCCAGCTGAACTGGCCCATTAAAGCAGAAAGAGTAGTGATCCTACCAAGCCTTCTAGCCATGATGTGTGGTGTGTCTATACCGTCAGCATCATTTGGCCATACGGTGCTGTTGGGTGCCCTTGTATACTGCTGCGAGTGCTGCGTTGGACTAGCACTCGCAGTTAGGAGGCAGCAGGCTGTCTTTGCACTGGTCTGGGAGCAGCTAGAAAAGGACGATGCAGTCACAGAGGGAGCATGCAATGCCAATCTTTACTGCACAGTAAGTGGCACATGTCACATTAAGGCAAAGGCCTGGGCAGTTGGGCTGGGCCTGTGAACTTTAAAAGGTTACAGCTCTTGCTGAAACTAACTTAGTAGGTATTTTTCTTTATCCATCACTATCTCTCAAGTAGGGGCTGGGCTGGCTGGGCAACCTGGGCTGGCTTAGAAAAAAGAACAAAGCTAAACATACTGGTTATAGTAAAACTGTAGACAATATGGGACTGTTTAGGAATCTTAAGAAGGGTGCCCCTTGAAAGGTAGGGGCACTGGGCCAAAGTCCATTTAGACCATGCCTTAAAACTTCCCTGCCTTTCAATGCTGATACATTGGCAGTCTCCTGTTTGATTCTCTCAAAATCATTCTCACAATGTGAGGTCCACTCAAATTTGTTCTTTGCCTTTTTAACAATTGCCTAATGTTATACATTTTTTCTGCAAATATAGAGATTTACTTTGTACAAAATTCTACCATCCCCAAAAATGATCAAACATAATCCGTACTAGTGGGTGCAGGAGCTTCCTTGATAGCACTTACTAATGAAGGATTTGGTATGACATCACTCTTATCAGTATGAGGTACCCCTAAAATTTGTAATATTCACCATCATTTCACATATAGTTTTGTAAATTTCTTTTGCACATTGTATGTTCTTACAGTTTACAGATTTAAAAACACATCAATGATAGCAACTGGTGCTATGTAAAGCGCTCTGATACCCGATTCGGGTCAAGTTTGAGCTATATAAAACTCTGTATAAATAAATGTCATGAACTAAATACATTACACTGTTAGTTGCAAATCTATACTTTGAAAATTCCACTGCCATCCCCTTCATTACAAGAATCTCAAATCCTCTTTGTAACTTGATGTCATGTTCATTCCTATCCTCTCCAGAAAATTAGAATTTAGTCCTGACAAAAGAGTATATAATTTTTTTGAAAAACAAATTGAACATGAACTGTTGAAACAAAGCAGCTGATGCCAAGCCAAACGACATGCGCTTGAATTGAAAAACACCCATCTGGGGTGATACATTCATGGGTTTAATTGATTCTGGGGCTAAGGAAACCTAATTATAAGCAGACAATTTATCAACCGCTGAAAATATGTTGCTCCTTTAATTTTGCTACCATTTCATTTATTTTTGATAGTGGAAATCTGTCAACCACTATATTGTTGTTCAGATGGCGCAGATCTACACAGACTGATATTTTCCATTACTGCACCATCCTACGTCCGCTGGAAGAATCCACTCTGAACTTTCAATAAGCTCAATTACTTTTAGAACGACTAACGTCTCTAAATCTTTGGAACCCTCTTCTTTGTACTTTGGGGCAAGCATTACCTTCGAGAATAATTCTATGCTCAAACCCACAAAAAAATCCTAAAGTCTTCTCTTAAACCGTAGGAAATTTGTTAAACTTAGGGGCATATTATCAAGGCGGGCGATAAGAGATGATAATTTCTATTGCCCTATTAGCAAGCTGTCGCTAACAGCAGTTAGCGACAGCTTGTAGGCGATAGCGAGCGGTTTGGGGCCCGCTTTGCGTGTCAGCGATATTTATCGCTAATGACATGCAAAGTGGGCGTATCCAACCTGTTAGCGACTGAAAGCAGTCGCTAACATCGCTATCGCCTATAAACAACGCAGGCGTAGTGATGGAAATATTCGCGCTAAGCGCCAATATCTCCAAAACCTAATGCCTGCTCAGACCAGTTCTTAGCCTGTATATCCAATGGGAGGTGGATATTCAGGATAAGTCCCTGTTAGCAATAATGCCTGAATATCGCTGGATTACCAGCGATATTCACGCATTTCGCCGCTATTGCCGGAAATGTTATCGATTTAGAGATAAACGTTGCTAATAGCACGTTATCTCTGTGATAAAATCCGGTGATGCGCTAAGCTTATTTAGCGATAAATATCGCTTGTTGTTGATAATATGCCCCTTAGTGTTCCACCACAGTTATGCCTTCATCAGCTACAAGAACGTGATCTTGCTGTTAGGATTTTTGACAATGTGCTAATATTTCTGGTTGAACCGTTCTAAAACACACAGGCCCTTTATAGTTGCATACAATTTTCCTCATTAGTGCCTGTTTTTTAAATTACAAGTGAACCATCTGTAGCCCATCATATCACTTTTTAGGGCTCGGGCCTAAGCCACCACGAAGTGGGGGCGGAGCTTCCGAGCTCTTATGTATTTAGAAAAAAAAAAGAATTCAGAAAGGGGTCCGGCTGGCACATTCCTTAGTTTTTTATGGCATCTGCGTAGTGATTCGTCTTCGCAGTGCTGTCTATTTAGTAGCGTTGACGTGATAGGCTATATGTAATGTACGCGTGCCCGATTTGGCATATTTTCGGCGGTTTCGCGCACGGCAGACCTATTAATCTTAATTAGGAGCTGTCAGAGTGCCCGTGTAATGCAATCCAGATGGTGCGAGCGCGTTCACCATTGCATTGCATACAAAAAAGTCATCTGATCTCTTCAGTGAGTGTCCGCATGCGCTGTACGGGGCATCTTTTTCCAGGCGCGAGGGGTCTTTGTAAAATCGTAGACTGTGTCGAATGGCTGTCCTGTTCCTTGCAGTGGGCTCTTGTTGAAGGTATGGATCTCCCGAGGAGAGCAGGCAAATGCGGGAGGGGTCAGGGATAACAGTTAATCACTTGTAGTAGAAAAGTCTTTGTAACTGAAAGTTAAATAAATTAAATGTGCACCGCAATCTATTTTTTTTGTTGTTTCTATTCTGTTTTTGGATATGGGATTCTTTGACAAGTGAATGACCATTAGCGAAGAGTCGAACTCTACGAAAGATTGTGTGGGCACCTATTGGGAACGCATGAGTTGCAACTACGCTTTTCCAGAACATGCGGTATTAAGAAATGTGGAACCGAGCAGTGTAAAATGACACTAGTATTCTCGTGTGTTTACAGTAATGCTGTGGCGTCTTTTTTCCACTTGCAAGGGTGTGTTGATTAATGGGAGTGAGTTTGCTTATTCATCTGAAATTTTTATTTGTTGTTCCCAGCTCACACCTGACTTGTTTGAGTGTAACGTCAGTTAAGTGAACCTTGTCGTACGGGTGACTGATGACAGATTTGAGATGAGCTTTGATAATACCCAGGGATTTTGCAGAACTAAACATTGCACCATGTAATTAGGGCTGCCCTCCTATTTACGCATGGTAGATTGTAGGGTTGGGCACAGTTGGATATCCAGGATATACACAATGAATTTACATGGCTTTCAGTGGAACTTGTGTGCAGGATTGTCAGTCACTCTGAAAGGCCAACTTGATTTTCCTATTCACTGGCTTGAATAGCCCAGGCAAAGAATATTGCCAAAATTCTCTAGGAATCTGGGTTTTGTTATCAAATAGTTTGGCTTGCCTATAGACTATATTGTTCGAGGTCAAATTTCATCATTGTATGTGTGCTGATTGCAAACGTCTCTACGTTGCTGTCATTCCCTGCCACCCATCTGGTCTCTGTGGCGGGCACAGATTGTCGTACCATATGTATTTTTGCTTGTGATTTTCAACGCCTACCGTTTTGGCATTTGGCATGTTGATACCCTAACCCTACAATGTAATGTAATAAACAGTTACAGCTTGCAAAAACGAATCTGATCAGAAACTGCACCTGAAAATATGAGCTAAATTTGACATACGAAACATGTCCTGTTTTTTCAAAATATTTAGGTATTGTTATTGTTTTTAGATAGAGGTATTAATACAAAATCTTTCTGAAAATTGGCCTAATGTTCCCTTTACACATCTTCAACTCGATTCCAGTTGCCTTATACATTGGACATGATGACATGAAGTATCTCCTGGTTATTATGACTTATTGTGTGCACCTGTTGCATTTTTTCAGATTTTGTGCTTAATAAAGGAGGTTCTGTCCACTTTCTTTTTAATAACCGCAACCTTCTTATCCAAACCATTCCCGAAGAGAGTAGCTAAGGAGCCATGTAGTGTAGTAGTGAGTAGAGTAGTGAGGGCAGAGTAGTGAGTAGAGTAGTGAGTAGTGAGTAGAGTAGTGAGTAGAGTAGTGAGGTGAGTAGAGTAGTGAGTAAAATAGTGAGTAGAGTAGTGAGTAGTGAGTAGAGTAGTGAGTAGAGTAGTGAGTAGTGAGCAGAGTAGTGAGTAGTGAGTGCAGAGTAGTGAGTAGTGAGTAGAGTAGTGAGTAGAGTAGTGAGTAGAGTATTGAGTGCAGAGTAGTGAGTAGAGTAGTGAGTAGAGTAGTGAGTAGAGTAGAGTAGAGTAGAGTAGTGAGGTGAGTAGTGAGTGCAGAGTAGTGAGTAGAGTAGTCAGTAGTGAGTAGAGTAGTGAGTAGAGTAGTGAGGTGAGTAGAGTAGAGTAGTGAGTAAAGTAGTGAGTGCAGAGTAGTGAGTAGAGTAGTGAGTAGTGAGTAGAGTAGTGAGTAGAGTAGTGAGTAGAGTAGTGAGTAGAAAGTAGAGTAGTGAGTAGTGAGTAGAGTAGTGAGTAGTGAGTAGAGTAGTGAGTAGTGAGCAGAGTAGTGAGTAGTGAGTGCAGAGTAGTGAGTAGTGAGTAGTGAGTAGAGTAGAGTAGTGAGTAGTGAGTAGAGTAGTGAGTAGAGTAGTGAGTAGAGTAGTGAGTAGTGAGTAGAGTAGTGAGTAGAGTAGTGAGTAGTGAGTAGAGTAGTGAGTAGAGTAGTGAGTAGAGTAGTGAGTAGAGTAGTGAGTAGAGTAGTGAGTAGTGAGTGCAGAGTAGTGAGTAGAGTAGTGAGTAGTGAGTAGAGTAGTGAGTAGAGTAGTGAGTAGAGTAGTGAGTAGTGAGTAGAGTAGTGAGTAGAAAGTAGAGTAGTGAGTAGAGTAGTGAGTAGAAAGTAGAGTAGTGAGTAGTGAGTGCAGAGTAGTGAGTAGAGTATTAGAGTAGTGAGTAGAGTAGTGAGTAGAGTAGTGAGTAGAGTAGAGTAGTGAGTAGAGTAGTGAGTAGTGAGTAGAGTAGTGAGTAGAGTAGTGAGTAGAGTAGTGAGTAGAGTAGTGAGTAGTGAGTAGTGAGTGCAGAGTAGTGAGTAGAGTAGTGAGTAGTGAGTAGAGTAGTGAGTAGAGTAGTGAGTAGTGAGTAGAGTAGTGAGTAGTGAGTAGAGTAGTGAGTAGAAAGTAGAGTAGTGAGTAGAAAGTAGAGTAGTGAGTAGAAAGTAGAGTAGTGAGTAGTGAGTAGAGTAGTGAGTAGAAAGTAGAGTAGTGAGTAGTGAGTGCAGAGTAGTGAGTAGAGTATTAGAGTAGTGAGTAGAGTAGTGAGTAGAGTAGTGAGTAGTGAGTGCAGAGTAGTGAGTGCAGAGTAGTGAGTAGAGTAGTGAGTAGAGTAGTGAGTAGAGTAGTGAGTAGAGTAGTGAGTAGAGTAGTGAGTAGTGAGTGCAGAGTAGTGAGTAGAGTAGTGAGTAGAGTAGAGTAGTGAGTAGGACATCACAGGCAGCAGCTGTGCAAGCTTCTTACACTCACAAGGAGACCACAGGCAGCTGAGGTGCAATCTTCTTTCACTCACAAGAACGACATCACAGGCAGCAGCAGTGCAAGCTTCTTACACTCACAAGGAGACCACAGGCAGCAGAGGTGCAAGCTTCTCACACTCACAAGAAGGACATCACAGGCAGTAACGGTGCAATATTCTCACACTCACAAGGAGATCACTGGCAGTACACACCACATGAACACAGTCCATAACACATAGCAACAATACATTGGCATTTACAATGCCATTAGCTCAAACTGAAATAAATCCGAGCCCGATTGCATTTCTAATGCTTGTTTTTCATTGTAACCCTCGGGGTATATGTCTGGTGCTATAAATGTCCCAACTACATTGCTAACTAACTTTTCTTTCCATATTGCTTTGTAAACAATATTATAGAGTGAACCAGAATGAAACCCACGATCCTCACCCAGCATTCTGGTTTACCTTTACATGCCTTATCATCAACATTTAACACCAATTTGTCTCAAACTCATAAAATTGATATTATGCTGGTCACTGGTTTATTCCTAAAATGGTTGATACTTGGTTTTGTTCTCAATCTTACTGTTAAATGTGCATAGTGTCTCACACTTTTCCTGTCCACGTTTGAACACAAATGCACATCTTCAAAAAATGTACACTTTTCGTCCTATGGCAAGCACATCATCTAAGGCTGAATGTCCACTCACCCATAACATTCTGAAATAGCAGAGTTGCTTGCATGCATCACCACCTGATTTCTTATTAAATCATCATGCATGGAGCCAAACTTGCAATCTCTTGCTAATTTTTTTTAACTCTCCCACATATTCTTTCACTGTTTCATTTTTGCCTTGTGTACGTTGGAAGTATTTGCATATTGTAATATCTAGGTACACATTTGCTGCAAAATAGCTGTGAAGATCAACAGTAGCAGCATTAAACCCATTAATATCTCTCGCACTTGTAGCCTTGAACATCTGACTGTATACTTTTAACCCTTTAGGGGCTAAGGAATATAATGACATTATTTTCCTTTGATCCGCAGAAAGTTGTTATTGTCGTCAATTTCTGCAATGTAATTCAAAAAGTACTCCTTCCACTCCTCCCATCTTAAGGAAGGTTTGGACACTTAATCAAGAAGGTTGTGAGGGACTAATGCTGAAATTCTGTATTCTCATTTTTTATGTATTGGAATTGTTTAGTGTCCACTTTTCAAAATGGTATTGGACTAATACACTGTCCACTCTTCACCATTACCTACTACAAAATTCATTGAGGCATATGGACCAATACAATGTTGAAGAATACAGTTGGAAATGTCATGTGAACTCAATATAATCTCTTAAATTAATGAGGTACCCTTCTGTGGCACAATAGGGATCCAACATGCACATATAAACAGGAAGGCTGAGAAAACCAATCCTAGCTATGGCAAAATGGTATTTTTTTCTCACCTTGTATAGTCTGCTGCAATTTGCATCAATGCGTAAATTGTATCAACTGTTAGATTACATTTAGACGGTAATCGTGCCGATAATATTTTAGTGAATCACTTCAGTTGCCCTTACAAAAAAAGATCCTCTTCTTCCACGGTTCCTTGCACCTTGAAATTATATTCAATGATTTCTCTGAACAGAGCCAACATGAAAGATGTCCACCGCGTAGGTCACATTGCGTGACCTTGTGGAAGTCGTAACTTTGTAGGCGGGTTATATCCCTCTGACGTTAAACATAAGAAGCTTCAGCAACATGATGAGTTCCCCACAATTCAAATGCTGCAAGAAGGTGCCCGTGTGATGCCGGTTCTCCTGTGTCGTTTGGATCACGCATGTGCGTATGTAACGAACTGTTCATACAGTTTACTTACTATATTAAAAGTAATGGCCCTTTAAGGAAATGCCGTTCCTTTTTGTCTAAATTGCTAAAAGTAGTCTGGAATGACACTACAGTCGTAGAAGAGGAAAGTTATATCAGCTTGACTCAAATGTTCAAGATGTCGGGTTCTTCTTCGGATTAGCTCTTCGTTTGCTGTGTGAATGGCCCCATGTGCACGTGCATGCAATTCTAAGTGATTTATTTAATCTGAAGATATAGGTTACAGCAGTTTCAAGGAATCGATCCTATTAATCTCTCAGCTCACACTGTTCTGCCCCTTCATGGAAAACTCACTTGAAATTCCAAGAATCTATTCCTGGACTCCACACACAGGATCCAGCTACCTCAAGTCTACCACACCATAGGACCAAGCAAACTCGCCACAGCCTTCACTTCGATTAAAATAGAGAATTATTTGAGTGCACCAGAGCATGGTTGTCCCAAGCCAGCCAGGCATCAACTGACTCAACTTGGAATGCCTTCACCAAGATGGAACCTAGAGCATGAGTAAACATTCCAGCTGTAACAGTCAAGCCCAATACAACCCACAGCCTTTAAAGGAGAGGGTGATGAAGCTGGAAGCATAGAACTCAGCCACGGCTGCTACCTGGAACAGCAGTAGGGTGGGGTGAGGGGAAAAGGGCGGTGGGGGATCAGGTAAAAAAAATCACTTACATTCCGGCCGGTTGCTGCTGCTGCCTCTCCTGCGTCCTCTTCCTGGCTTCTTGGGGGAAACAGAAAGCAGGAAGTACTAGCGTTGTGATTGGGCTGTGTGCCGTGGATTGGCGTTCAGCCAAGGGCTGGAGGGATGGGCATGTTCTCAATGCAGGCTGTATTGCAGCCTGCATGGAAAACAGGGAAAGTGCGCATGACTGTTTTGGGCGACCGAGAGGGCCGACCAAACAGGCATAGCGCACTTAGGAGGGTTCTACCACTCCTCCCCTGCTCTGTAGCCCCACCCCACCCCCTCAAGCAAAGCTGCAGGAGAACAAAATAACATGATAATAACATGATATTATAATTTTTTTTCTTTCTTTCTTTTACTGCTTCAGGGAGGTGAGGCTACGCTCATTCACCTTAGCGGAGGAGCCGCCACTGATAGAACTATGGTTTCTCCACCCTGTTGTGAAAGTTCAAGTGTTTGGCCAAGCTAAAGTTATATGGGCAAATTCTTTTTTTTTATCAACCGTCAGCTTGTACTTTTAAACATCAATCTCTCAATCAGGCCCGGACTGGCCATAGCGGGCACCGGGCAATCCCCCGGTGCACCGCACGGGTGGGGGCCGGTTTTGGGGCCTCGGGGGCCCTTTTTGTTCCAGGTTCGCCCTGTAACAAAATAGGCCGAAAACCGGCCCGGCAAAGCGCTCGGCGGACCCCCCACCCCCAGAGGGGCAGCCAAGCACTTTGCCAGGGCCAGTTTTGATTCCCAGTCCGGCCCTGCTCTCACTCACTTTCCAAAAAACGTGCTTTCACAAGGCTGTACTGATGCCAAGAACTAACCTAATTGATTTCTGACAAACACATAGACCGTCAACAGGTATAGGTTTGTAGCTCTGATTGGTCTCTACAATTTTCATATTTGTTCTGAACTTAATATTGATTTTTAGCACCAATAAAATCCTTCAAAAGCACCCTATTTCATACAGTTTATGAAATAACAACTTCCCGTCGATTATTATCAATGGATGGATAGATAGATAGATAGATAGATAGATAGATAGATAGATAGATAGATAGATAGATAGATAGATAGATAGATAGATAGATAGATAGATAGATAGATAGATAGATAGATAGATAGATAGATAGATAGATAGATAGATAGATAGATAGATAGATAGAGACAGACGAGGCGGTCACAAGCCTTGAAAATCTATGTCAACCCCACTCACCCATCTAGGTGATACTAAAAACACTTGTAGTCTGCCTTCATATGGGTCTCTCCTCAGTCTCCAAACCTCCCCTCACACCTGATGGCTTGATCAAGCAAGGTTTCTATCATCTCAAAATAATCCAAGGATGTTTTTTTTTTGCCCTTTCCTCATTGGGGTTGGCATCAAGAAGTGCTTATGGAAATGCCATCTAAGAGCCCCTGAGTTCTTAAAGCGGATTCCGACATTTCAAAGCACAACCATTCCTGTTCACACCAGGACATCAACAAAGAAAAAATCAGACATCCAAACCTTAAAGAGCCCTCACCGGCTCTCAAAGAGCGTTATCTTCAAAGTCCTCTGTATTTCCAACATGGCCTGTGACAAGTTCTGGCTGGCATTTGGGATTTGCTGGATTCAACTTTTTTGTCCTAGATCATCAGACAAGCTCTTTTGCCTGATTCTGAGCTTCATCTAGATGGGTTCGTACAGCCTTTACTGTCCCGGTGCCGTTACTAAAAAACGACAGCGTTGTCGAGTTACAAACCATGATCCCGGACAACCCTTACTTCAGAGAGCAGTTAAAGGCAGACTTATGCTCCCATAGTCCCTCCGCTTGCTCTTTACACAGATCACTGATTAGCACCAAGAGGCCTCAATCGTGGCCATATTGCACCTTGTAAATCCTGATAATATATCACAACACTCGTAAACAAGCACTGGCAAAAAAACAATGGGTCTGGCATTGGCTGGTCCCACTTTGCTTTGCCAAGGCTTATTTTGTGTGTGAATGTTGTTTGTTTGAAGGCACGCATTGTATGAAAACAAGCATTGCCTGAAAGACAAAATATATCACCATTGCACTAGTAGTCACCGGCAATGAAGAAGACTACTTATGTGTGCATATTGTGTAAGAGCAAAATGCTGTCACTCACTGTCAGGTAAGCCAGTACCTAAAGTGGTCTGACTCTATGCATCATGCTGTATGCTGTTGTGGGAGAAGCATAATATGAGTGAGACTACAGCTGACCAATGCATGAGGAAGGCAAATATGCATAGTATAAATATATCTTTATAAAAATAAAAAAAGGAACCTAAAAATGAACAGGGCCCTTATATATGTGAAAGTATACTCACATCTGCCCCCTTCTGGGAGTTCTAGTTATAATTCTGACATGAAGACTTAGAACACTTGGGAAATATGGCTGACTGAAGCAAGCACCTTGCAGGTTTTAATCCATGACAATGCTAGTGACTGAGGTTGAGGCAGAGATGCTGCAAGGGAGCCAGAGTCAAGAAAGAGCAAGATAAGGGCCTGTTAGCCGTGTATAGAATAAAGGGTACAGCAGGTGGATCCAGAGGTGTGAGAAGTTGGCCTGGTATATGATGTTCACTATTCTAGTGAGCACCTTGCACCAGTCCAAACAACCCTTATGGTGATGGTTGTAAAGTCAACCTTATAGACCAACTATCCTAGTGGTAGCATGGACAAAGCAGTCTTAGGCTAAACTCAAGAGGGCATGCGAAGCCAGCTGTTTTACCATATGCAATCCCCTTAATACCAAGTGAAAGGACACCACACAGGTTGTATATCAAAATATATATGTATTTATTTCTAACACAATCCTCTGAACTCTTTATGAGGTCAGAGGCACCAGCACATAACAAGATACTTAATTAAAATACAATAAGTTGCACAAAATACAGTAATGCCCTAGGGGCACTTTGAACCATATACTAAAATAGTGGTATAAGAACCACGTCATGAACAAAGGAAAGGCCTAGGGCCTGGAGAATCGCTGGGGCTACACTGTACTACCAAAGGATAGGGAGCAGGAGGCCCACGGGATGCGCGTGTAGTGTCTTTACACGCACACGAGTTACCATAGAGTTAGAATGGGAACGAAAGAATTGGAAAATAGTTCTTTTAGGACACTTCCGGATGGACTAGGGAAAAGCTACTTGAAACTAGGACACTAGGATTGTCAATACCCACAGGAGTACCGAAATACTCGCGTTACCACACCCACAGGAAGCGGGTGCATAGGTGTCAAAGTGTGTTGGGTTTCGTCGCTGATTCCTATGGAGCCTTGGAGAAAGATGCTGCAGGCGACCAGGAGAGAAGAGTCCGGTTGGATCCAAGGGCAGATCGAGGATGAAGAGTACCTGAAAGCAGAGGGGACAGAGTCCGGGTCACTAGCCAGTGACCAGGATGGAACCAGGAAGGAACCAGGCAATGTCGGGATGCGATCAGGTGATGTCATGAAGCTTGTCTCTGCAGCCACGTGGAGCAGGAGGTGTTGACAACAAACAGGAGCTGGGCACAGACTGTCCCACAAAGCATTTAGCTGTCGGCAGTGTCGGCTTCCGGATTGGAGTCAAGAATCCTTGGCAAAGGCAACCCATGCAGAAAAGGAAGATGGCTTCTTAATCAGACCAGCAAGGTCTGATGGGCTGCTCCTTTTCAGGGGAGCAAGGGCCAGCAACCAGACCAGCGGTGTAAATCAAAGGTTGTCGTCGTCACAGAGGCCACTAGCCAAGGGGCAAGTGACCGGACAGACGCGTCGAGCAGGAAAATGCAGAAGGGTCCCTCGCAGAACTCGTGGAGTGTGGAGGGCTGATCTTCGGTGCAGTTGGTGCTCGGGGCTGGGGCTTCTCCATCCCCAATGCACAACTTCGAGGGTGCCTCAGAAGTTGTACGGAGAGCAATTCGCTGGCCTTTCCAAGATGGCCGGTCCCACGTCTCTCGTCGCCTCCACGGGTCTCAGCACTGCTGTGACTGTGGATTGGGCTGTTGGATGTCTGGAAGTCCGGGTCTTGTTAGGCTCTGTGCTCAGGCTCCGGCAGGAGCATCGACAAAGCAACCCGTTGATCGCTTGATGGTGCCTGCTTGTGCAGGGTGGTCACTCCTTGACCACAAGGGAGATTCTTCAGTCGTTTCTTGCAAAGTAGATCGTCGAAGGTCCAGAGTTTCAGTCAGGATAAATCTAAAGTCTTGGGACTCAGCTCCTACCTATATACCAAATGTAGGGGCTGAATTACCTGCTAGGTCCCTCCTATGGGTGGGACCCAGGAAGGGGGTGGTTACACCCCTTTCCCTTTGTCCAGTTTCGCGCCAGAGCTGGGGCTGGAGTGCCCCAGCACCGGTTTGAACTGGACTATGCATGGGACACCTTGTGTGCCCCAGGCAGTGTCTCATTTCATTCAGCCCTCCCTGCCCCAATACAATATGGCCTGTCTGGGGTGGTGCTAGCACCTCCCAAGACAGGAAACCTATTGTCCAAGCCTCCCTCGCTGGAAGGACTCCCAGCAGCAGGAGGTCAGACTTGTGTCTGTGGCAGCAGCATCCATTTTGTGATGCTGAGGCTCTGGTTAACTTTAACCGGGATTAGTAGGAACAACATGTTTTCTCCCTCTAGAAGGGTGGAATGCTACCTCCGTGGCCAGAACTGGTGAGGGGGTAGTATTCCAAAGTGTATGACACCTTACACGACATGTTTTGATAAAGTCAAACCAAAGTTAGCATTTAACCGCGAGGTTCATAATGCACTTAACAGTATATGGTATGGCAATATCCTAGAACGGCTATAAGGACATGGTTCCGAAAGCTGCAGACAGAATCAGCTCATGCTAGAGCACCATATCACATAAAACCAAGCACTCTACCTTCAGGATTGTTAAGGCCTGCCATAGGAGTGACTTATAGGTGTATATGTGTCTAGATATAAGGTTAGATATAGGAATACTGTATCTAAGCAAGGGGTGATTACACAACCTTGCCCCAGCTGAGTTATCAGCCAGTTGTGTCAGTTTGGATGGCCAGCCAGGTGTGGCAAAAGGTATGCTGCAGCCCCTGGTAGGCCTTGGTAGCACCTATGCCCTGGGTACCTATGGTACACTGTACAGGGACTCATAAGAGTGACCCAAATCCCAATTGGTGATGTACCTAAAGTACATGGTGTGAATTTAGAGAGAGAACAGCCGGGCTGGGGGTCTGATTAGCAGGCCCACAGCCACATCTCAGTCGAAAACCAGTGAAGCAAAAAGCAAATAAGTGGGGTGACCATAGGAAAGCAGACCCTACTCTCCTACAAGAGGGCCTGAAGGAAAGTCAAAAAAGAAAATGGAATCTGTGTTTTCTTTCTGCACCAATAACAGGTGTTTTAAAGTTAGTCAAAGTTAAATTGTATTTAAGTCCAGAGAACAACCCATTACACACCACTCATTCGTTTGGCTGCATATTGACACCCCTTATAGTACGGTGGATGCACTGAAGGCAGCACCATTTGCAGAACGGGCGCCATGTTTTTTGGCCCTACTAGACAACGTTTTTTTTTGTTTTACTTGACTAAGCCCCTAAAGCAAGAATTTGTTTCAGCCCATCACAAAAACAGTGGTCCTGCGGCGGAGGGTCTATCGTTCCTGAAATTCTGTGCCAATGTATGAGTTGCATGGTGGACACCGGAAGGGTAATTAGTGACAGTCTCTCCACCCTAAAAAGTGCTTGGTGACTGACACAGGGACCTGGCGGCCCAGTGGTGGGCAGACTGCCAGGTTAACGGTTTCATCTGTCGGAGCCAGCTGATGCTCCACTAGAGAAAACCACGTACTTACCCAAAATCTAAGTGACGCAGAGCAGTAGAGGAGCATCTGCCTTGCAAGTGCCAACTCTAAATGAGGCCTCTAGTCAATCAGGTGGAGGATGAGTTGTTATCCAGAGCTATTGTCAATAACACAGAGCTAAGCTCTGATCAAGGTTGGGTGTTAACCCCATTGAGGTTGTCGTCGGCCGTTGAACTTTCGGAGCACTACCTGGCTGGTGCTGCGAACGTTCAACGGCCGACACGGCCCCGCCCACTCTGTCGAACGCCCCCACTGAGCCGAAATAATGGCCGCAGTAAATGGGTTAACGGTGGATTACTAAGAGCAGAGTTTTGAGTCACTCCGGGTATTATCAATAACGTGGATGAACCGTAGACATTATTAATAGCTGATCTCTGAGTAGGGCTGTACTATCAAGAGCAGAAATATAAGAGACTGTCTTGGCAAGAGCAGAAATACAGTGGCCGCCGCTAGCGCAGGAAATTGGTGAGGCAGCGCTGGAGAAAATTCAAGAAAAACAAAACTCACCTGCAGCCTGATGTCTGCCATCTCTTCTGCTCCAACAATGTTCACACAGGCTCTCATAGTCCTCTGAGCCAATCCAGGTGCTACTCTCATGCTGGTATTATCCAGCATGAGAGAAGCGTAGCGCTTGGGCAGAGCTGGCTGGTTCCATGCTCCAGCAGGGACAGGGAGCTAGTGCTCCTAAACCCTGCTGATATCTCCAAGCAACAGCCTGGAGATATCCAAGTGCGCATGTTGGTTTGGCCGGCCGTGCCCTGAGCCCACCGATCCCCCTACTGGGCCCACCGTCAAGGCTGCGGCTTGGCTACGGAGTAAAATAAAATGGTAATAAAGGAGTTTTAATAACTGCTTTATTATTATTTTATTTTACATGCGTCTCATGGTTTCAGCAGTGGGGCGATGCTCCTTCACCATAACGGGGGCGCCGCCCCTGCAGAAATATGGGAGACTGTGCTAGCAAGAGCAGAGCTCTCCAGGTGAGGGTTGTTAGCAAGAACACAATTTGAAGTGAGTCTGGCTAAGATCCACAACAATGCTCAGAGTGAAGGTTGGTGTTACCAACAACAGGTCTCTGGAGGACTCCAACCAATTGTAAGAGAAAAGCTCATAGCGTGGAGATATCACCAATTCTAGGCATGGTTCCAAAAAAGAACAAAAACACATCAAATGGCCACGGTGCTGAAACTTGCAGAGTCTGCCCATTTTATCTGTGCCTAGACCATGGTTGGACTGTGACAGAAACAGGCCTGGGCACCAAAATAAAAGTGGCCCCCATTAGTAGATTAGAAAGCAAAAAAAGTGGCCCTTGTTTGCAAATTGGGGCAGTGATGATAGCTTGTAAAGCGATGCTGTATAAGTGTTTTGTGAAAGGGCTGAAAGACTGTATGGTCTTGAGCTTGCTGCAGACAACGTTTGTTTTAATATCAGGGAAATCAACCATAAAGACTAGCCACCAGACTACAAAACAGGCCCACACACACCTAAAAAAGGACTCACACACAGACTCGTCACACTAGCCCGTCGGGCGCAGCCCGATTGCCCGATAGGCCAGTCCGACCCTGGCCGAGGCGGCTACGAAGAAAAGGCAGAATCTAAAAATAATACTCTTGAATATGCCAATCTGAAAGCTTTCAGGCCCTACAAATGACGTCTTAATATACATATTGCATATCCTTTCATGAAGTGTGAGTCACCTGAGAAGAGCCTATTTCAGGAGCCTCTTCCATAGCTCAGTAATATGCTGCAATGGCTGCCCCTAGAATTCTGTGGAGCAATGTCCCCTGGCACAGAAAATTGAAGGACATTATCCCATTGCTCAGTACTAAAGGGCATTATTTTAACTGGGTACATGGTGTTCGGATTACAGTATTATCCATGGCACATTATTCCTTGAGGCGTTCGGCCATTTTATCCCCATAACAATGTTCCTGATGCTCATTAATTCTCCTGACGTTATAGTTTTGATGGACACTACATCTGCCGCGCCATTAAATTGGGTAAAGATACTGGCTATTTACCGCGCTTGGAAACGGCAATACCACGGTATTAAGCAGTGCATATAAAACAAGCTATTATTTTTACCATTGTTATTATTGTTTGTTATTATTCTGCGGCTCAGTTTTTTTCAGATGGAAAAAGATATTTGGCGGTCGCGTAAATTTGCTGCGCGTCTGAAGTTCGAACTGAGAACACAATGTTTCTGATTGGAATATAAAAGATGTGTTTTTTTAACCACAGAGGAATAATGCATGGGGGACTGTGGAAAATGGGAGTAAAAGATGAATTCATGACTATCAGATCTGTCTTTAAAACCCATAAGTTTTGAAAAGCATTAGGACTTGGCTGTTCTTCAAGCTACTTTGAGGAGGCTGGACAATGGTTGCTTCTTGTAATTTATTATCAGTATCAAGACATACTTTCAATTAAGTGTGTTCACCGTGCATGACAGCGCACCAGTGTACAACACGTATGACTCAGTGCAGCCATTTAAATTTGGAATATCTGCTCCACAAGGCATCACTGGGCCTTATTTCCAAAAATGACCAAGCGGGTCACCAAATCTCTTCCTATACCACTCCATCCTAAAACATACGACCCGCTAAGGTTTTTGCGCATCCATTATTTTTTTTAGATTTGGAAGCCCATGAGTTTTGAATCCTCCATGATTGAGGCTTGTGGCCTGCCACCAGCTCTAAAAATTGTTTCAGTGCCATTTTGGGTGGCCGGGAATGCAAAGTTGCTTGTATGTGGCCTGCTCACTTGCAATGCACTGTATCTCATTATGGAATGGGGAGAGGTTTGTCCCTTCTTTTCTGTTAAGTGAGGGCACACAAGACGGATGGTTCAAAGTAGCTGCAGTGCATCCGCGGAGTCACTAGTCTTCCTTTCCTGGTGTGTTATGTTATGTCAAAAAGAATTTAGGATAGCACAAGCGACTCACTCCCGAAAGAGTATCCCGGTGCTCTATAAGGTTCTAGGCAAGACAATCATTCAAAATTGCCAGGTTCTTTAAAAGTTTTTTTAAGTTGGTAAAATGTAAGCAGGAGTGTCTAGGAAAAAGAAGTTTGTTCCAGTGATGAGGAGCCAGATAGGAAAGCGACCTTCCGCCGTGTCTCGCAGTACGGATGCGGCGGCGGCAAAGCAAAAATTGATCCTTAGATCCAAGATTCCTTCTAGTTAAGTAAGGAACATGCTTCTATCGTATAAAGTGGACCATTACCAGCAAGAGATTTATGAACAAGACTGAAGAGCTTAAAAAGGGCCCCTTGTCTCACTGGGAGCCAGTGTGTGTGGGTATTTGTGTGCACAGTATACAGTAAAGGGTCAGAAAGCACCCTCTTGTGGAAGATCACATTGTGAGGCAGTCATTGGTTCTCCGTCACTAACGCTATTGGTTTATCATTGGTTAGTGCTTTCAATGGCTTAAATCCTTTCTTATACTACATTTTGTCACTTTTATTCCATTTACCACTGTTTGAGTGGTGCACTCTTTTGCCAGATCTAAATGGTCTTTTCATGCAGCCAAGAAGGACATTTATACGCCCCAAGACATAAATCTGTATTAATAATTTAGCGTACTGCTTTATCAAGCTCCAGACAAATATGCCCTTCTCTAATAGGTGTCGAGTAAAACCGGAAATGGGTCATTCTTCTCCTGCCATAGAAACAAATACACAGCAACAGCCACAGAACGGCAGAACACACAAAAATAAAAATCAGAGGGTAAGGCATATGTTTGATCGATGCTCTTAAGTAACTAATATTTTTTTTAAAACGTATCACAACATTACTGTCAACTTTGTTTAATGAAAAATAAATTGAAAAATCAGGGACAAAATATATAAAAACATACATCCACCTAGGATGCATAAGATACAACTGGACCATGCCCCAACCTACAAAAATGACTATGTCATATAGTCCAATAAGAAACCTTAGATGCACTTCCAAACTCCTCATTAAAAGCACAAGGCCCAAACCAATAACCTTGGGAGGCAAAAGGTCCCTACATGGGGGTAGAATATTGAACATTGCAGAAAGCACCAACTTGTGTTATCAGACAATCCGCTCCCTGCATTAATAAAGGTCAATTCAAACCTCAACATCACTGGCAAAGATAAAGTATCAACTGACACAAAAAGACACTTGCCAACATTTATCATTGTTCAGCCTCCAATCTGCAGCACCGCCAGTCAACCGGCAGCAACAAGTAGACAAGACACTGCCCACTAGATCTGCTAGGTCATACCATCACCAGGCACCTATACCAACACAGCTAGTGCAAAACAGCGACAGCCAAATTCAACAGGTTTGGCCACCCCACAAAACCATCACCCAATCTACAACAACACATAGTAAACCCCTGCACTACCAAAGAAGCAGATATCAACCTTCACAGTATCACAACTGCCATCCACTACTACCTCTTCACATTCTTTGGGATATTAAATTTAAAAAAATGGTCACCAACTTTTCTGCAAAACTAAACTGACAACAACTCAATCCTACATGGCTAACAATCAGGCCTCAGATCAGCTTAAAAATTGTTAACGATGACCAATGAAATCATGGATAATGTCCCAAACATCACAGACAATGGTGCGCCATGCCTCCTAGTTCTGATTGATCTCTGAGCATCATTTGATTCTGTCAATCAGCAAACCTCGATCAACATCCTGTCAACGTGTATGGGATCTGATAACACCAAACTCCCTCCGCAAAGCATTACTGTACTGTGCTGATTGACACCTACAGATGCAAACAACTACTGGGAGTATGTCAGGGCACTAGCTTCATGGCAATGAATCTTCAACTTGTAAATGTGATGTCTCATACCTTGCCAAGCAAAGAATCAATGACAGCACACATTTTTATTTGGAGGTCTCTTCAATTAACATGATCCATATACTTGAAGAATACCTCCCCTTCATCCAAGCTGAGGGGTCAAGGACCTACGTCAAGCTAAACATAGCGATGGCTGAACTCATCTTCATCAGCACCCGTCGCCCAGATTGAGGAATGGGTTACATACCTGAAGCGAGATGGATTCATACCCATACCCCAACACTTTGCAGGAGCCGAATGATTCACCATTGACAGTGACCTCTCCTTCCAAACCCACATTGCCAAGAAAATTCAAATAGCCTTGTACCAGCTCACACTTGTAGGCAGAAGAGTGGCCAGTGGCATCTTCCTGGATTGGATTCTAGAAAGACTATTCACTCACTGGCCTTTCCTAGATGAAGCAACGCACCACCCATCAGCGTCCTGAATACAGCCCACCTCCACTGAGACTTGGTTGTATGTAACTGGTCACCTCATTAAGGAGGAGGGTTGGGTGGGAGGTGCTGAGTTGGGAGATAATACAAGATTGTGCACATCATGTGGAGCATTAAACATTTCAGTTACATTCCACATATTTACAAATGCATTAAACTTCACTTAATTGCCATTTCCTAGACCCAGAGACTATGTGATTTGCCCAGAATCACACAGGTTTGAGCCAAGTTCTGTAATTAAAATGAAACACCAAGCTCCCAGGTTCTAATGCTGGCAAGTTAGTCCGCAGACCAACTCTCCTCCAATCTAGACCTTCTGTTTAACCTAAAAGGTTGTAACAACCAGACCACCACCTAACCTAGTATAAAATCCAATCATCTCAGGAGCCTAGCGTAACACACCATCACTCGCCCTGAAATCAAGAATCTTGATAGGAAAAAAGCCCAGATGACACCTCCTCATGCTATGTACCCCAGGTTCTTAAACAACATCCCTCAAGCATCAGATGAATCCCATAGAGCATGCCTCTGTAGCACACCTATCAAGCCTAATGGCTTCTTGACAGTGACTACCATGACAATATCAGCACAAGGATTACTGAGTGAACAGTTATGTTTCAGTGGTTTTCCAGAACTAGAAATCAATGGCTCTGCAAGGACATTAGTTTCAGTTTTTTTAAGACAGAGTGGGAGGGAGCGCTCAGCACTCCCGCGCTTAAAAACGGCAGGAACCCAGAGCACCTCTCAAGAACACTTCATTCACCAGCAACAAGGAAGCTCGCTTGTTCTCCAGCCTCAGGGCCCATCAACAGACTATCCATTGATGTCACGTAGTAGTAGTGGGGATCCTCTAGCAATGCCCTTGGATCAAGGGTCATGAAGGTTGTTGCAGAAAAATTAATTGGACATGTCCCAGAGAGTCCTGGTTACTTTCTGTATAGCTCCTCCTTGCCCTCGTCCTTCACGGGTTACGTGTAGGCTGTTCGCGGACTAGGGGTGGAACAATGGGTCAGCCGTCTGATGTCTTTGGGAGCTAAAGCGGGATGTGCATCTGAGATCTTGATGAAACAAGGTCCACGTTTCCCCCCTGTCTATTCATGTACTCCATCCTGAGTAGCGGTTCCCTGCCCACAATATTTTGTACAGCACCCTGATGTTTTCGGGCTAAGATTTCACTGGAAAGCACAGCTACATAAAATACCATACCAGTCAACAAATCACACAGAGGATTAGCCCTCCCACAACTATGCCAACCCACAACAACAATGTAAATGCAATACATCACCAGCCAATATAAAACATAGCCAGCCAGCCTATAGTAATAACTGCCAAAGTACAACATTGCCATCCAACCCAATTCATCACTGACCAAAACTACAGCAACCAAACTACATTCATCCTACAATAACACTGATGTATCCTAAGACAGTGTTGGATAAACACATAATAATATCTGCACAATTCACAACATGCCATAAAGACTCAGTGCAACATGGACCAATACACAGAAAGTCAACTGCAAATGGCAAATGCCACCTTTAATCAACTATTATACGACACTAAAAACCAATGCACACCCAACCTACCAACCCACAATGCCGCCATTCATAGCATTACAGTACCACTTAGGTTATAATAAGACCTGGAAACACAGCAAATCCATCTACCACAGAACAATACCAGCCAACACACAATATCTCCATCGCACAACAAAACCAACCAATTCAAAGAAATTATCAATCCAAAACTCCACAAGCCAACCTACAACTCCATCAGGCAACTCATAACAAATAAAGCAAAGCTCAGACAATCACTGACACCAAATCACCTTTTACTCAATCCCTGTGGCACAAGTTGTCAATTCCCTGCTTCCAAACAACAGAATAAGCACAAAAGAGTGGACTCAGAACAACACAGCAGATTCTATCAAATAAGGAGTTAGCCCCATGTTCCATACATCTAATTACTTGTAGTACAAATAATCCATAGTCATCTCACTGCACCATGAGTAAACATGCTACAGCATGATAATTCAACTCCCTGCAGCATGAGGAGTCTACTCACTCCAGCACAAATCTGCAACATACCGCACAAAGGCACTGAAGTGTCTAGAGTGAGCTACCTGCACTCAAAGAGGCAAATTCTGCAACACAATGAATGAACTCAGCATAATTTTTGTTGGAAATATCTTGCTACATATATAAGGAGTAAATTTGTGACATACAGCATAGTGATTCTTTTTTTGGATAAGAAGCCAAACCCTTCTGACAGAAAGAGCTAACCTCCCTTGAGCATAACATACCAACTGCATGCATTCAAAGGGTCAACACACTGCAGAACAAAAAAACACGTTTTTACAGCTTAAGGGGCAAAATACCTGCAGGAGATGGTGTCCACTTCCTGAAACATCAGAAGGTAACTCCCGCAACATAAAGAAAAAAGTGTTCACATTGTTCTTTGGGTAGCTGGAACCATGACCTGGTTCTGGTCGGAAAGTTCTTCTGGCACCCGTGGTAAATACGTTACATCCATCTGGTGGGGCCGAGGCATGGGAGGGGGAGGAGGAGCGCTATGCCAGGAGGCTGGCCAAAACACACATGCACACTTAGGTTTTGCTAGCCTTGATGCAACAGTCGGGCTGGAGAAACCCCAGAGACTCCGTGGCCTAGCAGAGCGTCTTTCCAGCCTTCTCAGGCCAATCCCCGCGCTGCACTGCAGCATGTGGATTGGATAGGACTCTGTCCCAGGGGCTGCTGGGACCAGGAAGAGGACAGGAGGCGCGTCGCCAAGACAACCTTTGGCTTCAGGTCATTTATTTTTAACAAATTTATGTTATTACTAACACCCCCCACGCGAACCAATCCCCCTCCGTGTTACCTTCTCCCACCACACCACCCTTTATTTGTGGCGGCCGCCACTGCAGCCACGCAAGACCGGTGAGTGGACCAGAGTACGTTGCAGCTGCTGTCACCCGCCTGTTTTGTCTGCCCACCACTTAGCATGCCTTGGCGCTGCTTGTATTGCTTGAAATATTCATCGAAGGCTGCAGTATTTTTTGCTAAAGTATTAATGATACTGTTTTTTTCTAGTTCGTGGTCAACTCAAGGGATTTATTGACCACTGCTTGGCAGCTAATTTGGATGTGTCGCAGCCAAGCCAAATGGTTTCCACCCAACCACCTAAGCTATGAGAGTTATTTATATGTATGTCACATCATTTGATTCAGGTGAATTTAAGGTTGCCCCCTCCGCACAATTTGTGGATCATGAATTCAGGTTGTTAAATTTAAATGGGACATCAGCCAAAATAAACATGTCACCCTTTGGGAATGAAGGAAGTTGCTACACTTTCTACAGACTAATGCTTACTAAGTGTATACGATTCAGAAAAGGGGGTGGTGATGAACAGAGTGTCTGAATTAAGCAGACCACTCTTACCCAGTCCAAAGATCAGGGCTTGATCCATCACCGTTATTTATCTCACTGCCCCATCCCAGCTCAGAACCTGGCTATATGCAAATTAGTCTGTCCCTGGCCCAGTGCATCATGGGAACAGGGCAGACCAAACTACCAAGCCAATTCTTCACCAGAAAGGAGACAAGCTACCGGGGACCGGTTTCTGGCATTTCAGCCTCTTCGGCCCGGCTTGCTTGAATCCTGATGGAGCAGTGAGAAAGGGACTCATGTCTGAGTATACCCTGCCACACCTATAGTGGCCAAAAACGATTCAGAAAAGGGGGTCCCTTGCTCATTGCACCATCAGGATTCAAGCAAGCCGGGCCGACGACGCCTGAAATGGCAGAAACCGGTCCCCGGAAGCTTGTTTCCTTCCCAGTGTAAGAATTGGCTTGGTAGTTTGGTTTGCCCTGTTCCCATCATGCACTGGGACAGGAACAGACTAATTTGCATATAGCCAGGTTCTGAACTGGGATGGTGCAGTGAGCTAAAAAATGGTGTTGGATCTAGCCCTGATCTCTTGACTGGGTGAGAGTATTCTGCTTAATTCAGAAACTCTGTCCATCACCACCCCTTGTTGTTAAATATTTTGTCCACCCTAAGCGTGGAAGGGTATACTCAGATGTGAGTCCCTTGCTCATTGCACCATCAGGATTCAAGCAAGCCGGGCCGACGACGCCTGAAATGGCAGAAACCGGTCCCCGGAAGCTTGTTTCCTTCCCAGTGTAAGAATTGGCTTGGTAGTTTGGTTTGCCCTGTTCCCATCATGCACTGGGACAGGAACAGACTAATTTGCATATAGCCAGGTTCTGAACTGGGATGGTGCAGTGAGCTAAAAAACGGTGTTGGGTCTAGCCCTGATCTCTTGACTGGGTGAGAGTATTCTGCTTAATTCAGAAACTCTGTCCATCACCACCCCTTGTTGTTAAATATTTTGTCCACCCTAAGCGTGGAAGGGTATACTCAGATGTGAGTCCCTTGCTCATTGCACCATCAGGATTCAAGCAAGCCGGGCCGACGACGCCTGAAATGGCAGAAACCGGTCCCCGGAAGCTTGTTTCCTTCCCAGTGTAAGAATTGGCTTGGTAGTTTGGTTTGCCCTGTTCCCATCATGCACTGGGACAGGAACAGACTAATTTGCATATAGCCAGGTTCTGAACTGGGATGGTGCAGTGAGCTAAAAAACGGTGTTGGATCTAGCCCTGATCTCTTGACTGGGTGAGAGTATTCTGCTTAATTCAGAAACTCTGTCCATCACCACCCCTTGTTGTTAAATACTAAGTGTATACAGCATCAACTGTCCCAGGCTCAACATGGACCATGCCACAAATGGTCTTTGCCACCGTCTGGACAGTACCAGGCCTTGACAAAAGGCAAGGCATCCAGAATCCCTTGCACCGGCTGACGGGCAGCACATCCATAGCCACATTAGATGGTTTTTGAGGAGCACTCTAGGGGTCAGCCTGTAATTAGCCTCAAACCCTCCTTGGGAAAGTCTTATGCTAATTCAGTTCATCACCTGACCATGTGGGGGTGAAGCTTGCCTTTGTCTCATTCCACAAGCAATGGTGATCCTCACCGCAGCAGCCTTAGATGTGTCGTGCTAAAGTAAAACCATTCAGGTGTCAGGAGCCAGAGGCAAGTAAGCTGCGGAAGGGATTAACGACAGTCCGCAGAAGATCCCTCGGTTAATTAAAATACAGTCCATCAGAAGACCTCTTGAGACTTGGGAGACGGATCACGCTTGTAAGAGCTGACACTTTACCCGCACTAAGCATAGAAAATGCACTGATTACAAATCTAATCTAATCAATAGAAAAGCCACAACTATTCCTTTAGTCACATTAATGAATAAACCAATCAAATGCTGTGACATACATATAAATGACTTTCATAGTTTAGGTGGTTGGATGGAAACCATTTGGCTTGGCTGCAACACATGTAAATTGGCTGCCAAGCAGTGGTCAATACATCCCTTGAGCTGACCATGAAATAGAAAAAAATAGTATCTTCGATACTTTAGCAAAAAAAACTGCAGCCTTCGATGAATGTTTCAAGCAATACAAGCAGCACCAAGGCATGCTAAGTGGTGGGCAGACAAAACAGGCAGGTGACAGCAGCTGCAACGTACACTTGTCCACTCACCGGTCTTGCGCGGCTGCATTGGTGGCCGCCACAAACAAAGGGTGGTGGGGTGGGTGGAAGGATCACAGGAGGAGGAGCAAGGGGGATACGCGGGTGGGGGGTGTTAGTAATAATATATATATTTTTTAAGAACTTACCTAAAGCCGCTGGCCACCTCCTGCGTCGCACCACCTCTTCTCTTCCTGGTCCCAGCAGTCCCTGGGACAGATTCCTATCCAATCAGCGCGGGGATTGGCCTGAAGAGGCTGGAAAGTCGGCCCGCTCAGTTCAGGGAGTCTGTGGGGTTTTTTCAGCCCAGCTGTTCAATGCAGTCGGGCTGGAGAAACGTAAGTGCGCTTGTGTGTTTTAGCCAGCCTGAGATGTCCGTCCAAAACATATATGTGCACTTAGGGAGTGCAAATAGCACTCTTCCTCCCTCTTCCCATTCCTCGGCCCTGCCCCTCGATACAGCACTGGCTCAGAGTCGTCAAATGAAAAATAAAACGATGCTAGAACATCATTTTATTTTTCATTTGCTGGCTCTGAGCCTGGCAGTGGGGAGACGCTCCTCCGCCATTGCGGAGGAGCTGCCGCTACGTGGCTAGTGTGTTTGTGTGGGTGCACAACATACAACGAAAGAGCAGAAAGCGCTCTTTTGTTGAAGGACAAAGGGTGGGAGTTAGGTGTTGCAATTCCCATACCTTATTTAACACTTATCCCCCCAATGCCTCTTAGCCGGTACTGAGCAGCTACGAGGGAAACGTGTGATCACTACTGAAAGTAACCAAGACTGATAGGAACTCTGTTTATTTCCTGTTGCTTCCTTTCTGATGCCAGAGATGTCAAAAGTGGGACCAGGAGTCTCATGGGTCAATGCATGGACTGCTGCTGCTGCCTCTGACAGTTCCTACAGCAGTTCAGAAGGTGGCACCTGAGAAGGTATATTGCTCTGAGATCCTTTCTACGAGATTCAACCAGTAAGTACATAATCATGACCAGTGTCGCTCCAGTGCGCATACATAGTGCACTCTTCAGGTTTCGCACGGGCCTACTCATCTATGTCTACTGCCATATCTATGCTTAGTTGGTTCATCTGCAAAAACAACTATTTTGGAGGGAAAAAACAAGCGTTACTTAGATAGACTAGCACAGTTCACCACTGTGACAGGCCACGCCTAGATTGCCTCACTGCACATTTTCCCTTACTGCGCCTCCACTTCGCGCTCCGGCTTCAGTGCTCGTAGTGCCTGATGCAACCGCCTTTTTTGGCGTTGCACCCTGACCTCCTTCTCCACAGATTCCCTATCTACCACCCTCCAACAGTGCCTTTCATCTCTCCATAGCCCCTCTCTCACATGCATTTCATTTGTCTTATAATGCTACTCATACCAGTGGGATGTCGGAGCACTTTACATCACACATATTACGCAGAGACAATGAATCACACAGGTGTATTTCGTCTACAGGAAATGTTACATAAGACAATGAGCAATCGAGGGGGTAAGAATCACATGTCATGCTTGCTAGTAGTTAGTAGACTTTAAGAGAATTTGGTCTGGAGAAGCTCAAAGTTCAAACTCTGGATTTAAAGTGTGCCATGGGGTGGCTTCACTAAAAAGAATGCATTTCCACTCAAACTAACCCCTTTAAACAACTTTAGGATAATGAAAGACTGGGGGAAAACATAAGATTCCAAACCTATACATTGAGCTTGTATGCAGCTCTTTGATGCCAGTCCATAACTCACTGTGCTATATTTGGATTGTTACTTATGAACTGCAAGTAACCAAAGGATCTCTGTCACAAAAGCAGTAACCCACCGAGCTATCTACATACAATAATGTTCTGTGATCTGTATGGTACACTTTCTTTGCAGCAGGTATATTAACCCTCTGTGCTACCTAATGAGTTAAAACTGCCACTCGACAAAACTCTGATCCCTCTCTATTAATCACCAGAGTTATCTCGAAATGTGTATTGTTGCCTGGAAGCTGTCTGCAAGGGGTGCTTTCAAACCCATAAGTTATTTCTAACCACCTCGCTAGCCTTCCCATCCTCCCCCCCGGGTTAGTGCCAGGTGCAACTGCACTGGTCGCCCCACCCTAGAGCCAACCTTGAGGAGAAGCCTCCCTGTGGCCCAACCATCCACACACTGCAGAGGAACCACCACAGCAAAGAGAGAACATATATAGAAAACTCCTCCCAACAAGAGCTTAAGCACTGCAGCATAAAAAGACACCCAGCAAAAGGAGTGGAAATGTCCTTGTAAAAAAAAAACACAGCAAAAGCCCTGTCGCATGAGACACAAACTCACTGCAGCACAAGGCAGTCACCCCTTTTGGAATAAGGTTCCACCTCCTTGCAGCATGCGGGGGGGAGGACTCCTCGGACCTAAAGAGAAACTCTCTCACCACTGAAAAACACATCACCTTGCAGCACCCCAAACAACACCTTCCAAAGCTGTGAAAATCCCTGCAACCACCACCTCGCTGCCGCAGCAGAAGCGAACTCCTTGCAGGCTGCAGCACGAGGGCAAAGAAAACCCTTCCAGGCAAGCAGTCATTCTATAACAGAAGAAACAGCAGCGGTATGGGAGGAGGCCGAACTGGCTGCAACAATCCCCTAAAATCAGGGCTTTAAGTGGGATGAAAAACTAGGGGGTCTCTCAAAGGGGCGTGGCCAATGTAATTAGGGGCGTGGCTTTAAAACACTGATGCTAAAAATCTGTGTTTAGCATAGTGTGCCGCCCCACTTGTATTTTACTGTTTCTGTCATTGCATCCAGATATGTGATACAAGTAACATCAGTGCTTTAAATGAGCCAGAACCGGCACTTTTTTATTTTGAGGGAGAGAGTACCGGCACTTCTCATGAGAAATGCTATACTTTTAATTGGAGAGTACCGGCACTTCTCAGAAACAAGCAGGTACTCTGGTACAGAGTACCTGCACTTCGATTTTTCCATTTCAAGCACTGAGTAACATCATACCCACAACAAGTAAGGACTTTTGGCTTTGTCAATGGTTATTAGTTGCATAAGATAAATAAACTGCAACTTTGGCTTGTTACATGTAATATTGAAAAAGATTCCAATTAAAGCCATGGCGACCCCTGCTCTTACGTTTCAGAAAGAGAAGGGAAATTCAGAAAGAAAATGACTCTTTAAATGATTTCCCTTCCCCCACAACGCTCGCCTGCCATGACGTCATGCCGTAACTACTCCACTAGTGAGAAGTGAGCAGTGTGGGCAGCGCACATCGATGTGCCTGCTGTCTCGAAACGGGTCCCTATCAGGCTCTGTTCGCCCTGGCACTTTTTTCCAGACTGCAGTGACAGCAAACTACTGTCACTGCAACCCGGAAAAAAACAGACCGCCTGTGCCAGGGCTCAAAACAGAGCCCGATAGAGACCCGTTCTGAGGCCCCATTTAAAAAACTGCCGGTGCTCAGACCCCTTGAGACCCGGTCCACTTAAAGCCCTGCCTAAAACACAACAAACCAAAGGTGCATTATGTGGCATTAATAGCAATTTCCTTGCAGCAGGAGCAGCCTCTTCGTCTGCATGCCGAGATAACCGGGGGGGGGGGGGGGGGGGGGGGGCAGATTTTCCCAATAATCGCACTGGCAGCTAATATTAAAATACATAATGCAACAAGCAGGGTGCAAGAAAAGGGCTAAAGGGGCGGTGGAAAGGGGGACAAATGCGGATTTGTCCAGGTACGAAGTGAGAGAAAACACAATATTTTGTAAAATAACCAACATTTTTGAGGACTTGTGGAACAGAGAGGCAGAGAGGGTGTGTGCGTTTTCATCTGTGTGAGTGGAACTATTCCTGGTGAAATTTGACAGACATCCGACTGAAAGCACCTGGACCCAACTAGTTACCAGAAAATACATTTACTAGGGGGTGTAGCATCCCAAATACCCGCCCTGAAGCTACGCCCCTGGTGCCTGGAAACATGAAGTGCCAGCCCCTTGAATCAGAAGCAACATAATGCACGTGTGCCTCTACCACGCAGCCCGAACAACGGATGTGTCTGAACAACACATTGCTTTATCACGCATGCCTTTTACCACGCAATTTTATGGTAAATACATGATTAGTAAAGGGGTGTATGGCAAAGTTCACACCCCATCCCCTCCGCCCTGAGCCCTAAAACCCTGGCCCCCGCCCTATAATTATCCCAACCCCACCTGAGCCCTAAAAACTACCTGCAGCCCTAAAAGCTTAAATTACCCCGCCCTGAGCATTATAACACTGTTACCTTCCCTACAAACAACCAACACCCCCAAGCCCTACAAATGACCCCCACTCCTAAAACTATCGCAACCGCCCCCCAAAACCCAACCCAACATAATAGTCCGCGTACTCTCCCTATCCTTCCTCTTCCTGTGCCCGCCAATCCGCGCATCTAGACCGCGTACTGCCTTAACCCCGCATGTGTGTGGTTAAAGCATGCGTAGTTGCGCCTGTGGGGAAACAGCACGCGTGGCTCTGCCCGCGCAGGTATGGCTGTTTCCCGTGGTAGGGGGTATTGTCATTTACAGAGAGCACATATTCCAATGAAATTGCTACAATATTTGTCTGAGGCATGCAGTTTTACTACAAAAACGAGGTGGCACATTTCTTGTACCCCAGCAAATTGTCATTTCGTTTATATTACAAAATCCTCTAATTTTAACCTGGAGTTGCCGAGTGAGACCACAGTAGAAAAACAAAACTTAGTACACAACAAAATCACAACAATGGCACAAAATTGAATGCAATAAATTGATACAGAGCCTATCAAAACCCCCTCGCAACTTGATGGAAGATATAGACACAATAGTCACTAAACTCCACCTGGACTGGCAATGCTGTTGAGCAATAATTAATTCCAATAAATACCTACTATAATTACAGAATACACCATCCGCCCCTTGGTGCTCTCTCAAACTAAAACTACAAAAATAAAAATGCAGGAAACCAGAGCAAATATGGAGAAAAACAGATAGCTCTCAAGAGACAAATACAAACAATGTATCGCAGAGTATAAAACCTTAATCATGTTAGAGAAATCTATTTTTCAGCCAAAATCAAATCTGCTAAAACACAACCAAAGAGCTTTTTAGGACAGTCAACTCGCTAACTAATATCAATATTACAAACACCCCTGGCCATAATCAAGCCTTCTGTGATAAAGTTGGCGGATCACTTTCAACACAAGGCAAATAAGGTTTATAACCTATTTACTACTTCCTTGCACGAGGTGGCAGACAAACACATGCCGGATTACTATATCTCCACCCAAGCACGCCTCAGAATTGTCCTCTCTATCAATGGAGCTTCTAACCAAGTTAATTGAGGTCACTAAATCTGTGGCACCAAATGAAACTGACCCGCCCAAAATTTTGCACTTGACCCCAAGTGCATTTGCTATACATTTGACCACACTCCTAAACAAAAATGTAAAAGTCGGACATTTTCCTACGACATGGAAAAAGGTCTCAATCATACCTTTAATAAAGAAACCCCTTTAAACCCCCTGGAAGTTAGTAGGTATTGCCTTATCACTCTACTTCAGTTTCCAGCCAAAATAGCTGAGGAGTCCATGAATGCAGAACTGTCATATTTCCCTGCGACTAACCGGCTGCTTGATCCATCTCAGCATGGTTTTAGGGGAGCTTACAGCACAGAATCAGCACTGATTATAGCTACTGAGAAGATCAGAGAGATAATTGACAATGGTGGCAAAGCTGCCCTCATTCTTTTGGACTTGTCGGCAGCTTTTGGCACTATCAGCCATAAAGTTCTGCTGACCCGCTTGTAGAATATTGGATTCAGTGACTTCATCCTCACAATGTTGGGGTCCTTTCTAAGAGGTCGAGAGCAAGCAGTTTCCCTGGGCAATTTTGTCTCTAACCCATTATAACTTCCATGTGGAGTCCCTTAGGGCACAACATTAAGCCCCACTTTGTTTAATCTTTGTTACCTCTTTGGCAAAGCTCGTACGCTATTTTGGGTTCTCCATAGTTTCCTATGTAGATGACACTCTGATAGTGGTTTCCATTTCCACCGACATGCTTGAGGTAGCCACACGTTTCCTGTAACTGCATGCAGGAGGTGAGTAAATGGATGAACAAAAACTGTCTAAAACTCAACGCAGGGAAGACAGAGCTCTGTCTGTTCGGCCGCGACACCACATTCTGGTCCCCTATGTGGTGGCCGCAGGACCTTGGTAACCTTCTCTGTCTGATCAGGAAAGCAAAAAATCTTGGAATCTATTTTGACAACAAGCTCATCTTTACAGATCAAGTCAGTCATGTCACTTCAACGTGCTTTTATCTGTTGAAAACTCTGAGGAAAATCCTCCCTTTTCTCCCTTGTGAACTAACAACAACAGTAAATGTTGCCGTCTTACCATTTAGAACCGACTACTGCAATGCCTTATGTGTGAAGCTACAACAGCAACTGTTCCACAAGCTTCAGATTTTATAAAATGTCGCTGCCCGGCTGCTATTAAATATCCCCAAATTTCAGTCAGACTCTCAGGCATTTGCCGACCCACATTGGTTGCCGGTCAAGAAACGCATCTCTTTTAAAGCTCTCTGTGTAGCCTATGAAGCTCTACATGACTTTGGACCAGAAAACCTGAGGTCAAGGTCCTGTTGGTATGCGCCCAAATAGAACACCCGCTCTGCCTCCTCCACAAATATAATGCTCTCAAGAGTCAAAAAAGCACTCTTGGGTGGGAAGAGCTTCTCACTATCCACGGGAAAAACATTGAACCAGCTACCCATACATTTAAACAAGCATTTGCAATGCAATAGGTCTCGCATTTTGAAAAGTTAGAGCTGTTGGCGTTTAAAATGACAATGTTTTGCACTTTTTTTTTGCAGTAGAGTAATTTGCAAAGCGGTATTGCCATTGGTGTTTTTAACGTCAACATCTCTACCTTTAACAAATGAGAAAGTGTTTTAAGCTGAATACATATTATGAACTAAAACAACAGCCAGACTGATTCGAATGCACAGCTGCAAAGTAATACTGGCATTCCTTACAGAGTACATATTGGAATGTAAATAACAGAGTGGGCTATGGCACAGCTGTTGTTATAGTGACTAATGAAACCAGGCAAGCACTATCGGGCAACCAACAGTGGCCTACCACGTTGCAAATGCAGGGCGCAAATTCCCCAGTTGCCAGGAAAGAGGGAGAACTAAACCGGCAAAATGTAATTTTGCTTGGGGCTTTTAAAAAGGAGGCTCCAGGCCTGTCTGCAAGATCTGAGACAGCCTTAAAGGTATATTTGTGACTGTACCTTGGTAGAAAGTAGATTTTGGTGTCTCTGTGTCCCCCCTTTCCATCTTGTACTTCCAGACTGCTCCTTAATTTCCTATCTATTCCACAGCGCCGTGGCAGAGGGCAGAGGGCAGGGATAGAGAGAGAGCGGGAAGCGGGGGGAAGGCGGGTGTCAGGGGGTGTCAGGGGTACTCACTAAAGAAGGGTCACTGGCTGATGCACTATGTGTGAGGGGGAGACTGTAGGGCCGTTCTGCGTCCTTCTGGAGAGCTGGGGTGAGAGCGCCATGACTTACAATGGCGGGCATGTAGTTCGGATGGCACCCTGCAGGAAAGGCCTACTCTCATAAGGGAGATCTGGTGAAGGGTCAAAGGGCACAGGAAGGCCTAGTACACTGACTGAAAGGGCTTTCAAGCGCAGGCCAAGAAAGAAATCACAAAATAAATATCATGAGGGCGCATATGGTGTGTCAGAGCAAGGTATAACGGCTCACTAACCAAAGCAGCTCGCAAGCGGGACGCGTGTACTAAAAAATCACCAATTAATAAACCAATTAATAAACAACCCAAGTGGGGTGGCAACATAGGGCGCATGAAAGGATCGGAAGGCCATCCAAAGGGGACTGGGGTCAGAGGGCACCGAAAAGACTAGCCGCCAACATTCAAAGAAAGCTGGGATCGGAGGGTACAGGAATGACTAGCCCACCGCCCCAGAGGGATGAGTGCAGGGAAGGCAGGAAGGCCTGGGCACTAACATGCGGAGGAGGAGGTCGGAGGGCGCAGGACAGACTGGCCACAATTATGAGGGAGCTCAGGCCAGGGGGCTCAGGTAGCATTCCGGAACCACATCTCAAGGACCTAGTGTCAAATATGCACAGAGGACTAGAGCTCCAGTCCAAGGGGGTGAAATCGGAGGGCGTCTAATTAGAATAGTGCTGTGTTCAGATGACTGAGGGGCAGCTGTCATCCATTCCAAGGGGACTGGGGCCAGAGGACGCAGAAAGTGCTGGCAACTTATACTAGAGGGCTGAGGTCAGAGAACTCGAGTAAGATGACTCTTACACCGGGGACAGCCCATCATTAATTAGATGGCGTTGTCCACAGTCACACACAGGTGGGGTCAGAGGGCACAGTAAGGATGGTCTGCAGGGGTGACGTATAGGACTAGGACCCTAGTATAGCTCACAGAGCTAAGCCCAAAAAGATACAACAGTTCGGGGGTGGGATAAGGCGTCTAGGTAAAGTGCACTGTAACTGTATGTGACAGAGGTCACACGCCTGGGGAGAGGGGCTTGGGTGCCCTGCCTGCCTCCTCCACCCCCCGCCCTGCTTCAAGGTCACTGGGTGAAATTTGCAAGCCCAAGATCACACAGATACCGGGGCCGTGGTGAATCCATGTTCTTCATGACATGTTGTTCAGGAAAGAACCCCGCCCTCAGGTGCACCGCTGCATACGGGTTCCCCACTACTGCCTGACAGTAGTACACTGTTTGTCATGCAGCAGTTAGAGAAAAAAAACAGCACGCCGCCGGACGTTCTAATGCCCCTCCCCCGCCCACGTCAGCGCCCGGTGGCACGCCCTACACGGGCCTGTGGCTGAAAAGTACATCTGCCAACAAATATAGAAACGTGATGCAATTTTGCCTGTCCTGTAAACCGGAAGCCATCTGAAGATATATGAATGCCTAGTGTACAGTAATATACAGATAATGAGCCCTAACCGGAAACAAATGAGGTGACCTGAGGGCTCGCAACAAAAACATGATTCCGCTCTACACTTTTCTTTCTAAACAAATTAAGCACTGCACATGAGGCAAGAAGGCCCAGAATCAAACGGACTCTAACACCCACAAGGAGACCAGTCAACTCCGAAATCTCTAGGGAAAGGTAAACAGATGCTGTGATGAATCAACTTGAAGAGCATTCCCAGAACCCAAATTTGAGTTAACAATTGGAAAAGTTGCTATAATCTGTGAGGGGCGAAAGGTAAAACTTAAATAATGGTAGTCATTTATTTATTCATATTTCAGCGAGTTCCTGAGGTGGCCAAAGTGACTCTGTTCAATAAAGCAACGTCACCATATGAGAGACCTTAAAAATCCCACTAGGCAATAGCTTGTTAGAAGCCTGCATTATTTGGATCAGGTGTCAATGGGGTGGGCTGGAATTGGTTCTTCCTGACTGAGGGGTACCTGTGTTTTTAGGTCTCACCTGCCGACAGCGCATCTGCAGTCACAGCAAGGGCATTGTTTAGTGTAAAGATCTTGGAGCCTGCCCATTGCTTAGCATTCGTTGGCATCCCTGTCACTCTTCTTAACTGCCTTCTAATTGGCCAGGCGTGCAGGGTATCACTTCATTTTCTTTCTTTGGAGCATGGACCAAGCCACACATTGATACGTCTCTTAATTAGAATCCGTCCGCTGCTTGCACATTGAGGTACTATTTCTTCCCTCCCACCCCCCTTGCGCTGGTGTTTCTTGCTCCTCCCACTCACCCCTTCTCTGTGTGGCTTCTTCTTCTGCTAACCCCCTGCCAAACATCTGAGAGAGTCGCCAGGGTCCACCTGTTTCCAACTATACAGTATGTTTAGTTTAAACATTCAAAAGTCTGTTCTGTTCACCTCTTCTCACAACAAGGTGATTGCTGCTCACTATCATTCTCTTTCATGATTAAGTACTGAGAATGTCTCCTTCTCCTGTTTGGAAAAGGATTTTAACATTTGTAGCTCCACAAAACTGCCACCACCGCCGCCATCTCCTTTATCACCAACTGGTAGGATATATATGGATTACTTGATCACTAGCCTCTCCTAGTCTAAAATGCATTTATTTGTAAACAAACCAGTTACTCTGAAACGTTGTACAAGCTCCTGCATCAGATCAAAGGCATCAGATCAAAGCCATCAGATGTTCGCATAGGTGGAGCTAACTGGTAACATACCGGATTATAATTAAATGTATATACATGAGGCTTTGAAGCATGATAGGGAAATTCATTGTTAACTAGAGCAACTTTCCATATCACACATTTTCACTCCATTCCGTGCTGCACCACTCCACTTCAGGACACATAATTTCACTCCACTCCACTCTACACAATTCCACTCTATGCCACACAATTCCACACCACGCTATACAACTCCATGCCATGCAATTTTACCCTACTCTGCACAATTGCCCTCCACACCATACAATTGAACTCCACTTCACTAGCTGCCACACAATTCCACATCACTCCACACAATTCCATGCCACTCCATGTCACACAATTCCACTGCTCACAACTGCACTCAATTACAGTCCACTCCACACAATTCCTCTCCCCTCCACACAAATCCCCGTTACGTCTCACGATTCCATTCCATGCCACACAATTCCACTCAACTCCAAGTCACACAATTCCACTGCACACAATTCTACTCCACGTCCCACAATTCCACGCCACTCTACCCCAAACAATTCCACTCTTGCCACACAATTCAACTCAATTCCACACTGTGCCGAACAATTCCACTCTACACCACACCATTCCACCCCAATCAATGCAACACAATTCCACTCCATGCCACAAATGTCACTCCCCTCCACACCATTCCTATCCATGCCATACATTTCCTTTCCACTCCATGCCACACAATTCCACGCCATACAATTCCACTCCACACCACAGAATTCCACTCCAATCTACTCCACACCACACAATTCCACTCCATTTAACACAGTTCCACTGCACTTCACACAGTTCTTCGCCATACAATTCCATGCTACTATACACCACGCCATACAATTCCACTCAAAACAATTCCACTCCACTCCATACAGTCTCCCTCTATGCCACATAATTTCACTCTATTCAACATAATTCCACTCCATACCACTGCACACAATCACACTTCATGCCACACAATTCCACTCCACACAATTCCATACTACACCACTTAATTCTACTCCACTCTACCCAATTCCACTCCACACCACTTCACTCTAGTCAGCACAATTCCACTTCATGCCACTCCCCACAATTCCACTCCATGCCATACAATTTCACGCCACACAATTCCACTCCACTCTACACAATTCCACTCCATGCCACACAAGTCCACGCCACACATGTCCATGCCACTCCATTCCATGCCTTCCAATTCCATACCACACAATTTCACTTCATGCCACAAAATTTCACTCTACTCCACACCACAAAATGCAACTCCACTCCTTGCCTCACAGTGCCAATCCACAACACATAATGCCACCCCCCGCACAATGCCGCTCAATACCACTCCACTTAAATCCACTCCACTCAATGCCACTGCACTTCACTCAACAAAATGCCACTCCACTCCACACCACACCACACAATGTCTTACTTCTCCACTCCACACCACACAGTGTCACTCCACACCTCACAATGCCATTCCACACAACACAATGCCACTTCACACCACATAGTGCTGCTCCAGGCCTCAACAATGTCAATCCACACAATGCAACACAACTCCACTCAATGCCACTCTACACCACACAATACCACTCCACGCCACACCCTGTCCCTCTACTTCACTCCACACAAAGTCCCTCCTCTCCACTCAATGAACGCCACAATTGTAAAGGTATTTGCATTTATATAGCGCTTACCACTCCCGACGAGGCGTCAAAGTGTTATATGGCAGGCAGCACTTTGCTCCGAAACCATAGGTTAATGGTTAGTTCAGTGTTATTGGTTACTGTTAGTTATTGGGATTAGTCTTGTGCGCTAAAAGCAAACTATTCCATGCAGGCATTTAAGTTTTTATGGTACACTAAAGTAATAGTGGGGTAAGGTAAGCTCAATCACATGGTTGGTGGGATTAATACAGGAGTTAGAGGAGATTAGGTATTGTTAGGTTGTATAGATATGACTTTCCGTGGAAGGAGGAGAGAGTGTGATCTTTTAAACGAACTGTGTCACAGTAAGTTATGATCAGAGAGAGGTGGCATGCAGAGGATGGAAGGGAAGGAGAGTGCCATTTGAGAGAGGTGACAAACAGACATTTTAATGAATCAATAGTTTTTTAATGTCGGATTTAAGGAATGTAGTGAATATTTTTGAGACAGCATGCAGTTTGAGGATGTAAGGATGTAGAAAGAAACAGCTTTATTTACTTGTGAAGACTAAGCTATTCAGGAATTTTTAATTGGTAGTAGAATCATGAAAAACACCTCCCCATTGCTGAACTATGGGTAGACCATGATCCAGCCAGATCAGGTGATCAGCTCACGGGTCGAAAGTGAAAAAATAATTGCTGAAAGCATATGTTGAAAAAATACATGTGTGAAATATTGTGCAGATTGAAAAAGAGATTCTGGAATTCATCGTCAGGCTTGACTCAGATTATTCATTATGTAGCAGAGTGGGATACATTTAAATGCCTTTCGATTGCACTGGCTTTAACTGGAACGTGAGGGCAGCTTCCCAGACAGTAGAAGTGTATTACCTGCATTCCAGTGGCAGGGGTTGCAAACACTGGTGTGTGTGAGGAGATCATGAAAGGGTTCCCTTTCCAAATTCAATGAACACTTGCAAATGCCTGCTGCTTAGACTTCCTGAAGCATGGCCCTTTTTAAGTCTTAGTTGGATATCGATTGCGCTGTCTCTTTGAGACATGTTGTATATACTTTGTGGGCTCATAAGCTTCCTATGTGCTGGCTCCATCATCGCTCTCCTATTCTTTATCCCGATTTGTTCATGGCATGCATTTGTCATGCCTCTTCTTGTGTTTCGCCCTCCTCAAGAGCAGGGACCAAGTACTATATAAATACACTGGTCGCCATTTTAATATCTGTTCAGGAACTACTTTTTTCATTCTTTAAGAGCTGTTAATAGGAGTGCATGTGTTTTCACTAGCTCTGAGGGCCTATTCAGTAAACCGAGCTGTAGATCATGTTCTTATCTTGTCTCGTGCCCTCTCCCTGCTCATGGTTATAGCGTCCGTCCCCTGCTCTTGTCCTCTCATAACCCACTGTTGCACTCCTTGCTCCCTCCTCTCCAGCTCATGGTGATGGTCAAGCGCTTCTCTGGCATGTAGTGGATGTTATTCTCCCACTCTCCTCCCTGAGCTGGGAAAGCTGCAGCCCTCCTCCCCGGCACAGCAACAGGTCCCCATCGGCACCACGCAGTCTTTTTACTGTTTGGTGTGTGTTTCCAGCAATTATCATATCACCCCTGATAGCCCCGTGGCCCGGAACGAATGTGGCTGGTTGCAGCCGGAGGAGCTGATCGAACAATAAGTGACTTCCGAGTTCAGAATCTGGAAGGTAAAGGAAAAAACATGTTTTTCTCCAGCACCTGTTTCTCATTCCTCATCTTCTGTGCTGTTATGTGGGTTGCGCTATTCCACCAATAGCTAGCTGTGGTTGCATTCACAGAGTACAGAGGATCATACCAGCCAGATTGCAGAAAATGTTATCATTTTTTTAAGCTTTGCTATTGATAACACTGATCCACCCAAAAGAACGCAACGGTGCATGTGTGAATTGCATTGCATTATTTATACTTGATTTGTGTGTGTGTGTGTTTATTTTATGACGTACATGCATCTATCAGGCTATAGGCATTTGTCGCAATAGGGACATGTTGGGGGGCTTGGTCTTGGACTCGGCACAAGCACCAGAGGTTTTCTGTGTATTTTTCCTAGGTATTTGCTACTGTGCACCACTTTTCACAGTTTATGTGGACTGCTTCAAGCAGTATGTTATTTGCTGTTCGTCTGTGCCACTCACAGAGGCAGCGAAAGGCAAATAAGAGCATGTGTTGGTCTTAGCATGCCCATGGTGCACTCTGGCAGTCCTGGTGTGTGAGGGAGAGTGTAGCCAATCAGGGCTCTCAGAAGTTCAGCAATAGTTGCAGCACAAGCAGACTCAGCTGGATGGTCGTCCTCTTATATTAGTATAATCGATACAGAAGAGAAGTGTTACGGCTTGAACTGCCTCTCAATCCAAAATCACCAGAACATCGCTGGCATGCCACAGATAACTTCAAATGCCATCAGCTTGCATTTTGCTTCACTTAGTTTCAAACATAACAGATCCTTTCACAGTTATTAGAACATTGGAATGTTGGGAGCTCCATTGCAGACAATGGAGTGCTCCCTGCTTATACAGGACGGTAAAGGCCCGCAGAGCAACATTCCAATGTTCTACAAAGGCTTCTCGAAGTTCGAGGGGCTATAAGGCTATAATAGATGCAGTGTGTCTAGATGTAATGTTACTTCACGCCATGCAATGCCATTCCACTGTTCGCCACACAATGCCACTCCACTCTACACAATGCCACTCCACTCCACACAATCCCCTCCACTCCAACACCAATTTGGAGACCTATTGGCTTTAACAATGATTGTTTAGCAAGTGTTGCTTAAGCTTTTCTTGTGGGTGGAGTATGATTTTTCTTGAGGGTGGTTTAATTCCAGGTTTGATGTTAGAAAAACATCTTGTACTATAGTACTACGTTGCAGTGGCTGGCATCTCAAAGTTGGGTCCAGCGTGTTCCATATTTAGGGTCACAGGCACTTTAGGATTTTTTTTCCCAATGACACATTTGTAAAGCTTTGCTTTGATCACCACTTCATCAGCCTAATCGCAACGAGTAAACCCTTTTAAATAAGTGACTAAATCTGTGAATAAAACTCTTGGCCCACATCTTAGAAGACACAAAGCTTCTGACTTCTTCCTTCAGTGCTACCCAATGGCAGAAACACGATTAGGAATAGTTCCAATATTATCTGAATACATATTTTTTTTGTTCTCAGTTGCAGAACACCTGTTTTAGCTCTCCTCAGTTTCAGACCACTAACATTCATTCCTGCCTCAGTGGTCTGCTTCGCCGATAAATACGTATGCCACCAATTTTGGAATAAAATAGTCATCGAAACCTTCTCCAAAGATCCACCAGAGTCAACTCATTAAACAACATCAGGGATAAAGGGTCAGGAAGTCATCACACCATATCACCATTAATTTTGACAGGATATACTCCACTTCTGCCCCTAATCAAACATACTACAGAGAATGGAGAAACGTTGCACAAATCAATGTAAAGCCATCGGAGGGACAAGGACAAATTCTTAACCCATGCCACCACCAGGGTGGTGCTGTTTAGAAAGACGCTGATGTTGAGAAACAACTACTTTCTCCAGGATTTTGGATGCTCAAGATAGACACAAAATCTTTCAGACCTGTATGCACCTTCTCAGAAGAAAAAGATGGATTTGGAAGCTAATCCAGAGCACAAGCCTTGCAACATAAAGCACCAACTACCTACAGAATAGGCAGACAACAAGTACCAACAAGAATAACAAGAAAGTTCCCTTCAGAGTATTCAACAGATCCATGCAACCGGTGCTTAAATTTGCCAAAAAATAAGGGCCAAGGCTCTTGTCTGGTGGCCACTGCACCTTGAACAAAAACACAGGGAAAAAACCTCTTATTATGACCTGAATATCATTCAACACTTTTGGCAATTAAGTCAATTAGTTATACATAGGATGCATCTCAAGACACAATAGACTTCTCACATATTTGTTATTTTTTATCAATTTATTCATCATTATACAAAAATATATACTTTTTTGAATTTACTGCAGTTTTTTTTCACATAAAAAACATAATAAATACAACTAAATACCAATTAACGTGCGTTTGTGGAGGTACAACATATTAGCTGAAATTGTTGTTCTAGATGGAACCCCTCATTTTTCTCTTATGTGCAGATATGAACATTCATCACAGCATACATACTCACACTTACTCACATGCAAACAACAGTGACAAAATACATAAATGATTGCAAACTTTGTGGTGATATATTATCTATGTCCAATACAAGACTCCTCGTGGTGTAGTTTGTCTGTCTTAAATCATGAAACAATCTGTATATTCTTGTTGTAATCTCAATTTGGATTTCCTTTCCAATTTAGTTATTATGATCTTTCAATTTGTCATATTCGAGGGTCTTTGTATGCGTACGGCCTACGTACGTTTCGGTGATATTTTATTTTGATTCACCTTCTTCAGGGCCAACTTGGACTAAGCAAATGTATGCTAATAGTCAGAAACAATGGGGTTCTCTTAATCTTAGTGTATAAGGTCGTAGAGTAGAATGGATCTGCTGTGGCTTTATTAAGGCGTTTAGTTTTGGCGGCTGATTAAAATTCTTTAACGGTCACGTCCATATCTGGCTTTGGCCTTTTAGTCTTTGAGGAGGATTTACTTTTTTGCTCTTAATGGTTTGAGGAGGATTTACTTTTTTGCTCTTAATGGGAGTTGCGGAGTTGTCATATGAGGCTCCTATGTCGGAGGAGGCAGAGTTCCCTATAATATATTATCCGTTCTTTTTAAGTTTTTGTGATGCCAAAGAAGGCAATATGTGCCGCAACTGTTTTGCACAGTTGCTCGCGTCCAGTCCTTCCAGGGTGCCGACCGCCGTGTCTCTGCCACAGACCTTTAGACAACTCCGCAACTCCCATTAAGAGCAAAAAAGTAAATCCTCCTCAAAGACTAAAAGACCAAAGCCAGATATGGACGTGACCGTTAAAGAATTTTAATCAGCCGCCAAAACTAAACGCCTTAATAAAGCCACAGCAGATCCATTCTACTCTACGACCTTATACACTAAGATTAAGAGAACCCCATTGTTTCTGACTATTAGCATACATTTGCTTAGTCCAAGTTGGCCCTGAAGAAGGTGAATCAAAATAAAATATCACCGAAACGTACGTAGGCCGTACGCATACAAAGACCCTCGAATATGACAAATTGAAAGATCATAATAACTAAATTGGAAAGGAAATCCAAATTGAGATTACAACAAGAATATACAGATTGTTTCATGATTTAAGACAGACTGAAACTACACCACGAGGAGTCTTGCATTGGACATAGATAATATATCACCACAAAGTTTGCAATCATTTATGTATTTTGCCACTGTTGTTTGCATGTGAGTAAGTGTGAGTATGTATGCTGTGATGAATGTTCATATCTGCACATAAGAGAAAAATGAGGGGTTCCATCTAGAACAACAATTTCAGCTAATATGTTGCACCTCAACAAACGCACGTTAATTGGTATTTAGTTGTATTTATTATGTTTTTTATGTGAAAGAAAACTGCAGTAAATTCAAAAAAGTATATATTTTTGTATAATGATAAATAAATTGATAAAAAATAACAAATATGTGAGAAGTCTATTGTGTCTTGAGATGCATTGTATGTATAACTAATTGACTTAATTGCCAAAAGTGTTGAATGATATTCAGGTCATAATAAAAGGTTTTTTCCCTGTGTTTTTGTACTATTTGTTACTCCCACCTCTTGACCACAAACAAAATACGGAGTACCCTTGTTCTTATTGGCCACTGCACCTTGTGCCGCACATAGCCCCTGCCTGTCCTGCCAATGACAACACAAGTACCAACATTCACACTCCTACAAGTGAGACAATTTGGCTATTTCAGGCCCCCAAAACTATAAGAATGACTTGGGTAGCAGGTAATACTCATTTTTAATTAATATTGAGTTATTAATTGACTGTTGTTGTGGTCACCTCTAAATTAGACAGACAGAGCCAACTTGTGGCAGACTGTCACAAGCCCCATAGCTGACAATTAAGTGCCAGTGCCAAGCACCGGTAACCACCTGCTCAAATTAAGCACCGCATGCAACATGAAGGATCAATCTCTGCGGAATTAGGTATCAATGTGTTACATACAAAGAAGATACTTCTTGCCGCAGAAGGAGCAACCATTTAGCCATATAAAGGAACAACTCTGTGCAGAGGAAATTTCTAATAAAGTGCAACACTGTCAGCATTATAAAAAAAAAATCAGCGCAGCTTAAGGTGCCAAATCCCTGCAAGAAAAAGAGAAACTCCATGTAACTTTAACATGCACATCATTGCGGCATATGGATTTACCTCCTACATTTTGAGAAGTCACATTACTTCTGAGTAAATAGAAACTTCTTTCAACTTAAGGAGTCACTCCCAAAAACCCAATGAGCCAATTCCCTGAAGCATTCGAGGAGGCAAGGTCATGGAGCACAGGCAATAGCCTATTCCCAGCTGCATCGGAAGCTAGCTCCATGTATACAAACAGCAACCTGCCAGTCAAATGAAATGCCATCTTCTTGCACCGTAAATGTCTCTACACAAGACTGATGGAGAAGCTATCCGTCGACTGGCTGACACAAATTCATACCTGCAATCACTAAACTACCCAAGAAAATAATTCGCCCCAAATACTAGTGAGTCATTTGGATCAGGCACTATAAAATTACTTGGTCACAGAAAAAATACAAGTATTCATTCGGAATCAATGTCAACAAGGCGCAATATTTTACAATTTACTAAAATTCTTCTTAAGGTTATATAAAAATCTCCTGAAATGCAGGCAGCAATTCTCTTTTACAACCCTTGGGGATCTGTGTAGATTTTTTTTACAACCATTAATACAAGAATTCACAGAACACCTCAAAGATACTAAGGATTTTAGGCTAAATTCCAAACACCTACTACATTACAATGAAATACTATTTATGCCAGATATGAGTGGTCCATACTAGAAGGGTAGAATGGCTGATGCTATAGAATGAAAACCAGAAGGGCGCGGTGAGGTCTACATCACTGTATAATTTGGAGACAGAGAAAACCCACAAGATCACACAGTGAGTATCAAACCGAAGCAGCTGATTCGATACATAGATGCCTTATTTGGTATCTAGAAAGGGACTGACTAGCATATGATGAGGTAAATTTATGACATAAGTACAGAGGAAATAAATGAAAAGGAACCCATTTCTACTTAGGCCAGACTCTACTCCGAAGTATAATAGGAAGATTACCATACAATAAGGTGGTGGGACTCAAAAGAATTATACCTGAAGAGGATGAATGTAAAAAACACTAGGAGGTTCTATTGGACCTCTTCCGGGAATGACAATACATTAAAAATATTGCACAATAAGCTATACAGTAATTATCAAATATAACACCTATTGGGGACAGAAGTCAGATACTCGGTAGAGAAATTGACATTAAGGAGCAAGTTCTCCCCAGTATCCAAGGCCCTGAAAAAAGGTAGGAAAAGCACAGAGAGAATGTAGTGGGATGCAAATTCCTGCATCACTGAACAAATATGGAAGTTCTATTTGACCATAAGAATAACAATCTAAGCAGCTATTAAGTGAGGCATAGAGGTACAAGTTACTCTCAGTGCAAGGAGGGGATCTTGCTAGAACAAAATGATGTATATCACAGGAGAACTGTGTGATAAAGGGTGAGCAATACAAAATCTCTCCAAACAGAGTTTGTCACGTGTACAATGCGCTGCCACTGTGAGTCAAGCCCACTACGTAAACCAGACATTAAAACTAGTGAAGATTTAAACAACCACAATCTAATGTCATATTGACTATCACAACCTCTCGTTGACAAGACCCTTTTCTCGTGAGAAACATAATATAGCACAGATGATACTGCAAATAGTAGAATAAACACCACCACCACTACCTAGGAGAGGAGATAGAGAGCAGATACTTACACTCAAGAAAACACGGTGAACTGGCAAACTGAATAGTTTTATTCCACGGGGCATGAACGAATGTATTAACTATATGTGTTTTCTATCAAATCCATTACAACAGCATTAAGACAGTCCGGGAAAACAAGGTAAATGTGGCTAAAGGAAATAGATTGTTCAACCATGAAAAGAAAGGCTAGAAGACAGTGATTGATAAATACACATGAAGTTGTCTTCTATTTCAATGATATTAGGCAGTGAAGTTAGCATTTGATAAGGGATGAAACCAAGCAATCATGCCAAATGTAGGAGTGACTATTTCCAGATTGGGTAAACTAGTACGCTTAACGCAATTAATGGATACGTGTCTGGCAGTAGGGCGCGGCTCAAGTGGATCGGAGAGGATAAACTTAAGGCGAAGAATGCAGACATGAGTAAGCAGTCGAAGCAGGGGGACTTTGCTTCATACAGTTTGTACCAAAGTACACTTAACTGTGGACCCAATGTCCTGACTGGTACTTAATCTTTTGTAAGGCTGATGTTTGAATTAAAAAGCCTTCATAGAAGTGTGAAGCTATAATTTGTGGGAGCAATGTATGTATAATAATCATAATGACTGGAAATGGAGCTTGCTTATCAAAAAGTGGGTGGCACTTAAATAGATTTTGCTTATCTGTTCACAGATCTTGTTGAAATTTAAAATGATTTTACTTCATGAACAGGTTTAACCTTGCAATGCCCTGGAACAACTGACTTGAATGAAATGATGACATAAACCACTGCTGAATTGATAAATGGATGAACTTTAAGAATTCCAACGGTAACTCTGGAGTATTATTCAAAGTTCGGAGCCAATTGGGAGCTCAGAGCTTGTGAACTTTGAGCGGTTATAGTTTAGTACTTGCGGCCCAGTGGAACACCCCACCCCCCCCCCTTCCTCCACTTTCACAGCTTAAGCGTGGGGTGGTGTTGACAATTATAGTTATTTATGACCCTGTCCTGGCTACAGCTCTGCAGACAAAAATCAAAAGTAAAGGAAACAATAAACAACAGAGTGATCAGAAGTTAACAACAGCAAAGAGAAAAAGAGAGGGAATGAAAGAGGGAGTGGGAGGGAGTTTGGGAAGGAAGAGCAAAAGGAAGGACATATAAAAGTAAAGAAGAAACTGTGGATGAAAGGATGAATACAAGGATAAAAGAACTGATAAGTGGAAAGGGGAAATTACATGGGTGGGTGAACGTAATGGTCTGTAATGGTTAAAGGCTGGATAAATGGGTGGATAGATGAATAGATGGTTGGATGGAAGGTGAAGAAATGAATTGGTGGATTGGTGAAAGGAGGTCAATTTGTGGATAGATGACAATAAATGGATGGATGAATGGGTAAAAGTATGGAGAATGGTTGGAAGTGTGAGGATAAGGATGGATGGATTCAAGGCTGTAATGATGAGAGGGTAGATGGATGGAATGGTGAAAGGATGGATGTATGGGTGGAAACATGAAAAGATGAATAGATGGATGGATGCATGACAGGCTTAAAGGATGGAGAAATAGATAGACAGAAGGATGGATTAAGGGATCTCATTTAGAGTGGGTAGGGTTGACTAGCTTTGCTCACCTGATGGCGTTCGAAAGATGGATCAAAGTGGGGGGTGGGGGTATTTTAATGGGTATTTGATTTTCTGGCTACTCCCTTGTGTGTAATAGAAGTTTTGTCTGGTCACACCGTATGAGTAGCATAGCAAATATAAGTAAACTCACACATATACTTACTCTTAAGTAAGGACTAAAAGTTAGGGTTACAAGTTGACCTACAGGAGGAAGAGACACAACACTCTGAAAATGTAGCCATCGTCAGTGGTGCAGCTGGGGGGGTCCACCCCAGCTGCACTGTTTTTGGGGGTAGCCATCCCCCCGGCCAAGACAACCACTCGTCTGTCGGCCCAGACACCACCACCCTGAACAGGTCATCTGTCAGATGCCAACCCCCTCCCACGCTCATATCTGCACCTGGGCGGCGAACTTAGGGGCCGCCTAGGTGCCAGTACATCTAGCTACGCCACTGGCTATCTTAATGCAATGTAAGCTGCCAACTTCAGACAACATGCAGTATCAACTTCCTCCAACACAAATAGTTAACCTCCTAAAGCATAAAAGGAATATTGCTGAAGCATGAGGAACACCCTGCAGAATAATGAGACAACTCAATTCAACAAAAGAACTCAACTCTCTGAAAAGCATAAGGAGAAAACACTTGTCACGATAAGGAGACAACTCCAGCGACAAATGTACCCAAATACCTACACAGTGGGGAGCAGAAAATCCTACAAGAAAAGGGACCACGCCATACAGCATAAGCAGAAAATCCCAGCAACAGCCTTCAGCATGAGGAACAAACTCCTGCAAAGTGATATATCTAGTACATTTCCTGCTGCATGAAAAATAAAATCATCATATTAAAATACGCCCTGCAGCAAAAGAGCCATTTTCCTGCAGTAAAGGAACCCCATTTCCAGTGACATCAAAGATCCAATCCCTCCAGCATAAGGATTCTGCAGCATTATGAGTCAACTTCAGCACAAGAAGCCACCTCCCGGCAGTAGAAGGAGACCATTTCCAGTGACATCAAAGATCCAATCCCTCCAGCATAAGGATTCTGCAGCATTATGAGTCAACTTCAGCACAAGAAGCCACCTCCCGGCAGTAGAAGGAGACCATTTCCAGTGACATCAAAGATCCAATCACTCCAGCATAAGGATTCTGCAACATTATGTGTCAACTTCAGGCAACATACTGTTCTAACCCCGGTAGCATAAAATCAGTCGCCAAGAGCATATGAAGCCAACTAGTTGCTGCATAAGTAGCCAAAAGAATTGAAGTATAAGCAGCCAACACAAAGCCCAAGGAGCCAACTCGCGTCACATGCATAAGGAAACACGCGAACGAGGTGACGGAAAGCACAAAATACCAACTAACTCGCTAATGAACATTCTGCAACTACTCTAGTCAAACCACACCGAACACCAGCCTGAGGTCTCCAAATTATTTCATACCATCACCCCCCTTCCATCTGCATAAAAAAAGTTGATTGTCCCCTCCACCAAATGACATGTTTTCCCACAAAATGTTATATCTTGGAAGCAAGGTAAAACATTGTAGATTTAGCTTCCAGGCTTTTTTCTCTAAGAAACAGAGAAAACCTGATATTCAGTTGAGTTTTTCAGTTCATCACAACAAATATATTCAGTGTAAAACATTGCAAGCACAAAAAAACAGTTCAAGTGAGACCAAAAGTGGAGGCGGCGCAGCTGCTAAAATATCTTCGCTCTTGAAAGAAAAGTCCAAAAACGAAGTTCGCCAGTGCTTTTTTGTTACAATAAACATGGTACATGAAATAAAAAATTTATGGTAAGCAATGGAGCCAAGCATTTTAAGGTTTCCATATGGGGCCTGGTAAGCTTGCCCCAGAGTTACCAATACCAGGGGATGGGGGGTGAGGAATGAGGAATTACCATAGGAAATCAGGTATACAGCTCCCATTCCTCTAGTAATTCCTCTTTTATCCCTGGCATTTTATCCAGACATTTGGCTGCTTGCATCTGCAGCAAATCTTGCAATTCCAATGGGTCTATTGTCGTAATTAAAGGGCCACTTGTAATAAGACCCTTTGGGGGGTGATAAGCATATCATCCCAGATTTTTGTTTTGTTGCCAAAATTGATGTTCAATATTACCTTTTATACCCTACAATAAACTTTTTACACTTCAGGCATTACAGTGATTGTCCCTTTTCCCTTTTAAAAGCACTTTTATCTGAACAATGGAACAAAACACTATTGATTTCATGATTATAGAGGAATCAGTCCTCCTTGGCGCAGCATCTTTGCGGACATGTATTACGAAGTGACCAAAAATAGTTTAAATGCGTACTTTATTGTACTATGCGACAACTGCCTCTCAGACACAGCATCAGTGGGAGTACCTCAAACATCTACATTCTCACTGTCTCTCCAACAGTCCATGGAGCCTTGGAAGATACCATATGAGAGAAGGGAGGGGGGAAAGGGGGAAGGAAAGGTGAAAAGAAGATAAGGAACGGATAAGGTTAATAAAACAATAATACTTAAATACGAATTACAACAACAAGCTTTTAGACCATCACGATTGTAGACGACAGACACAGAGCTACTGACTACTGAAGCAACCCCAAGGCATGAGTCCTCAAGAAACAGAAATTTCAACTCCAAAGTGCACAGGACAAGTTTGCCTGGCTGTGCTTTGACCGCAAGAAAAGTAGCATGCGAGCCCCTGCCGAAGGACACACACTCTTTTAGGAGAAATCCAATAAATTCAAAGTCCTCTGTGCCACACATAAGGCCATCTTTTTTTTTTTTTTTTTGCAGAGTTTTATACAGCGCAAACTAGACCCGAACCGAATCAGGTATCAGAGCGCTTTACATATTTTCCAGTTACGTTACATGAGGACATACTTTCATTTTAGGCACGGGGAGATTAAGTGATTTGCCCAGAATCACAGGAGGTTTTGGCGTCGTTACCGAGACTCGAACCCAGATCCCCAGGTCCGCGGTGGAGCGCCCTAGCCGTTAGGCCAACTCCTCTCTTAGGTACATCCAAAAACTGGCAGGCACCGCATTACCACGACTCCTTGAACCCGAGATCAAGGAGTTCCACCCTTATCCACGAATGGGAGGAGTGACACGCGCCACCTTCGGCGGTGGTGCCTGGTTCCATAGACACGGCCTGATTCACAAATGGCCTCCGCACTCGTTGTGGAGGTCCAGCAGTCGTGGGGGAGTCGCCACACTCCAGGCAGAATTTCCGCAATGAAACCTGAATCAGGCCCAAAGTGGTTAATTTGAGCTATCAGTTGCAGGTGGGGTCCACTGACATTCATTTTTGGGGGCCAGTACTCAATTCTGCTCATTAAACTTCGACCCAGAGCAAAACAGTGAAAAACACAAAAGGTAGAAATAGGGAAGGAGAGAAACAAAAGGAGATAGCTAAAGGGGCAGGGTGTGGATTAAACAGCCATGAGGTGGTATCAAGACGACACAAACTTTGAATATGCACACCAACCTTCGTTAGTGCTGGCTATGGTCTTATGAACAAAACTCTGGGCTCCAGTGCAAATTATTTGGCAAATTAAGCGCTGTCCACGAACATGGCTCCCTTAAGGCGAGCTAATAACATCACGACTTGGCCTTTCAGCAGCCAACTCACAGTGGATATCCAGAGGCATGGATGACTAAAATATCGCAATACCATCAAAGTAGATGCACAGTCAGGCATTCATGTACTGGTTGGTATAAGTAGGAACTTGCTCCTGTCATCCAACGTTCTTACACCTACATCTGGTAAACATTATAAAGGAAGGTACATGAGTGCTGTTCAGTTGTGATTTGTGTGTGGGGTGGTAGTAGATCTCATGTCAACATAGTGCATCGCAAGTAGTGTCAAGATGATGCTGGATGCTGTTCGTGTCCAACCTATGTGTGTACCAACCATTCGCTTACGACAAGTCTTGATGGTTCTGTCATACACGTGTCCTTATGGGCAGGAATGGGACGTGTGATGCTGATGATTTTCCTCCTGTTGTAACTGCATTAAGAGCATTAATTGTATTCAATGTAGTCAGTAGTCACTGGCAAGGTTTACTTGCTCCCTTTTACTGGCAGTGGGGGAAGGGGTGGATGGGTTGGATGGGGACTCCTATTATGGGCTTCATCATGAGGGCCCGGGGTTTTCGCAGCGTACCTCCTTCTCATGTATGTGACCAATCCTATGGATATGTTTGACTACTAGGAACAATTTTTGACTCCTAATGGACTATGTAGAGCTGTGACATAAGTGTTAGAGCAGAATGCAATGAAGGCTGATTTAGAAGGTTGAGTTCGCAGATACGCACAGAAGAATAAAGATGTGTTATACTAAGCTCCGTGTGTTTATAAGTCATTGGTGAGTACCCGGGCTGAGGAGGACGCTACAGTAGCTATAGCCTCATTAAACCCTAGAGTGTACGAGCCCTCTATAAATAACATTAACATTAACATAACAGTAACATAGATTGTAAACCTGAGAATTAGGAGAATATAGTTGTGCTGTTCATAATCGAGAAGCAGGGTTTTTTGTAAGGGATACTATTAGGCGATGGACAGGGATTCCATCCTGGGCCAGTCAAAGGTGTTATTATGTCGTATTTCTTGTTTATTCTCTTTTTAAACATACCGCAGGTAAAGTGAACTATACATAAATCGGATTGGGACAAGGACCCTATCGAGTGGATAAGGTGGCTTACAGCGGGTTGGATGGGTATGTATTTACGATTGACCTTTATAAATTGCATCGAAGGCTCATTGTGTTATGGAATCATACTGTGGCTGCAAACCATACCGCCTTGCATACTGGTAATAACAAAATATTTGAATATGCTAAATAGCACATTTTGGTTGATAAAAATGAAAAACAAATAAAGGGCAATTTTTAAAAAGTCCTGTCGGCACAATTATTTGGATAATTAATTTAAAATCTTTATCCAGAAAGGGGAGGTGTTAGAAGCGGCTGTCTCTAGTTGGCAGAGGTATACACTTCTGACAAATAGGGACACACCTTTTCTAGTCAGGGCAAGGAGATCACACACTTGGATAACCCCTGCTCACCCCCTTGGTAGCTTGGCAAAGCAGACAGGCTTATCTCAGAGGCAGTGCGTTAAGCATTTATGACCACATACAGTAATAAAGTGAATACACTACAAATGGACACGACACAGTAGTATTATAAAAATAAGTATTTTTATATAAGGCTTAGCACAAGACCAAATGACGACAAAAATATACCACAATCTTAATAAATACTCTTGGAAGGAAAAATAATAGTTCAAGCACGGTTTCTTCTTAGCACAAAAGTATTTAGTATCAAAAGCAACTCTTCTTCTCTAAAACACAGTTCTTGGCAACAATGTAACCCACACGGGAGTCACACGACGTCGAGGCAAAGTTAATCCAAAGGTTCGGCGTCGACCGCGAGGAGCGCTACGTCGAGCCCGGAGTCGCACAGACCCCAACAACACAGTACCTTGGAAAAGTGAAGCACTCGATGATCAGCGGCGTCGAGATGTCCGGCGTCGCGTCTTCGGCGTCGATCGGGCCTCGGAGTCGGGGCGATCTGCAGCGGCGTCGACCGAAGTTAGGCGGGAGCAGCGCTCACGGGATGAAGCAGGATACGACGTCGTCGATGTCGATGTTGCAAGAGTGAGCAGCGCTCACGGCGTCGAGGGGGCTCGAAGTCGATGCGATCAGCAGCGGTGCAGACACGAGGTCACTTGGAGCTGGAGCCGAACTCACTACTCACTGGCGTTGTTGCTGGCGTCGATCGGGCCCGGCGGCCGGCGTCGAGGAAGCGGGACACTGGAGCCGTTACTCACGATGTCGAGCTGGATTCGGCGGCGTCCGTCGGCGTCGAGATTGCTGGATTCTTTCAGAGGTGCTGGATTCACAAATTCCAGCAAATAGCACTTTAAGCAGATGAAGTCCTTTAGCCCTGTGACTTCAACAGGAGACTGGCACTCATCCAGCCCTTGGAGATTTTCTCAGCAAAGAGTGAGAGTACACACACAGTTCCTCTCTCCTGGTTCCTTGGCAAAAATAAAGAAGCAATGCAGGATTCCCCCAACAAACAGCACTCTGGCAGAAGGGGTAGGCAGTCCTTAGATCAGCAGGCTTCTTGTCCTTGGTTCAGGTTTCCTTGTCAGAAGTGATCTGAATTCTTGGTTCAGGGGTCCTTCTCTTATACCCCTTTTTGGCTTTGATCCCTTTGTCCATGCAGGGGAATTTCCCCCCATCTCGGGTTTGTTGTGGGTGTTGCCAGGCCGAAGCACCTGGCCTATTCACTGGGCAGGGCAGAGTCCTCAGCCGCTCAGCAGGAGCGGAGCCAGCATTGTCACTGGCAGGGGCAGGGCCATCAGCTGCCCGGCAGGAGGTGGGCCAGGAAAGTCCCAGGCAAGCACAGAGTCATCAGTCGCCTGGCAGGGGGGCGGAGCCAACATTGTATCAGGCAGGGCAGGCTATCAGGAGCTACTCTTCCCCTACTCTCAATGCAAATGCCCCACTCATCCCACACTGACTCATTCAGACTCTCTGGAGCCACCCAGCTCCTGTCACACGCACACCCGAACCAGCAGAGACCAGTAGACAGTTAGACAAGAAAATAGCTACTTTCTAAAAGTGCTATTTTCAAACACAGAGTCCAAAAACCATCCACACAAACGGATGCGTTATTAAACCCTGAGTTCAGGGGTACCAAACTCGACATTGCACCATGCTCCCCGAGCCCGCTAGGATTATAGCATTAATAATCCTGGCAGCCCATTCTAACTGATGGAGAGCAGGTTACCTTACAATAGTGAAAAACGACTATGGCTGTAATTCACTATTAGGACATGCCAACCTTGTCAGGCTTGTCCTACCTTATGCTTACAATGCACCCTGCCCGTGGGCCTACCAGAGGGGTGACTAACATGAAGTTAAGGGAAGGTTTAGGGACTGGCAAGTAGGTGTACTTGCGCAGTCCTCGTGACAGTCAGACTGCACGTGGTCTAGCAATGGTAGACCTCCAGACATACTTTTACTAGGCCGCTTTTGTGGGTGGCACAACATGTGCTGCAGGCCCACTAGCAGCATTTGTATTTACAAGCCCTGGCACTCCTGGTGCACTCTACTAGGGACTGACAGTAAACCAAATAAGCCAAACATGGAAGTCAATCAATACAGCAATTTCACATAGGGAGCACTTGCACTGTGGCACTGATCAGCAGTGGCACAGTGCCCAAAGCATATACCAGCAAAAACATCGTAAACAGAGGAGGCAAACAGAAAAAATGGAGGAGAGACTCATGCCAATGATGCCAGGTCTAACACGTGTCCCCTCCAGCTGAAATGTGGGGAGAACTACCCTTACCCTAGGGAGTCCTCATCACTAAGGCGGAAAAATCTGGACAGACCATCAGCATTGGCATGATCTGTGCCAGGGCGGTGTTCCACCGTGAAGTCCATCCCCTGTAGGGAAATGGACCACCTCAACAGCTTTGGATTCTCACCCCTCATCTGCATCAACCATCTGAGGGGCCTGTGGTCTGTCTGAACCCGGAAGTGAGTCCCAAACAGGTAGGGTCTTAGCTTCTTCAGCGCCCAGACCACAGCAAATGCTTCTCTCTCTATCGCACTCCACCTCTGTTCCCTGGGAAGTAACCTCCTGCTGATGAAGGCTACAGGTAAGTCTCGGCCCTCTTCATTCACCTGAGCTAGAACAGCCCCCACGCCATGCTCTGAAGCGTCCGTCTGGACAACAAATTCTTTAGAAAAGTCGGGTGCCTGGAGTATGGGTGCTGTGCACATTGCAGTTTTCAGGGTGTCAAAGGCCGTCTGACAGGCGTCAGTCCAGTTCACAAGTCGTGGCTGCTTCCTGGAAGTCAGCGAAGTCAAGGGGTGCACAATGTTACCATAATCCTTGACAAACCTCCTGTAATAACCCGTGAGACCCAAGAAGGCTCTCACCTGAGTCTGGGTTTTGGGCGGTGCCCATGCCAGGATGGTATCAATCTTGGGTTGCAGGGGGCCACCTTGCCGCTCCCTACTTGGTGCCCCAAGTACACCACTGAACCCTGCCCAATCTGGCACTTACTGGCTTTGATTGTGAGGCCTGCTCTGCGCAGGGCCAACAACACTTCCTGGAGGTGGCGCAAGTGTTCCTCCCAGCTGGCGCTGAACACTGCGATGTCGTCCAGGTAGGCGGCACTGAAATCCTCCAGTCCAGCCAAGACCTGGTTGACCAACCTCTGGAAGGTGGCAGGGGCATTCTTCATCCCAAAGGGCATAACCCGGAACTGGTAGTGCCCATCTGGTGTGGAGAATGCTGACCTCTCTTTTGCCCCATCAGTCAAGGCGATCTGCCAGTACCCAGACGTTAGATCAAACGTACTAAGGTACCGGGCAGCCCCTAACCGATCTATGAGCTCATCAGCTCTGGGGATGGGGTGCGCGTCAGTCTTGGTGACTGAATTGAGTCCTCGGTAATCCACACAGAACCGAAGTTCCGGTGAAGCACCAGGCGCTGCAGCCTTTGGGACCAAGACCACTGGGCTGGCCCAAGGACTGCTAGAGGACTCAACCACCCCTAGGGCAAACATCTTGGAGACCTCCTCCTTGATGTATGCTCTGACCTTGTCAGTCACTCTGTAAGCCTTGTGCTTGACAGGAGTGCTGTCCCCGGTGTCCACATCATGGACACACCACTGAGTGACACAAGGAATCAAGGAAAACAGATCAGGGAATTGTCCCAGCAATTGGCGACAATCCTGCTGCTGTTCAGGGGTCAGTGTGTCAGAGAGGACCACACCATCCACTGACCCATCTTGCTCTTTTGCAGACAGGAGGTCAGGAAGAGGCTCACTCTCCTCCTCCATTCCAGCATCTGTAGCTAGGAGCATGCCCACTTCGGACCTTTCTAAATGGGGCTTCAAACGGTTGACATGCAGGACCCGCAAGGGGTTCCTGGGAGACTTTAAGTCCACCATGTAGGTGACTTCGCTCTTTTTCTCCACAACCTCAAATGGTCCAGTCCACCTGTCCTTGAGCGCACAAGGTTCCACAGGGGACATGACCCAAACCTTCTGTCCAGGCTGAAGCTCTACCAGAGTGGCCTTCTGGTCGTACCACCGCTTCATCTCCTCCTGGCTGGCCTCCAGATTTGCCTGAGCAAGATCTCTGAAGCGCCTAGTCTGGTTCCTAAAGGCCAGCATGTAACTGTATACATCCTGGGGAGGTTTCCTGGGAGATTGCTCCCAGCCTTCTTTGACCAGACTCAAAGGTCCTCTTACCGGGTGACCATACAAAAGCTCGAAGGGGCTGAACCCTAGAGACTTCTGTGGCACCTCACGGTAAGCAAACAACAGGCATGGCAAGAGGACGTCCCATTTACGCCTCATTGGTTCTTCAAGACCCATAATCATGCCTTTAAGGGTACGGTTGAATCTTTCAACCAACCCATTACCTTGAGGGTGGTAAGGAGTGGTGAACTTATAAGTTACCCCACACTCCTTCCACAGAGACTTCATATAGTTGGAAATGAAGTTGGTGCCCCGGTCTGACACCACCTCTCTGGGGTACCCCATTCGGGAGAAAACACCCATCAGTGCCCGTCCCACCACGGGGGCAGTCACTGTTCTGAGAGGGATGGCTTCCGGGTACCGTGTGGCATGGTCCACCAAGACCAGGATGAACCTGTTGCCCAGGGCTGTCTTGGGGTCCAGGGGCCCAACAATGTCAATCCCCACCCGGTCAAAGGGGGTACTGACCACGGGAAAAGGTTGGAGGGGAGCCTTCTGCTTCCGCCCGCTTTTCCCACTTGCCTGGCAAGTTTGACAGGTCTTGCACTGGATGTCTACATCCCTTCGCATCTGAGGCCAATAGAAATGGGTGACAAGCCTGTCATAGGTCTTGTCCTGCCCCAGATGTCCAGCTAACGGAACGTCATGAGCCAAACCCAGTAGGAAGGCTCTGAAGCGCTGGGGTACCACCAGCACACGGGCTGACCCAGGCTCAGCAGCCTTAGGCTCGCTATACAGGAGGTCGTTCTCCCAGTAAACAAAATGTGACCCTGACTGATCACCTGAGGTTTGGGCTGAGGCCTGCTGCCTCATACCCACAAGAGAAGGGCACACTTTCTGTTCTGCACAGAATTCTTCCCTGGAGGGACCACCATCCTGCTGCCAGTGGGTCAGCTCGGGCAGGTCTCCCACTTCAGCAACTTGTTCACCTGTGGGTTCCAGGGCATACCCCTCAAGGTCTGCCTCCTCCTGGACCACGGGAACTACGGGGGACGGTTTCCCGCGCCCCCTGCCTCTTCTCTTCACAGCTGGGTCCTGGGCCATACTTTCAGGCTCTAGAACCCCATCAACACCCTTACTTGCTGTCATGGATCGAGTGGTTGCACACACCCACTCTGGCACACCCAACATTTTCAAATGTGTCTCCCTCTCCACCTTAGCCCAAGGGGAGTCTTCTAAATCATTGCCCAGGAGACAATCAACAGGCATGGCGGGCCTTACAGCAACTTGAAGAGTACCTGAAACTCCCCCCCATTCAAAGGAAACTTGAGCTACCTCATACTCTCTCTGGGAGTTGTCAGCAGCTATCACAGGGTAGAATGCGTGGGGAACAACCTGCTCTCTGGACACCAAGTGACACTTGACAGCTGTCACACTCGCTCCGGTGTCTCTGAGAGCTTCCACTCTATGGCCATTAATGGTCACCCACTGCCTATATTTCTTAGTGTTACTAGGCAGAGGGGGTGGAGGGACCAATTCCATGTCTCAGAGAGACCAGGGACATCTCTGCGGGACCCTCCCCACCATGGGCAACCATCTCCTCCCCTCCCAGGGCTACACTCGCCAACTGACGGGGTGCTGCACGTGGTGGTGCACTGGGTGGTGCACTAGAGTTCTTCAAGGGACACTGAGGATCATAAAAACGGTGTCCCACCTGCTTACAAGCGAAGCAAGTCATGGGGCCCCTACGAACAGGTTTACCTGTCGGGGCCTCTGATTTCTTATCTGGGGGAGGCTGGGAACCCTTCCCTTGGTTCCCTTGGGGATTACTTTGGGGCCCTTTCTGGAACTCCTTCTGTTTACCCATGTCCCCCCCCACTCTTCTGCTGGGGACCCTGCCCACCTTTGGCTGAGTCTCCCACTGGACCCTTGTGGACCCTGGTACTGACCCAGCGGTCCGCCTCCTCAGCAAGTTTTCTAGGGTTAGATATCTTGCTATCAATAAGGTGCTGGCGCAGCTCTGGAAAACAGTTATTAGACAAGTGCTCCCAAGCAAACAAATCATAAAGAGCATCATAACTTTCCACTTTGCTGCCCTTTACCCAACCATCCATGGCTCTGCAAAAATATGACACATACTCCACCCACGTGGTACCAGGCAACTTCTTACATTCTCTAAAGGCTTGTCTGTACTTTTCTGGGGTGAGGCAATACCTTAACATTAAAGCATCTTTCATATGAGCATAAGACATCCTATCCTCAACAGGCATGTCTAACAGGGTATCTCTCCCCTCATTCACAAAGCGACCCCACAACCCCGCTCCCCAATCCTTCTCAGGGACCCGGTGGGCCAACAATGCTAACTCATATGCTTTAAACCATTGACCAATATCCTCATTCTTCTGAAAATCTTTGATCACATCTTTGGGAAAATAAAACCTACTTTCTGCAGGCACAGATGGGATGCTGCCACCAGAGGGATTCAATTCTAACTTTTTAGCTTGGAGCTCCAACTCACTCAACTTGGTATCACGCTCAACAGCTAACTTCTCTCTTTCAAACTCTAACCTTTTGATCTCCAAATCAGCTTCTCTCCTGCCTCTTGCATTCTCTATCTCCAACTGCCCATTTATCTTAAGTTTTGCCATTTCCATGTTGTAGGCTCGCTCCTTCGCCCTTTCTTCTCTTTCTTCAGGGGAAAGACCTTTGGAGGAAACACTGCTGCCAGGAGGGGATACAGGCCCAGTCACGGGCACTTCCTCCTCCCCTTCCTCTGTCGGTACCACCACCGGATCAGAGGGATCTCTGGCCTCTAACCAGGCCTCCAATGCTTTGAGATAATCTGGTCTCCTTGAAATGCCTGTGGTAGGAACTTTCAACTGCTTGCAAAAGGCTTTCAGCTTCTTTAACGGATAGTCGTTCATCTTACTCCTATCAAATTCCTCCTCAACAACAGGTGTAGTGCCTCCAGCATTACTCATGGTCAAAACTGGCAGTTTCAAAAATCAAGCTTCAGGAAATTGGAGAACAAAAATAGAATATCCAACCAAAACAGATTGTGGCTGCGCTATGGTCTGCTTTCACTATGTAGCGCACACTAATCACTGCACATGGCTCATAAATGCAAAGTTCAAATCCCACCGCTGACCCACCAATGTTAGAAGCGGCTGTCTCTAGTTGGCAGAGGTATACACTTCTGACAAATAGGGACACACCTTTTCTAGTCAGGGCAAGGAGATCACACACTTAGATAACCCCTGCTCACCCCCTTGGTAGCTTGGCAAAGCAGACAGGCTTATCTCAGAGGCAGTGCGTTAAGCATTTATGACCACATACAGTAATAAAGTGAATACACTACAAATGGACACGACACAGTAGTATTATAAAAATAAGTATTTTTATATAAGGCTTAGCACAAGACCAAATGACGACAAAAATATACCACAATCTTAATAAATACTCTTGGAAGGAAAAATAATAGTTTAAGCACGGTTTCTTCTTAGCACAAAAGTCTTTAGTATCAAAAGCAACTCTTCTTCTCTAAAACACAGTTCTTGGCAACAATGTAACCCACACGGGAGTCACACGACGTCGAGGCAAAGTTAATCCAAAGATTCGGCGTCGACCGCGAGGAGCGCTACGTCGAGCCCGGAGTCGCACAGACCCCAACAACACAGTACCTTGGAAAAGTGAAGCACTCGATGATCAGCGGCGTCGAGATGTCCGGCGTCGCGTCTTCGGCGTCGATCGGGCCTCGGAGTCGGGGCGATCTGCAGCGGCGTCGACCGAAGTCAGGCGGGAGCAGCGCTCACGGGATGAAGCAGGATACGACGTCGTCGATGTCGATGTTGCAAGAGTGAGCAGCGCTCACGGCGTCGAGGGGGCTCGAAGTCGATGCGATCAGCAGCGGTGCAGACACGAGGTCACTTGGAGCTGGAGCCGAACTCACTACTCACTGGCGTTGTTGCTGGTGTCGATCGGGCCCAGCGGCCGGCGTCGAGGAAGCGGGACACTGGAGCCGTTACTCACGATGTCGAGCTGGATTCGGCGGCGTCCGTCGGCGTCGAGATTGCTGGATTCTTTCAGAGGTGCTGGATTCACAAATTCCAGCAAATAGCACTTTAAGCAGATGAAGTCCTTTAGCCCTGTGACTTCAACAGGAGACTGGCACTCATCCAGCCCTTGGAGATTTTCTCAGCAAAGAGTGAGAGTACACACACAGTTCCTCTCTCCTGGTTCCTTGGCAAAAATAAAGAAGCAATGCAGGATTCCCCCAACAAACAGCACTCTGGCAGAAGGGGTAGGCAGTCCTTAGATCAGCAGGCTTCTTGTCCTTGGTTCAGGTTTCCTTGTCAGAAGTGATCTGAATTCTTGGTTCAGGGGTCCTTCTCTTATACCCCTTTTTGGCTTTGATCCCTTTGTCCATGCAGGGGAATTTCCCCCCATCTCGGGTTTGTTGTGGGTGTTGCCAGGCCGAAGCACCTGGCCTATTCACTGGGCAGGGCAGAGTCCTCAGCCGCTCAGCAGGAGCGGAGCCAGCATTGTCACTGGCAGGGGCAGGGCCATCAGCTGCCCGGCAGGAGGTGGGCCAGGAAAGTCCCAGGCAAGCACAGAGTCATCAGTCGCCTGGCAGGGGGGCGGAGCCAACATTGTATCAGGCAGGGCAGGCTATCAGGAGCTACTCTTCCCCTACTCTCAATGCAAATGCCCCACTCATCCCACACTGACTCATTCAGACTCTCTGGAGCCACCCAGCTCCTGTCACACGCACACCCGAACCAGCAGAGACCGGTAGACAGTTAGACAAGAAAATAGCTACTTTCTAAAAGTGCTATTTTCAAACACAGAGTCCAAAAACCATCCACACAAACGGATGCGTTATTAAACCCTGAGTTCAGGGGTACCAAACTCGACATTGCACCATGCTCCCCGAGCCCGCTAGGATTATAGCATTAATAATCCTGGCAGCCCATTCTAACTGATGGAGAGCAGGTTACCTTACAATAGTGAAAAACGACTATGGCTGTAATTCACTATTAGGACATGCCAACCTTGTCAGGCTTGTCCTACCTTATGCTTACAATGCACCCTGCCCGTGGGCCTACCAGAGGGGTGACTAACATGAAGTTAAGGGAAGGTTTAGGGACTGGCAAGTAGGTGTACTTGCGCAGTCCTCGTGACAGTCAGACTGCACGTGGTCTAGCAATGGTAGACCTCCAGACATACTTTTACTAGGCCGCTTTTGTGGGTGGCACAACATGTGCTGCAGGCCCACTAGCAGCATTTGTATTTACAAGCCCTGGCACTCCTGGTGCACTCTACTAGGGACTGACAGTAAACCAAATAAGCCAAACATGGAAGTCAATCAATACAGCAATTTCACATAGGGAGCACTTGCACTGTGGCACTGATCAGCAGTGGCACAGTGCCCAAAGCATATACCAGCAAAAACATCGTAAACAGAGGAGGCAAACAGAAAAAATGGAGGAGAGACTCATGCCAATGATGCCAGGTCTAACAGGAGGTATGATTCTATGGAAAGTCGTAAGTTATAATGTTGGTGCTTCGACCAAATTACTGATGCGTGATTGTAGTTAAAGGCTTAAGTTAAGTAGAAGTCAAGTGACTTTGCGGACTGCACAACTGAAGAGTTGAGTCAAGTTTGAGGCAGGATCGAACAGTTGGGTGGGGATATAAGGAGAACTCCGGTTTTTAGTGGTGAAACAGCATCCATGTTTGAACTTCCTTAAGGACATGGTCTTTGTCTTTATCATCTTCTGGGGAGGTGGTTATCATAGAAAACTGGGTGACATTAGCATGGAAATTGAATGAAATCAAATCCTGAGCCTGTAGGGATGGAGGATAGGAGATCCTTGTATAAGTTGAAAAGTGGGGAAGAGAAATTAGATGACTGAGGGACACCTTGATGAACAGACACAGGGTCAGATAGGAAGTCAGCCATTTAATTCTTTGCCTCAGATTCTCCAGATATCAGAAGAACGACCTACACCGCGAGCGGTTACACGCCTCTTCGTGTGGGGATACAGTCGCCTTCAGGTTGGAAACTTATCCCTCCTCCTACTCTTGTCATTTGACCACGGCGATTTTTAATATGTAATTGGACGTGATGCATGGTCCATGCAAATCAATTTGACATTCTGAGTTTTACACTAGGGTCGGTAAATCAACGACCTGCCTGCTACTATTTGGAACCAGACACATCTGTTTTTCTTGCGCCCAACTACATTTGCCTTGACTGCCGTGTTACTGATACAGCAAATCTTGGCCACCAAGCGCGCTAACAGACGTTAATTCTTGGGACTGTCCATACAGGATTATATCATTTCAACATTCCCATTGTGCCTTGAAAAAGTCTAAGTAAAGACAAAACACGTGTCGGCAAATTCGCGTGCTGGCAATTTTTTGAAAAATCAGTAAGAAGTGAAAGAAATACTGCTTGATGACATCTTTTGATTAACTACATGTTCCACACATCTGTTGTCTCATTGAACTGTTCGCACCAACATATATCTAGGAATGCATGTGATTTCAGATTGTGTTTATTATTTGTCTAACACTTTATCTTGATTGTTATAGATATCAAAGGGTGTGCTGTAACTGCTTTGTTTCAGTGTATTTACATGCATAGTTTCTAATGTGCTAATAGCACCTCCAGGTAGTAGGAGTATTAAGCTACTCTAGCACCCCGTCTCAATTATAGCAACATAATTATTCACACGCAACCATTGTCAATTACTAATACGTTGTCCACATTGATGTGCGGTTCTCCCTAGAAAAGGACCACTACTACCTATCAGTCATTTTATCAGAAGAACGCGTGAGGACACTGTCATGCAGCCCCATTCTCTCACTGGGGATTTTTAGGAGGGACGTATAGTTCACTGCTCTCAAACTGTGTTAACTGACTTTTGTCATGGTGTTAGTAGGGTTTTGGTAATGATCAGCACCCGCTATGGCAAAAAGAGGATTTTGGAAGCACTTCCTCGTGACCTACTTGTTATCCTCCATGTTGTAATTGCTCTCAAACTGTTTTTGGCCGCGTTATTAACAAATGTGGTAATAAATACAGTCATTGTTTGTGGGATTAAGCACCCACTAATATTGGGTGAATTCTCAGTGCAGTGTTATTGCATGTAGAAAATCTTCTACTTGTACGAAGTGGTATTACCTTATTTATTTATTTATTTATTTAAAGAGTTTGGTATAGCGCGAACTTGACCCTTGGGTATCAGAGCGCTTCACATTATAAAAGGTTGTTTCCAGATACATCTTGTATAACAGATATTACACACTGCTATTAGGTAGGTTAATATAAAGTCATAACATTTGACCTAACAATATATATAAATAGACATATGAGGTAGGTATTTGGATACATCTTGAAATCACCGGAGTACAAGGATTTCTAGTACCTAATAGTTCTGGAGTGTAGTTTCTCTATGCAATCTCCCTCCCTGAGACCGTTAATGTTTCTCTCCAGTATCTCTGGTGACTTTCTCTTTTAATTACCAAGCTGTTCTGTTTGGTGACATCCATGTCACGGTGCAAGTGGAGAGCTGTCTTGTCTATGGTAGGAACTTACTCATCAGTAAGTATTACCTCATGAAACATGTGGTAATACCACTCCGCATAACTTGTAATGAGAGCTAGAGTGCTCTAAAGGTAAAGAAGCATACAGGCGATAACTGTCTGTGCTGTGAAAATACCTACTTGCTGCATTATAAGACAACCGACTGCATATAAGAGGATAACCCCTGTGTATAGCGCTGCGGGGGGAAGCTGCCACCTCTGGGGAGGACCTGCCAGACGATCCTAGTGCCGTGAGGGGAACGGCTGTAAACTTATCTGTCCCAAGCAACCCGACCGCCGCGAGGGAAAGGCACTACATCCCCCAGGTGCCTCTGCGGTCGGGTGACGTCAGCGGAGCGCCCGGAGGCGCGGGACAAAGGTGGGAGAGCCGAGCGCTGCCGTTGAGCGCTGCGGGGGGAAGCTGCCACCTCTGGGGAGGACCTGCCAGACGATCCTAGTGCCGTGAGGGGAACGGCTGTAAACGTATCTGTCCCAAGCAACCCGACCGCCGCGAGGGCAAGGCACTACATCCCCCAGGTGCCCCCGCGGTCGGGTGACGTCAGCGGAGCACCCGGAGGCGCGGGACAAAGGTGGGAGAGCCGAGCGCTGCCGTTGAGCGCTGCGGGGTGAAGCTGCCACCTCTGGGGAGGACCTGCCAGACGATCCTAGTGCCGTGAGGGGAACGGCTGTAAACTTATCTGTCCCAAGCAACCCGACCGCCGCGAGGGCAAGGCACTACATCCCCCAGGTGCCCCCGCGGTCGGGTGACGTCAGCGGAGCGCCCGGAGGCGCGGGACAAAGGTGGGAGAGCCGAGCGCTGCCGTTGAGCGCTGCGGGGGGAAGCTGCCACCTCTGGGGAGGACCTGCCAGACGATCCTAGTGCCGTGAGGGGAACGGCTGTAAACTTATCTGTCCCAAGCAACCTGACCGCCGCGAGGGCAAGGCACTACATCCCCCAGGTGCCCACGCGGTCGGGTGACGTCAGCGGAGCGCCCGGAGGCGCGGGACAAAGGCGGAAGAACCTCTTGCACCGCGAGTCGCGCGCGGGAGCAGCCGGGACAAGGGCGGGACCATCTAAGGCCATCATAGGCCAGAGGAGGCCGGGACGGGCCACCCCCCCTGGCCGTGCATTTAAAATAGGTAAGACATCTTGTGTTAAGTCATTCCAAGTCCCTGTAGGTGCCTGCTGCTACTCACAACATGTCTCCTAAGGGGGCCCCGAAAATTCCTACTGGGACTAGGGACCTGGCCAAGGGGACGATGGTCCATTACTTAATCAAGACAACACCGTCTACTGTCCAACAACCTGTAAGAATAGCACGAGATCGATTGTCTACTGACTGTTCCTATAGTGACTTCACTTCCCCTCAGTCTGCGGTCGCATCACCAAACCTATCATTCCTAGAGGAACTTAATAGTTTATGCAAATCCAAGTACGCGGCCGTTAAGTCGACATCTGAGCACACTAATGCCTCCTTTTGTCCTATAGTCATCACAAGCCCCCACCCCGTTTCTTCATCCTCACCCTATGGAAACCTCTTGGGTACTCCCCTCTGCCCACCTGAAACAGGTAACACGAACCCCATAATATTCTTCCAGGACCTTTCTGGTGAAAGAAATCGACCAGCGGACACACATACAGGCACCCAAGTTATGGACAATAAATTGCTTGCACCCCCAATCTCACCAACACTCTTGGCTCGGATACAATCTATGTTTAACGCCGCATTACACCCTTTAATAGAAAGAATGAACGATCTTGGGGAAAGGATCACGGCAATAGAGGAAATGACCAGGACAAACTCGCTACTCCTAAAAAACATGGCAGACCCTAATCAATCACAACCTTTAAGCGACATTGTAAAGCCTTTACCAACTCCACAAAGTAGTGTTCTTCAACTCCGACGGGCAACACCAGGTATGTTAACTCAATCCAGCGAGAAAGCTCCCACCAAAATAAAACCTACACACAGCTGTTCCTTTAAATCGGGGCTGAACAAAGTAACCACACCTTCTAAAGGGCCACTCCCCAAGATAAGGAACACGCAAAGAAAAACAAATCACATCCATTTACCACCGGAGGCTGCCCCGTTTGTGGGTGTCCTTTCTGGGGTGCCTGAACTCACAAAGGGAAAAACTGAAAGTGAACAGGAGCTGAGAAATAAGGCACTATTTTGGCTAACAAAGAATAGACCCCTACCCCCTGACATCGACGGTAGAATACAATGCGTCAGAAGGGTGGGATGGTTGGGTCCGCTTCGTAAAGAGAGATCCGGTGATCTGGTGCTGATAAAGTTCATAAACAGCAATGTTGTCCCTTACCTCCAGTCTTGGAAACCACAGATAGGAGATGGACCTATACACACCTGGGGCTTATCTGATTTTTATCCCAGAGAATCACTTTACCCCCATACAAGATCATTGAAGAGACTATCTTTTGGGTGGGCCAAAATCGCTCCGGGGTGAGGGGTTTTCAATATCCAGACTTTGATGTGATATACTACTGATTTGATTTGATACCTGACGTTTCTTAAAGATTTTATTTTATGTTATAAGGTCATTTACTCTGATATGATTTGAAATGTAATTGTGCATATATTTTGTAATGTGCTTTTATGATTTTATACTTGAAAATCGAATAAAGCTAAAGTTACTTACTTACTATATATATAAATAGACATATGAGGTAGGTATTTGGATACATCTTGAAATCACCGGAGTACTAGGATTTCTAGTACCTAATAGTTCTGGAGTGTAGTTTCTCTATGCAATCTCCCTCCCTGAGACCGTTAATGTTTCTCCCCAGTATCTCTGGTGACTTTCTCTTTTAATTACCAAGCTGTTCTGTTTGGTGACATCCATGTCACGGTGCAAGTGGAGATCTGTCTTGTCTATGGTAGGAACTTACTCATCAGTAAGTATTACCTCATGAAACATGTGGTAATACTGATGAAGCAAAGCTTCGCATATTTTGCGGCTTGCCGAAATCAAGAACCTCATTTATGTGTAATAAGGTAACCCGTGTATGTTTTACTAACGTTTATATTAAGTTTGAGTAAAGTTTGAGACGCTTGCCTATGTGTATTTCTAATGAAATTAATCCATGTCTTCTAAAAATGGCCGCCGCTTGTATTTTAGTTACTGCGCATGCGTCAGCCACACTCACGTGTCCTGACGCGTCTGCAGAAGTGGAGGGAAAGTTATGCGCATGCGTAATTCATAGCTGTGCTTATCATGTGGTACTGCTCGTGCCACTGCTCTTGTATTTCGTCTAAATGTAGCTAACATTTAAATTGCATAAGTTTATTTCTTGATGATGAGTTAAAAGTACAAACCCTGCGATGTGTTTTCATAATGACATTATTATGTATTAATTTGTTTTCGCTTACTTTTCATGTACCGCGGGCAATGGGGGTCTGAGTGAGAGGAGAGCCATATTGGAGGTCCCTTCTGCGCCTGTGCGACATTCGGCAGCACGAGGGACCTTGGCTGATGGAACATAGCCAGCTGGCAGTGATGGGCGAGATGCTCCTGAGAAAGTCACCTCTGCCCTGCGAGAACAGCGAATGTGGCTTCTTATATGTTACATTGTATAGATGTGCTACTGTTAGCTCATGGGAACCCAAACATGCTAGGCGGTCCCAAAATATGTAAATGAAGGCTTCAATTCGCATATTGTGATTGGTGTGTTACCCAAATCCTACCTTAGGACCAATCGAAATTGAGGGATTCTGACACTTTGCAACATTGGGGGGTGGTACACTGTCCCAAAACTGTATATCTACCCTGGGTTCACCTAGTGAACCGTCCGACTTGTCTGGTTTAGCTGACCTGTCACTGACCCAACGCACTCAATAGGTGACTGAAGATACAGAGCGCTGCAGTGCACTCTGTCCGAATTTGACCATAGACTAAGGTTTTACTGAACCTTAAAGTGCTGGCAAGGCACTTAGCTGGGAGTTCGCTGACCCAATCGGGGTCTTGATCGATATCTGCAGAGCGGGTGGAGCGCAGGCGTTGCTTCCTAACTGTGGGTTCCGGTCCTGTCCTGAAGAGGGTCCTGTCCTGAGGGTTTGCTGTCCTGTCCTGAGGTCCTGTCCTGATTCTTATTCCGAGGGTATCCTGTCCTGTCCTGGGTGTCCATTCTGCACCTGCTGTCCTTTGAGGGTATCCTTCCTTGAGGGTTTCCTGTCTTTAACTGACCCGTGGCCAGGGTTTGGTTTCCACACCTTTCTAGGTAAATACTGCTCTGAAATCTCTTGAAATTCTTGCACCTTCTGAATTTCTAACTTTTGCTTCAATAAAGTTCAACATTGCATATGTAATATTTTCCATGCCTTTCCGCAAATATTGAAAGTCATTTAAATCTTTGCAAAGTGATTCCTATGTCTTCTCATTTGTTAGAAATTATATTTTGCATAGCAGTGTGTCATTTCCTGATATGGTCTAGAACTTCGTTGCCTAGGTTGTTCAAAGGCCCTTTCACCTTAAGTGAAGCGTGTTATTCATTATAAGTTCTTCTATAATCACACACACTTAGTCCATCACTGTTTTAGATAATACTGACTTGCATAAGTATCTTTTCTCGTTACATTTCATTAGTACTTTGATGATTACTCTGCCATTATTTCTTTATGCATATGTGATTTACATTATCTTGGTTATTGATTGCCTTATTTTACTGTATCTCATGCAAGAAAATATTGAACTTTAGATAAACATTTTAAAACTTCCAGTTGTCCGTGGTCATTTACACAGTATTTGAATGTTATTGGTTGGGTTTGTATTTTGTTGCCTTTCCTTTACAGCTAGCTCCCTGATTCATTGTGGTCATTAGGCACCTGCATCGGTGGATGGTAAGTCGGGTGCACTGAGAATTGGTAGCAGGGAACACACTCACACCAAATTGGTAGAGCTCGTGAAGTCACCTGATCGATGTATATGGTGATTTGAAAAGTATATGGGCCCTGAAGCCGGAAACGGTGAAAACTATTGGTCGGGTGGCCTCGCGCGCTCTATCAGTTTTTCTGGTAGCTAGAGGATGGTTAGGGACTAGTTGAGAGTAAGGCAGGGACTAGTTAGGCTAGTTAAGTCGGAAGCTGCTAGTATATCGATGCTGCTACAAGAGTAGGCACTTCGGGAGGATTGATCACCCACTTGAAATGTTTGCTTTGAAAATTCATGAAATGTTTTAAACTGTTTTCTTACTGTTATATTGATATATGTATTAACCCATGCGTTCGTAATTGTTATATGTCGTCTGGAACTCCCCGGGGAATTGAAAGGGCAAGTGGTGAATAGAATCCATTGTCCTGAGGTCACAGGTTCGAGGAAAGTTAGGTGCAGGTTAGGATAACCGGGAAGCACTAACTAGGGTTTTCTGAATACATGTGTGAATAAATGACAGTAACGGGGTTCATTGGCAAAATTCCCATAGTGGCGTAACCTAGTAAGGGTCACATCGGAAGAGTAGCAGGTTCCTCGGAGCTAGCGTGAAAGCAGAGGGGTCCGCTGAGAAACCTTAAACTCGGAACATATCCCGGAAAGAAGTGGATGAGTTTAGGGGAATAACAGGTTCACCGATGCTAGAGTGAAGGGTAGGCGGAAGAGATCTGCCCGCAGCGAGTGAAAAGTAAATGGAAGTAGTTTACTTGCAGTAATAGAATTCTTACTCTGTCTAGACACTTGAGCACTGTGGCGAATGTGTATTTGTTGTAAAATAACCAAGCACTGAGCACTTTAAAAGTAAGAAAGTTTCCGTTACCTTGTGAAGGGAGGGAGTCAGTCGCGAAGCGCCTCTGACGTCACTCTGTGCCGCGCTGGGATTGGTAGAAACAGCGGGCGGGTAGCGGAGCTGAAATTGTAAAGGAGGGGTGAGCGCCGGAGCGTGGGAACTGTCTCACGAAGGGGCCGCGCACCCATTGGCAGAGCTTATTTTGTGTCGCGCACCCATTGGTTGCACGATTTTCTGAAGCGCATTCTGATTGGAGGTGGTTTGTAAACACAGTTAGCGCAGAAGTCGTATGTGGCACTCGCGGACTACAGAGACGCGACCTGATCCAAGGCATCTAGGGTTTGAAAGGGATCAGTGGAAGGCTAACAGATACGATATTATGTACGGAACCAAGAGAAAAATGTCCCTTGTAAATAAGGTGAGAAATTATTTTAAAACGGACAAACCGATTAAATCTAGGGAAGGTGTTCTTGTCCCAGCACCCAATACTCCCGCCTCATTCATGATGTTTGACCGAGGGTACAATACCTGTGTATGGCTGGAGAATTGGGTGAAATATACAAAAGATGACGGAGTATTGGCTTTTCCGTTAGATGGTACTTTCAATGGTAGGATCTTATTTAATTTAAGAACCCGAATGAATGAACTGCATCCCAGACCGAGACTAACGCAGTATGAGGCATTAGAGGAATGGGAGATTGAGGCTTTTGAAAGAGAAAGACCCCGAATGGACAAGGGTTTGACCAAGTGGTACCCCAGGCTGAAACAGGAGTCCAGGGATAAAAGGATGAAGCAGTGGAGGCAGAGCATGATTGTTGAGGGTCTGTTTCCCATGATGCCGGCATGTCATAACCCTGCAGCGGGGGAGAAAAGTACTGAAAAATGTAAGCATTGGGGGGCCCTAGGGGATTCAGATGATGAACTAATAGATGACATCTGTACCAGAAGTCCGCCACCTTACACTGAGGGAACCCGACCTGCCAGTGTAGGAGATGTTCCCCGACGCCCCTTCCTAAAAGAAGAAGACAGGTCCCTGGGACTGGGAGGGGGTGGTCAAGTATTACCCTATCCTGAGAAACCCGAACTGGCGGAAACAAGGGATATATATCCCAAAGTGCCCGCAAGTCAGGAAGAAAAATATTCACGTACAAAAACCTTTTTTCCCAGACCCTTGTATGAAAGCGAAGAGAAACCATCGAATCCAGGACTGCCTTTTGTTCAACCTCCATATGGGGAAGAGCGCAGGTCCTTTAATACTGGAACTTTATTCCCGAAACCAAATTATGGTGGAGGACCAAGTGAAACGCATCCTACTGCCCCGAGTTTTACTCCTCCACCTACTGCCCCGAGTTTTACTCCTCCATTGACCCCACAGATATTACATGACACAACTCTAAGAAGGGTACTAGTGGAAAAGGAGCAAGAGGCTCTAGCTAGACAAAGAACAGAAATAATTCAGAAAATTTCTCAGATAAATACCAGTCCTGAGGCATTGACTATTCCAGTAACTATTGGACCGGTGGTCCCGTTATACGGAAATGGTCAGGGAAATCCGATTACTCCAGTCATGACCCCAGTCATAGCAACCCCGAGACAGGAACCAATCATCATAGATGATCAGTCCAGTGAGTGCGAGTCTGAAGTTGCATTCTTGGAATTGCCAAACAAACAGACTGCAAAGGGAACACAGCTGAGGTATAACCCTTTTAATGCAAAGGAAATTAAATTAGAGACAGCAACAGGTACTAGGAATGTCTCTCTGGTAACTCCGGATGAAATTGAGAGTTGGAGTCGTGAATTAGAAAAGCAGACTCCGCAAACAAAGCCTTTAGACCTCTACAAGCTGAGGGTTGAAATAGAAGAATTAATGGCAGGAAATGTGGGGTTGAATCGATTGAATACCTACTCTGAGGAAGAATTGTCGTTCATATGTAAAAGCTTTACAAGGAACACCAGAGTGCTCCATGAAAAACTGACCGAAACAGCAGTTAGTATGGGGGTAGATATCTCAAAATCCAAGCCCTTACAGAAACCGTACAGAGCAGACTTCTCAGACAAGGATATAGAACACCTGAATGTGGCAGGAAAGAAGCTCCAGATTAAAGAATTAATGGGGGTACTGCAGAAATGGGGAGATGTGGAAAAATGGAGAAGCAGGTGGGCGAAAAAGAGGGAAGAGGTTCGCTCCCGACAAGTGACTCCCGAGTTTGCTTTAAGGGAGGTAGAAAAACCTGAGCAGTTATGCCCCATGCGCGAAGTTCCAGGAGGGAAATATGTGCATGTCCCCTGGTCTAGGCAGGATATTGTGTCCTTCACGAACGATTTTCCAAAATTAAGAGAGAAACCAGTTGACTGGTACCGGCAGGTGGAGAGGTTCGTGAAGGTACAGAAATGTCTGTGGAAAGACCTGGATGGGTTTTTCGACATTGTGGTTCCAGTAGATTTATGGACCCAGTGTAAAATAAACATAAATTGGCCCAGTGAAGAGTATCCCAGAGACAAGGACACAGGGGAGCCATCAAAGGAAGTCATGCGAAAATATGAGCAGGTAATTCAGCACTTGAAAGAAAAGGTGCCCGCCAAGGAAACTGATTGGACAAAAATAGATAGAACAACACAGGAAAGGGACGAGACAGTGCATTCCTTCTATGAGAGGTTGTTGCAGGTATTTAAAACATACAGTGGTATTGACAACATCGACCTGAAGGATATGACACACTTTATTTACAGGTTTGTAAATGGTTTAAGACCTGAAATTTGTCAGTGGATAAAAGACAATAAAATCTGTTGGCATACTAAGAAAATGGATGAGGTCCTGCGGTACGCTAAGTACTGCGAGGACGAGATGGCAGAAAAGAAAAAGGCCCTTAAGGAGAAGGTTATGTGGGCTCAGGTGAAGCTCGCAGAACAACAGGAAAAACAATTGAGTAACATGGTTAAAAATGCTGAGAACAAAAGTCCTGGGGGAGGGGGTGGAGGAAAGCCCCGGCCCAAATTTAGCAGGGAAGAGGCTATGAAAAAATTTCCCTGCCATCAGTGCGGCGAAATTGGACACTGGCGAAACGAGTGTCCCCAATTAGTCGATGTTAATGAGACAACTCCTGATTTAATTCCACAGACGCAGAAAGAAAGACCAAGAAAGACTCAACCCCAGGTAAAAACAGTTCAGGTGCCTCGAGCACCCAAACAGGTATACAGGGGAAGACAGGCAGAAAATGAAGAGATAGAGGTTTGGGAAAGCGGGGAGAACCGAAATACAGCAACTTCGCAGTATCTGCTGAATGATACCTTCCTTTGTAATGATCAGGACTGACGGGGCCTGAGAGGGGAGGACGAGGAGTGCGTACTTGGCGCTTCCTTGCCGGTAGACCAGTCTGGACCATATATTGAAGGAAAGGTTGACGGAAATGATGTCACCTTTCTGTTGGACACTGGCGCTACCCGTTCTACTGTAAGAACAGTGGACGTTCCAAACCTGCCCCTCTCGGGAGAAAACATCCAAGTAGTAGGTGTATCTAATCAATTGATTAGTACTCCTGTTACCGAACCAATGGAGATTTCAATTGGAAATTTTAAACAGATGCATAGATTTGTAGTCTGTGACACCAGTCCAGTAAATTTACTGGGACGTGATTTGCTGTGTAAAATGAACTGTACCATCTTTTGCACACCAAAGGGTGTCGAAATACAGACCCCAGATGAAGACGGCATTTATAAATTATTGTTGCTTAGACCTGACTCAGAACTTAAAAAATTGACCCTGCAGGACTTGCCCAAAGAACTACAGGAAGCCGTAAAGCCAGAAGTGTGGGATTTCACTGGAAAAGATGTGGGTTTGATGAAAGATGTGGACCCCATACAAATAGCCATCAAAGACAATGCAGTATATCCTAACACTAGGCCCTACCGAATGAATGCTGAAGTGAAAGCAGGTGTCACTCTGGAGATACAAAAATTATTGGAAGGAAACATCATACAAGAAGTGATGAGCAGCCCATGCAACTCACCGATTATGGGCATCAAAAAGCCTAGTGGCAAGTATAGGGTAGTGCAGGACCTGAGAAAGGTTAACAAGATTGTAGTTCCTTGCTGCCCTATTGTCCCAAACCCTGCAGTAATTCTGTACCAGATTCCTTGGGATGCTGAGTGGTTCACTGTGATTGATTTGTGTCATGCATTCTTTTCGATACCCCTGCACCCCGACAGCAAATTTCTTTTCTCATTTGCCTTCGAGGGTCACGTGTATTGTTGGAACCGGGTCCCTCAAGGGTATACAGAGAGCCCCTCTATCTTTAATCAGATCTTGAAGAAATGTCTAGAGACTTTGACATTACCTGGGAACTCTGTATTAGTGCAGTACATAGACGACCTTCTATTGGCGTCTAAAAGTCACAGGGACTGTGTAGTGGACACCATTGCCCTCCTAAATCACCTGTGTGAGAAAGGGCATAAAGTGTCCCCTGACAAACTACAGTTCTGTGCGAAATCAGTGAAATATCTGGGACACCAGATAGAAAAGGGTGTCAGAAAAGTCACTTCAGAAAGAGTGAGAATAATTCAAAAGATGCAGTTGCCCCGTACGCAAAAGGAAGTCAGAATGTTCCTGGGTGTATTAGGGTACTGCAGGCAGTGGATTCTGGGATTTGCAGCCTTAGCCAGGCCCTTGATAAAAATGACCACGAGAGGAATGCCAGATGTTGTGCAGTGGGACGATGAAAGTCTAATGGCTTTCACCAGATTGAAAAACTGTCTGTGTACAGCCCCTGCGTTGGGAATGCCAGATTATTCAAAAGAGTTTTCCCTTTTCTGTGACACTCGCGATAATTGCGCATTGTCAGTCCTGACTCAAGAACATGGCACAACCAGGAGGCCTGTGGCCTATTTCTCTGCCACACTGGACCCAGTAGCTGCTGGGTTACCAGGTTGTCTGAAAGCAGTAGCTGCTACCTGTGCAAGTTTGGAACAGAGTGAGTCCATTGTCATGGGACATCCTGTGACTGTCTATGTTTCACATGGAGTGGTAATTCTATTGACCAGAACTAAAACACAGTATCTCACCCCTAGTCGGCTGACTAAATACGAGAGGATTCTTGTGGGTGCAGCAAATGTGAGCATTGTTAGGTGCGGTATTCTGAACCCTGCCACCTTACTCCCCGACCCCTCAGAAATGGAAGGTGGGGATGATGATGAACATGATTGTATTGATCTGACAGAGTTCAGTACCAAGCCACGCCCTGACATAAAAGAAGTACCATTGCCTGAGCATGATAAAGAACTGTTTGTGGATGGTTCCTGCCTAAGACATGAATTTGGAGGCTTGAGTGCTGCTTATGCAGTAGTATCTTTTGAAAAAATTGAACAAGCAGGTTACCTATATCACATCAAGTCTGCACAAGTAGCCGAATTGATAGCCCTGATAATGGCTTGCAAAATTGGGAAGGACTTACGCATAACAGTGTATACTGACAGTCAGTACTGTTATGGCGTTGTGCATGACTTTGGCCAATTATGGATGCAGAGGGAATTCATGACTTCCTCAGGTACTCCCATTCGGAATGCAAAGGTTGTTCATGACCTTTTAGAGGCCATCCAGTTGCCCAAAGAACTGGCAGTGGTAAAATGTGCTGCTCATCAAAGGAGCATGGACAGAGTATCACTGGGAAACGATTATGCTGATCGAGTGGCCCAATGGTGTGCCAAAGATCGATATATTATAAATCCAAAACGAGGGGGGCCAGGAACCAGCTGCCAGCTTCAGGTGTTTGAGGAAGTGCCTACATGGGATGAGGTGAGAGAATGGCAGGAGTCGGCTCCTTGGCAAGAAAGAGAGAAATGGAAGGAGGATGGGTGTAGACCGAGGCGTGTGGATGGTGTGATTTTGGGCCCAACTGGTATGCCTGTGTTACCCCGACACTTGCTTGGCACAATGGCAAGATTAATACATGAAGGATCACACATTGGTAGGGATGCCATGATTCTGGTATTTCAACAGACTTGGTACAGCAAGAAATTCAGGAAGGTAGCAGAGTCCCTCTGCCAGAGGTGCCTGTCATGTCAACAGATGAACCCAGGCAAGAGGACAATGGTTGAACTGAGCAAGATTGGGAGGTCAGGGGGTCCCTTTATAAGAATACAGGTTGATTTCATCACCATGCCCCGTTGTGAAGGGAAACGATATGTCCTTGTCATTGTGTGCGTATTTTCAAAATGGGTAGAAGCTTACCCTACTCCCAAGAGTGACGCACTGACAGTAGCGAAGTGTTTACTAAAAGAACTGATACCTAGGTTCGGCATACCATACATTATTGAATCAGACCAGGGTGGACATTTCCACAATGAAATAATGGCTGAACTGTGTAAGGCCTTTGGAATAAGGCAGAAACTCCATTGTGCATACCACCCAGAGGCTTCTGGAATAGTGGAACAAGTAAATGGAACTATCAAAAACAGACTAGCAAAGCTGACAGATGCTACTGGCATGAACTGGGTGAAGGCCCTGCCCCTGGTCCTGATGGGACTGAGAAGTGTTCCAGACCGCAAGACAGGCCTAAGTCCCCATGAAATCATTATGGGAAGAGTGATGAGACAAGCATGGGTGCCAGGAAGCAAACTGTTGAGTATTACTGATGATTTGGTGCTTGAATACTGCAGAAGATTGGGTGACCAAGTGCGTTCTATCTCTCGCCAGATTGGAGACGACGGCATCCTTAATCCAACGACTCCTCTCCACAACTTGGTTCCAGGAGACTGGGTTAAAATAAAGAAGCACACTCGATCAAGCTGTCTGGCACCCAGGTGGGGAAAGAAGCGCCAAGTAATCCTGGTGACAACCACTGCAGTGAAAGTCGCAGGTGTTCCCCAGTGGATCCACGCCGGACACACCCAGAAGGTATTGCCAGACAAAGGATTTGAAGAACCAGGGCAACCAGCAGAGGACCCTGAAGAAGCCAGACCAGTAGCAACTGACAACGAGCAGCCCAGCACCAGTCAAGTTGCAGGAACAGCAGACGTTGGCCCAGGAGTAGTTGACTGCGAACTGCCAAGAAACCAGCCTGCTGAAGAGGTCCAGGAAACTGAGCCAGAAGTAGCTGAAGACGAGCTGCCAAGCATATGGCCAGAAGAATGGATACCGATGATTGATCTGACCGAAGATCCTATCAGAACAAGAGAACGACTTAGTGAAGGTAGAGAGTGGACTAGTCAGGAAAAGCAAGGCACAGGCGAAGAACCTCAGCCACTTGAGATTCAAATCAAAACTGAGGAAGGAGAAGGTCAGACAGGGACAGAGCACGTGATTGATACAGATCCAGTGAATAAGACTGAACAAATATCCGATACTGAGCAAGTACCTGAGACTGAACCAGTACCTGATACTGAACAAGTGCAGGATACAGAACAAGTGTTCGATACTCCTCCATTAACTCCTGATGTGGATAAGGGACAGACTAGACATAGAGTAATAGTTCGAGCAGAAGAAAATCAAGAGATCGAAGTGCTTGAACAGGATCAGATAGGGTTAGAAAAACGGGTTCAGGAAACAGAAACAGAAACAGAAACAGAGACAATTGAAAGCCAAAAACAAAATATTCCTGAACAAGGCCAGATTAGCAACCAGGCAGAAGAAGTTGATGCTAGCCCTGGAACTAGTCAGATAAGGGAAGAAGGAGAAGAAAGTGGAGAAGAATTACCACAAGATAAAGAGAACAAGAGAAGAAGAAAAGAAAGTGAAGTCCAAGTACCAACTAAGAGAATAAAGAAAAGAAACAACCTTGAGCCTAGGTTTGTAAAAAGACTAAGACTAAGAATAAAGACAGTGGAAGAAAAACGTGCAGAAGCAAGAAGAAGTGCTCGAATAGCAGAGCAGGAAGAAGACTCTTCCAAAAGAAGGAGTGAGCGAATAAAAAGACAAAACAAAAAGTACAAGTCTCCTGAATGGACACTGGTTTTGGAGGAGCTTGAAGATCTTGATATAACTGACGTGAGTGACGGAGAACCTGTCCCAGAGTACTCAGCTGAAGAGGAAGACGAGCCACCGTGAATTTGCACAAAGTAAGCTAATTGTGTAAAGCAACAAAGAGGGGTTCAAGAGACTCCTTCTGAGCTAAAATGTCTGATTCAACAGTGAATGGTAGACCTAGTTGCAGCCGTTTTAAGACGTGTTGCAAGGTGTGTATATGTAGTATAGTAGTACTGATAGTTATCTGGATAGGATTAACAATTTTCATTCCCTTTGCTGTAAGTAAAGATACTAACATTGTCCCTACTGAAGTTGTAAATACTGACAGTGAGGAGCTGACAACACAGAGTGTAGAAAGACATGAGAGAGCATTGAGACAAACTAAACGAGACTTAGAAGCATCAGATGAGAAAGGACTACATTATCATGGCATGAAGAACAGGACACATTTAAATGTTTTCGCAAACTTGTTAATACACTATGTAGAGACTATGGAAATTGAGGATTGCTATGTCTGCATGAAGCTACCTACTTCGGTGGCTGAAGGCGTGACATACCATCATCTGCCATTAACTTATGGAATTTCCTGTAGCATTTTAGCTAGTTTATTTTACAAAAGGGGACCGTTACAGTATTATTACTCTAACAATGACGTGATCTTTTCTGAACTGCCTATACGTGGGAACTTGAATCCTGTACATACCAAAACTGACACCATAAGATATATGGGAGACTACTTTCTGACTATAGGGAACATTGACATAGCAGACGCACACAGAGATAACTTGACTTGTTCTTTGCGTGAGCAGGAAAAGATGTTCCTGAACATGGCAGAGAAAAGGAGAATTAAAATTCAGAAGAAGGCTAATGACGAAAGTCAGAAAAAGCCAAAGTGGGCAGAAAACATGGAAGGCACCTCATCTGGTGGAGCGGGTCCTGCTCTGTTGCTGGATTTTGAAAAGAAAGGCAAGCTATGTCTTCACCGCGAGAAGACTAGCTATTATAATAATGTTTTCATTGGTTCCAGTGAATGCGAACATAATTACAAGGTAATTGGAGGTTGGGGTTTCAAAAATGGGTCAGAGCCTGTGTTTCCTGGAATTTATTATATTTGTGGGAACAAGGCTTATTTCAAATTGCCGGATCACTGGTATGGGAGCTGCTACTTTGGCATTGTTTTCCCGAAAGTATACCATGTGAATGGAAAAGCTGGAAGCAATGAAGATACTAACGGCTTAGTGCGTAGTAAAAGAGAAAGTATAGGTGAAATTATGGGTAGTATTTTCAGTGCACTGATACCTGGAGTGGGAGTGGTTCTGAACACTCACAGAATTTGCAAATTGTCTACTATAGTAGATGTGCTGTCTACTGAAACTGCTCATGGATTCCTGCTGGTCAATACTGAAATGGTTGCGATCAGATCAATGGTTTTACAAAATCGACTTGCTCTTGACACCTTATTAGCGAAAGAGGGCGGAGTCTGCCGGATGTTGAAGGCGCAACATTGTTGCACTTATATTCCGGACAAAAGTGTACAGATCAAAAGATATGTGAGAAACATTACTAATTTGGCAAAGGAACTCAAACCACTCGAGGTTGATAGTGCCTGGAAGAGACTGGTAGATGGTCTCTCAAATGTAGGTCATTGGCTTGCTGGCATAGGTAAAAGCTTATTATTCAAAATTCTGATGCCTATTGGTATTATAGGTCTTATTATACTTTCCATTTTCTTATGCTGTAAATACCGCAAGCGCACCAGAAAGCACGAGGTTAATGCAAGAGGGGTGAAACGAAGTGTGGATGAGATTGAATTAGAGGAAGTGAATGATCAGATATACAAAAAGGTGAAGACTTCTCACCCTGCTAAAACTGAAAGAGAAAAGCTAGAACGGTTGTTGGAAGAAATAGAACTTTATAAAGTGTGAAAGAAAGTTGGCATCTGGTTCCATTATAATTTGTGATGATAGTAAATATCATCAAAGAGGGGATTGATGAAGCAAAGCTTCGCATATTTTGCGGCTTGCCGAAATCAAGAACCTCATTTATGTGTAATAAGGTAACCCGTGTATGTTTTACTAACGTTTATATTAAGTTTGAGTAAAGTTTGAGACGCTTGCCTATGTGTATTTCTAATGAAATTAATCCATGTCTTCTAAAAATGGCCGCCGCTTGTATTTTAGTTACTGCGCATGCGTCAGCCACACTCACGTGTCCTGACGCGTCTGCAGAAGTGGAGGGAAAGTTATGCGCATGCGTAATTCATAGCTGTGCTTATCATGTGGTACTGCTCGTGCCACTGCTCTTGTATTTCGTCTAAATGTAGCTAACATTTAAATTGCATAAGTTTATTTCTTGATGATGAGTTAAAAGTACAAACCCTGCGATGTGTTTTCATAATGACATTATTATGTATTAATTTGTTTTCGCTTACTTTTCATGTACCGCGGGCAATGGGGGTCTGAGTGAGAGGAGAGCCATATTGGAGGTCCCTTCTGCGCCTGTGCGACATTCGGCAGCACGAGGGACCTTGGCTGATGGAACATAGCCAGCTGGCAGTGATGGGCGAGATGCTCCTGAGAAAGTCACCTCTGCCCTGCGAGAACAGCGAATGTGGCTTCTTATATGTTACATTGTATAGATGTGCTACTGTTAGCTCATGGGAACCCAAACATGCTAGGCGGTCCCAAAATATGTAAATGAAGGCTTCAATTCGCATATTGTGATTGGTGTGTTACCCAAATCCTACCTTAGGACCAATCGAAATTGAGGGATTCTGACACTTTGCAACATTGGGGGGTGGTACACTGTCCCAAAACTGTATATCTACCCTGGGTTCACCTAGTGAACCGTCCGACTTGTCTGGTTTAGCTGACCTGTCACTGACCCAACGCACTCAATAGGTGACTGAAGATACAGAGCGCTGCAGTGCACTCTGTCCGAATTTGACCATAGACTAAGGTTTTACTGAACCTTAAAGTGCTGGCAAGGCACTTAGCTGGGAGTTCGCTGACCCAATCGGGGTCTTGATCGATATCTGCAGAGCGGGTGGAGCGCAGGCGTTGCTTCCTAACTGTGGGTTCCGGTCCTGTCCTGAAGAGGGTCCTGTCCTGAGGGTTTGCTGTCCTGTCCTGAGGTCCTGTCCTGATTCTTATTCCGAGGGTATCCTGTCCTGTCCTGGGTGTCCATTCTGCACCTGCTGTCCTTTGAGGGTATCCTTCCTTGAGGGTTTCCTGTCTTTAACTGACCCGTGGCCAGGGTTTGGTTTCCACACCTTTCTAGGTAAATACTGCTCTGAAATCTCTTGAAATTCTTGCACCTTCTGAATTTCTAACTTTTGCTTCAATAAAGTTCAACATTGCATATGTAATATTTTCCATGCCTTTCCGCAAATATTGAAAGTCATTTAAATCTTTGCAAAGTGATTCCTATGTCTTCTCATTTGTTAGAAATTATATTTTGCATAGCAGTGTGTCATTTCCTGATATGGTCTAGAACTTCGTTGCCTAGGTTGTTCAAAGGCCCTTTCACCTTAAGTGAAGCGTGTTATTCATTATAAGTTCTTCTATAATCACACACACTTAGTCCATCACTGTTTTAGATAATACTGACTTGCATAAGTATCTTTTCTCGTTACATTTCATTAGTACTTTGATGATTACTCTGCCATTATTTCTTTATGCATATGTGATTTACATTATCTTGGTTATTGATTGCCTTATTTTACTGTATCTCATGCAAGAAAATATTGAACTTTAGATAAACATTTTAAAACTTCCAGTTGTCCGTGGTCATTTACACAGTATTTGAATGTTATTGGTTGGGTTTGTATTTTGTTGCCTTTCCTTTACAGCTAGCTCCCTGATTCATTGTGGTCATTAGGCACCTGCATCGGTGGATGGTAAGTCGGGTGCACTGAGAATTGGTAGCAGGGAACACACTCACACCAAATTGGTAGAGCTCGTGAAGTCACCTGATCGATGTATATGGTGATTTGAAAAGTATATGGGCCCTGAAGCCGGAAACGGTGAAAACTATTGGTCGGGTGGCCTCGCGCGCTCTATCAATACCACTCCGCATAACTTGTAATGAGAGCTAAAGTGCTCTAAAGGTAAAAGGAGCATACAGGCGATAACTGTCTGTGCTGTGCAAATACCTACTTGCTGCATTATAAGAGAACCGACTGCATATCAGAGGATAACCCCTGTGTATAATGCACCCGCCTTCCTAATGCAGCCAAACCCCATCGGCATGAGGAGTGCACTTCTCAGGTCTTTAGCATAAGGAAGTACATTCCTGCAGTCAATGCATAGAAGGAGACAACTCCCTGCAGAACGAGTCAACTCCCTGCAAAGAAAGAGCCAATTCAATACAAAGAAGGAGACAATTTCCTGCATAGGAGACAACGTCCTGTGGAGAAGACAAGTCCCTACAAAAAAAGAGGCAACAGATCCCTGCCTAGAGGGTAACATGAAAGAAGGCAAATCCCTGCTTTAGGAACATGCAAATTACTAGCATGTAAAGGACCAGTTCCACGCAGCATAACACGCAATTTCCTTATGCACAACGGCCAAAATCTCTGGAACCCGAGACAAGAGCCTTCAACATTTCAAGGCAAGGCCTTTAAGCACAATCACTGAATGTCCCACTGTGTAGAAAGCGAACTTCCTGCAGCATAGCAAGTCAATTCACAGCTGCAGTACCATAAAGGGGCAACTCCGTGTCTGTGCAAGGAGACATCTGCTCCTAACTCCTCCCGGCATAGGCAAACTCCCTGCATGCAAAGGGCCATTGTCCTACAGGACTGGCAGCCACCTCCATCCACTATACAGAGCCAGCGACTTCCACATTAGGGACATGTCACTGCAGTATAAGGGACCTCACTGCAGCAGAAGCTAAAGGTCTGCACTTAAAGGGGCAGGTCAGCAACATAATGAGCCTTCCTGAACATGAGTCCAAGATATGCTGCACTCGAAATGAACCACAATAAAGAGACAAAACAATATTCAGCAAACACAGTCACCTTACTACAGCAAAGGAAGCTAACTCTCTGAAGAAGGACAGCCAGTGACAGGATGCTAACTCCCTGAAGAAGGACAGCCAGTGACAGGATGCTAACTCTCTGAAGAAGGACAGCCAGTGACAGGATGCTAACTCTCTGAAGAAGGACAGCCAGTGACAGGATGCTAACTCCCTGCAGAGGGCCATCCAGTGACAGGATGCTAACTCCCTGCTGAGTGGCATCCAGTGACAGGATCCTAACTCCCTGCAGAGTGGCATCCAGTGAGAGGAGGCTAACTCCTTGCAGAGGGCCATCCAGTGACAGGATGCTAACTCCCTGCTGAGTGGCATCCAGTGACAGGATCCTAACTCCCTGCAGAGTGGCATCCAGTGACAGGATGCTAACTCCCTGCAGAGGGCCATCCAGTGACAGGATGCTAACTCCCTGCAGAGGGCCATCCAGTGACAGGATGCTAACTCCCTACAGAGGGCCATCCAGTGCCAGGATGCTAACTGCCTGCAGGGAGCAATCCAGTGACAGGATGCTAGCTCCCTGCAGAGGGCCATCCAGTGACAGGATGCTAACTCCCTGCAGAGGGCCATCCAGTGACAGTATGCTAACTCCCTGCTGAGTGGCATCCAGTGACAGGATGCTAACTCCCTGCAGAGGGCCATCCAGTGACAGTATGCTAACTCCCTGCAGAGAGCCATCCAGTGACAGGATGCTAACTCCATGCAGAGGGCCATCCAGTGACAGGATGCTAACTGCCTCCAGAGAGCCATCCAGTTACAGGATGCTGACTCCCTGCAGAGGGTCATCCAGTGACAGGATGCTAACTCCCTGCAGAGGGCCATCCAGTGACCGGATGCTAACTCCCTGCAGAGGGCCATCCAGTGACAGGATGCTAACTCCCTGCTGAGTGGCATCCAGTGACAGGATGCTAACTCCCTGCCGAGGGCCATGCAGGGACAGGATGCTAACTAACTCCGTGCAGAGGGCCATCCAGTGACAGGATGCTAACTCCCTGCAGAGGGCAATCCAGCGACAGGATGCTAACTCCCTGCTGAGCGGCACCAGTGACAGGATGCTAACTGCCTGCAGAATGCCATCCAGTGACAGGATGCTAACTCCCTGCTGAGGTCCATCCAGTGACAGGATGCTAACTCCCTGCTGAGTGGCATCCAGTGACAGGATGCTAACTCCCTGCCGAGGGCCATGCAGGGACAGGATGCTAACTGCCTCCAGAGAGCCATCCAGGTACAGGATGCTGACTCCCTGCAGAGGGTCATCCAGTGACAGGATGCTAACTCCCTGCAGAGGGCCATCCAGTGACCGGATGCTAACTCCCTGCAGAGGGCCATCCAGTGACAGGATGCTAACTCCCTGCTGAGTGGCATCCAGTGACAGGATGCTAACTCCCTGCTGAGGTCCATCCAGTGACAGGATGCTAACTATTTCCCTGCAGAGGGCCACCCAGTGACAGGATGCCAAATCCCGGCTGAGAGGCATCCAGTGACAGGATGCTAACTCCCTGCCAAGGTCCATGCAGTGACAGAATACTAACTAACTCCGTGTAGAGGGCCATCTAGTGACAGGATGCAAACTCCCTGCTGTGGTCTATCCAGGGGGGGAGAAAAATGCTAAGTCTCTTTATCTAAGCCTCCAGAGACTTCCACCATCAACAAGGATTCAAAGCTGTCCCTTTCTTTAACAATGTAAACACATTGTGCACTGGAAGGTCTCTTTAAGAGCCAGCTCCCTGAATCGTGAAGTGCCACCTTCCTCTAGTGTAAGACAGAAGGAGACCTAGAGGAGAGAGAGAGAGAGAGTCTTCTTCAACATGGGACAGGTGTCCCTAGGATACGAGGGATAGTGAAAGCCCTTTCTTTTGTGGGGCAGAGTGAGCTGAGGGGTAAAAGGGAGACAGCCCTTTTCAGGATTAGAAAAACAAGCATAGGAGGAGCCACGCTAGCAACCAAGATGGCCGCATAAGCTCCCGGCTCCGCCGACCTCCGCCAGTTGCTCACAAATCCTGACGATTATCCTGATTTCTCACCGGACTTCCGTGCAGCTGAGGTGTTCCTGACTCTAAAGGTGCAATCCCGGAATTTCTAGCTACTTGAATAATGAAGATATGTCGTGTTCCATTCTCGGCCTAACCCAGAGTTGAAGCCGGGGCCTTGATTTCTAACCCAGCCGGGTTGGAGTTGAATAACATCGGCCGCGGGACGTGAGTGGCGTCCGGTCTCCCGAAGTGGAGTATTACTTGTCCGTTTCGGATGGTGGATCGGTGGCAGTTTTATCTCGCAGCTAAGGCGGTGTGACGCATCGGTTGCTGTGGTCGGGGATCCGCTGCCCGGAGGCCCCGTAGGGCTCCCGGGGTCGACGGGCTTGGTTCCTCGCTGGCGGCGACGGTGTTGAGATCGCGCTTTTGAGAGTGCCCACAGTTGTCATCGGATTTGCCTGTGCCTGGTGCCCCGGAGTAGTCGACCTCCGGGGTTCAGAGACCTGCTTGGTCGCTTCGCGAGGGGCGATGGAGCGGGTGGAATGTACACCGTCGCTGCATACTGTAATGGCCGCCATTGGGGAGCTCCACTCACAGGTCACCGCCATCATCCAGAGGATGGCCGTAGCGGCTGATGTCATCTGCCGGAGACCGGACTCCGACCCTTTGTTGGTTCTGGAACACGCTGTTTTACCCGCGGAGCAGGAAGCGTCTGAGACGGAGGGCCCCGCGCTGAAGCCAGACTTTGTATCTTTAGTCGACCCCCGAACGACGGCTAGCAAGCCCTGGACTATCGAATCCATATCATGCCCTATGCCGATGCCGCCTCAGATGGATATGGACGATCTTATATTTCAGAATGAGTTCTCCAATGACTGTAGGATTGTTACCTCACCCTTTTTCTCCTGGATGGTTCAAACACGCTCTAGCGATTTATCTCTGGTGAACAGCGGACATCGTTTGACTCTTAGACTTTGTGTACTATTATCCTGGCCTCAATCCTTCCGTACTGACTTTGAACTTTCTCAACATTTTGATATTCTCATTGGGATGGTGGATCGAGCGGACAGGGCTTGCATGAAAAATCGCAGTGGCCAGGGTTGACTTTGACTGGATGGGTTTGCACAATGACTTCATTTGATACGGGATTTGTAACCTATATTAGCGCAGGAGTTGGGTGGTTATTACAAGCTCCCCCCCGTCTGACTTTTATTGTTGCATTGTATTATTCTGGATACGTGTAGGGGCGGGTTGCTACTGGCGGAGAGTAAGGGAGACTGGGGGCCTGTTTGATATTTCCTCCTCCACTCTTTCTTTTTCCTTCTTTTAGGTCTAGTTCCGGGGCGACAGGCATGCTGCTAGTGGGGATGGGCCGTAGCCATTGCAGGGGTGCAGGGTGGGGGGATCGGGGAGGGCTTTGTTATTTTGCCTTAGTTAGTTCTATGGCCTTTTTTTTTTTCCTTCCTTCCTTTTTTCTTTTACGAGAGACGGGTTGTTTATCCTGTATTGATTTCTTATGTATCGGGGTGTCTGACTTGATCTTCATTATCCTGAACTATGGGTGGGTGAGCCCTGCTGGCTGCTACTTTGCTAGATTGTTGATTGTACTTCTCCTTATCGATGTACCAAACTAGGTTGACATTGCATACTCCTCTGAATTGACTTTTCCTCATTGATTTCTTCGCTCACCTATCGCAAAATTGTATTCTATGTATGACGCCCGATATATGTAAATTTCTCTTGTTTTCTTCAATAAAACCCTTAAAAATTTTTTTTTTTTAAAACAAGCATTTGCAATGCAATAGGTCTCGCATTTACTCGAGTTTGAGCTATTGGCATTGTAAATGAAGATACCTTTTATTTTTGCTTTTAAAACATAAATAAAAGGCATTGTTATTTCCAATGCCAATAGCTTAAACTCACGTAAATGCGAGACCTATTGCATTGCAAATGCTTGATATAATTACCTCAGACAGTCCTCATAGTCCTTGCACCTGCTGAATTTTAAAGTGTAAATGTCCATACATCTCTCAACCCCCTCAGAAATCTCCTTGTTCATGCCTGGCCACCAAACCTTTTCTCTCAACCTTTTCTTAGTCAAGGTTTACCCTAAATGGTTAATGTGCCATTTTGAAAAAGTTAAAATGAAAACCCTCCAAATGGATAAGTTTTCCTTCCCTGGATATTTTGTTATGATCTAACACAGATATTTCACCCAATACTTTTACATACGTTCTGACCAAAATTGGTATGTAATGTTCTATTTTGTAACCTTTTGAAAAATCAATAGGATTTTTTATAAAACTAAATCATCATCCATACCTTGATACCACTCTTGTTTAGAAATAGTTTCTTGACTCCATTCAGTTATATCACACACATTAGCAACTGCACCCTCTTTGTGAACGGACTTATGCAGGTAGGCAAAAAAACAAAAATGAGTGACCTAGGGTTCGCTATGACATTATATATTTATGTAACAGTTATTGTCTACAATAACACTAAAATCATAATACACAGTGTTCAGCAACAAATTGTAACTTATGCCTCTTTAATTTACATAAGACGTATCTGCTACGAGGGTTGTCCATCACCAGTACTTTGCAGCCAAAGCACCAGCCATCACCAAATAAACAGGTATGGAAGCACTGAAGAGATCTGTCACGCACTGGTGGACATTTCGGAGGACCTTCATATAGTCCATTTAGTGCAGGGTCCAAATATCTATACAATCTCACTGCTTCTTTACATCTCACGAAGACGCTTGGCTATGGAATGATAATGCAAATGCTTATCCTAGCAGATCTCTCCACTTCGTTCTTTCTCCAACCATGCCAGCTCAGGACCACAACTATACACCATCTCAGATCCGTCAACCGAGTGCAGCAACCAGCAAAGCAGACTATATCATAAGAAATATCATAAAGGGACCTGCAGAGCTGTTCAAAGCTACGAACATATGGAAAACAATAAACCGAGCATCTATCTCTTACGATTATCGCCCATCACATTGCTACCTGCGTGTGTTAACACGATAACCGCACCTCGGTGGTCAACACGCATGACATGGAAACACTTCACACACAGGATCAAAACAAAGAAAACATACTTCCAGCCAGGCACCCTACATGGTGTAGTGTGCTACTCACATAGACAAGCGCATCAGCGTCCCACATTGGGATAGTAAGCGCTATACAAATGCTGCAATACCAAATAATACAACATCCGAGCTGTGATGGATGTGTGATTGGTGTTCTTACTGCTGCATTCACTCATAGTCTGGGGAGTCAAAAGCAGAAGTGAGCGGACTGGCTTCCCCCCGCTGTATGCTGTGGTGGGCAGAAGCAAAATATGAGTGACAGCTCAACAGACCAAAGGATAAACATGGCTTATCAAAAGGCCTACAGGATATGCATTTATATATAAATTTGATTTATTTATAAGTTTTTCAGAAAACGAATTTGGCAAGACACTCCAAGAAAAATCTAAAAATACAGGAAGTCCTGCTTGTCACAGCACCAGTGCGCAAGGCCGGGCTCTACTCTTTGAAGCTATGAGCTGGGCCCCACCGTGCAAGACGCCTTCATCTGAGCCAGAGATGTTTAGGGAGCACCAGATAGGGTGGCACTGGCACAGTTTAATCAAGCCATGAATGACTAGTGCATGAGCTGCAGTGTTGTAGCTGGAGGGTGTCAAAAGTACTTCTTTTTCTCCAGTGATCTGGCATTTTACCTTCCTTATTTCTAGATTAGATCCGCTTCTTCGGATTCAAAGCTTTCTAAACAGACTTGCATTTCTGGATCAAACAATCAAGGATCTATAAAGCGTGGCAAATCACCGGTGAGGACCTCAAGCGGCTGGAGATGTTTTGATCCTCCTTGTAAATAGTTATCTTAGTGCATGTCCCATGAGCTAGCCAAAAAAATGCATATACTGCTGGACCCGATCAGCAATATGTGGTCCCATCGAACCAAGGTGGACCCAGAATATTCAGACCACAGTCCGACTGGACCACCAGCGGCTAGACTCTGACCCAGCCTTGCGTGCACCTCTCCATCAGATTCTGAAAAGTTCCAAACAGCCACCTAGAGGCCTTTACTCTCCCAAAGGTCGATAAAAGGAGTACCAAGGCGTTGGACAATAGCAATACCTCGCCATAGCGAATTTGTTTTGTGTTGTTGTTCGTAGTATGTAATTACTATTGACATATTGCCCATTATATTGATTTAAAAATGTTTACCAATAATTATTCCTGCTCCTTTCTGCAACAAGTTGCAGCAGCCCGAGTTCCCCGCTCACAGCGTGCCCAGACGTTGGTTTCACTCCAGGGTGCACTTGATTTCAAAGGCCGGGGCACGCTCCCGGCTATTTTTACATAAATATCCTGGAATACCCAGGGTGCCTCGAGGTCGCACAGCTGCAAGGAGGCGGCATGCTGCAGAGAATGTGCATATGTGTACTAGTGCAGCACACAGACCTTGGAGACAGGGAGTTCAAAGACCTCCACTCTGCACCAATAGGGAGTCTATGCACTTACTGCTTATAGCGCCTACAGCCCAACATACTTCCCTCCTGCTGCAGATAATACTGTTCAGAATGCCCTTTGTAAAAGTCATCCACCACAGCTTTTACATCACTTAGGCGTATCTTTTGCTGATCAAATCAGAAGTCCGCACTCAGCTAAAGAGCTTCTGCTTTTACCTGCCTCCCGCCTAGTGCAGCAGCCCGGAGCTTCATTGCGCTACGTGCTCCATCCAGCTCGCAGCTCATTTTTAGCTGTAGCGGTGGACGCCTGGCCCACCATGATCTCCATCCCGCTCTGTTTCTCTCCTGAAGCTCTGCCCAGCATCAGCTGCACGACCCCTGCGCTTATTGCTGTATTTCAGCACTCACTTGCATGGCTCTCATCTGTTCCAGTCCTAAGGTTTCACCGAGCCACAGTCCGGAACAAGTGCTGTTTATTTTTGCATCGGGCTTTCACTTTAAGTGAAAGCGCAATGCAAAAATAAACACGCGGCGCCCTGTCTCCTTTTGGGACTGCCCATCCAGACTGGATCGCATGGCTTGTTTATATAACAGCCTCATAAGGATAAGAAATTGCTTCACAGCAGCCGTGAAGCAGGCAATCCAGTCCGGATGGGCCGGACCAAAAAGCAAAAGGGAGGCATCGCAAACAGCTCATTTCCAGTGGTAGGCCACCGTTTAGCATAAACTGTGACGCCAGCCAATGAAAATGAGGGGCGGGGCTTCAGGCCCTTTTCTGAAAATCCCTCATACACAAAATCTCTCGCAGAGGCGAGCAGCGCTTTGCCCTGTAACACCAGGCGAGACCTAACAAAGCGCTACATTGAGAGGGGAGAGAGATCCCACTTCATCGTCACGGGGGCAGAGGATGCTCTGTGGCGAGAGGGATTGAGGCAGCCATCTCGTGTGAGGACCAGATAGAGTTCTTCAGTGTGTGGAAATGAGATCGCCTCCCACCCCAGTGGAACACGGGGCGCTCTGGGGTGAGAAAAAGAGTGACCCCTTCCCTTTGTATGAGGCAAGGGCGTAGGTGACACTACATTTCTGGGCAGGGGACATGGACAGTCTTGACAAGGGCCAAGCAAGGGGTCTAGGTTGCTCTAAGAGCCAAAGCAGAAATCGAGCCATCAAGAGATGTAAATTAGACCCAAAATGTTATGAATCAATATGAGAAACACTTAAAAATGAAAATATATATTTTTCAACATTTCTCAGACTCAATTTAGTACATACGACTATATCACTAGACTGAGAAACATTATTCAAAAGATTTTTTTTTAAACTTGAAACATTAAAAAATATTCCATGCCTTGACGGTGTTGCCAAGAGTTACCCAAAATTTATCAGCTTAACATGTTCTCTATTTACATAGCTTACAGTATGGCTAAATGTGAAATCAAGATTATTTTATATTAACCATATATACATGAGGTGTTTGTACTGCATGGATCCTGTGTTGAATTACGTGAATGTATATGACTTCATAAAAAGGGACTTCATGGAATATCGTTACTAAGAAACCATTTAACCTAAACTATTAATAGAAACTTGCAGAGTGAATGGCATTAATCTTTTCATAGAAACCAATTCATGGAATGTATTTTATTGCGAAAGTGGCTTTTGCATGCTTTTTGTTAAGGTGTAAATGCAATGGTTGCAGGTCTTACTTTCAGAAACATTCCTGTGAGAGGTATTTATTTCAGTGTTTTACTTCAGGGGACATTTCGGATTTAGATCTTTTACACTTTCAAACAATCACTTTGGATGCTTTTAATTCGCTAACCACGCACCACCCTAAATACATCCATCTCTGCCCTCTGTAATCCTGCACCACGCCTGAACTACATCCATCCCTGAACCCTAAAAACCAGATTCTGTACCAAAATCTCACCCATCCCTGAATCCATAAATTCTTCAACACCCCTAAATACCAGCCATTGCTGACCCTAAAAACCCCTTACACCCCTAGACTTCACCCATACCTGCATGCTAAAAACACCTTTCTGCAGCTAAGCACCACCCATCCCTGAACCCTTAAATCCCTCACGACTCTAACCTCCATTCACTCCTGAGCCCTAAATATCTTTCTGCCCTAAACGCCACTCATCCGTGACTCCTAAAACTCCTCACCACCCCTAACTTCCATCCTCTACTGAACCCTAACCCATCACAACCCTTAACCTCTATCCATCACTGAACCTTAAAAACTCACACCAGCCCTTCCGTGAACCCTAAAAACCCTTCACCAGTCCTAAACAATACCTAATACTGATCCCTAAAAAATTTTAATTCATCCCAGAATCCTAAAAACTCCTTTCTATGCATTTACTCCATCTATCCCTGATTCCAAAAACACCCTCACTACCTCTAAACTTCACCCAAGTTTAATGACATTTTGGATGTTTCTTTAAAATGTTATTTCCTTTGAAATGTTTCTTTTAATTTTTGATTTATTTGTATTTCCATAAAATTGTCTTTCCTTGGAATGTTTTTTTAATGATTTGGTTTTGTCCAATGTGGTTTCTTAGCTTTTGTTTCTTCCATTAATTCATGTGCATCAAAATGACTTCAATGTGCTCTCGAAATGGATGGTAAAGGAAAATGATATGTAGGGAAGTGAAGCGATGGTATTGGCCACACAGTTGGGTTAAGTGAAGAAGCCTGGATTTCAGCCAAGGATGGCATGTCGCGCAGTTCATAGACTGTACGATTGCGCCCTTCTTTCTTCCCTTTAACACCGAAAGACGGTGCATTGTGTTCAATTCAATACATACACATCCCACCCAGGGCGCAAGTCATAAAAAAAGAAGTGGGGGGACGCTGTCACCGGAAGTGACGTCACGGCAGGAAGGGACGTCACGAAAGGTGCCGCGCTCCTCGTCTCAGAGAGGCCAAAGAGTGAAGTCCAGGTGTTTGGCAGGGGGGACGGCGTCCCCCCCGGTAAAATAAGTGGGGGGACGCCGTCCACCCGCGTGGTACCCCGCCTCGAGCCCTGATCCCACCTTACATCAAATGGAGAGGGAGTGGGAGAGGAAGAGGGAGAGAGAGAGAGTGTATGTGAGATAAGATTAAAATGTGTCATTGTTTCGTTTTGAATTTTTCAACAGACCCATACATCCTGCACTTCACAATCATCTCCTTGAAGAGCTGAAACCTAAAGAGCAAACTCCGAGGAGGCTTGGAGATTTGCTAATTATTTAATTGAAGGGATTGAGGGATTGATCCTGTCCCCTGCGGTCTCTACGTCCATGGGGAGATGGATCTCTCGTCTGAGAGTTGAGACACATCCAGGGTAGGACAGAGCGGGGTCTGGGGTGAGAGAATGACGACCTACTTCAGAGAGGGGGCTGTGTCCCTGTAGAGCAGCAGATGTGTCCCGCCAACGTGGGACAAAGGGAACTCTGACGCGAGACGGACAGGGTCAGCGCCCTCCCGTTTGAGGAAGAGACAGTGCTTTAAATGGGCAGGCACTGTCGGGTACTAAGTACCTGCACTTCAATATTTGAAAGGGAAAGTGCCTGCATTTCTCAGTTGGGCTGAAACGCTTTTAATGGGAGAGTACCAGCACTTCTCAGGAGCAAACAGGTACTCTGGATTGTGAGTCCCAGCACTTTAATATTTCCATTTAAAGCACTGGGAAGAGAGTGCTAGGTCGAGATGAGAAGAGGCAGTCCCATTTTACGGATGTGGACAGGGGGGGCTCTAGGGAAGAGGCGTAGGAACAGACCACTGACCTACAAGTGTGGGGCTGAAAAAATATGAGGGTGAGGGGTTACGGACACTCCCCTCCAGTGTGTGACCGGGAGAGTCTTTTTGGAGGAGAATACAGGCAGTCTCCCCTTCTTTGTAGCACCGGTGGAGGCATGGGGTAAAGGCAGCTCCCTCCTGAGAGTTATAGCAAATGCTTTGGTGATGTGAAAGGAATGGACACAGCTCATGTGGGGGGGGGGGGGGTCGGATGCTCTATTGTGACATGAAGAGAGGAAGCCCCCTCCAATGTGGGAAATAGAAAGCTTTGATATGAAGGGGTAGAGACAGACCACTATACCATGGGAGGGAGGGGGTTACGGTAAGGAATAAAGACTTAAGACACCCCCCCCTCCCCAAATGTGCGAAATATGAAAAACTAGGATGCACGTCTGGCACCCCCCTCCCCCGAATAAAACAACAGAGAGAGGTTTAGGGGAAACAGATAGTGCCATCCAGTGAGTGTGACACAGAGTCTGCTTTTGGGATGAAAGGATCCCCCCCCCCACCCAATGATGCAGGGCAGAGGGGGTCGAGGCCGGCTAGCTGAGGAGATGGGCCCTGTGCTTCATCATGATCAGGTGGCCTGAGTGACGGGTTCTCAGGCCCACGCTACCCATTTCCGCTGACTCAGGTCACGCCGGAGCGCGTGGGAGGCGTCGCTCTCTTTTGTGGCGGGAAGAGGGCGCCGGAAGTGACTCCTCGCGTCTACAAAGGAGATTTGTGCTGCTCCAAGAAAAGGCCTTTGTGCGTTAGACGGCGGGAGACACGAGGCAGATGTGACTCTTCCTCGGCATCCCCTCAGACTACAGAGAACCGTCTCCAAAAGCCATCTTTGTGCATGAAAAAAAGGCTCACAAAGTCGCACTTGTCCATGACACACTAATGAAACCTTTAATTGTCCGTTACTGTACATTCCCAGATTCGTTTTATTTTTTATATAGCGCGGACTCGGCCCAAGGGCTTTGAAGCGCTGTGCACGAGTACTACATTTCACTACACTTGGTCAAATTCATTTCTATGTGTGGCACGGAGAGACCAAGGGCTAGATGTAGGCAATCTCATTTTACCGATTCCTAAATACCGAATTTTACAGATTCGGTATTTAGTAATCGGTAAATATAATGTAGGTAATAAATTGGTAAAATTTACCGATTCGGTAATATTTTTTATTACCGATTCGTAATAAGAAATACATTCCCGGCCCATAGGAGTGAATGGGAAGCCATTCACTATTACTGATTCGGTAATAGCGGGAGCATATTCAAGGGTGGCCGGGTGTCACATTGACACCCTGTTGCACCGGTGAATCGTGCATGTGTGCACATGTGGTGCACATACATGCCCTAAGGCAGGGCTTTAAGTGGGGGAAAAAAACTGGGGGTGCTCTAAAAGGGGCGGAGCAAACCTCTTAAAGGGGTGTGGCCTATCCCCGTAGGGGCGTGGTCTAAATAAAGGTAACTAGTATAGCTGTGCCCCCTGCTCTGACAAGCCGTCAGCTCTAGGACTCCTCAGAGGGTCATCAGATTTGGAATTCCCCACTCAGGCTCGCTCTCTCCCCTCCTTATTACAGCAAGGCTGTGTATGGATAACGCCATACACCCTCCCCAAGACCGGTGTCGTCATCCTTGGAAATGCCCAAGCGGACACCTCCTGTATAGGGTGGCTTCACGTGAAGCTGAGTGTACTAGAAGCACTGCTCCCACTAGGCAACGCAAAGCCACCACCCCCTTCAAAACATGCCACAGAGTCCTCTTACAACGCGGTTCACCTGGCATGATGTCATGCTTTGACCTCCACTACTCGGTAGTGAGCAAAATGAGCATGCGCACATCGATGTGCATGCTCTCACTGAAGTCCAAGAAAAAAAAAAGAAAACGGACTATCTCTGCGAGGCCTGAAAATAGAGCCCGATAGAGACTCGTTTGGAGACCCCCTAAAAATAACTGCCAGTGCTCAGTCCCAGACAGACCCGGCCCACTAAAAGCCCTGAGTTTAGTAGTAGTTAGGGCATATACCGCAAGCAGCAACATAACACCGGCACATAAGACATAAAATGTAGACTACAAGATAATGCAGTGGGGTGAATATACTGTGGAGAGATCTGGGGTTAACCTCCAGGTCACATGGTCAAATCTCTGGACAGCCACTTATCTTTCCACGTTTAATGAATTAAACGGCTGGCAGTCACAGCTGTTATTTAAATAACCTGGTCTGGCTGCTCTCGTGGTGGTAGATTTCCCAGTCAAGCACGCTAAAAAGTGCTCAGGCAGTCATGAGCAAGGCGTAAACGTGTGGGCGCTATAGATGTTCTCTTCTGGGTTGCTCGCGTGATGGCTCTGCGTTATTCTGAAAGCAGTGCTGTCTTCACCCGAAAATACTGCCTGCGCCATTTTTCTCCGTGACCTATCTTTACCCTGAATACAAGAGGCCTCATTTATGAAAGCCTTGCGCCACCGATGCGTCACTTTTTCCCATGTTAAAAGTGACGCACCGATGGCGCAAGGCCTTCATAAATAAGGCCCAAGGCTGTGAGCCCTAGGGTCACGTGACCCGGCATGGGGCGACGTTGGAAGTGCAATCCTCCTCCATTCCCGTCACAAAATGTTCCTGCTGTATTGTTTCAGCACCCCCTTTCATTTTTGCGAAGCAGAAGGCTTGTCATGTAGGCAGAAGTCCGGCAGTTACATTTGACGGCCGTGCATTATTTGTGAAAGAAAGGACACACTCTGGTTTGATCATCTCGGAAACCACAAACAGGATCTGTTTTATATTCTGCTCCCCGAGGATGCCAGCATTGAGCTGTGCACATCGATGTGCATGCTTTCACTGAAGTCCAAGTAAAAAAAAAAAAGAAAACGGACAGAAAATAGAGCCCGAAAGAGACCCGTTTCGAGGTCCCATAAAAATAACTGCCGGTGCTCAGACCCGGACAGACCCGGCCCACTTAAAGCCCTGCCCTAAGGGCATGTATGTCTGCCATATGGCACCTTGAAAAAAGCAAATTATTGCTTTTTTAAAGGTATTCGGTATTTACCAACAACTTGTAGTTGGTGGTAAATAACGAATCCTTAAAGCAGAAATGCACTTGCTTGAGTGCTACCTACATAGGTTTTAAGGATTCTGTAATTTACCGATTCCTTAAAATAAGGAATCTGTAAATTACAGAATCCTTATTTCCAGCCTCCTACATTAGAAAGGGCTAAATACCGGTCGGTAACGGGAAAATCATCGATTTTCGGCCGTTACCGACCGGTAATTAGCTAAATACATCTGCGCCCAAGTGATTTGCCCAGAATCACAGGGTGTTGAGCGGTTGGGAGTTAAACCTAGTTCTGCAGTTCCAAAGTCAAAAGTTCTGGCCGTTAGGCCACAACTACGACCTCAAAACCTCCTCCCACCAGTCCCTTGGATGGGCTTCAAAATCAACAATTCTTAGTGTAAAAACTGCGTGCTGTTTGTCTGGAATACAGCTCCTTTCCAAAGCAAAGCCTCTTCTAGAGGCTTACAAATCAGAAACACGCGATACTAACCAAGAGAGAATGTAAAGTGTCCCTTGCTGGCCAACCCCAAAAGCCCCCTTCCATTAGACGTAGGACTGTGGTTGAGTTCAGGCATGCACGTGTATTTTTTATGAAGGGGGGGGGGGATACAGGTTGAGGAATAACGAAAGTCCTGCAGTTTAAACCCAATTTAAAACTGACATGTTTGTACACATTTCTTAAAATAAAATCATGCACTGCACAAATCAATTGAAATTGTTCAAAAACAAGCTACTTTTTCTGCACAACAACCTGCTCAGCTTGTGCCCCGACTCACTGAGGAAACCCTTAATGTTGGAGGTCAGTCATGAGAAACTACTCACAGTCCTATAATCGAGCAACATAGAATTACCTTGTCCTTGTTAAGTACATGCAACGCTATGCACCTCGTCATCATTTTACGAGTCCCAGAGAACCCGGTGGGTCTGGTGGGAGATGAAAGTCAAATCATTCTTCGGTAATAGAACACAGAGAATTGTGCAAAGTGCGGGCTGCTCCAGAGTAGAGGAAAACTTGTAGAACGCAGCAGGATATGCACCTGCAAGGCAAAGGGCCTCCATGGGCATTTATTGAGAAGACCTGCCTGTCTGACATGGGGTTGGCACTTCTGCAGTCCTACCTCTCTTTTAGTGGCCTTGGCCAACTGAGAAGTCTACAGTCTTCCTTACCAGCAACTTTGGGAGTGCACTCTGTTGTAACTTCAGATTGACAGCTTAGACAATGTTCAAACACTATCAAACTGCAACCATATGACACTATGGGAAGCTGACAAGAAGCCTACATCCTATTTTTGGGGCCCTAGTGCAAAAAAACGCCACAAGGCGCCAGTTAGCAACTGGCTATACCTCCCCCGCTCCCCTGAAACCAGCATTCAGGCGAAGCCCACAGGAGCCGTTTTCGTCCTACAATTCTTTCTTGCCCCGCACATCTAGAAAATCACCAGTCCTTAGATCGCCATTTCAGAGTTGCGAGAAACAATACCAGCATGGGCTGTGAATCACTTCACAAGCAACCTCCAATAGTGCCAGTCCTGAAACTCACAATTCCTCGCTGTAGGTCAACACAACCTCCGCACCCTACTATAGGCCTACAATGCAGGGGTCTTGCAGGCAGCTGCCTGAGGATCTGGGAGTATAATTCTAGAGCCTGCGCCAGTTAATCTGGCTCCTGGATAAGTTTCAGAACCTTATGCACTGCATGCACACCGCACAATACAACAAGACAGACACACTTGAAGCACAAACTCAGCCTCCTCAGCGGTGACTAAGCAAGGACCACAACAGGCCTCAACTCGAGCTCAGCTCTGTGGTTCCGAGGAGCAGCCCTCGCCTCTGGAAAGTGCCCCCACAAGCATCAGTACCAGAAGGGAAACATCCTTTACAACGCAACTTTTACAACGCACTACCATTACGACGCAACTTTTACAACGCAAGTCATTACAACGAATTGTGCTGGAGGGCGCTCTAGGATAGGGAATAGTTTAATTACTATCCAACACCTTCCCTACTATCCACGGGGACTGGAGTTGGAATAGTAAATTAAACTATTCACTATCCAGCGCCCCCCAACGCAAGTCGTTGTAACGACTTGCGTTGTAAAACTTGCATCGTAATGGCATGCGTTGTAAAAGCATACGTTGTAGTGACATACATCCGTACCAGAACCTCCGGAGAGGGGACTCTGGAAGCTTCGACAGGCCAACTCTTCACGCAGGCCTTCCATCAACACCCCCAATGCTTACAGGCATCTCAAACACTCCAGCAACCCAGCCGCAGCTAGCTGCCTTTTCTGAAAAAACATTGTTGAAGGCTTTATGGCTTTTATTAAGCCTCGGATGCTGTTTTTATGATGTATATTAGTCGTTATGTGCTCAGAAAACAGAGCGCCTAGTAAACGTTTACCTTCCCTGTGACAGTAACTAGGCAGTAGCTTCAACTGCGCTTTCCAACCCCGGGGTGTAGGACACAGTTACCCCCGCCATTTTGTATATAGCACTCTATTAAAAACAATAAATATAGAAAATCCCAGATTGCATGTGTCATTGTAAATTCTAGTCTCCTCTCCCCTGGGGATAGGTTTGCATTCAGACCCAGAGAGATTGCTGCGCTGGTGGGGGAGACTGGTTGGAGTTCGGGGAGACCTATGCTGCCAGGGTATGTGGAGGGGGTTGGGGTGTCCCTGGCACGCTCACTTCCTCCCCGTGCACTTTGCATCTCCATCAGAGCTGTTCTGGGACCCATTCCTGGAACTGCAGCTTCCGATGCACATACCTCCAGTCTCAACACACCGCCATGGCAACCACTCTCACCATAGCAACCGTGTCCACCATGGCAACCGCTTCCGCCTTGGCAACCGTAACCAGGGCCTTTCAGCAGGCTTCATGTAAAAAAGGGTAGCATCCCATTCGGGACTCCCCCGCAAAGAGCACTGCGCACGCACGACACACGGACTTTCACCAACACACGAAAACTCGACAAAGACGCACACAACACACTGATGCTATCACCAACATATATATTATAAAGACAACATGCCGCAGTGCCACCAAATACGTAAATCGGCACAGACGAAGCGCTGGCATGCTGCGAAATGCACACAACATGCCAATATACACATGCCCACACAAGTGTCTCACACAGCTAAACTGGCAAGAGAATTGACACCAGCACACTGCAAGGTGTACAAAAACAGCAAGAAGGGCATGTCGGCAACTATATTACATGCTGCACATTCTAACTAACACCATCACACATGTCACCAATACTGTGACATTCACAACACACCAACTCTGATACCAAGCCATATTGTTCAATGTAGATAACATGCTGACACTGGCATCAACAAAAAGTACTAAGGTATCGGTATCACAACGTACAACACTTTCACAATCACTACATACCAAACCATTGTGTACAATGCACATAACAAGTCAGCACTGGCAACAATACCCACTACAAAGGGTTCGGCACCAACACACAGCACTATAGTAATAATGTACAATGCACACAATACATTCACACAGGTACCAACGACAATACAGCAACACACTGGCACCAACACACTGTAAACCCACACTTGTACCAACAGACAAATATAAAACACACAGGTACTGCACACATATACAATGCACTGTGCATGAAACGTATCAACAATAATATCAACACACAACTTTGCCACCAACTCACAGAACACAATGCAGAGAATTAAGGAGTATTTATGTATACGTATATGTATGCCAAACAAAACACACCAGGACATAATGCCTGTCGTGACATGCACGAACAACCATCACGCTAACACTTCCATCAACACTCTGAAAAGGTCCCCAACATACCAATCCACACATTTTAAACATATCAATGCTGCCAACGACGTGCAACACACTATTATCAACTCATAATGCATAGATCAGATCAATAATGCCACTACTTCGTAGAACACCAGCATTATCACCAAGCTATGTGTATATGTATACACTGTATATTTATATGTTAGTCGTTTTTGGCACATACCTAAAGGGAGAGCACTAAGGGCCCGATGTAGGTGGCCATTACCGGTCGGTAACGGCCGAATTCGGCCGTTACCGACCGGTAAATGGGTCATTGAGATGTAGGGGGCTATATTTTACAGAATCGGTAAATTTACCGATTCGGTAAATTTACCGATTCTGTAAAATACCGAATCGGTAATTTTTCCGATTCGGAAAATTCCTGATGTAGGTAGGTAGCACTGTTTCCAGTGCTACAGGCCTTTTAGATTCGGTATTTTACCACCCAATCCAATTGGGTGGTGAAATACCGAATCCAGGTGTGCATGCACACCTGTGCATGCACACCTGTGCCATGTGACAGACAGACATGGCCTTGGGGCATGTCTGTGTGCCACATGGCACACATGCCTGTATTTGGTATGCTAGAGGGTGTCAAAGTGACGCCCCCTGCACCCTTGCTAAAAATCGGTATTTACCGAATCGGTAAATACCGATTCGGTAATGCCCATTGATTCCTATGGGCTTCAATGCCCATAGGAATCAATGGGCATTACCGATTCGGTATTTACAGATTCGGTAAATACCGAATCTTAACGATTCGGTATTTACCGAATCAGAAATACCTACATCTCCCCTCCTCTTTTTTACCACTTCTTAAATACCGATTCATACCGAATCGGTATTTAAGAAGTGGTAAAAAAGATTTACCTACATCGGGCCCCTGATGCGTTATTATATGTCATTTATTAGGTCTCGCCTGTCGATGCGCATGCGCATCGAGCTTGCGAGACTATTGGGGCTTAACCACTCTTTAACTAACTTGCAAGGAATCGTGGCGATTCCTTGCAGTGCCCGTGACTTTTAAGCTCAATGCGCATGCTCATTGAGCTTAAAAGCGCGTGCACATTCAGTTCCCTCAGCCGCACTCCAGTCCCCTGCTGCTTTCACACCCTCTCCCCGCTCCGCCCCCTCCCCTGCCCGCCGTGTCGCATTTCTCCTCCCCCCTCCCCTTATCTGCCTTTCCCTCCGTCTTGTTTTTTTTTTTACCCGCTCCGCCCCCTCCCCTGCCCGCCGTGTCGCATTTCTTTTCTCCTCTTTGCTCCTCCAGCAGTTCTCTGTCACCTTTCCTTCTCTCCTCCCTTGTTCTACTTGCTATGAACGTGGGTTTGAAGTTTAGGATGGAGATAAACCATGGCGGAAACATAATCTCTGCAAGAGAGACTGTGAACCGGTAATACCGACACTACTTGCATAGGCGTAAGAAAGAGAAGATTGTTCAAAATAGCCGTAAAACAACCTCATTCTTTAATAAAAACTCTACCTGCCAGCGGTCTGTTTATGAACCGTGGCGTGGGATGAGGGAGGGGGACGACTAAATCCTGCCTCCTCCTTCTCCCCATTTCCCGATCCGCGTGATTCACCCGTGCGTCAGCGCTGCTTGGACAGGATGTCGCCCCGTATTGCGTCAGTGCCATGCTATGTTCTTTCCATACAAGGAGACGCGACCAGCTGCTGCCTGTTGTTGGTGGCCGCCATGTTAAATAGAGGCGTACTAGATAGTACTCTATAAGTATTCCCGAACAATCAGTAGTTAAACACAGTGATTTTATCGAAGGTGTAACACATTTCTTCGTAGAAGCAAAAACATTTTTGTGAGGAACCACTTTACTACCGTTAGAATTATTTATACACATGCTAGATATGTATAAGATTCTAGTCAAACACAACTAATGTGCTTGCCGTTTTACGGTGACAAACAATACTCTTTATTTTTTGTTACGTCTTTGGTGTTAGTCAGTTAGTCATGTTTCCGTTAGTTAACACGGCATGACTTCGCTTTAAAATGTCCGTCCCATTAGCAAGTTCTGCTTCGAGGGTACGCCATCCGTTAGCACATGACGGGCCAAACATGGGCATGCTTCCGAGACAGGATTTCGTAAACGGAAAAGGCTTGATGACGTGACAGCGGACACTGTTTGACTTCACAGCTCATTTCTGTTTTGCCATCCATAGGCGATTTTTTTTCTATTATTTCATTTCCTTCCACTATAAACGTCATCTTTCCACAGAAGTTCTAAAACAGTAATCCTAATGTTTTTTTTGTTTTGTTTTTACAAAGTACTTGTCGAGTAAGTATTGACGCCACCACAGGTTATTTTGCCACAGCGAACCTGCAGCGGCAGGGACCAACTGTCCAGCATTAACTTCGTATACCGATCATCGTTAGTGCCACTATTTTTCGCGTCGCCAACTTATTTATTGACAGTCCTTCCATTCTACAATGCCACTAATTGAATTTAGTGCTCTGGCGAAATTGCCAACTCGATTGGGATGTACATCAGTGTAATTCTTCGTTTTACTGCTTACTGAGATTAATCTATTTTGCCTTTTCCCTCTGCTAGTTGTAAGGTGGTGAATGTTGTTACTGTTCAAACCCAAGATTGTATTCAATTAGGCCAACCCAGAATTTGTTACAAAGGTATCAGTAAAAAAAAACAGCGGTTTGTGCTCGCACATTCCGCAGTGAGTTTTTATTTTGATACATTTTGGTGTTAGAGCACGTGTGCCTAAATAATAGCAATTTCCTTTTGCTTGCATTTGTGTAGTGCCCTTTCGGTGTTTGATGTACACCTGAAGCACCCAGTTTTCATGTGGTTCTGAAGTTAAAATTACAAACCTGAGTACCCACGCAACGCCACTCAACCACGCAACGCCACTCACCCACGCAATGCCACTCACACACGCAATGCCACTCACCCACGCAACGCCACTCAGCCACGCAACACCACTCACACATGCAACGCCACTCAACAACGCAACGCCACTCAACCACGCAACGCCACTCACACATGCAACGCCACTCACACACGCAACGCCACTGAAACAACAGCGCCACTCAAACAACAGCGCCACTCACACACGCAACGCCACTCACACACGCAACGCCACTCACACACGCAACGCCACTCACACAAACAACGCCACTCACACAAACAACGCCACTCATCCACGCAACGCCACTCATCCACGCAACGCCACTCATCCACGCAACGCCTCTCATCCACGCAACGCCACTCATCTATTTGCAAAACAAAAAATGTTAAACTCTTCTATTGCGAGACCTATTGCATTTTCAATGCTTGTTTCTTATAGAGTGCGCCATCACAGAGGTATCTTGGTGATACAAAAAACTAACAACAAATAAAACTCATCTCCAAAAACAGGCAACTGTGGTGTAGGTTTCGCACATCCCCGCCTTTGATGGACTGTTCTGTTAGATGTTAGTGCTCACACAATATTTCACATCCGTTGCTACGATGTACCCAAGCGTAGTACCAGAAAAATATGTCAACCACTACTCAAATCATATGTATGCAGTATGTAGGCCTTGGAGTCTCAGAGACCCCTCTGAGAGAGTCCACTGCGTAAAGGGAACCTCTCGCAATAGAGATAGGGAAGGGATACCACTTCCCCTGGGATCACAGCTTACTGGACTTTGGACGTTGCCTTGACTCGTCTACCGGTTTGTGTCCCCGTCACCTTTCCCCTCCTCTCCCCATGCTGTGTCTCTCACCCTCCCCTCCTCTTTCCCACCTTCATTATCTGTCTACTTCCCCTACTCCAACCCCCCTCCCCTGAAACTCTCACCCTGCCTTCTTTTCCCCTTACGTATTTATGCTTATTGTTTATCTCGACCTTACAAGTAACTATGTTGCCATGCTCTAAGAACTGTGTAACCTTTGTAACGATGTAACCTGTAACTATGATCTGATGCTCATGTAAAGCGCTCTGATACCTCCGGGTCTAGCCAGCGCTATATAAAACTTTTTAACTAAATAAAAATAAATAAAATATAACAAATAAATATCGGAGCACTCTTGCACCTGCAAAAAGACAAATTCATTATATGGTACCCTGATAAATGAATTCCCAGCCACTCCCTGCCTTGATTACTCCTCTTCAAAACAATAGTGCAGAGCTCATGGGAAGTGGTAAGTGGTTTCTTTACTTAGGCTTAACACCATCATCATGGAATACAGTTGGTTCAATTATACAAGATGTAGATGATACAGCTGAGGAGTAAACAAGGGCCATATGCTATTGAGTGGCTGGAATGAAACTTATCAGGGTGTCATATTATGAATTTGTCTTTTTCCAGGCGCAAGAGTGATCCAATATTTATTTGTCAAACAAATAAAACAAACCCAGTGTATTGAATTTACAACCCAGGATACAACCAGATTTTAAGAGCCTTCTTGAACCTCAGCAGCAAGGATTCCTAATGCATGGAAAGAGAAGGGGGGGTTCTGGAGCCTTGGTGCCGCAACAGAGAAGGCTCGGCCACCCATTCTGACGGTATTGGCAGGGCTTTAAGTGGGCCGGGTCCTCCCGGTGCTCAGCACCAGAAGCTCTAAAAAGCAGGTGCTGAGACGAGTTTCTATCGGGCTCTCTGTTTTTGCCCTCACTCTCAGGGTGAAAAATAAAATCTTAACTCTGTAGCAGTCCTACCCTTCACTGCCAGTGATGTTACTTCAAAGAGACACGTTATAGTTCTTTCACAGTTTCATCATTTCAGAACTGAAGCATTTTCAATATTATATACAACAAATCCATAGTTGTTGCTTATTTATCTTATGCAACTAACAACCATGGACAAAGCCAATAGTCCTGGCTTGTTGTAGATATAATGTCACTTGTATTATATATCTGAATGCAATGACAGAAACCGCAAAATACCAGTCGAGCGGCACACTATGCGAAGCACAGATTTTAAGCTTACGTGTTTTAAGCCACACCCTTAATTACATCGGTCACGCCCCTTTGAGAAACCCCCAGCATTTTCATCCCAGTTAAAGCCCTGGGTATTAGTCGCTGAAATCCGCCAGGTAAGCAGAGACATAAGTAATGAAACACAGCCCTAAGAGTACATGGGAATACTGCTGGAGAAGGGATTGGATGATTCAAGTCTGTGTACAGTAGCAGAGGAGCGAGGGGGTGAGAGATGCCAGTTGCCAGCAAGAGGTTACAGGAGCTGGCAGAAAACTTATGAATACACCTAAAATCCGGAATGATATTGCCGCAGCAATCCTACTGCAATATTAAAAAGAACTGAAGTCTCACCTTTCTAATGAACAGTACTTTGCAAAGCAATAACAGACCACTAACAAACTACCGCTCCTAAAACATGTTGGCTGCCTTTGTCTCTAACCCATTACAGAGCTCGGCGGCTTTTGAGCTGGGTTTGAGCTATAGGAATACCACACATATATATGGTTGATGAGGAGTTTCTGTACGTGCTGAGGCTTTATGTCCTTAACCAGGCCCAGACTGGCCATAGCGGGCACCGGGCAATCCCCCGATGTGCCGCACGGGTGGGGGCCGGTTTTGGGCCCCTGGGGGCCATTTTTGTTACAGGGCCCTGTACCAAAATCGGGGGCCGGACGAGCACTTTGCCAGGGCCGGTTGTGGTACCCAGTCCGGCCCTGTCCTTAACTAGAGCTGCAGCCTCGTAGCACAAAGAAAGAAAATGGGCCACTATATTTTTTGTTTTTTGCAGTTCTTAGTTTCCAGCTTGGCAAAGTTTTGGTTCCTTGTGTGCTGATTTCCTACATTGGCCGGTTTTGGTCATGTGCCCTGGTGCAATGATTTATAAGGTGGAAGGGTGTGAAGATGATGCATGAGTAGTAAATAGGGCTGTTTACTGCTTGCCTGTTTGGAAACGAAGCTAAGATGTACAAAAACATGACGACCCTTTCTTCTACATCCTCCCTGCGTCCCTCCTTGGCATCAATAAACTGGCACTTACTAAAAAAAGAAAAAAGCAAGGCTGCGGGCTAATCTATGCACCCAGAATATGCACCATAGTCCCGTATCCATCTAGACGGCCCAATGTTTCTCCAATTTAGGGACGAGTGCAAACTCGCCCCTTTCAAGAACACTACATCACAATACATTAACCACCTACAGCACACTCACTCACCTACTATTTGTTGTCTTTATGCTCTTCTTTTACCCTGTACAGCGTCCTGCTGCCTTTTGGCTAGGTTAATCTATAGAAATACCATATACATACATACAAATACTCATTGTCTTTAACAAATATCCACCCTCACCAAACACAACCCAACAATGTTTACAGCACACAAAAATCCACATTTGAATGAGCCCACAACAGAAACACTCGTACAGAGGCATTCCTTGCACATACAGCACAATACTTGCAACAACAAAACACCCTTACTCTTACACATATTAACTAACAATATACACACAAACCTGCACAAAGGTACACTTAGCTAGTTCCACACAGATATACTCCCACCAACACAGACAAAAAGAGAGCTACCAACACTTATCTATGTATGAAACTGCAAACGCACAGATGCTCAAACCAGTACACAGTAGAACTGGCACAGAAAATAGGCCAGCCACCAAAATAAATGTGCCCACCATTAGAGAATCAGATAGCTAAAAAACATTGGCCCACATTTTCAAATTGGGGCAGTTTTTACCTTGTGAGGACTTGCTGTATAGGTATTTTGCAAGGTTTGGGAAACTGCATGCATGTGTGCTTGCCTCAGTCAGGATTTGTTGTAATATCTCTTAATTCAACAGTGGTGAAGCAATGATGCCACGGTCCCTGGTGCAAGCAGGGAAAATGGCCCATTTCACTGTTTTTGGAGTAGTAAAATATAACAAATATCAGAACTCAATGTACCCCTCAAGACTCCAGGCCCTGGTGCACTCTACCCGCATGGTGGCTACATGCCTGCACTGGATCATACAACAGGCACACAAATGGCCAAAAAACAGCCCACATACTAACCTGTTAAACCTATCCTTCTGGCGCTGCCCACTTTCCCGATAAGCCAGTTGAACACTGCCAGTACACCCACAACACAGTAATACCTACATTCTCAAACATCACTTACCTACCCCAACATACAAATAACACCCAAAACATCGTGCCCACTATAGTTCAACCCGCACAATACATTCCTACTTACACTAGTACATCCACAACACACAAATACCTACCTTCTCAAACACTTGCACCCCCACACACATCACTGCTGCTCACACCACCACATAGTCTCTCCTTTTCTCAAACTAAGATACAAGTTATATTAGGTCATTTGTAAAGTGCAACTAAAATCCTCATAATTAGTGCTGATAGCTAATTCATCCAACAGACATAACTCTAAAAAAGAATTGCCTACATTTTTAACTGGGACAACAGTGTTTTTAGCGATTACGGAACCTAAGATGGTTATCGTCCTATCTTAAATACAGGGGTACTTTACTCCAAATCCTGTGACCAACACCAAGAATGAAAGCCCTCCACGTCTCGAGGGCCTTTCACACATAGAAACCATACCAGTGTTTTTTTAGCCTTTCTGCACTACATTTTTAATTCTCAGGACCTTCTCCTTGTAAGTCAATAGGGATCAAGGGGCCCTATTTGCAATGTTTTACACTGCGTCTATCTTCTGGTGAACCTGACCAACAGGCCACCACCCTGTTCCGGGAGCTTCGCAGAACAGAACTGTGTGGAGATGACAGGAAATACTTCTCTCAACCCTTACCACATGTGCGGAATCAAGTGGAGGCTAAATGCTGGCGACCAGGAAGTCTGGAGAGGACCTGAAACATCTTTCCTCATTGCCCTATAAGAGGAAGGTTGCACAGGGTATCTGTGTTTTGTATATAGTAGGTTTAGGGATGGTTTATATGGTCTCTCCAGTGAGAAATCAGCCATGTGAAATGAAATGAAAAGAACATTTGTAAAGCGCATGGCTACCAGAAGGCCTCCCAGCGCTAGGAGTACAGTTGAGCTGGGAGCACGCTCATTCCACGATAAAGAGGCAAGTTCAAGGCCACTTAGTCAAGTGAAATCAGTTACTTGGCACATTGTGTGGCATCAGAATTTAACATCTGTATGGCTATCAACGCACTGGTAAAGACAGAGTTGGGCATGTGAACGCCAAGTGCAAGCTGTGTTTGTTGTCGCCACTTTCCTTCAGGCAACCTAGCAGAAACCGGGACACAAGCAATGACTGGCCACAGACCCCAGTATCTCTTTAGCTGAGCTGGGGCATGTCTTGAATAAAAAGACACCCACTCTCAGTTCTTGGTTAATGGGCTGTGGGGGGAAGCCCACCACAGCGAGGTATGCCCCTCCCCTGGAGAGTTTGGGACATGGTGCAGCCTGGGCTGCATTGGGCTTTGTTTGGGCTGGTCTGTGTTGGGCTTTATCGCACGCAGGAGGCCAACCTTGATGCCAGGTAAAGGTGTTGGCCGCACATGGGCAGTTACACTGTGGCAAGTCATTGTGTTGGTGGGGGTGCTGAGGGGGCGAGGACGGGGGGGGACATACGTTTAAGGAAGGAGAGATACGTAAAGGACATAGGCATAGCCACTGATGCACAGGATGGGGTGGTGCAAGTAGGGGATGGGAGCATACCCCTGGTGGGGCAGAGGAAAAAAGTGGTGGCCAGTCCAGTGACAGAAGGACAGGAGATGCCACAGGTGGCAGCAGATGGGGCAGGTGCTCAGACGAAGGCAGGGGGGAGGAAACTAAGACAAAGGAGAGAAAATAAATAAAGATACAGAAATTGCCTTACATGACTAAACCACTGGGCGCACATTTAATGCTGGCAACAAAACAGGGAATATGTGGTGATGCTAAAGCTCTTCCACAGAGGATTGAGGGATAAGGAGGGTCGAAGGAGGAGGAGGTAGAATTGGCTAGAAGGCCGAAAGTGCCTACATCGATAAGAGAACTGGACAGCGGCCTTTCTAATTTTTCTGAGCGTTTATTGCAAGAAATATCCTGAGCGGTGCATATCATTACTTAAATATATGGACGTTCTCTGACGGGCCCAAATCACATATGCGGAGAATGCGTGAGCTCATTATGACGAGGAATATTAAGGCAAGGATGGCATGGGACACAGAGGCGAAGTAGGGGGAGATTGAAGCTGACTGACCTATACCAGCAGACAATGGGGTCTGTCGAGTACGGTAAGACTTTTGGTATATCAGCCTTTTCTGCCCCGCCCCACCCACGGGCAGTGGGGATAACAGGCATAACACTAACCGTGGGCAGAGAACTCCGCTTTCGCCCGCGGAGTGTGCAGAGTTTTGCCTACTCCATGGAACGCGGAGAACGCGGAGTAGGCAATACTCAGCACACTCCACAGCGGAGCGTAGTTTACCTGCCGCCCTCGTCCACCCCCCTATTAATAATATAACTTAAAAGTACATTAAAGCAAGTTAAAAAGACTAACCTTTTAACCGCAGCAACCCAGGGCTGCCCTTCTCCTCTTCTTCGCCATTAGAAATCCTGATAAGAAAACTGCACATGCGCATTTCTCGTACGAAATGCGCATGCACGGGCATGCGCACATGAGCACTTTTCTTATCAGTATTTCTAATGGCGAAGAAGAGGAGAAGGGCAGCCCGGGAACGCCACGGTTAAAAGGTAAGTCTTTTTAACTTGCTTTAATGTACTTTTAAGTTATATAGTAATAGGGGGTGGAGGCGGGCGGCGTAGCGGAGCAACGCGTAGTTCTACGGAGTTTGTTGCCAACTCCGTGGCATTCCGCGTAGCCCTGCTACGCAAACTTTGCCCAGCCTTACATAAGATAAGGGTGGGGTAGAACAATGGGGGCAAGCTGGGATTTTAATAAAGGATCATGTACCAGAACTGCAGGGGCAGACACTCGCTGGTCCAATGCTATGCGGGCAGGATGGACAACGCTGGGCAACAAGGCAGAACAGTGGATTTAGTATCACGGGGACAGCAGGGTAATCCACCAGCGACAAATAGAGGAGTAAGAGCAGCAGATGGCAATATGGGGAAAGGCTTGTACTCCAATTCAAGCCGACCGGCTGGAGGCATAGTTGACAGGTTAGCAGAACAGACAGGACATAAGTTGTTGAGTGACAGCTTCAGGGAGGGATTTCAGCTCGGATACAGGGGCAATGGCCTAGGCCCAACTTGATTTTCTCCACGATTGGGGTGGCACTGAAGAAAGAGTTGGGGCAATTTCACCTCATACAGCACTTATCATGGTCGGAGGGGAACTCTATCAATGGTCTAACTCAGGGGAGGACACCTCGTGTCATATTCCTCAGTTGATGTTGCAATGGTGCTAGTGGAACTGATTGGGAGGGGCGCACTCATGGTGAAGTGTGACATTTAGTCAGCCTTCCGGCTGTTACCAGTTCATCTAGAGAACTTTCAGTTGCTAGGTATACAGTTTGAAGGACAATGCTAGATAGATAAGGCGTTACCAATGGGTTGTGCAATCTCATGTGCACTCTTTGAGTAGTTCAGATCTTTTCTGCAGGGTGTCTTTATGTCACACACTTGGAAGACGAGAGGGACACACTATTTAGAAGACTTATTTTTAGGTCTCGGCCTAGCGTTACACTGCGCAGCAGTGTTCGCTCAGCCGAGATTTTATGTCAACAGTATTGGGGGCTTAAACCCGCCCCTCTTCTCCATTGGCTGGCCTCGTAAATGCTGGCCAGCCATTGGAGGAGAGGGACGTCACTCCGTTTAAGCCTCATCTTTTTGGGACTCGGGGTGTGTTTTTTAGGTTCTTTCTCTCTGTGATGTCTTCAGTCACTCAAACCTAAAAACACGCCCCCAAATCCCAAAATGACCGTGTGTTTCTCCGATTCAGAAAAGGATGTGGTGATGAACAGAGTGTCTGAATTAAGCAGACCACTCTTACCCAGTCCAAAGATCAGGGCTTGATCCATCACCGTTATTTAGCTCACTGCCCCATCCCAGCTCAGAACCTGGCTATATGCAAATTAGTCTGTCCCTGGCCCAGTGCATCATGGGAACAGGGCAGACCAAACTACCAAGCCAATTCTTCACCAGAAAGGAGACAAGCTTCATTTGCATATAGCCAAGTTCTGAGCTGGGATGGTGCAGTGAGCTAAAAAACGGTGATGGATCAAGCCCTGATCTTTGGACTGGGTAAGAGTGGTCTGCTTAATTCAGGCACTCTGTTCATCACCACCACCCCCTTTTCTGAATCAGTGTGTTTCTCCGAGGCATTTCTGCCTCGCCTCGGAGAAACGTGGTCGTGATTCTCCCAATATGGTCGTTCTTCTTGGCGTTCCGTTGCAGCCAAGCTTTCTCACGTGTGTCGTGGGGGCCGTTAAGGGAGCTTATATTAGCCTTTCGGAATTTTGTCCACCATGGCCTCTCCTGTCTCGGTCACGTCTGCAGCAGGCACTCTCACCTCCGCACCCTCGCCCCTGCAGGCCGGGCCTCGCTGGAAGTGCCTCGGCCAGATTGCGACGCACACCCACCCAATCCTGGCGTCTCCCGTCCGGGGTCTTCCCGGCCTCAACGGGGCCCGGTATTCAGCTCTGATTGATCCCCACCGGTATGGCTTTCAGTGCGTGCGCTTCCATAGTTGCGGGGATCGGATAGGGTCCCAGGTCAGGCTTTATGCGGAGGTAGGGCGGCTCGGTCGAGTGGGCCCCTGCTCACGGCTGGTCCAACAGGCGGGGGGCTCAAGGGCACAGCATGAGAGGTTTGCAGCTGGAGAATTGGTGTTGGGCTGAGGTTAAATGCTGTCTTTGGACACCAGTTGTGTCCCTGGTCTGCGTCGGTGCCCCTGAGGACAGGAAGAAAGAGAAGGGGAGGCGAAGAGAGAAGGGAGAGGGCAGAGATGGGGCGAGAGGAAGAGGAGGGAGAGGGCAGAGATGGGGTGAGAGAGAAGGGAGAGAGCAGAGATGGGGCGAGAGAGAAGGGAGAGGGCAGAGATGGGACAAGAGAGAAGTGAGAGGGCAGAGATGGGCAAGAGAGAGGAGGCAGAGGGCAGACATGGGGCGAGAGAGAAGGGAGAGGGCAGAGATGGGGCGAGAGAGAAGGGAGAGGGCAGAGATGGGGCGAGAGAAGGGAGAGGGCAGAGATGGGGTGAGAGAAGGGAGAGGGCAGAGATGGGGCGAGAGAGCAGGGAGAGGGCAGAGATGGAGTAAGAGAGAAGGGAGAGGGCAGAGATGGGGTGAGAGAGAAGGGAGAGGGCAGAGATGGAGTGAGAGAGAAGGGAGTGGGCAGAGATGGTGCGAGAGAGAGGAGGGAGATGGCAGAGATGGTACGAGAGAGAAGGGAGAGGGCAGAGATGGGGCGAGAGAGAAGGGAGAGGGCAGAGATGGGGCGAGAGAGAAGGGAGAGGGCAGAGATGGTACGAGAGAGAAGGGAGAGGGCAGAGATGGGGCGAGAGAGAAGGGAGAGGGCGGAGATGGGGCGAGAGAAGGGAGAGGGCAGAGATGGGGCGAGAGAGAAGGGAGAGGGCAGAGATGGTGCGAGAGAGAGGAGGGAGATGGCAGAGATGGTACGAGAGAGAAGGGAGAGGGCAGAGATGGGGCGAGAGAGAAGGGAGAGGGCAGAGATGGGGCGAGAGAGAAGGGAGAGGGCAGAGATGGTACGAGAGAGAAGGGAGAGGGCAGAGATGGGGCGAGATAGAAGGGAGAGAGCAGAGATGGGGCGAGAGAGAAGGGAGAGGGCAGAGATGGGGCGAGAGAGAAGGGAGAGGGCAGAGATGGGGCGAGAGAGAAGGGAGAGGGCAGAGATGGGGCGAGAGAGAAGGGAGAGGGCAGAGATGGGGTGAGAGAGAAGGGAGAGGGCAGAGATGGGGTGAGAGAGAAGGGAGAGGGCAGAGATGGGGCGAGAGAGAAGGGAGAGGGCAGAGATGGGGTGAGAGAGAAGGGAGAGGGCAGAGATGGGGTGAGAGAGAAGGGAGAGGGCAGAGATGGGGTGAGAGAGAAGGGAGAGGGCAGAGATGGGGTGAGAGAAGGGAGAGGGCAGAGATGGGGCGAGAGAGGAGGCAGAGGGCAGAGATGGGGCGAGAGAAGGGAGAGGGCAGAGATGGGGCGAGAGAGAAGGGAGAGGGCAGAGATGGGGCGAGAGAGGAGGCAGAGGGCAGAGATGGTCGAGAGAGAAGGGAGAGGGCAGAGATGGTCGAGATAGAAGGGAGAGGGCAGAGATGGGGTGAGAGAAGGGAGAGGGCAGAGATGGGGCGAGAGAAGGAAGAAGGCAGAGATGGTCGAGATAGAAGGGAGAGGGCAGAGATGGGGTGAGAGAAGGGAGAGGGCAGAGATGGGGCGAGAGAGAAGGGAGAGGGCAGAGATGGGGCGAGAGAGAAGGGAGAGGGCAGAGATGGGGCGAGAGAGAAGGGAGAGGGCAGAGATGGGGCGAGAGAGAAGGGAGAGGGCAGAGATGGGGCGAGAGAGAAGGGAGAGGGCAGAGATGGGACGAGAGAGAAGGGAGAGGGCAGAGATGGTGCGAGAGAGAGGAGGGAGAGGGCAGAGATGGGGCGAGAGAGAAGGGAGAGGGCAGAGATGGTGCGAGAGAGAGGAGGGAGATGGCAGAGATGGGGCGAGAGAAAGAAGAAGGCAGAGATGGTCGAGATAGAAGGGAGAGGGCAGAGATGGTCGAGATAGAAGGCAGAGGGCAGAGATGGGGCGAGAGAAGGAAGAAGGCAGAGATGGTCGAGATAGAAGGGAGAGGGCAGAGATGGGGTGAGAGAAGGGAGAGGGCAGAGATGGGGCGAGAGAGAAGGGAGAGGGCAGAGATGGGGCGAGAGAGAAGGGAGAGGGCAGAGATGGTGCGAGAGAGAGGAGGGAGAGGGCAGAGATGGGGCGAGAGAGAAGGGAGAGGGCAGAGATGGGGCGAGAGAGAAGGGAGAGGGCAGAGATGGGGCGAGAGAGAGAAGGGAGAGGGCAGAGATGGAGTGAGAGAGGAGGCAGAGGGCAGAGATGGGGTGAGAGAGGAGGCAGAGGGCAGAGATGGGGTGAGAGAAGGGAGAGGGCAGAGATGGGGCGAGAGAGAAGGGAGAGGGCAGAGATGGGGCGAGAGAGAAGGGAGAGGGCAGAGATGGGGCGAGAGAGAAGGGAGAGGGCAGAGATGGGGTGAGAGAGAAGGGAGAGGGCAGAGATGGGGCGAGAGAGAAGGGAGAGGGCAGAGATGGGGTGAGAGAGAAGGGAGAGGGCAGAGATGGGGCGAGAGAGAAGGGAGAGGGCAGAGATGGAGTGAGAGAGGAGGCAGAGGGCAGAGATGGGGTGAGAGAGAAGGGAGAGGGCAGAGATGGAGTGAGAGAGAAGGGAGTGGGCAGAGATGGTGCGAGAGAGAAGGGAGAAGGCAGAGATGGGGTGAGAGAGAAGGGAGAGGGCAGAGATGGGGCGAGAGAGAAGGGAGAGGGCAGAGATGGGGCGAGAGAGAAGGGAGAGGGCAGAGATGGAGTGAGAGAGGAGGCAGAGGGCAGAGATGGGGTGAGAGAGAAGGGAGAAGGCAGAGATGGGGTGAGAGAGAAGGGAGAGGGCAGAGATGGGGCGAGAGAGAAGGGAGAGGGCAGAGATGGAGTGAGAGAGGAGGCAGAGGGCAGAGATGGGGTGAGAGAGAAGGGAGAGGGCAGAGATGGAGTGAGAGAGAAGGGAGTGGGCAGAGATGGTGCGAGAGAGAGGAGGGAGATGGCAGAGATGGTACGAGAGAGAAGGGAGAGGGCAGAGATGGGGCGAGAGAGAAGGGAGAGGGCAGAGATGGGGCGAGAGAGAAGGGAGAGGGCAGAGATGGTACGAGAGAGAAGGGAGAGGGCAGAGATGGGGCGAGAGAGAAGGGAGAGGGCGGAGATGGGGCGAGAGAAGGGAGAGGGCAGAGATGGGGCGAGAGAGAAGGGAGAGGGCAGAGATGGTGCGAGAGAGAGGAGGGAGATGGCAGAGATGGTACGAGAGAGAAGGGAGAGGGCAGAGATGGGGCGAGAGAGAAGGGAGAGGGCAGAGATGGGGCGAGAGAGAAGGGAGAGGGCAGAGATGGTACGAGAGAGAAGGGAGAGGGCAGAGATGGGGCGAGATAGAAGGGAGAGAGCAGAGATGGGGCGAGAGAGAAGGGAGAGGGCAGAGATGGGGCGAGAGAGAAGGGAGAGGGCAGAGATGGGGCGAGAGAGAAGGGAGAGGGCAGAGATGGGGCGAGAGAGAAGGGAGAGGGCAGAGATGGGGTGAGAGAGAAGGGAGAGGGCAGAGATGGGGTGAGAGAGAAGGGAGAGGGCAGAGATGGGGCGAGAGAGAAGGGAGAGGGCAGAGATGGGGTGAGAGAGAAGGGAGAGGGCAGAGATGGGGTGAGAGAGAAGGGAGAGGGCAGAGATGGGGTGAGAGAGAAGGGAGAGGGCAGAGATGGGGTGAGAGAAGGGAGAGGGCAGAGATGGGGCGAGAGAGGAGGCAGAGGGCAGAGATGGGGCGAGAGAAGGGAGAGGGCAGAGATGGGGCGAGAGAGAAGGGAGAGGGCAGAGATGGGGCGAGAGAGGAGGCAGAGGGCAGAGATGGTCGAGAGAGAAGGGAGAGGGCAGAGATGGGGCGAGAGAAGGAAGAAGGCAGAGATGGTCGAGATAGAAGGGAGAGGGCAGAGATGGGGTGAGAGAAGGGAGAGGGCAGAGATGGGGCGAGAGAGAAGGGAGAGGGCAGAGATGGGGCGAGAGAGAAGGGAGAGGGCAGAGATGGGGCGAGAGAGAAGGGAGAGGGCAGAGATGGGGCGAGAGAGAAGGGAGAGGGCAGAGATGGGACGAGAGAGAAGGGAGAGGGCAGAGATGGTGCGAGAGAGAGGAGGGAGAGGGCAGAGATGGGGCGAGAGAGAAGGGAGAGGGCAGAGATGGTGCGAGAGAGAGGAGGGAGATGGCAGAGATGGGGCGAGAGAAGGAAGAAGGCAGAGATGGTCGAGATAGAAGGGAGAGGGCAGAGATGGGGTGAGAGAAGGGAGAGGGCAGAGATGGGGCGAGAGAGAAGGGAGAGGGCAGAGATGGGGCGAGAGAGAAGGGAGAGGGCAGAGATGGTGCGAGAGAGAGGAGGGAGAGGGCAGAGATGGGGCGAGAGAGAAGGGAGAGGGCAGAGATGGGGCGAGAGAGAAGGGAGAGGGCAGAGATGGGGCGAGAGAGAGAAGGGAGAGGGCAGAGATGGAGTGAGAGAGGAGGCAGAGGGCAGAGATGGGGTGAGAGAGGAGGCAGAGGGCAGAGATGGGGTGAGAGAAGGGAGAGGGCAGAGATGGGGCGAGAGAGAAGGGAGAGGGCAGAGATGGGGCGAGAGAGAAGGGAGAGGGCAGAGATGGGGCGAGAGAGAAGGGAGAGGGCAGAGATGGGGCGAGAGAGAAGGGAGAGGGCAGAGATGGGGCGAGAGAGAAGGGAGAGGGCAGAGATGGGGCGAGAGAGAAGGGAGAGGGCAGAGATGGGGCGAGAGAGAAGGGAGAGGGCAGAGATGGGGTGAGAGAGAAGGGAGAGGGCAGAGATGGGGCGAGAGAGAAGGGAGAGGGCAGAGATGGTGCGAGAGAGAAGGGAGAGGGCAGAGATGGGGCGAGAGAGAGAAGGGAGAGGGCAGAGATGGGGCGAGAGAGAGAAGGGAGAGGGCAGAGATGGAGTGAGAGAGGAGGCAGAGGGCAGAGATGGGGCGAGAGAAGGGAGAAGGCAGAGATGGTCGAGATAGAAGGGAGAGGGCAGAGATGGGGTGAGAGAGAAGGGAGAGGGCAGAGATGGGGCGAGAGAAGGGAGAGGGCAGAGATGGAGTGAGAGAGGAGGCAGAGGGCAGAGATGGGGCGAGAGAAGGGAGAGGGCAGAGATGGGGCGAGAGAGAAGGGAGAGGGCAGAGATGGGGCGAGAGAGAAGGGAGAGGGCAGAGATGGGGCGAGAGAGAAGGGAGAGGGCAGAGATGGGGCGAGAGAGAAGGGAGAGGGCAGAGATGGGGCGAGAGAGAAGGGAGAGGGCAGAGATGGGGCGAGAGAGAAGGGAGAGGGCAGAGATGGGGTGAGAGAGAAGGGAGAGGGCAGAGATGGGGCGAGAGAGAAGGGAGAGGGCAGAGATGGGGTGAGAGAGAAGGGAGAGGGCAGAGATGGGGCGAGAGAGAAGGGAGAGGGCGGAGATGGGGCGAGAGAGAAGGGAGAGGGCAGAGATGGGGCGAGAGAGAGAAGGGAGAGGGCAGAGATGGGGCGAGAGAGAGAAGGGAGAGGGCAGAGATGGAGTGAGAGAGGAGGCAGAGGGCAGAGATGGGGCGAGAGAAGGGAGAAGGCAGAGATGGGGTGAGAGAGAAGGGAGAGGGCAGAGATGGGGCGAGAGAGAAGGGAGAGGGCAGAGATGGGGCGAGAGAGAAGGGAGAGGGCAGAGATGGTCGAGATAGAAGGGAGAGGGCAGAGATGGGGTGAGAGAGAAGGGAGAGGGCAGAGATGGGGCGAGAGAGAAGGTAGAGGGCAGAGATGGGGCGAGAGAGAAGGGAGAGGGCAGAGATGGTCGAGATAGAAGGGAGAGGGCAGAGATGGGGCGAGAGAGAAGGTAGAGGGCAGAGATAGGGCAAGAGAAGGGAGAGGGCAGAGATGGTCGAGATAGAAGGGAGAGGGCAGAGATGGTCGAGATAGAAGGGAGAGGGCAGAGATGGGGCGAGAGAGAAGGTAGAGGGCAGAGATGGGGCGAGAGAAGGGAGAGGGCAGAGATGGGGCGAGAGAGGAGGCAGAGGGCAGAGATGGGGCGAGAGAGAAGGTAGAGGGCAGAGATGGGGCGAGAGAAGGGAGAGGGCAGAGATGGGGCGAGAGAGAAGGGAGAGGGCAGAGATGGTCGAGATAGAAGGGAGAGGGCAGAGATGGGGTGAGAGAGAAGGGAGAGGGCAGAGATGGGGCGAGAGAGAAGGGAGAGGGCGGAGATGGGGCGAGAGAAGGGAGAAGGCAGAGATGGTCGAGATAGAAGGGAGAGGGCAGAGATGGGGCGAGAGAGAAGGTAGAGGGCAGAGATGGGGCGAGAGAAGGGAGAGGGCAGAGATGGGGCGAGAGAGGAGGCAGAGGGCAGAGATGGGGCGAGAGAGAAGGGAGAGGGCAGAGATGGGGCGAGAGAGAAGGGAGAGGGCAGAGATGGGGCGAGAGAAGGGAGAGGGCAGAGATGGGGCGAGAGAGGAGGCAGAGGGCAGAGATGGTCGAGAGAGAAGGGAGAGGGCAGAGATGGGGCGAGAGAGGAGGCAGAGGGCAGAGATGGTCGAGAGAGAAGGGAGAGGGCAGAGATGGGGCGAGAGAAGGGAGAAGGCAGAGATGGTCGAGATAGAAGGGAGAGGGCAGAGATGGGGTGAGAGAAGGGAGAGGGCAGAGATGGGGCGAGAGAGAAGGGAGAGGGCAGAGATGGGGCGAGAGAGAAGGGAGAGAGCAGAGATGGGGTGAGAGAGAAGGGAGAGGGCAGAGATGGGGCGAGAGAGAAGGTAGAGGGCAGAGATGGGGCGAGAGAGAAGGGAGAGGGCAGAGATGGTACGAGAGAGAAGGGAGAGGGCAGAGATGGGGTGAGAGAGAAGGGAGAGGGCAGAGATAGGGCGAGAGAGAAGGGAGAGGGCAGAGATGGTCGAGATAGAAGGGAGAGGGCAGAGATGGTGCGAGAGAGAAGGGAGAGGGCAGAGATGGGGCGAGAGAGAAGGGAGAGGGCAGAGATGGTACGAGAGAGAAGGTAGAGGGCAGAGATGGGGTGAGAGAGAAGGGAGAGGGCAGAGATAGGGCGAGAGAGAAGGGAGAGGGCAGAGATGGTCGAGATAGAAGGGAGAGGGCAGAGATGGTGCGAGAGAGAAGGGAGAGGGCAGAGATGGGGCGAGAGAGAAGGGAGAGGGCAGAGATGGGGCGAGAGAGAAGGGAGAGGGCAGAGATGGGGCGAGAGAGAAGGGAGAGGGCAGAGATGGGGCGAGAGAGAAGGGAGAGGGCAGAGATGGTCGAGATAGAAGGGAGAGGGCAGAGATGGGGCGAGAGAGAAGGTAGAGGGCAGAGATAGGGCGAGAGAGAAGGGAGAGGGCAGAGATGGGGCGAGAGAGAAGGGAGAGGGCAGAGATGGGGCGAGAGAGAAGGGAGAGGGCAGAGATGGGGCGAGAGAGAAGGGAGAGGGCAGAGATGGGGCGAGAGAGAAGGGAGAGGGCGGAGATGGGGCGAGAGAGAAGGGAGAGGGCAGAGATGGTCGAGATAGAAGGGAGAGGGCAGAGATGGGGCGAGAGAGAAGGGAGAGGGCAGAGATGGGGCGAGAGAGAAGGGAGAGGGCAGAGATGGTACGAGAGAGAAGGGAGAGGGCAGAGATGGGGCGAGAGAGAAGGGAGAGGGCAGAGATGGGGCGAGAGAGAAGGGAGAGGGCAGAGATGGGGCGAGAGAGAAGGGAGAGGGCAGAGATGGGGCGAGAGAGAAGGTAGAGGGCAGAGATAGGGCGAGAGAGAAGGGAGAGGGCGGAGATGGGGCGAGAGAAGGGAGAGGGCAGAGATGGGGCGAGAGAGAAGGGAGAGGGCAGAGATGGGGCGAGAGAGAAGGGAGAGGGCAGAGATGGGGCGAGAGAGAAGGTAGAGGGCAGAGATAGGGCGAGAGAGAAGGGAGAGGGCGGAGATGGGGCGAGAGAAGGGAGAGGGCAGAGATGGGGCGAGAGAGAAGGGAGAGGGCAGAGATGGGGCGAGAGAGAAGGGAGAGGGCGGAGATGGGGCGAGAGAAGGGAGAGGGCAGAGATGGGGCGAGAGAGAAGGGAGAGGGCGGAGATGGGGCGAGAGAAGGGAGAGGGCAGAGATGGGGCGAGAGAGAAGGGAGAGGGCGGAGATGGGGCGAGAGAAGGGAGAGGGCAGAGATGGGGCGAGAGAGAAGGGAGAGGGCAGAGATGGGACGAGAGAGAAGGGAGAGGGCAGAGATGGGGCGAGAGAGAAGGTAGAGGGCAGAGATGGGGCGAGAGAGAAGGGAGAGGGCAGAGATGGGGTGAGAGAGAAGGGAGAGGGCAGAGATGGGGCGAGAGAGAAGGGAGAGGGCAGAGATGGGGCGAGAGAGAAGGGAGAGGGCAGAGATGGGGCGAGAGAGAAGGTAGAGGGCAGAGATGGGGCGAGAGAGAAGGGAGAGGGCAGAGATGGGGTGAGCGAGAAGGGAGAGGGCAGAGATGGGGCGAGAGAGAAGGGAGAGGGCAGAGATGGGGCGAGAGAGAAGGGAGAGGGCAGAGATGGGGCGAGAGAGAAGGGAGAGGGCAGAGATGGGGCGAGAGAGAAGGGAGAGGGCAGAGATGGGGCGAGAGAGAAGGGAGAGGGCAGAGATGGGGCGAGAGAGAAGGGAGAGGGCAGAGATGGGGCGAGAGAGAAGGTAGAGGGCAGAGATAGGGCGAGAGAGAAGGGAGAGGGCGGAGATGGGGCGAGAGAAGGGAGAGGGCAGAGATGGGGCGAGAGAGAAGGGAGAGGGCAGAGATGGGACGAGAGAGAAGGGAGAGAGCAGAGATGGGGCGAGAGAGAAGGGAGAGGGCAGAGATGGGGCGAGAGAAGGGAGAAGGCAGAGATGGTCGAGATAGAAGGGAGAGGGCAGAGATGGGGCGAGAGAGAAGGTAGAGGGCAGAGATGGGGCGAGAGAGAAGGGAGAGGGCAGAGATGGGGCGAGAGAAGGGAGAGGGCAGAGATGGGGCGAGAGAGAAGGGAGAGGGCAGAGATGGGACGAGAGAGAAGGGAGAGGGCAGAGATGGGGCGAGAGAGAAGGTAGAGGGCAGAGATAGGGCGAGAGAGAAGGGAGAGGGCGGAGATGGGGCGAGAGAAGGGAGAGGGCAGAGATGGGGCGAGAGAGAAGGGAGAGGGCAGAGATGGGACGAGAGAGAAGGGAGAGGGCAGAGATGGGGCGAGAGAGAAGGTAGAGGGCAGAGATAGGGCGAGAGAGAAGGGAGAGGGCGGAGATGGGGCGAGAGAAGGGAGAGGGCAGAGATGGGGCGAGAGAGAAGGGAGAGGGCAGAGATGGGGCGAGAGAGAAGGGAGAGGGCAGAGATGGGACGAGAGAGAAGGGAGAGGGCAGAGATGGGGTGAGAGAGAAGGGAGAGGGCAGAGATGGGGCGAGAGAGAAGGGAGAGGGCAGAGATGGGGCGAGAGAGAGAAGGGAGAGGGCAGAGATGGGGCGAGAGAGAAGGGAGAGGGCAGAGATGAGGGGAGAGAGATGGGAGAGGGCAGAGATGGGGCGAGAGAGAAGGGAGAGGGCAGAGATGGTACGAGAGAGAAGGGAGAGGGCAGAGATGGGGCGAGATAGAAGGGAGAGAGCAGAGATGGGGCGAGAGAGAAGGGAGAGGGCAGAGATGGGGCGAGAGAGAAGGGAGAGGGCAGAGATGGGCGAGAGAGAAGGGAGAGGGCAGAGATGAGGCGAGAGAGATGGGAGAGGGCAGAGATGGGGCGAGAGAGAAGGGAGAGGGCAGAGATGGAGTGAGAGAGAAGGGAGAGGGCAGAGATGGGGCGAGAGAGAAGGGAGAGGGCAGAGATGGGCGAGAGAGAAGGGAGAGGGCAGAGATGAGGCGAGAGAGATGGGAGAGGGCAGAGATGGTGCGAGAGAGAGGAGGGAGAGGGCAGAGATGGGGCGAGAGAGAAGGGAGAGGGCAGAGATGGGGCGAGAGAGAAGGGAGAGGGCAGAGATGAGGCGAGAGAGAAGGGAGAGGGCAGAGATGGGATGAGAGAGAAGGGAGAGGGCAGAGATGGGGCGAGAGAGAAGGGAGAGGGCAGAGATGGGGCGAGAGAGAAGGGAGAGGGCAGAGATGAGGCGAGAGAGAAGGGAGAGGGCAGAGATGGGCGAGAGAGAAGGGAGAGGGCAGAGATGGGGCGAGAGAGAAGGGAGAGGGCAGAGATGGGCGAGAGAGAAGGGAGAGGGCAGAGATGAGGCGAGAGAGATGGGAGAGGGCAGAGATGGTGCGAGAGAGAGGAGGGAGAGGGCAGAGATGGGGCGAGAGAGAAGGGAGAGGGCAGAGATGGGCGAGAGAGAAGGGAGAGGGCAGAGATGAGGCGAGAGAGAAGGGAGAGGGCAGAGATGGGATGAGAGAGATGGGAGAGGGCAGAGATGGGGCGAGAGAGAAGGGAGAGGGCAGAGATGGGCGAGAGAAAGAAGAGGGGAGACATTAGAGACAAAGCAAAGAGAAGCAAGCCAGTCTAAACGGCAAGGGTATGTGATGAGAGGGTTGAAGGAAGGCTGGTGAGAGGTGGAAATAGGCGGTGTGTGGGAGGCAAATTAAGAGATAGCGTGAGATGGACAGATACCCAGAGACAGGCGGAGGAGGGGGTAGAGCGGTGTGTGGTTAGCAAAGAGACTACCTGAGACAAGCAAGTGGTGAATGAGGCAGAGAAGAGAGAGCGAACGTCACTGACCAGCTGGGGTCTTGTCAGATTCTGAACCTTCCTGGTGGCCCCCTCTCCCCTCGGACGGGGTCCTCGCCGCCTCCCCCAGGTCATGTTCGCTCCTTAGAGTCGACATATCCAGTCTGGGTGAAAAGTCCAGGGTCGTCTTTAAAACAGATTAATACACAGATGGGGCCAGTGGGGCGTCACCGACGCCTTGAGGGGAGAAGCTTAACAACCACGAAAACATCCCAAAATCCATCACAGACACTAAAATAATACACCAGAGCAGCACCCTCGCTAGTTTAAAACCCAATTGAATATTTCAAATTGTAATTATAGTACTACTTTCCACCATGTACTTTTAATTTGAGAACAAAGTTTGAGGATTTTCATTGTATGGGCTGGGTTTGTAAACTTTGTCTTGGGTTAGTGGGTCCCAGCGAGCCTCTCTTGACAACGCCCCTGCTCTTGTTTTTAGCAGACTCTTCTTCAGAAACATCTGTAAAGACGTTGTTTGCAAACTTTTGTAAACACGCCGGTCTCCGAGGCAGGAAGGTTTTCATTGCCCATTATCTCTGCTAATGGGTATCTCGGGAGCTCCCTACACCAGCAGGTGAGGCCTGCAGAAAGCGGCTTCCGCCAAGCACAGCTGGCCTCTCAGAAAGGAGGAGAGAGGGCTTCAAGGTGCTGGGGCCAGGGCAGTGGTGCGGGAGGGGATGAGCCGAGCACAGGAGCCAGATTCAGACAATCATTGAAGGGGCCCTGGCCGCGAGACCCGGTTTTTTAATATAAATTGAAAATAGCTAAAACACGTTTATTGAGCCAGCTGTTACAGCCACGACGGCTTTGCCTTATGTAACGTATGCACAGGGCTTAGCCCTAGATGCCCTCTGATTTGGTTTATTAGACCTCAATGTGTTTATGGTTACGTAATTATTATGTGCAAATATTGCAAAGTGCAAATAGGATGGGGGAGAAAGAGGGGTTGGCAGTCGATCACCAGCCAGCTGTTAGTACATTTAGTTCTGCTAGTATTTATAAGTAAAAGTCTGATGGATTTTGGGGAAGGATCCGCGATTTTTGTATTTTGGTGTAATAAAAGAAAAGCAAAATACAAAAATATTTACTTGTTCACGCTTTGGGTTTTGTGAAGAGCTCTGATACCTTCGGGTAAAGTTCCCCGCCCCTGCTCCAGCTGCCGCTTCCTCCCGGAGACTCCGCACCTTCCTCTTTGCGGCCGGAAGTGGTCTGCTTTTCTCTCGGGCTCAGGATGGCTAGTGCTGACGGAGACGACTCGCTTTACCCCATTGCCGTGCTGATCAACGAGCTGCGGAATGAGGATGTGCAGATAAATCTTCGCGGGAAAAGAGAATGGTGATCTGCCGAGGTTTAGGGGCATGGTAGGGGTATGTCTATCTTGGTGGGGGAGAGGTCGTACCGGGAGCGTGGCCTGGCCTCACCTAGGATACCTCAGTGTTTGGCCTTGGTGTGAGAGAATGAATGGGGTCCGGTGTCGGTGTCCATTAGCTCTGTGAAACCGTAAAAAAGAAAAATCGGGTCCATTTTTTTTGTGCATCTGTTCCTTGCTCGTAATCCGGTTTTCGTGCCTCTGTTCCCTGCTTGTGCCTCTGTTCCCTGCTTATGCCTCTGTTCCATGCTCGTGCCTCTGTTCCCTGCTTGTGATCCGGTTTTCATGCCTCTGTTCCCTGCTTGTGATCCGGTTTTTGTGCCTCTGTTCCCTGCTTGTGCCTCTGTTCCCTGCTTGTGATCCGGTTTTTGTGCCTCTGTTCCCTGCTTGTGTCTCTGTTCCCGGCTTGTGCCTCTGTTCCCTGCTTGTGATCTGGTTTTTGTGCCTCTGTTCCCTGCTTGTGCCTCTGTTCTCTGCTTGTGCCTCTGTTCTCTGCTTGTGCCTCTGTCCCCTGCTTGTGATCCGGTTTTTGTGCCTCTGTTCCCTGCTTGTGCCTCTGTTCCCTGCTTGTGCCTCTGTTCCCTGCTTGTTATCCAGTTTTTGTGCCTCTGTTCCCTGCTTGTGCCTCTGTTCCCTGCTTGTGCCTCTGTTCCCTGCTTGTGCCTCTTTTTCGTGCCTCTGTTCCCTGCTTGTGATCCGGTTTTTCGTGCCTCTGTTCCCTGCTTGTGATCCGGTTTTTCGTGCCTCTGTTCCTTGCTTGTGATCCGGTTTTTCGTGCCTCTGTTCCCTAGGGCGTTACTGGGCAGAGAGCTGTGTGTGTGTGTGTGTGTGTGTGTGGCTCTGTGTGTGTCTCTGTGTGTGTGTGTCTCTGTGTGTGTGTGGCTCTCTCGGTGTGTGACTCTCGCTGTGTGGGGCTCTCTCTGTGTGGGGCTCTCTCTGTGTGGGGCTCTCTCTGTGTGGGGCTCTCTCTGTGTGGGGCTCTCTCTGTGTGTGTGTGGGGGGGACTCTCTGTGTGTGTGCGTGTGTGTGGGGCTCTCTGTGTATGTTGGGCTCTCTGTGTGTGTGTGTGTGTGTGTGGCTCTCTGTGGGTGGGTGCAAATGCAATAGGTCTCGCGTTTGCGAGAGATTAAGCTATTGACATTGTAAATGACAATGCCATTTATTTATCTGTTTTCAAAACCAACAAATAAATAAAAATGTTGTCATTTACAATGCCAATAGCTCTAACTTTGGCAAAGGCGAGACTGTTGCATTGTAAATGCTTGTTTGTAGGGTTGTTCAGTTCTGCGGACTGTCAGCAACAGCTGACAAGTTTTCAAGAGCTCATGGCTGGCATTGGGGTACCGCTGTCTCCAGAAAAGATTATGGGGCCCGCAACGGTGCTGTCCTTTCAGGGTATTGAATTGGATTCCATAACTATGGAAGAACCTACCACTGGACAAAAAGGTCCACATGCAACTGCTTTTGGAAGCAATGCTGAAAAATCGAAAGTGAAAGTCAGGGAAGAGCAGACATTTGAACTTTGCATGTAGGGTTGTCAGGATGGGGAGGACTATTTGTAGGCAACTGGGTATGTCTTTGGTAGGCCTGTTCTTGACGCATCATCACATGCGGTTGTCTGCGGGCACAAGGGAGGACTTGTGCATGTGAAGCAGGTTTCTGGACAACTTCAACAGAATTCCCATTATTGGTCAACAGGAATGGGACTGGGATTTGCAGATATACTCAGATGCCACAGTAGGAATCGGCTCTGGCCTCTACTGGCAGGCAGGTGGTGCGCTCAGGAATGGCCCACAGCTTGGAAGAAAGGGAGTAGGAGTACAGCCGTTTCAGAGTTTTTCCCTTTGGTGGTTGCTGTCACATTGTGGGGGCAGGAGCCGGTGCACAAAAAGGCACTGTTCAGGATAGATAATATGTCAGTTGTATACGTAGTAAACAGGTAATCAGCAAGGGACGAGTAGGTACTCAAGCTGCTGAACGTTTTTGTGATGTTTTGATTGAATCATGATGTTGTTTTTCAAGAAAAATATGTACCAGGCGTGGACAATGACATTGTGGATGCTTTGTCTTGTTCACAGTGGGAGAAGCTCCATGGGATGGCCACAGAGGCAGATAAAGACAGGACATACCAGACAATCTGTGGTGCATAGGAGAGAGAGGATGCTGCAGTTGGTGGTAAGGTCTTTGGCCGTATCGACCAGGAAGGCATATGCTCTGGATTGGAAGGAGTTTCAGGTGGGGGGAGCTGAGTGGAGGTCAAAATAGTGGGACAGGGATGAAGAAGTGGTGCAATACTTACGTTAATAAGGAGAGGTCTTTCACGGGTCACAATATCAGGGAAACTGACAGGCATCGCATTTATAGGCACACTTATGGAGTAATACCCCTGCAGCAGGGGAACTGGATAGGAAAATGTTAGAAGAGTGGTCAAGGGAAAGAGGTCGGCGGCCTCACACATGGAGGCAGTTAACTAGGTAACTTCTCTGACAACTATTAGCAGCGCTTCCGCAGATATGTAAAGATCAGGGAGAGAGGATACTTTTCTCAACACTCATGTCATGGATGTTTTTTGGGGCTTTCCCGGTTTCAGAACTGCTGGGTAGGTAGGGTATTTCGGGGATGGCTTGTGGAGATGTCGAGCAATGGGACGACTGCCTGAAGTTGAACATTTGACAATCTAAGACTGATCAAAGGGCAATTGGAAAGAGGGTGAGACTTTAGATTTTTCCTGCGATGGAAGTGTGCACAGTACAATGGGGGGAAAAGTGGTGGCAGGTTAGTGGTGCACCGAGGGGGGAGGTTTTCCTTCACAAGGATGTGTCTGAGGTGAGAGCGCATCAGCTCCTATAGGTCATGCGGCGTGCGTTGGCCAGATTAGGAGAAAACCCAAATAAATTCGGGACACAATCCTTAAGGATTGGAGCAGTTACTGAAGCAGCCCAAAGAGGATGGGGTCGGGAAAAGATTATGGCCTGGGCCGGTGCTCATCAAGCTAATTCCGCCAATATATGTGAGGGGAACAGGAAGGGGATTTGTGATGCTGCATTTCCATACCTTATATTTGTTTATATGTTCAGGTGCTGTAGCTGGGCCGTCTGCAAGTGATTTGTCCATATGGATTGTGGGACAATCATTTATTAAATGGGCAGAACATGAACTTCAAAAAGGCAGAGGTGGTAACCTTGGGTGGGTTGGATGGACAGCTTTTTACAGTGCAATGTCATGGAAAAGGTGGTATGCGTTGGCAGGAATTGTTGCCTTTTTTTAATTGGCTACTGTGGAGACACAGATGCCCCGATATTTTAATTTTACATTTGGGAGAAAATGATTTGGTGATACATAAAGGACTTTATGGAGGGGCAAGCAGGCCGGGCGCCATTGACAAGGCCAGGCAGGATATGGGTTTTTTTTTTGTAGGCAAGAGAGGTTAGGAAGGGTAAAGCATCCAAAGTTGTAGTTTGAGGTGCCATACTTCTTTAGGGGATATCTGTCACTGTACGGGTTACAGTTGTATTAGATTCAAATAAGAGAGGCTCTAGATAAGGTACTGACAGGTAGCGGGGTTACTAATAAAGGGGGTCGGGGCAAAAAAGGGTAGAGAATAGGCCTTTTCTGAGTGGCGGTATGCATTGCAGTTTACATGTTTATACCTTAAGATGATGGTTGTGAACATAGGGGAAGCAGGACAATGGGGGGGGGGTCATGAAGTTAAAGCTGGAGGAAGGAAAAGTTAACAGTTAGGATACTTAGATAATAGATGGAGGTCAAAGTGTTTACCAGTGTAAAGGTTGACAGTTCAATGCAGGGGTAGGAGTTACAGTAGCAAGATAAGGATGTTGAAGGGGGTGGTAAATTTAGGGGGAATTTAGGTGAAGTAATGTATAGTGAGGTCTAGTTTTGTGAGGCAATGGCCTATGGTAAATTGTATGTGATGTGCACCTGCCTTCAATAAAACAACCTTTTTCACATTAAAAGTGAGTATGTGGTCTGTGCTGTTCCTTATGTCCCAATGGTGGTTTTACCCTCTGAGGTCACCGTTGAACTAGAAATAGAAAAGGCAGAAGATTCATGCACTCCTTGCAAAATCCAACAAACGGTGCACATTGTAATCATTAGGTACTCCACCCTGTCTACCAGCTGCTGCCAGGCCTCTCACCACTACTGCACACAAACAAAGAAGACACTGAAGCAAGACCTAAAACAACAGGCCCAGCTGCTAGGTCTTCTCACAAAAACGGGACCCATGAAAAGAAGCTAAAAGGCTTTACTTGACAACGTTTGAATTCATTTTCCTGTCAATATTATCAGACTTAATCTTGTATTTAAGCTCCCTAGTGGCCAGCATTGCAAAACTCCATTTTATATTATTGCCATGTGTGATGTGAGTGGAGCAGCACAAGCCAAAGAAGGATTTTCTTCTTGAGTCCATTGCTTCAGAAAGACAGAGTTGCAGTCCTTTGTGCACTAAATACGTATGAACAGGACCTCTGGAATTATGGTACAGGGAATGGCCAAGTTGTGCTGTAGGGTGTCTAAATTATGCGGCAAGAAAAGCCAAATTATGCAATGTAATGAGGCACATTTTGTTATATTATTCCTTCATTATTTTCCAATGTTATAACACTGGACAATGGTTTCGCCTCATTAGTGACGGTTTATCATCCAAATAAAGCAATAAGCACCTGAAAGGCGACAGTGAACCTTTCCGAAGGACCTTCCACTGAGCAGCAACACGTGTAACCTTGGTTTTATTAACTTTTGAGCTACAAACTGTTTTTGTTAACATATACAAATTACTCAGCAGACAATGGATTATGTACCAAATGCAAAACTATCAGAAAGGCGGGGCTGGCATCGGCCACGCCACAAGTATGGCGGGCACACCGCCCCCCACCTCTCAATCACGGAGGCGAGCCTGTCGCCCAGCAATGACACGATGGGCGTGCCTCGACGCTGGTTGGTCCCCGTACCTTGCGTGACCCGGAAGTGATAGAAGTCATGCTAGGGGCGAAGGTCAGGGCGGTTAGAACCGGACTGGCATGAAAGGTTTAAAAGGCTGGGGAGCGCTGGAACTGTCTCTTGACCCCGCGCTTCCCAGCCTGACGCACTAGCCTCTAGAGATGCTGTAATTCTTTTCTGTTTTGTTTTGCAGATTTCTCTTGTGGAGAAGTGAAGACGTTAGGGGTTTCGGCGGCTGAGGATGGCTGAGCGACGCAACGTGTGTTTTTTCTTTCTGTTTCTGCAGGTCATCGGAGGAGCCTGTAGTGGAGGAGAGAGCCGTCGGACGTTGTTCTTTTCTGTTTTGCTGCAGGTTATCGAGGTCTGCCGTAGAAGAGAGAGCCGTCGGAGTAGGCCCGCTTTCATCGAGTCGGCAGGAGACAGCGGGAGCAGTAGCGGGCCCGAGCAAGGTTGTGGGATGCGATTCCAGGTGCAGCCGTTTCTTCGGCTGGGGGAGGTCGCACCAACCCGCCCGCACGGGGCAGTTGCGGTATTTGCGAGTGGACATTCGAGGTATTTGCGGTCCGGGGGCCAGAGTGCGACACCCGGTAAGGCTCCGCGGGGGTACTGTGGGGTTTCAAGCACGGGCAGCGTGTGGTGTGCAGGTCTCCTTAATTAGCATTATTTGAAGCAGTATATCATTTAAAGCAGTAAGTAGACGCTGTTGTAAAGTCGGCGGAAGCGCCATTGGACCGAGAAAGGTTTCCGATTTTTTGCTGGCGTGATCAGGCCATAGTGGAGCAGCGCCTCGGGTGCGGTGCGAGAGGCAGGTGATTCTGGTGCTTTTGGGGGCAAGTTTTGTTACCATTGTTTACGAAGTCCTTGAAAGATTACATTGAAAATTAGCAGTCAAGTTTATTTAGGCATGCGCCACTAAGGGGGACAAGTGAGCATATAAAGTAGCAGCCAATTTGATTAAGCAAGCGCCGCATATAGGGCAGACTGGTCATTACTCAGGTACAGCGTGCAACAGGTGGGTTTGTTCTTTAACAGGTGTTTTGGGTACCAACACCGGGACAAAGTGGGGTCCCATTAACAGGTGTTGCGTACCGGTGTACATCATGGTACAAAGTATAACTCTGGGAGGATTGTGATCTTTTTTCTGTTGTTGCACAGGCTCAAAGTTTTCTTTTTCGTCACGCTTCCAGAGCAAAAGCATAAGAAGACTCATCAGTGTCAGTGGATCAGGGCAACGCCAGGGCATCCCTCAAGAGGACGCAGACAGGCCTGCACTCCACTGCTTCTGTGGGCCGCACGGGCTGAGAATACTCGCCTAACCCCCAGGTTAGCTGGTGTGGCGCGGCTCCAGTTGCGTGGGTGCTTACGGGCGGTTTGTGAACCTCCAACAGTGCTAAGGTAAGGACCTGGACTGGTTTCCAGGCCTGGAAAAATATTGTGGGGTGGCTCTCAGTAAGAGAAAACACTTAAGTGCAGATAGCATTGTGTACGATGTGTTATTGTTTAGCATTTCATAAGTGACCCTGCAAGTTGGTTCAGGAGCAATGGCCAGTAAGCGTGGCGAGAAGCGATCCTGCATGGAGCACATGATGGAGACAATGATGCGCAATATGGTGACCATGGATAGGAGATGGAAAAAGGTTGATAAAATAGGGCAGAGCCTTGCAGACCTCAGAGAGAGAGTTGAGGGTCAGGGTGAGGTGGTTGGGAAGCCTAAGCGAACCATAGTGCCCCCAGAACCCAGGGGTGAATTAGATCTACTCCCCAGGCGGGTTAGGCCCCAGAAGGGGAAGAGTCTGCCAAAAGGCCCCTTTGCCAGTCCCCCATCTCGGTGGAGACGGGGAAATGCCTGGTTTGTCGGGTGTGGTTCCTATGGGGGGGTCCTTCAGAGGTCCCAATCCCGGTGGTTCCTGGGGGGGCCCACAGGAGGGGTTACACCTGTCCCAGTTGTCCCTACGCCTGTCCCAGTGGCCCCTGTGCCTGTCCCAGTGGTCCCTGCACCTGTCCCAGTGGTCCCTGTGGGGCGGGGGGCCCCGGAGGGTGGGGTTCCATCAGGTGCCCATACAGGAATGGTTCCGGCAGGTAGCGGGCCCATGATCAATCAGTCACAGTGGCTGGGGATCCAAAGGGTGTTACGGCAGGGGCCAATCAGGTCCCACAGGATTTAGTGGCACAGTTAGCGGCAGTTCTCCCTTGGTTAGGGAGGGTGGGGATGTTGCCAACATCAGTTGGGACAAAAGAGGAAGGGTAAGACCCTTTGGCTGAGGCAAAAAAGACGGTGGCACAGTTTGTTGCGACACCGGGGGTTGCGCAGGCGTAGGGCCGGGTACTCCATCTCTTCCCCAACCAACTGGTGGGGTTCCCCCACTAGGAATCAACAAGGAAGTGCCAGTGAGCAGCCTGGCGAAGGAGAAGCTGACGGAGCCAGCTGGAGTGGCTTCTATAGGTAAGGAAGTGACATTGCCATTGTTGGGCGTGGGTGAATCACGCACCGGGAGGGAGATCCTGGCTAGGCATGTAACACGAGAGGTAAAGGAAATTATATGGTCAGGTAGCTATGTTAACATGTTCTCTTTGCTTCTGGATGAAAGGGAAAGGGAGGAATCAAGGAAACAGAAAGATCGGATGCTTCCTAGTGAATGGCGTAGCGAATTGTTGAAATTCAGGGTAGAGGAAAACTTGAATAACTGGATTAGAGGTTTCTCGGTTTCATGGCAGTAACAGCTGAGCGTTCCCCTAACATTCAAGCAGAGATGGCTTGTTACCAGAGTAGGATTACTATGACTCATGACAAATATGGGGGCATAGGGTGGAAGGAATATGATAGAAACTTCAGGAAGGCTAGGGCATTTGACCCATCCCTGTCCTGGGACCGTGTCGATACAATCTCATGGTTGGATCAGTTTGGGCCTGGACAGCCTGCTAACACACCGCAAACCTTCAACAAGGGTCAGACATTTCAATGTGCTCAGCCATTTCAGCCACCCCAAACCACAGGCCCTGCCCGTAGTCCAGGTAGCAGAGGACGAAAGGGGACATGCTGGGATTTTAATAGGCGGACGGGCGCCAGAACCCCAGGCATGTGTAAGTTCAGGCATGCATGCTCCATCTGCGCTCACCCAGAGTCCAAATGTCTAAAAAAATCAAGATATAGGGGAAAGAAGTAACAGGAGTGAAGTGAGGGCACAACATGTAGCACGCTCACCCATTGATGTAACAGCTATGACTCCCTGGTTAAACAAGTACCCAGATCATTCCATGGCTAGGACATTGCAAGAAGGTTTTCTGTATGGTTTTAGGATCCCTGCACTTGATTACATAGGGACACCAGAATGCAAAAATCAGCTCTCTGTTAGGACCAATCCAGGGGTGGCATCAACAAAAATTCCAAAAGAAATATGCTTGGATAGAATAGCTGGGCCTTTTGATTACATCCCTGTATACAATTTTGTCTGCTCCCCCTTGGGAGTGGTCCCCAAGAAAGAGGAAGAGGAGTTCAGGTTGATTCATAATCTATCAGCCTCTACGGGCAGTTCATTGAACAACGCCATCAGCGAGGAAATCTGTAGTGTGAAATATGCTTCCTTTGACCAGGCGGTGGATATGCTAAGGGGTTTGGGTCCTGGGGCCCTGCTAGCCAAATATGATATTGAGTCTGCTTTCCATTTGCTGACAGTTCACCCATTGGATTTTCACCACCTGGGTTTTAAATTTCAAGACCGATTCTACATGGATATGTGCATGCTCATGGGGTGTTCCGTCTCCTAAGCATACTTTGAAAAGTTCAGTTCATTTTTGCAATGGGTTTATAGGCAGGCGACGGGGCATCAGCATGTCATGCATTATCTGGATGATTTTCTGATCCTGGGTCAGCCGGCTCCCGGGATTGTGCGTGGGCACTGCAGGAATTTTGCGTGCTCAGGCGGACTTTTGGGGTTCCCCTGGCACCAAGAAAGACAGTAGGTCCAACAACTACAATAGAATTCCTGGGCATTGAGTTAGACTCATTACGAGGGTGTTTCCGGTTACCTGCTGACAAAATTAAGAAATTCAAGACGGCATTGCAGCAATGTCTAGCAAAAGATAAGGTGACCTTGCATCAGCTACTAAAGACATTAGGACAGTTGAACTTTGCACTGAGAGTCATACCAATGGCACTAACATTCTCCCACTCCATCTCACAGGCCATGGCAGGTCTCCAAGAAAAACATCACCACACAAGACTGACGTCTGAGGTTCGGCAGGACATGCGTATTTGGATGGCATTCCTGCAGAACTTCAACGGCAAGGTAGTGTGACCCGGTCCACCCACTACTTCTGCGGAGTTAGGTTTATGGACTGACACTGCGGGTAGTGTGGGATTTGGTGCCATACTCGGTAATGAGTGGGTGGCTCAACATTGGCCGGCATGGTGTGTGGAGAATGGTGTAACAGACAACATTGGTTTCCTGGAACTATTTCCCATCTGGGTGGAACTAACTGTTTGGCCGGAACGTCTGCATAATCAACTGGTGGTGTTCTGGTCGGACAATATGCCTGTAGTTGAATGCATCAACCAACAAGCAGCACGGTGTAAGATGATCCTCCACCTGTTGAAGGAAATAGTGTTGTGTATGAAATTGAACATACAGTGTAGAGCTATACATGTGCCGGGGGTCTTGAATAATGCTGCTGATGCACTCTCTCGCTTCAAGGTGCAGGTTTTCAGGGAACACCTACCCTCTGCAGAAGCAACCCCAACATCCTTCCCGGAAGTACTTTGGCAGATTGGTGCCCCCAACTACAGAACCTCATGGCAGCTAGCCTAGCTCCCAAGACCAGGAAAGCGTGTGAAGGGGCGTTTTGGGCATACTGTGCGTTTCTGGGGAAAGATTGGGCTGAAAGATGGCATGACACAGGGGCACTCTTCCTTTACTTAGATGCTTTGTATAGGGAAGGGCGCTCAGCGGCGGCAGCCAAGCGACATGTGGCAGTAATCTCGCAAATAGGGGCAGGGGAGACCCTACCAACAGTTTTATTGTTAGGAAGGCCTTGAAAGGGTGGCAACGCCTTAAGGGATCAGGACCAGACACGAGACGTCTAATTGGGGTAGAGCTGTTAACATCGCTGCAGGCGGCACTGGATGTCAAATGGAGCACTACAGGGGAAGCTTTGCTATTCAGAGCCGCCTTTTATGGGGCTTTTAGGATAGGGGAGTTGGTGGCACAGAATAAGCAGGATGTGCAAGGGGGGCTGCAGTTTGAACATGCAAAAGTGCAAGGCAATACCTTACTGATATCTATTAAGAAATCCAAAACAGACCAGGAAGCCCATTGGCGAGGGGATAGTACTGCACTGGGCAAATGGAAATCCTTGCTGCCCTGTAACTCAGCTAGAAGCATTCCTACAAGAGAGAAATAGTACAGGGGGGGGGGGTGTTGGTAATGCATGCAGATGGCACCTCGCTCACCAGGTTTCAGTTTAAGAGAGTCATGGAGATGGCAATAAAAAAAGGCAGGTTTGGATCCAAGGTGTTTTGGAACTCACTCGTTCAGAATAGGAGCTGCCACTGAAGCAACCGCTAGAGGTTTTCACAGCAGCAATGTAAAGAGGATTGGGAGGTGGTCCTCCAATTGTTATAAGAGCTATGTGCGGCTACACATGATGTAAGTGGGGCATTTCGTACAGGTACTGATGCATGTTCCATCTCTGCTTGCATTTAGTTTCTCAAGCCTGTCACGCAGGGGGGAAACTGGCGGCTGCGCATCAGCAGCTGCACGGAATACAAGAACTGGCACAGCCACAGGAACCAAGACCACATGTTGTTTGGATTATTGGCCATTCATATGTAAGACGTTTGAATGCAGTTTTCTTTTCAGGAAATTACAAACACAGAGTTGAACAAGCTAGTTTTAGGGTGTCTTTGCATGGGAAAGGGGGTCTCTGCCTTAGTCAGTTCAGGGGTTTCGTCATGGATCTTTTGGGTAAGGGTGGGGCTCGACCCAGTATCATTATCTTACACTTGGGTGGGAACGATCTGCTCAATCTGGGTAGAAGGGGGCTACTGGAAGCCATAATCACAGAGGTGGGTTGGCTAGCTAAGACATGCCAAGGGTGCACTGTAGTATGGTCCCAGATGGTACCCAGATGTAAATGGAGGGGGGGAGATTCTGTGAAGGCGTTGAGTCACTCAGTAAGGAGGATCAACAATAAAATAGAGAGGTTATTTAGGTCTCCTCAATTACAGACGATCGCCCACAGGTGTATCAAGGGGGAGCCATGTTTCTTAAAAGACAGGGTCCACTTGACTAGAGTAGGGAACGAAATCCTGTTAGAGAATATATTGGCTTGGTTAGAGGGTTTCAGAGGCAGGGCATGACCTATCAGTGAGCAATTTGGGGGGGGGGGCAGATAGTCGGTCAACTAAGCTGGCCTGTGGCGGTAAGGTCATGATTGGTGAGCAGTAAATTTAAGGACCTTAGAGGGCGGCACCATTCTCAAATGGGGTCGCCCAAGGGGAGGAACAAGTTGTTTCTCCTAGAACTCCAGGGGCAGTTACAGCCGGTTGGCTACATGGGTGCGGGGGAGGGGAGTCACCCTTTCTCTAGGCTGGTTGGCCACCCTGCACGTGCACAATGACACCAGTAAACGGCGCAGAACTGCAAGGGCCCCCTTTAATTAAGTTAATAGAGTGTACGGGGGTAACCGGGGGGGGGGGGGAGTACCCTCACGGTAAAGGGGCCCTCTGAGCATGCGCACGCCAGCTGGAGGGCGTGGTTAGTGATAAGGATCTGAAAGCAGTTAGTGACCTTGCCGTAGGCCCAAATAGGACACGCAGAAAAGTAAGTGCTGTATGATTATGGATGATGTGCTAGAATTATTTTATGGTTAGCCATCTGACGTTATCAATTGTAATCATTGTGATGCAAATATTTTCTGCGTAATCATGTAAATATTTGTTTAGCTTAACAATTTTTTGTTTAAACCGTTCCGTGCTCGTGACGGAACCACTCCGTCACGAGCGCGCTGTGCTAATGACGGAGTGGTTCCGTCACGACACTGCCGCTCCGCCCAAGCTGCATCAATTCAGCTCCTACGCGGCTTAATTAATGAGCGGGCGGGCCGTGACGGAACCACTCTGTCATGAGCACAGCGCGCCCATGGCTCGTGACGGAGTGGTTCCGTCACAAGCATGGCGGCGCTGCGCGACCCCCCCTCCACCCGAGCGCCGCGGCGTTAACTCCGCCACAGCCAAGGGGTTAATTTGCGTTTAATAAATACGGTCGGGGGTTGTACGACCCCCGTTTCCAAAGAATCCTTCTCATGTCATTAAATAAGGTTTGATAAGGGAGGGGGGGGTATAGGTAGTCCCTGGCCATAGCGGAAAACGCAGCGGCAGCACAATCGCATAATTCCAATGGCCTAGGAGACGAGTCATGTTTTTCAGAATGCAGGCTGCCCCGGGTCCACGCAGGGGACCCTCCTAAGAGGGCGGCCCCCCTTAGTGCCAAAGGAGGGCACACGAGTCACCCGCCCAATGTTTGCGACCTCCTAAGTGTCCGCATGCCCACGCCACTTCTGGGCATTAGTGGGCAGGGGTGAGGTACATTTACCTCTCCCGCCCACTGGACGCCAAGTCAAGTCCACAGGGTGTTCTGATGAAGAGGGGACACACCTGTCCAGATTTGGGAAGGGACCTGTTCTTGCTTGATCTGAGGGAGGCCTTGGAAGCAGCAGGATGTATGTAACAATGCCTACCTTGGTGGGGGGCCCTGGCTGTGACGGTGGCTACACCCAGAGCTGTGGTGGAGTTACAGGGTGATCCAGAGGCTGTAAGGTATAGAAGGGTACCCTCTGCACGAGCACAGTAAGGGTGCTAAAGCCAAATATCCCCAGGGTGATCCTCCCGTTGGACCCTGGAGGAGCGAAGGCGCCCCATTAGTCCTACAGGCGGTTGTGGACCTGAGCAACCGGGGGTCGCCTGGAAGGCTCTGCCCCCCTCTGGGGCGTGAGCAAGGGAGTCGACTGGCGGTCCACCGGTGGGAGGGGTCGCCCCTGCCCCAAAGCTGACAAACACCGATTGGATTGGCCACGGTGTAATTTGGCCCATCAGGTGGCAGGCGGCGAGGGGCTGCCTTCCCTGGGATCGCCCGTAAGATAACCCACCATGTTGGCATATTTGTTATGCAAATAAACCTGCAGCAATTTTCTCCACGAAAAAGGTGTCTTGTCTGTTTATTTCTACAGGATATTGCTGTGGGAGGATGAGAAGTGTTGCCGATATTGGCACTATGACTGCCTGCACCCGGTTCGCAGGGTATGCACGCCACACAGCGTCCTTTGAACGGGCTCAGATTGTTTTTTGTAATCAGGTGATTTGCATAACATCCACGTGCTGCCGGACCGCATCATCAGAATAATTTAACATACAAAAAAAAATGAAAGTAGAATCCAGGAGGTCCAACCAGTCTCCATCAGATGCTTGTGGCGGGTGCACGCGCGACACGCGTCCTCAAATCTGAAAGGAAAATTGGAGGACGGGTCAGTCCATCATCCTCTCGGACAGGAGGGGGCGGGCTAGATATAGTCTAAGGCTTTACCAAGGCTCTCCGCAAAGCAAGATTTGTGGTTTAAAAAAATTATGTTTCTTGTGTTGCAAGCAATTTAAGTATTTTTCATCTTTCATTTGCTCCTGCTATTTTACAGAAAGGTCTTCTGAAAGCAGGTTGGCAGCCCTCTACAAATTTTGAAAATGCAAGTGAAGTTGCCACCAGCTTCTTGCACATTAGAAAAAAAAACAGGCAAACTCCATTATGGCAACCTTTGATGTGAATTCCAAATGCGTGTTCCACCGCCCGTTCACGCCTTCATATTGTTGTCCTCATTGGGCTCCTCCAGCGGCTCCTCTTCCTCCCCGCCACACACATTTAAAATCACGTGACCCGCCTCTGCCCTCCTGCCCCCTCCTCCTTGCAGTCTTTAGCCTCTCACCGTCGCATCCGCGCGCTTTCTGGGGCGCGTGGCAACGTGCCGGGGAAGCGCGCGCGTCTTCAGGCAGAAGGTAGGCTCTACCTCACTTCCGCTGCAGCAGACCGTTCTCACGGTGGGCGAAAGACTCTACGAACATGTAAAACCCACAACCGGAGACATTTTGACCAGGGAACACGTTCGCCCTGCATATCTTCATTTTGTTTCACTTCGTGAAATTCCAACGATTTCCGAGGTCCGCATTGGCAGATCTGTAGTGAGAACCACCGCACCAGTTAGCATAATTTGTGTGTAAATGTTGGCAGGCTGAATGGCGGAAGCGACACAGAGAAACAAGCGATTTATTTTTTTATGTATGTGTTCTAGGAGAAAAAAAAAACATTTGGAGAAAAAAAAAACATTTCGCCCAGGCCTCCTCACGGCGTGGTGGTTGTAGTAGTAGTAGTTTGGCGGTGGTAGGCGTTAGAGCAACTTTCGGCCTGCCTGGGTTCAACATCCACTATGTTAACCCCTAGAGTGCCACTCTCTGCTCCTCTACATTATTAAATTAATTCTTAATGGTCTGCTTTTAGTGGAGGTCCGACAATTCAGCCATGCCACACTATATCCACATATTAAACAAGCACTAGCCCCACATTCTTGGGTTGTCGGGCTCAGTGCCTGGCAAACCATTCTCTCAGTCGCTACAGCGTCCAGAGAGCATGCCACTTGTCTCCTCAGATCTCCACCCAGAACACAGATTCCTCCTGCGCCTTCCCCAGTGGGCAACCCGCTGCTTCTAGGATTGGAACTAGCCCCTGCACCCTATAAGCAATATGCAGTGAGTTTTGTCCATGGTCTCAGTATATTAACCCCTGTAATGTTACTGGAATATTTAGTTTTAAATATTGCACTACAAAAATATAGCAAACATATGGACGACCAGAATATCAACAAGTAAGAATTTATTGGTAAGTATAGGTTTACTCTACCTAATTCCACACATATGTGCTCAGACGATATATAAACCTTCAAAGTATATAGCTGTGCAGTTAAAAATAGTAACAGTATACTTTGGGTTTTTAGTATTTTATCTAAAATATTCTAGTAGCTCAATATTTCTGTAGATTGTGTTCCGACCCCTACAGGTTCCACATAGCTCTTCTATGTAGTAGGTATATCAGCTCGCTTGTGTGCTTCTCTAGAACTGGAAAAAGAACATTCAAATAACACAAACATCTTAGCAGTATGTGCATTATACCGCTTTTACACATGTTTCAATGTGTACCTTGCAGAGCTTGTCACAATTACATATCAGAAAATTCCGTATAAGGTTTTCAGATCTGTATTCTACTCCATCGGACTGCCTGCACATTTTGCCACGTACCCCACTGTTCGTCCTGCCTCTGTTGGTGACAACCCTACCGATAGGGTTATATTGTCTGACACAGAGCGCTTGGACGCCTAAGGGTTTAGAGTGCTATATTAAGAACAAATACAAAATTATGACAATGGAGTGAACATAAAAACGTATGGAAATATATCTATTGGCTTTGCCTACGTTTGTTTCTTTTCTCTTCCAGATTGGTCCCAGTCAGCTTGTTCCTAAGCATTACCAGAAGGCTGGGTTGCATCAGGTCGAACATTTTCTAGATAGACATTTTTGTAAGGTTTTTATTTTTGCACTTGTCATTTTGGACGCATTTTGTAATCTAGGTTTGTTTGTGTAAATGTTCATGCGGGACACTTCCAGGCTATTTATTGGTTTTAGTGAGTAATGAACAGAACACAATGCCTCAAACTAGACAGGGGTCCATTCTGGACTCCATCATGTATTCAGGGGATGCTAGGGCCTGCTGGGTAGTGCTGCGTTCAGCGGGTGCCACTTAAATTTCTCTCTACCAGAAGCTGCATGCTGAACGTACAATGGTGTACATTTGTTTCCCTTTCATACTTCCCAAGGTTCATTAATCTGTGGTAAACAATAGTCATCAGGATATTTTTAGCCTTTAATAATCCTGGCAGCAGGCGCCTTTCCACTTTGTCGTTGCATCAACGCTCTCAAGGCTGGCAGCAGCCTCTGCCTCCCTCCATAATGGCCTCATACACACTTCCTTCCTACTCTGTTACCATGTGCTGATGCAAGCATGGAAGAGGCATTCGGCACAAACCTTGGACCTAGGGCAGTTCAACAGCAGGAGCCGTCGTTGTGTCAAGAAACATGATAATTCATAGCTAAGAGAGATGAGAAGTCTGTTCTGAACAATTCTAAAGTGAGTGGTTGAGGGTTGAAAACGCCTTCCTGGACAAGTCAGATATATAGTCATTTAAGCTACACTGAAAACATCTGAGTTATTTCAAACATTCACTCTCTTGTTACATGTTCCGAAAGCCGCTTACGCTCTTCTCATTGTAGTCCATGCTTTGCAGATTTACCACAGCTCGCCCAAGAGCACCTAAAAGACAACTCACGGTATATCACAAGCGTTTTACTACCATGTGTAAGTCTCCTGATTTCTCACACCCTCCTTCAGCAATGTTTGTGAGCACCACTACCTAATGGTCAGCACTGGTTCAAAAAGCCAAAGTTACAATATGAAGGTGTCCAAAGGCACATGCGCGGCCATCTTCAGCATTGGTGGAAGGCAACACTGCCACCTACAAGCAAAACCTAAATTGAATAGTGATTACATGCCAAAAAACACATTCAAATCAGGAAGTAAAGTCTAATTACTTCAAATGTAATCTTCCTAGATTATTGTCAAAGTATTTAGGAATTCCCCTGAAATAGTCTCATAAAACCCATCAGTGTGTCAATTTCATATTCATTCCTTAGATTTATAAGAGCTGCGGGCCAGGAGGTGAAGTCTTTACTGGACCAGAACAGTGGTGCTGGTAGGGTGAGTGACTGCGTATAGAGGGGAAATAGGATTAGGAGCTATCTGTTACCTGCTCCTAGATGTCAAGTGTTTTCTGTTCTCAGGATCAAGGAATATAACAATGCAAGACAAACGTGTTCAGCAGAACTGTGACCAAGATGTGTTCGCTCACCGGTACTGGTGCCCAGACAGTACAACTGGCTGTAGTTTAGAGGCTGATGCTAGCTGGGATATGTCTCTTGAAAGCAATAGATGTGTCTGGGTACAGTGGGACGATAAAAGGGAGGAAACATGGTCAGAGTAACGTTTAGGAATGTGGGGGAGCTATCAATATGTGCGCTGGAAATTTACCTGTCAGGGAAACCCACTCCACAAAGAGCCTGCGGCTTTGCCTATAACTCATTAGGTCTCGCCTGTCGATGCGCATGCGCATCGAGCAAGCGAGACTATAGGGGCTCATCGACTCTTTATCTAACTTGCAAGGAATCGTGGCGATTCCTTGCAGTGCCCGTGACTTTTAAGCTCAATGCGCATGTGCATTGAGCTTAAAAGCGCGTGCACAGCCGCCCGCATTCCTCCGACACCTTTGAAGTGAAGCTTAGCTTCACTTCAAAGGCCCGGCTTCTTCACACCCACATGCCGCTCTGCCCCGCTCCGCCCCCTCCCCTGAGTCATCCTGCCTGCCCCTTCCCGCCGTGTCGCATTTCTCCTCCCCCCTCCCCTCTCTTCCCTCCGTCTTGTTTATTTTACCCGCTCTGGCCCCTCGCATTTCTCCTCCCCCCTCCCCTCTCTTCCCTCCGTCTTGTTTCGCATGTACCCCCTCCTTTATCCCAATCCCTCTCAGCAGTTTCCCTTTTAGCAGCTCTCGTCTTTACTCGCACCCGCCTCCCACACCGCGTACGCTTCCATCTCGCGTGCACCTACTCCCTTCTTCCATTTCCTTTTAGCAGTTTTATTTCCACCAGCTCCCCTGTCTTTACTTGCACCCGCCTCCCACACAGCGGACGCTACCATCTCGCATGCACCTACTCCCTTCTTCCATTTCATTTTAGCAGTTTTATTTCCACCAGCTACCCTGTCTTTACTTGCACCCGCCTCCCACACAGCGGACGCTTCCACCCGCCCACTGCCCCTGCGTCCATCCAGACAGAGGCCATTTACACCCGCTGCCACCGTTTTAGCACTGTCAAAGTTTAAATATTTTAAAGTCTTAAAATTATAAAGTCTTAAAATAAACATTTATTTAAAGACGCATTTTAGACGAGAGCGTGTGAGTGTATATGTGCGTGAGCATGCCTCAGTGCCTTTAGTTGCACCCACCTCCCACACATCTGACGCTTCCACCCGCCCACTGCCCCGTTTACTTTGTGTACTCCCCCACAGAGGACATGCCCACCCACTGCCACCGTCTTAGCAATGTAAAAGTTTGCATTTATTAAAGGGCTAAAATAAATTTTTAATTAAAGTCGCATGACAGACAAGAGAGTGTTTGTATATATGTGCGGGAGCATGTGTCCATGCCTTTATTTGAACCCGCCTCCCACACAGCGTACGCTTCACATGCCCACTAACCACGTTTAGTATGTGTACTCCCACACAGAGGGCATTCCCACATGCTGCCACCGTATTAGCACTTTAAAATGTTGCATTTTTTGAAGGATTAAAATAAATGTTTCATTAAAGTCGCTTCACAGACAAGAGCGTGTGCGTGTATATGTGCGGGAGCATGCCTCCATGCATGTGTGTTTGAGTGTGAATATGTGTAGGTATGTAGGAGTGCCTGCATATGTGTGCTTGTTTATGTGTGTGTAAATTGCTAATGCCCTATATGTTTGTGCATGCTTTTTTTGTGTGTATATTTATGTGCGTGTGTAAGTTTGTATGTGCTGGTCGCTGCATGCATGTGTAGTTGCATACATCAGTGTATACGGCTGCAAGTGGATGGGTTTCCAAAGGTGTGCCTGGTCTGTGTTTGCACGTTTTTTTTTCATCTGTGCTTGCGCGTTTGTATGTCTCTGTGCATCGGTGAATTTAGAAGTTTTATTTAATTGCAATTAACCCCTTAAGTGCTGCCGTCGGCCAACGGTCGTCACGGGCACTACCTCCCCAGTGCTGCGTGCGACCGCTGGACGTCCAGTTCAGCACCGGATAATGGACAGCGCAGCACTGGGGAGGTTTGTTTACTAGCTCCCAAGTGGTTAAGTCTCTGGGGTGGATGAAATTTTTTTTTTTTTTACTAAAACCGAGAGGTGTGACAATAACTAACGGCGCATAATGAAGAACCCAATGCAGGGAAATCTCTACAAGCTTTAAAAGTTTACACTAAATTAATACATCTAATTATTTTGCTACGTATTTTGAGACAAATATAACATCTATCCCTTCTTACATGCAAACCACCAACATTTCACTTGGTAGCGAAACAAACGTACCGAAACAAACGTACAAGATTGAAGGGATTCAACCTATAACCTGTAAAGATCGCTTTTCAGGATACAGCCTGGAATTATTTCGCACTACTCCTTTACATTTGTGTACAAGTACACAAGGGAAGCACAGTTCATTTTCATACATGCCCAATTATATTACATGTGGTTTGAAAACTCAACAGGGCTTAGTATGCTTGTTCCACAATATATAGAGCGCGTGCATTAAGGAATTCTGTTTGCGAGGTGCAAGGTAATTTTCAAAAAACAAGCGCTTTTATTACATTAAGTATTTACTGAAGGGAAAAACATTTGCGTGGTTGTGCATTTTGTTACAGAAATACCGGTTCGACACTCTGTTGGTACACATCTGTGTCGTTTTTTTTCATTTTCTCTGCTACAATTATTAATTAGCAAGTGTTACTTTGGAACCGACAACTGGCGCCACTGGGGACAAGGCAGACAGAGCCATTCTTATGGGGGTACCCCCTCCCTTCTCCCTTAGCAGCATGTGCATCCGCCTTCTCCAGCTCTTCTGCTTGAAACAGACAACAGGCGCCAGTGGGCAACAACATAGACAGAGGCATCCTGCTTGACGATGGGTTTGTCAATTACGTGTTAACACTAAACCGACCCGAGGAGCCAGGAGAGCACAAGCTCTCTCTCTACACATCGCTCTCTCTAACTCTCTCTCCACACACCTCTCTCTCTCTCTTTCTCTACACACCTCTCTCTCTATATGCATATCTTTCTCTCTCTACACACCTCGCGTACTCTTACTATCTCTCTCTCTCTCTACACACCTCTCTCGCACTCTCTCTCTCTACACAACTTTTATTTAAGTATTATTATTATTATTTTAAAAAAAGCCATTGTTATTTGTAATATCAATATATCCAAGTCTCACATAAATACAACACATATTGCATTACAAATACTATAGGTGTCACATTTGCTATTGGCATTGTGAATGACAAAGCTATTAATTTTGCTATTATTTTTATAATTGTATGGCTAGTGTTGACTAGACTTTGAAGCGCTAGAAGGCCTGCTTTGCACTACTTGGGAACCCAAGGCTCGAGTAACCAGACTTTTGTTGTTTTTCTTCCCGGGGATTGGGTTGCAGCGTGTGAGGTGGGACGCCAAAGAATGAGGAGCTTTCTCGTGTTCAACCACTCCGCTCTGCGAGTTTTAACTGCATCAGTGACTGGAGAAGCCTCGCCCGCGGTCTGAGTCAAAATAAACATCGCCCTTTCACTTTCCTATATTATATTTTGTTAAAAAAGCGTCCATACACGGTTTGCAAACTTCTCACAATTTCCGGTCTCCTTCCCATGCCCCAAATAAAACACAGGGAAACTGTGCTGTTCGTCATTGCAGAACGTTTTATCAACAATAAGTTTTTATATGTATCCAACCAGAGACATTTTGGTATGTTGCATCTTTGACCAAGTCCATATGGAGCAATCGTCCTGGCAAGACTGACATCCCAGAGACCAGGGACCCAGGTCAGCTGTGAAACAGCATCCCCCACTCTGCCTCATTCCGCCTCACTCCACCTCACTGTTCCTTACGGTGCCTCATTCCACCTTATTGTGCCCCAGGCTCTGTACATGGGCTCAGCTGTGTAACAGCATTACCCATTCTGCCGCAGTGCCACATCATTATTTGCAACATAATTACACTGCACTCCATGCAACTTACACTCCAAATACCACTCAGTGCCACATAATTACAAGCCACATAATTACACTGCGCTCAATGCAACATAAATACACTCCACATAATACCACTCAGTACCACATAATTACACGCCACATACTTACTCTACTCAATGCAACATAAATACACTTCATATAATACCACTGAGTGCCACATAACTACACCATATAATTACACTCTCCTCAATGCAACATACACTCCACACAATACCACTCAGTGCCACATCATTATTTACAACATAATTACACTGCACTCAATGCAACATACACTCCAAATACCACTCAGTGCTGATCTGCTGCTCTCTTCCATCCCACCTCCTCTTTAACTCCCTGTTCTCTTCTCCTGTGCTGATCTGCTGCTCTCTTTCACCCTGCATCCTTCTTTAACTCCCTGTTCTTTTCTCCCGTGCTGATCTGCTGATCTGCTGCTCTCTTTTACCCCGCCCCTTTTTCAAATCCCTGTTCTCTTCTCCTGTGGTGATCTGCTGTTATCTTCCACCCGCCTCCTTCTTTAACTCCCTGTTCTATTCTCCTGTGCTGATCTGCTGCTCTCTTCCACCCCACCGCCTTCTTTAACTCCCTTTTCTCTTCTCCTGTGCTGATCTGCTGCTCTCTTCCACCTGCCTCCTTCTTTAACTCCCAGTTCTCTTCTCCTGGGCCGATCTGCTGTTCTCTTCCACCCGCATCCTTATTTAACTCCCTGTTCTCTTGTCCTGTGCTGATCTGCTGCTCTCTTCCACCCTGCATCCATCTTTAACTCCCTGTTCTTTTCTCCCGGGGCTGATCTGCTGCTCTCTTCCACCCCGCCCCCTTCTCCAACTCCCTGTTCTTTTCTTCTGTGCAGATCTGCTGCTCTCTTCCACATGTATCCTTCTCCTACCGCACACACACATACATACAACCACGCACACACACACATACAACCACGCACACACACACATAACCACACAAACACACACAACCACACCACGCACACAACCACACAAAAAAAACAACCACACAAAAAACCAACCACACACACAACCGCACACCGCACACACACAACCGCACACAACCACACACACACACCACACACATCAATCTGTCGCCCTCACTCTATCTATCTATATGTCGCACTCACTCTATCGATCGCACTCACTCTATCTATTGCCCACACTCTATCGCCCTCACTCTGTATCTATTTATCAATATATCGATCTATTTGCCTCACTCTATCTATCGCCCTCACTCTAGTTATCTATCTCTCTCTCTATATCTATCTATATATTTCTATCTATCTATCTATCTCTATCTCTCTATCTATCACCCTCACTCTATCTATTTATCTATCTATCTATTGCCCTCACTCTATCTATCGCACCACCACAGCATCACTCAGGGAAATGCAATAGGTCTCGCAGCATTAGAGTTTGTGCTTTTAGAATTGTTTATGGTTTTTTTTTTTAAATCTTTAGCATTTTTGTTTCCTGTAGGCAATGCTAAAGAATTACAAAGAAAAAAAAGCCATAAACAAATCTAAAAGCTCTAACTCAAATGCTCCGAGACCTATTGCACTGTGTGAGGGTGAGGGGTTGAGGGTGAATGCAATAGGTCTCGCATTAGGAAAGTTTGACCTATTGGTATTGTAAATGACACATTTTGTATTTATGTGGCATTGCCTACAGGAAACAAAAATGCTAAAGATTTTAAAAAAAAAACCCATAAACAATTCTAAAAGCACAAACTCTAATGCTGCGAGACCTATTGCATTTCCAATGCTTGTTTTTCTTTGTAGCTAGAACTTCCAAGCTCTTCCAGCGTCTGAGCAATGAAAGGTCAAAATCAACAATTGGCCAGATTTTATACGCAGGTGAGAGGGGGACACTCTGGTGAGGATGAGCTGCAGCCGATCTGCCCCCAGCTGAGCAAAATGCTCTACACTCGGTTTGCAGCATCTCATGATTCCTGTAAACAGCCTTGGATATGGTTGTGGCATTGTGAATCCTCTTTGGTTTGTGTTAATGCCCCATGCTCTCCACTTTAGGTTACCAGTGCTACGATTGTATTCTTTTGCCACTAGAGGGCAGCAGGGTGGTCTCTGGATAAGAGTCTCAATGAATATATATATGGATGTTCCCCACTATAACAATCAAGAATTGGGGATGAACGAGTGAAGGCCCCGAGTGTACTGTTTGTATAGGAGGTGCTTGACGAGCTGAGCTCTTATAAAAAAGGTATTCCATGTTAGCAAACATTATATGTGTGGCTTTGCACAGCATTTAAAATTTGAGGGGAAGAAATGCAGCCTAAGTGTTTTAGAAAAACAGTAACAATTACCATAGATTTTGACAAGAAGGCTTTTGGTAAAGGAACAGCTTTGCAGGCAGGTCCCAAAAAGGAGAGCTCACAGGAACATGATGACAATTCACTCACCATTATGCCCTTTCTACATAAGTGAGAAGCAACAAAGATAAGTATCTGAAGCAAAACCTTAAAGTGATCATTAGTTGAGACATGGGTTTAAGCAACACGGTTAGAACTAAGAGCCTTATTTTGAGTTTGGCAGATGGGATACTCTTATAAACACGTAGCAGATGTACAGTCTGCCGTATTACAAGTACCACAGGTTATATTGCTCTTGTAATACAGCAGACGGGACATCAGCCATGTTTGTGATGGAGTAAAAGTCCACCAAACTGTAAACGAGGCCCTAAATTATGACTGCACTCTGTGTGGGGTATATTCACATGGAGATACAAGTACAGCAGCCTTTATGAAGTAAGCAGACTTATCCTTTGAACAAAGAAATCTCCACTGGAGACAAATCAACCTCATTTAAGATGAAGGCCATTTTTACTCTCCAAAGTCCAAAAGATACATGAAAATAGTCCTGACTGCCAACAAAGCCTCCTGACCAAGCCTGCAAGGCTGGCAGTTGAGGAACATGGAGTTTTTACATCCCCTCCTGCCCACTCAAATTATCCCACCTACAATCCGCAGAATCAAGTGAATTTCCCAAGGGCTGAACCCAAACAGTTTCCTCTTTTGGGTAAATACATCAGAACCACTTCAGAAGTGTTTCTGCGAATGGCCGACCAGTTCTCTAAAGCTGCCCTTTCACTTTTCACTGCAGACAGCAACCCAGTCAGCATTTGAGAGTAGGGGTCACAGATCCCCCTGCAGGCGATGCAATGAGCAACGGAACCTGCCTGCATGAGGATTTCTGTGGAGGGGGTGGTCAATGGAACCCCCTTTCTTACCTTTCAAGGGTTGTTCTCAGGAGTGCACCACCTTTGGTCAGTGCTCCGCCTTTAGCTTATTTGCCTCTGTGCCCACCACTGCAATATGGTGCGGGCACTTAGGCAAAGTACTTTGACATTCCAATGAAGCAACAACCCCATGCAAATGAGGGGATGCCCCATTGGGATCATGCCAGTGCTACATGTGTGCTAGTGCTATCTGTATTATATACTAGAAAAAATAATGGGGTGACCCGGTGTCCCTCAGAACCTGGGTATACGTATTAAACAAAACAAATGGTTGTGTCAGGGTTTCAATTGCTTTTGAGTACACAAGGAGCATAAAGCTTACTTGTTACACATACCAATGATTGAGAAAAAAGAGGAAAGTAACATAACATAACACACACCAAAGTTAGAATTCAATAATGTATTCAGAAATAAGTATCAAATATTCATGGCTGCATCAATTTACAAATTCAATTGCAATAAGAATTAGATGACTATGGTGAAAAGGTGACATGTGGTGATTGGTGATGTTGACAGTACACTATATACAAGACAAATAAACGGGCAATCAAGAAGGGGGAAAGAGTTTCTGTTTATCCGTATGTTTTTTGCGCATATGCTACAGGATCCATTGATAAGTTAAACTGTGATCATGAGCGTTGTGCAGACATGTGTGGTATGTCGATGTTTCGACCCAGTTAGTTGCGCAAAATGTAAAGTGCGTCAAGGTAGGTCTTCTTCAGGACAGCCAAAGTGCAGATTCTCTAGTATGTCTGCAAGTATGAAGGGCTTCTTATCCAGGGAGTGGCTTATGATTAAAACCTCTCAATTCTCCACCAGCTGGTTGGAGCCTCAATGGTTTCCTTTACACGACTTCTACTCGTCGGTTGGAGTCTTTTTAATGGCCATTCAAGTGATTTACGTGATCTGGCACAAAATGTCCGTCCGGCACTTGCTTAGTTCAAAGGCCATTGAAAAGACTCCAACTGATGGGTGGAAGTCGTGTAAAGGAAACCATTGAGGCTCCAACCGGCTGGTGGAGAATTGAGAGGTTTTAATCCACTCCCTAAATAAGAAGCCCTTCATACTTGCAGACATACTAGAGAATCTGCACTGTGGCTGCCTATCCCCCCTCCTGTCTTGAAGAAGACCCACCTTGACGCACTTTACATTTTGCACAACTAACGGGGTCGAAACGTCGATGTACCACATATGTCTTTACAACACACATGATCACAGTTTAACTTATCAATGGATCCTGTAGCATTTGTGCATATGTGCAAAAATCATAAGGACAAACAGAAACTCCTTTCCCCTTCTTGATTACCCGTTTATTTGTCTTGTATGTAGTGTGCGGTTAACATCACCAATCACCACGTAACCTTTTCACTACAGTCACCTAATTCTTATTGCAATTGAATTTGTAAATTGCGACAGCATGAATATATGATACTTATTTCTGAATACATTATTGAATTCTAACTTTGGTGTGTGTTATGTTACTCTCCTCGTTTTTCTCAAATCATTGGTATGTGTTACAAGTAAGCTTTATGCTCCTTGAGTACTCGAAAGCAATTGAAACCCCGACAGAACCATTTGTTTTGTTTAATCTGTATTATATAAGCAAGGGCCTGCAGCTCCTTTTGTAATACCAAAGTGCCCAGGGAGTTGCAAAAAATCAAGTGCACACACCTGTCCCATCCCTGCATCACCTTTGATAATACTGCCACAGGGCTGCTTAGTTTTGGTTCCACTTCTTGCGATTTTTTCCACTCATACATCTCACTCTATCTAGTTTTTTTTCATCCCTGCATTATCCCTTTGTCATTGTTTTTCGTCTCTTCCTTTCTTTTCTGCTGGTCCCTCTCTTGCAGTGGGCCAAAGTCAGATGATGTAAAACAATCTCTGGACCCCAAAGTGAGAGCTGGTGCCCACCACCTGCAACTACCAGCACAAATGAAGCACTGGTAGCTTATTTTACCATCAGCACCAGTGCAGCCCCTTTTATCAGTGGAAGGAACAAAATCATAGTATGGCTTTGAGCTCTGGGGTGTTGCCTTGAAGTAGACTGCCTTCTTGTTGACCACAAACCTCGAGTATGAATGGAGGCAACCTGTGGCTGCATCCGGGTAATCTAGAGATGCGAGTATGCAGACCTAAATAGAAGCACTTTTAGGAGGACAGTGCTTGCCCTTGGAAAACTGCTTCTCAATTAGGAAACACAACAGACATGTATATGTCACCAAACAAGCTGTTCGCGTGATGTCAAAAGTCATTCTTTTCAAAATACAAAAGCTCCATCAATGTAGGGAACAAGTCCTATTACGTCTCACTCATGGCAATGCCTCATTGTAGATTTACTTCCACTGCCCATCCGGCCTAAACTCAAGGGAAGTTCCAGGGTAATGGAGACATTAGCCAGTTGTCCGTGTTCCTTGTGGCAATGGGATATCTGTTGTAGCTGCAGGATCTTGCCAAAAGCACCACAAATGTACTGTGCAGGAGAGTGTGTGGTTTAGCACTCTCCACCATCACAGCAATGTGTCAGGATGTTGTGACTTATAGGTCCAGGTAATAAACTAAAAGCAGAATCAATTTGGCTACCTCTTGAGGGGTGGCTAGCTTCACTTCACCAGTCTCTCTGAGAGTCCCGAAGCATGCTGGCTCCTGGGCACTTATTATCAGGCAAGACTGAGTCGAAGCACTTCTCAGAGAGGCATCCAGTTCAGAATAAATGTGTTATTCTTGTTTTTTGTGTGGAGAGGCGGTCTCAGAAGAGCACTTCCCAGCTAGGCAAAATTACAACTTTTTAACTCTCATTTTTGAAATACTTGAGGAACTTTTTAAGTGTAGTTAGAATAGTAAAAAAAAAGTTTCTTGGGCTATGTTGGGGAAAGCTGCACTTCCCCCATGTACTGAAAGACTGGTGTAAATTTGCCTTTCCAGCGTCCAGAAGACCAGGTACACAAGTAACCCCAGACCAGTTTTGGCCATGTTGGCCGTCATCAATTAGGCGCATCTTGAGTTTTGGAGGACGGCCAGCAAAGAGCCCATGTCTGGACATGCCCACACCTGCTCTGGCGACATTCCAGTCAATCATTCTTTTGTCTACTAGGTCAATCCAGACAGGGGCCAGCAAAAAACAAATCAGACTTAGTGATGCTCCAACAGAAACAATTCAGCCTTCACTGCAAGGCCTGATCCACCCTGCAGGCGAACACGTACCATCAGCCAGTAAATTACAGTTAGGCTTCCAAAACGAGCCTCAGATACTGACTGCAGTCTTCACGTAGACACCAGATAGGTCTTGTAGGTTGAGCATGGACTATAAATCTAGTTTTCCTTTTCCCATGAAGCACATGTAGTAGAAGTCTCTGCCTCTAAATTTCTCTAGTGCGATTCTAATGGAGACAGAGTGGGGCTTTGGAATCAGGAATTTTAAATCAACACAAATCATTTAGCGAGCAGAGACCTTTCGGTAACCAGAATCCACTGAGGTTACAAAAGAACAGATTTTTCCACACTGGTGTAATATGTCCTCTGTGGGTTGAGTTTAGCGGGCGACCATGTAAGGACATGTAGAGGAGATTGTTGGTCTTGACTTATATTTGCTTCCTCGGTTGATGATTTACCATACCACTTAATGCGCGGCTGCTAATTCTGGTATCCGCAGCTCTAATGCGGCACAGACAACGGCAGACAGCTTGGCAGTGTGTCAGGTTCTGTAGTAATAACCATGTTTTAGCTGTCACTGTTCCTGCCTCGTGCAAAGCAAGGAATGTGCCACTCGCGTGGTAGAGCAGCCCCATCCCTTCAGATGGGAGTGAATGCCCCTCTCATAAACACCCTACCTGAGCCTGGGAGCCTTAATCCGCCTACAACTCTTTGTGGGATTGCCTATGCCCCCATCCGAGCAGCAGTGCCCGCCAGACCACACGATCCACAAGCATGTAGGTAACCTAAGAAGGGACTTCTTGAGGCATGTTCGGCATGCTGAAGGGCTCAATACGCTGGGGTAAATCTTTACAATTTAGGTATGAGTAGTGGGTGTCCTTGTTCGATCCCACTGCTATGATAAGAATTGACTTGTGCGTCAAAGATAAAAAATTCAATTGGCCCCTCCAAGTGTCCAAGAATCCATCAAAACCTCCACCTGTAAATCAATAGCACCCCCAAGGTGGCGCTGCAAGGGGAGGTACAGTGTCAGGAACCAGAGGTGAAACATCAACAGTATCAATAAGTGCTGAATCAGCATGATGGGGCTGGTTGAGGCTTGGACCCTGTGTCCTCCCTCTTAAGGGCACTTGGTATGTAGGCGGATAAAAGTCAGCATCCTTCCTACAAGTCACTTTATTTTCAGTTAATCACTCTTCCAGTGCCCTCTTCTGGAAGAACGGGATTCAGGCTTCTGCTCTGAGGCTGTTGTCGCTGGGGTGAAAAAAGAACCCCCAAGAGTGAAATAAACCAGCAGCGAGAGTCTGGTGGTGCAATAGAGAGGCATGAGGTGGATTCAAAACTGCACAGCCTTGATATTCACCAACCCGACCTTGGAGAGCGGTGGTTGCAGGCTTCTGAGCAAACCTTTCGTCCCAGCACTTATACTTTTGCAAATTAAACACTGGAAGGAACTTTGTCGGTTTAAGCACCACACTTTGTAGTAGGTTCCTTTTACCATTCCAGGAGATGGCAGAAAACAGTTGATTCCTTGGAAAAGGTGATCGAACAATCATCATCTCATGCAGAATCTAGAAGGTCTAATGGGGAAATAGGCACAGGTCTCAGGGGGAACAGACAATTAATGATTGCAGCACTCTCAATTCCCAAACTCGGGCCTCTGTGGCATGGACAGTAGAAACTTTCAAGCACAGCAGCTAGAACAACTTATGACACAGAAAAACAATCTACAGCTACCTCGCCCTGATCTAAACACCTTAACGAAAATATTGCACACTGCATGACTCCATAGACAAAACAAACGTTGCCCAAGCCAATACGTTTAACGCTTGCCCTTAGTAGTTGATTAAAGCATTACAAATAATTCAAAGAAAAATTGCTTTGTGCATACAATGCGAGGATGAAATAAAGAAATGGGTGATGACAGAGCGCGCTTTTCAGATGTAAAATAGTAAATAATGCATTTCAATGGAGGGAGAAGAATACACCTAAATAGTCAATAGAAAAAAAGGTGAGGCCCAAATACTCCAGTGGGTTGATCCAAGATGAGATTGGTAATGTCTCCAGTCAATTGTTAAGGGTTCCTCGACCAAAGAAGCCAATGGCAGAGGGAGGCGGGCCATAGCATGTCCAGGATACAGTATGTTTGCCATCTGAACCCCAATGAATGGCAAACGTGCCATTACACATCAAATGTGAAAAAGAGGGGCTGTGCCAAATCTTCAAGATTGTTACCCCCAGAATAAACACTGAACTAAAGAGTTGGGGTAGGTAGTTGACTTGTGGGTAAGAGCCAGTGTTGCATGTGGAACCATCACCTCGAAGGTGGTACCGAAAAATACCAAAGCGCAGTGAGGCCTTAGAGAGGCTTGTGCGTATTTGACCTCACTGCTCTTTGCACAGGCTCCAGTGCAGGGCATTTGGTGGTGGCGCTACATAATTTGACATTTATGGGGGGGCTGGGATGGACGAGCATGGTGCTTTTCCCACCTTGCAGCTCATCCCACCGTTCTATAGTGAACATTAATGGTGCACTGGATGGAAGCAAGGCTTGCAGGGACCAACCCTACCACTAGCTTAGCTGCGACTATGAGCACTCCTGTTTACCCTCCTTTCACCCGCATAGACCCATATGCATACACTTGCAAGCTCTAAACATCTACACACCTCTATACAAGCCGGTCCCTACACACACACGCCATACACTCCAAGCATTGCACACATAACTCTATACCGGTGGCGGCTGGTACGTTTTGGCGGGAGGGGGGCGAACGGGACACACTCTCACGTACACATACACATAACACTCAAAGCAATGTATTCACGCGCACGCACACAAACACATCCATTCACAACACTCTTCACCAAACATTCATACATACACACAAACAAATCCATTTAAAACACACATCACTAAACATTCATTCATAGACGCACGCAACAAACAGTTTAAAAGCAAAACAAACACTTACCTGCAGCCAGCTCTGCCTCTGAGGTTCCAAGAGGCTTGGGACTGCTGCCTTCCCTCATTGGCTAACCTATGGTCAGCCAATGAGGGAAGGCAGCAGTCCCAAAATCATCACAGAGTGGGATGGGGTCAGTGAGACTGCTGACCCCACCCCACTTTGTGATGAAGTGTCACTGATTGACACTGAAAACTGAAGTGCCCAGGTGCAAGGCATTCATTGATGCTCCCCTCGTCACTGAGAAGAGGGCCTGAGGGAGCTTTGCTGAGCTGAGGACTGTGGTGATGTGTTACATGATGATGTAAGTATTGAATAGAATGTAGAATATGGAATGTTATTAGGTTCTTCTTGAGGCTGCTCAGTCTGCAGTTGTTCCTGAAGCTGGCAGCACCCTATTTCTGTACTACCTTACTTTTTTTTTTTAAATGAAGGATATTTTCTATATTACTTGTTTCGCCTGGAAGCTCACTCCAATAATAATAATAATCCACATTTGTAAAGCGCACAATCACCCGTAAGGGTCTCTAGGCGCTGGGGGCCGTCGGGAAGATTAAGCAAGCTATTGCCCAGAGTCACATGGTGCTGGGCTAAACTGCCGCCGGAGCCGGGGATCAAACCCTGATCCCCAGATTCCAGCGTCAGTCGCCCTGGCCGCGGCGCCACACCTCTCAATCACGCCCACAGGAGCTGCTACTTCCTCAGCCCAGCAAAGTCCAGCTCAGGCAGCCAGGAGCCTGCGCTGAATGCGCATGTCTGGCTCCTGGCTGCTTGAACTGAAAGTGAACAGTGTCTGTCAGACTGACCTTTGTGCAGCCTGACAGACACTGTTCATGAGGGGCGAAAGGTGGAGAGGCGTGGCCCCCCTCAGCCCCAATGGACCGGCCGCTCCTGCTCTATACTCCCCAGTATCTATAAACACATTTATACGCTCCCATTCCTCAATGCACGCTCCTAGTCTCTCCATCGAGTGTGTGGGTACACACAAACCTCTATATACTCCACACATCTGTATACACTATAATCTCTGTACCCACCCTAAGCACAATAGTCCTCACACGCTTCTATACGTGCCAAACCCTGTACCCACACCTCTACACTCTCCAGTCCTTGCACTCATAATTTGATGCACTCTAATTCCGATACCAACACACACTTGGGCGCCCCTATTGTAATTATATTTGTATAGTGCTTACTACCCCTGACAAGCTGTTCAAGCGCTTTTCGGCGAGTAGCACACTATTGCGGATCCCAAAAAGGATTAGTGGTGGGTTAGTATAGGGAAATATGTGTTAATTTGAGCAGTGGACATGCGAATCTCTTCGTTGGATTGTATAGGATAATGGAGGGATAGAAGAGGGAAGAGTCTAGGGTGTTATTTTGGAAATCATAGTAGTAAGATAAGCCTTTGATGATTAAAAGGAGAGATGGAAGAGGGAAAAGTCTCAAAAAAGGGATTAGGGAGATCATAGTAGTAAAATGAAGTTTGTGATACATGAAGGAAGAATTTACAAAGGGTTGCTTTGGAGATCATAGTAGTAAAATGAGGTTTGGGGTAAGCCAAGGAGGGATAGAGGTGAGAGAGTCTAGAAAGGGTTATTTTGGAGATCATTGTAGTGGAATGCGGTTTTAGGATTAGCTGGACAGTGGGGGTAGAGGATATATTGGGGGGGGGGTATAGGGTGAGAGAGTAGTGCAGTGTTTTTTTTTTTGTGCGTGTGTGTTGCCAAATTGTGTTGCCTTGTATCAACATGACAGAAAATGCATCCCCTGATTGGGTTGATTTGGGTTAGTTACACGTGTTTTTGTCCCTTTTGTGATGCTCTTTTTCGTGTGTTGCTCTGCCATGTTGCTCCGGCTTGCGTCACATGGCTGCATGCCCCCGAGTGTGTATGGCTCACGAACTCCTCCGCTAGTTGCCGGTTTTTCCACAGCGCCCTTTTCTTGATAGAAGCATTACTACATAGGAAGGAGACACTGCTGCTTACACACGCACACACTTTTTGCATGGCAGTCCCAGCAGGCATGTACACACACACATTACACCTGGATTCTGCTTCCTTTCTCACACACACAATGTCGCCAGACACTTCTCTGCCTAACTCGCTTCCACACACAACACATGCAAGTCAGTCACTTCTCTCTCTCACTATACATGAGCGTTTCTACTCAAGTACCTACAAATGTCAGCTCCTGCACACACACAGATACCTATGGATGGCCAGCGCCTCGCTCCCACACACACAAAAACCCATGGATATAGACACACGCAAACACACAATACATGACAGTCCCTTACACTCAAACACATACACCTGCTTTACATGGCACTAGCTACACTCACATATAAGCTCTATATGAATACAATATACAATACATATACAGTTATGTATAGTTGGCGCCCCAACAAACATACCTATAATTTACAGTCATAAAATACTCGCACATACCTACAGCTTTACATCGCAGTGCTTACATTAGCACACACTCATCTATATATTGGAATCCATGTTTGCATATAAGTAACCGCACATATATACAGCATTCACACCAAAAGCAACTCGTCTAAAAGGCAGTGGTTGTCTCGACACACGTGTTATACATAGCAGTCATGTGTATCTCTCTTTCTCTCACACACAATGCATGGCAGACCCGTGTGACTTTCATATAGCCACACATTTATACATGCGAGTTCCGGCACAGTTCCGCTAATCAAAGCGGCCAGGCCCACGCATACATACACACCTATGTGGCGATCCCTACACACACAGACATGAGATCAGTACAAGATTTACATGTCACCTCCAACAGAGGGTCACGCGCGCGGCAGTCCCAGCACACACGCACACCTGAGCACGACAACCTTCGTACTCAAATCATACGCCCAACCTCAATACGGCAGTCAGTGCCTGTTCAGTCTCTCACACGCGTATGTGTGTACTGTACACACACGCGAGCATGTATGACAGCCTCTACAATCAAACAGGCCATATACAAACATGTATGAACGCTTTATACACACCTATGTCAGTCCACACACATACACACCTATACATGACAGTTTTACCCACTACACCTGTACTCTAGTCTATGAGCACACGCACAACTACGCCCATACATGACATTCCGTTCTCAAACAAATTCCTATATGACAGCCCCTAAACACACACGCACACACACCCCATGCAATTGGCAGACGGTGCTCACACATCCACGCGCACCTATGTATGACAGCCCCACGCAACCAGCCTAAACATGACAACCGAGCAAACACACACCCCGGCGGGGGTGGAGGGGGCAGACGCCGCGGTACTCACGGTGGGCGCACCTGCCGCCCCGGCTCTCCCCTCCGCAGCCTCCTGCTCGCCCCCGCCGTCTCCAGCGCTCCCCTCTGCAGGTCTCCCTTCCCTGCTTGTGCATTCAGCTCTGACAGCCTCTGGCAGGAAGGAGGGATTTCTGATCAGACAGCGAGGGAACCTCTCCCCTCCTCCCCTCCCTCCCGCCTCCTACATTTCCTCCCCGATTTCCTCTTTCTCCCTTCACTCTCTCTATTCCCTCGCACCCTTCCTTCTGTCTGAGCGACTCTACCCCTCTCTGTTCCCTGGTACCAATTGATGTATTTCCTCATTCATTCGCCCTTCTCTCCTCACCCCCTCCCCCTGCCTTCGGCTCTCCCTACCTCGCCATGACCCCCCTCTGCCTCTTTCTCCTCTACCTATCTCCATCATTATTCCTTCCACCCCACTTCCAGTTTCTCCCACCCCCGTTTACGTCGCACTTCTTCCCTCCCTCACGCTTCCTCTCACCGTCTCGACTCGCTGCCTCCTCGGTTCTCTCCTTCTCCCTCTCTTTACCTCTTCATGCTCACCCAACTGACCCCCCCCCCCCCCCCCACGTGTCTCCCTGTCCCGTGTCTGCTGGAGAGGTTCTCACCTTCCACTGACGTCTGATTCCAGGGGGGATCCCGGTAGACCTCCGGTGATAGCCACTACATTAATTCAGTACTTCGGGGTGAGCACGAACTCCGCCCCCCCCACCCACATATCCCTCCCTTGTAACCATTACCGAAAGTCAGACTAGGGAAACGTGCAAGTAAAGCCGCTCCCTCTTGCTGCACCTAGGCTCTCCTTTTGAACGGGACACGACTCCCACCCGCCGTGTACCTCTGAGCCTGGATCGGGGTTCCGGGTTTTTATTCCTCCGTTCCCGAAAAGTTCAGTTCCAGGATTCTTGGAAAACCAAATATCAAAGGCACCACTATTATTCTCCAAACCTCGAAAAGTGAAAGGCGTGCGAGCTCGGAACCACAAACGCCAGTGCAGGAAAGGACAGACGACGAAATGTTGCACCTCACAGGCAGGGATGCAGGTTCATTTCCCCCCTCACACAGCTTAACCAATAAAGTTGGAAGGTGTGAATCCGGTCAGCCATGGAATTGATTGGGAACCCGGCCTCCTCTCACACCACAGCTTAGTGACGGGCTTGATGTAAAGGTGCGGGTCTCACAGTCTTAGAATGTAAAGAGTTCTAGCCAAAGACTGAAAAAAAGCTTCTCCCCCTTTCCGACACCTTATGGGATAGGCAGGTTGGGGTAAAATCTTGACAGCCTAGGACCCTAAGTGGTACAAAAGGGGGTGGTGATGGACGGATCATCTGAATCAATCAAACACTCACGCCCAGTCAACAGATCTGGGTTTAATCCATCACCGTTCTTTAGCCCACTCTGTCACCCCAGTTTAGGCAGCCTAGGACCCTAAAGCACAAACTCCACTCTAACCCACACTGAGTCAATGCCATAAATGAGCTCACATTCTCTCCCCCACATGCCAGCACACGAAGTGGTAGATGCAGTGCTTAATTTGTAAAATAAAATAAAAATGGGCGAAATAGGCACAAAAATCATACCAAGTTAGAGTAAAAGGCTGCTTTATTAGGGCAGGTATGTAGGACTAAAGCTCATTAACATTTACAAATTTAAACCCAATACCTCACTAATACAATAAACACAACCTAACGCCCCACCCTTAAATCTCCCTCAATAATAAAAATCCCCCAAAGGAATTCATTAAAATTTGCAAACTTCCCCATCCCCTTTCTTTCATCCACTCACTTTTACACATGACTCAACACTTGCTTCCCTGTGTACCCCCGCCAAAGCCTACTTTGCAGTGCTCCCAATGTCTTGCGGCCTGTGGCGAGCTCCTCCATTTCGGCTCTTGTCCTAAGTGATCATTTAAAGCCCCAAAACTGCAGACTCTCCAAAAGCGATGTAGACATTTTTTAGGGAAACAATTAAAAAGAGGGAGTGAGGGACAAGCTACAAAACACCCCCTACTCTGACAGGACCATAGCGTCTAATGACAAAACTCAACAAGCACTGGCATAGCCAATAGGTCTCGCAGAAAAAGTATATCCGTCGCTAAAACAGCCTTACTTAAATTAACACCACCGTTTTGGGGCTAATGTCAATGCTAATTCTTCTCAGATTTCAAGCAGATATAATTCTTCTCTACACGTGATAGGTGGACTCCATCCGACCGGAAGAACTGAAAATACTTTCTTTATATCAGAGTGTTCTAACCAACCTATACCTCTATGCTCACAAAAACGATGCATTTCTCTTAATCTCATGCCTAGCTCAACTGCTGTGAATGTTAGCACTCCACATCAAACTCTCCGAGGCACCAAAGCCGTCAACACTATTTTTGTGCTTGACCAAGATTCGCCTACCAGTTCAGGGTTTTTCTACTTTTCTTTCAAGAAGCATAAATCTGAGAGTTGCACAAGGTCAATCTCGCCCAGGAGTACAAGTAAAATATCAGAGTACACTCTCTCAGCCACCAGATTAGAGCAGCAAGGCAAAAGCTGACCTCATTTCATCCCCCCTGACCCCACCAGTGAATTCTGATCTCATCACTACGGAAAACAATATATTTTTCGAAAGGACGATTTTCAGCCTGCTTCGATGCCCATTTAATAAAAGTGTCAGACTTCCAAATGGAGAAGAAAGACACCAGCGGGCCCGCTACACTCCCTGAAATGAGAAGCAAGAGTTTACAACGACCTAAAGGTTAAGCATCTTCAATATCTCTGATGTAACTCGGGCAACAATCAGAAGACCAACAACCTAATCTTTTAACTTCCTACAAAGAGAAGCCCAACCTGAACGCTTCAGAGGCAGCGCCAATTCGAAAAGATTGAGTGCCAGAACAGAAAGGGTATTCACCAATTTGACATAAAACTTTTCTCATTACACCCAGAAGCTCCGGTGTTACATGTCTAGACCCATCTTGAAGCACAAAAACTAGATCAGAGTCTTCCCTCCCTCCTTTAAATTCATGCCATGCCGCAACGGGACGCACTGAACCTACCAATTTTGTTGAACACAATCTTAGCCCCTTTTCCTCTCTGGTCAATTTTAGATTTCTCCAAAAATATTTGAATAGTATGTCCTGACGAGGTTTCTTTGTCAATCCTCAAACCTCGTGACTTGCCTTTACCCAAAAGTCAGACTATCCTAAAGGCCCCAAAAATTAGCCAACACATGCATAACCTGAACAACAATTCTTCAAAGAAAGAAAAGCATATGGAAGAAAGGCCTTTCGCCATACGCAATAACAACTTCAGGGCGATGGGATCCTTCACATGAATACCTCGTTTCAGTAATTAATTTGTAAAAAAAAGTGACTGTGCTCTCGTCAGGAGGCAGCTTTGACCAGCCCATTTCTCCTGTTAGTGCTGCCTAACAGAACCAACTACTAACAATGAAACTCTACTAGTAGGGAGAGGATGTGGCCTAATGGCCAGAATTGCCGACTTCAGGTTCGAGTCTCGGCATTGGCTCAACATTCTGTGATTCTGGGCGAATCACAATCTCTCTGTGCCTCCCAAAATTGAATGTGTGTAGTAAGGACGCTGTACACAGGGCGAAGATTTATTCCTTAGCTACATGGTTGTGGAGGCCACAGCAACAGGCACTCCACCAAGTCCAATGAGCATCCAGTACATTCAGTGAATGTCTAGCTTTTTTTAAATGTAAAGTAAGATTGGCTACCATACTCAAACCCTGGCGGACCGCCAATCTAATGCTGTGCATGACCATTGGCCGTATGAGGCATGGAGTTGGCGGCATGGTGTGGCCTCCCACAGGCATCCAACCCCCCCTTCGGCCATGCATGGTGTGGCGCTGATTGCAGGGCCTTGCCTCTGACCAGACACTGCACCAAACCTCCCAGAGGCGGCCAAGCCCCCATGGATACCCACCCCACATTTTTTTTTAATAATTAATTTTCTCAGGTATTTTTCAGCATTTCGAAGCCTATTTTTTCCGATGTTGCAGACCACCAATCAGAGTCAGAGAGCTCTCTCCTGTGGGAGCGAAATGACTAACAGGAGAAAGAGCCTACTCGGCCATTCACAATGCTTATTTTTTTTTAAATTCCCACAGTACTCCAGAGGGACCAATTGTTAATATATCTCTATTTTTTTAACCTTAATTTTGCCAAAACAGATTTACATCAAATCGTAAACAGTACACTTTTTGTGTAAAGATCTATCTTTCTGCCAAATATGGTGTGATTTTGTTCTGCAGTTTTTTTCTATATTGTCTAGTTTTCTCCATGGAAATTGCAAGAGGAAATTGAGTTTTGGGACCCCCCTACCACCCGTTTTCTCAGGCCCTGCTTGACGGTTCATCCCAAAACTTTCCATGAAGGAGCCCAGGTGGATGAACTTTTTGTTGGAAAGTTTCAAGATGATTCCTGAAAAGGCACCAAAGTTATTAGCAAAATTCAAAATGCTCTTCCTATGGAAAACCTGACCTAACTACACAGTGGGGACAGATAATGTGTTTATATATATTACCTACTGGTGGTCCCCAGTTGGTACTCATAGTTAAGATCTAGTTTCCATAGGAAAAAAGTTTTTTTGTTTTTGCTAATAACTATGGTGCTGTTTGACGAGACTTAACAACATTTTGGAAACTAGTTTGTCACTCATTGCAGCTGCTGTCTGGGAAGTTTAGGGGTGATTTTTCAAGCGGGGGCCGAGAAAAACATTTCCTCTTGCAATTTCCATGGAGAAAACTTAAACAATACACAAAAAACAGCAGAACAAATTCATACAAAAAATTGTTCTTTTTATGTTTTGATGTAAATCTGTACAATAGTTTTGGCACAATTAAGGTTAATAAATAGAGATATATAAAACCTGAACCGCTGAACGGAATTACCCCACATTTAGCAGAAAGCTAGATCTTGGTCCAGAAAGAGTGCTTTCTGTAGTTTGGCGTAAATCTGCTCAGTAGTTTTGGAGTTATTGAAGAAAAACAATTTATGTTTATCTAGAGACACAAATACACATGCCAACAGCAATGGTGTGATTGGCTGACCGCACCCGGAGAGAAAAGTTGCAGCTGCCATTTTGTCAATCGGGACATGAATATCTAAAAAGGATATAAGGGGTTAGGATAGAAGTATCCGACCCCACGGGACTCTGGGGCGGGGGTCTGCGAGGGACACCTAATGAGCAAGAAATTGCTTATAACATTTTTTTGGGGCACACAAGGATCCATGAAGGCGCTCAGGACGGCCCCCTATGTTAATCTATGACAGATCCACAGATCCAGATCCCAATAAAAAAAAATGACACCTATTCACAGGCCCACCCACACACCCAACAACCACTCACTCACACACCCATATAGTCACTAACACCAAGTCAGTCACTGATACACCCACTCACTGACCCAGAAAACCACTCACACACCCACTCACAGACCTGCACAGGCACTCTTACACCCATACAGACACTCACACTGTTACACGTGTAAATCTAATGGATCCGCAGATCCAGTTGCCTGTAAACAAATACACCCACTCACAGACCCAGTCACACACTTGTGTCTCACACAACCACTCACACACCTATACAGTCCCGGATACACCCACTTACATACAATCACACCCCAATACAACCACTGACCCACCTGCTCACACACACACATACCCATACAGTCATTTACACACACACACCCCCATATAGTCACTGACACAGCCACTCAGAGAACAATTTACCCTCCCACTCACATACCCACACATCAACCTATGCAGACACACACACCACCCCATGTGAATCTGCAAAGGAACCAGATTCCAGTTAAACAAAATACTCCCACTTACACACCACACAACCCCTCAAACACCAATACAGTCACTGATACATCCACTCGCAGACCCAAAGAACCACTCACACAACCACTCACACACCTATACACACGCACACCCCTAGTCACTCACACACCCATACAGTCACTGATACATGCATTCAGAGATCCAGAGAACCACTCACACATCCCCTCGTGGACACACACACAGGCACTCACACACTCATACAGATACGCACACAACCCGTGTGAATCTGTGACAGATGCACAGATGCCAATAAACAAATGCACCCAATCACAGACCCACTCACACCCCAATACACCAACTTACACATCCATACAACTTCTCACACATTCTCTCGCACACCCATAGTCACTGACACATTCACTCAGACCCAGAGAACCACTCACACACCCACTCACAGACCCACACAGGCACTTACACACCCATACGGTCACTGACACCTCTACTCAGAGACCCAGAAAACCACTTACACACCCATACAGAGACTCGCACCTTCCTTGTGAATCCGCAATGGATCTGCAGATCCAGATCCCCAATTTAAAAAAAAAACATTCACACCTCCACACAAGCTCTCACACACACACACTCAGATCCATACACCCACTCACACGCCCATACAGTCACTCTCAGCCATACAGTCACTGATACAGCCACTCAGACCCAGAGAACCACTCACACACCCACTCACATTCCCACACATGCCTACACATGCACATACGGACACACCCATACAGACACTCTCACCACCCCCATATGAATCTGCAACGGACCTGCAGATCCAGATCCCAATTAAAAAAATACACCCACTCACAGAGCCACTCATTCTCTCACACTCCCACACAACCACTCAAACATCAGCTCACACATCCATATAACCACTCACATACCCAGTAACACATACTCATACAGTCATGGATACATCCACTCACAGACCCAGACAACCACTCACATGCCCATCACACACCCACACACTGCCCCGTGTGAATCTGCAACGGATCCAGATCCCAATTCCATACACCCACTCACATACCTATACAGTCACTGATACATCTACTCGGACACAGAGAGCCACTCACAGACCCGCACAGGCACTCACACACCCATACAGACATTCACATACCACCTGTGTGTGAATCCTCGACAGACCTGCGTATCCAGTATCCCAATTAAAAAAAACACTGACACCCTCTCATATCCTCACACACCCTCTTACACACTCAAGAAGTCACTAATACATCCTCTCAGAGAACTACTCACGCACCCACAGAGGCACTCACACCAATACAGACACACACTGCTCCCATGTGAATCTGCGACAGAGCAATAGATCAAAATCCCAATTAAAAAAAATATATCCCCTAACAGATTCACTCCCACACAACCACTCACACATCCATACACCTACTCACTCACCCGTAGTCACTCTCACGCATCCATACAGTCCCGTCCACCACAGATCCAAAGAATCACTCACAGACCCACATAGGAACCCACACCCAGACACTCACACAACACCCCTGTGTGAATCTGTGACGGATTCACAAGTCTAGATCCCAATTAAAAAAAAATACACCCGCTCACAAACCCACTCTCTCATACCCCCACACAACCTCACACACTCACACCTATACAGTCACTGATACATCCAATCAGAGACCCAATAACCATTCATTCACCCACTCACAGCCCCACACCGGCACTTGCACACCCATTTACATACCTATGCAGCAAAACCACTGATGCACCCACTCACATAGCCATGTACACACCCATACAGCCACCTACACAGCTATTCACACACCCACCCATTACACACTCATAATCCCACTTACCCACACAATCATCCAGATAGTAATTAGAAAATATAACCCACTCACACAACTATTCACACACCCACTCACACATCCATACATCCATTCACACATCCATACATCCACTCACACTTTTGCTCAGAGAACCACTCACACATCCATTCACAGACCTACACAGGTACCCATAGACCCACTCACACACCCACTTACATACTGACAGTCACTCACACCCTGTTACATTCCCACACAGCCACTAACACACCCATATAGTTCCTCACACACCCACACAGCTACTTACACAGCTACTCGCACACAGGAAGCGATACAGTTGTACACATTGTAATTGGATAGGTTTGTATTAAATGTGTTGTTTTATATTGAATGTGTGCTTTTGGTTGGGAACTGATGCAACACGGTTCTGCCTGCAACATAGTGGGCAGACCCATTATTTGGCCATGGATCGGCAGCGGAACCAAAGTGAGAAATTAGAACAAAGGATTCGAAAACAAAAAGATACATTGTTTGGGGAAAGGGTTGGCTCTAAAAAGAGCCTTTGTGTTTATGGTGTGTAGATGATAAGTACACATAGAACAGGATGCAGTATTTAAGTGGTTGGGGAATACCCTGTGAAATGGACTTGTCTTTTCAATACATTTCATCCATGCCAAAGCGTAAGTTGTTATGGTATATAGAGCCCATGTTGTGATCTCTGGGAAATGCAGGAACAGGTTTATTTACATGTTTCCTGGTTTTCTCTATCTGCGAACAGTATGGGTTTACCACTGCCACTTCTGTCTTTGGCAAATGTTGGAAAACACCATTGGATGGTGGAGATGTGCAGGGAACTAAACTTAGCTAGTGACTTTAAGAAGAAAAGTAACTAACTCTGTGATTGACATTGTGGAAAAATATGTTGTTTGGGATATGCTGTAATTGCAAATAGTTGAACACACTTGCTGTAGTAAGTGTGAAGCTAGTATGCTGTTGAGAGAAAGTCTTGTGATCTTTTAAGCAGAGACTATTGGAAACATGATTACTATTGAAACAGAGCTAAAAGAGGGTGGGGAAGGGAACAAGAGAGACTAGTGTGAAACTGAAAAGCATACTGGTGTACATAAATTGCTCAGCAGGAAGTATATGTCTTATAACTGACAATATCTCACAAAATAAAATACAAATGAAAAGCATTAACATCAGATTGTTCAATGCTTTTAAGGGCTTTCGTGTGGATCCGCTGCTGATTCACATGGGGGCCCGCCCTGAGCCCCGTGGTGGATCCGCAAAAAAACTAACCAAACTGGACTTCTTTACTGTAAACATGGAAGAGGTTCAAAATAGTGACCATTTAGAAGTGGTATAACAACAATAGAAAATAAAAGGTAGGGTGTGATATTCTAATTACAGGAGTATGAGTGGAAGCACAGTGGTAAGGGTAGCCGCTATTGGTACTTTTCTACTGAGGTATGTTAATAAGATTGTTCTATTAAAAAAGTATATTAAGGGGGGCGTGGCTTGCTGCTGAGCATGGCGGCAGCATAAAGGAAGAGCTCCGGTGACAACGCGGCCTCTTCAACGATCCGGTTATAAATCCGTGCTTCACATAACCCTTGTGGAGAGGACCTGAAACCTGGGACCGGGCCGGAAGGACGGCCACAACTCCGGTGAAGATTGAGCACCGGGAACCCAAGATAGCGGCGACGGTCCAAGCGGCCTAAGAAAGCAGTGGAAGCCAGGGGCTGGCGTGCAGCAGAGCCTGACAGGAAGTACCTGAGACCCGGGCAAAGGACGCCGGAAACACCCGTCCGAGAGGAAGCACGGGAGAGGGACGGAAGAGATACGCCGACGGCGGCGGGAGACATCACCGCAACGGTGGGGGCGCCTATACGTGCAGTGAGTTGCACCGGGACACCTCTTGGTGAAACGCCGGACTGCGGGCAAAGGGGAGAAACGCGAGGAGAGCTGCGCCCGGCGAGCCGCCATATTGGTACAGTACATCGGGCCCGGTGATAAAACTCCCTCCGCGGCCGAGGTAGGACGGCGGGAAGTGCCGGAGAACTGCATCCAGTAACACATTGGGCCACAGTGTCTGGAGCCTTGCGCATCACAGCCCTGCGTGAGGAACCGGGCGGTGATAGAGGCGTAAAAATACCGGCGGGCCGCCATCTTGGTACAGTGTGGAGGACGCCCGACACGAACATAATCCTGGTGCACATGTCCCAGCCTGCATGCCGGTTACACGAGAGCCCTGACGCCCGGAAACTCACTCGACCCCATACTAAAGACAGGAACATTGGAGCAGGGATGAGTAAAGGCATACTGAACAAGTGAACAGCCTGGTGACTGATGAACTATACTGAGGGACACAAGGGGGCTAGCGTTGAATCGACACTGACTCTGGGAGACTTATGGAACAGAGGGAACCCCACAAAACTGCAACGGATAAAACTTAAGGCACGGAAACTATAACGTGAAGAAGGGGTTGCCCCCCCCCCCCCTGCACCAGCCGGGACTTGGTCGCGGATGCGCCTTTGGAGCGACACCGTTGGCTCGGAGGGCGCAGCCGGTAACCACTAACTCAGTGGGCGCAGATACAAGCGCAACACTGCTGAACCCGGTGGGAGACAATTGAAAGTCGCGGAAGACCTCAGGGACATCGACCATTCATCAGCCCACTAGCGGCGGGAAAAATGTCAGGCAGGGGGAGTAAGAGCAACACTACCCAAACCAGAATAGACAGATTTGCACGAGACAGGACTGCCTCTCCTTCCATAGACGGGACGTCTCCGGCAGGCAAGTCGACAGAGGTAACAAGCAGCAAGCAGGCCACATTGGACGACGTGATGAAAGCCCTGGCGCAAGTCCAAGCGACGGTAGGGTCAATATCAACCGAGATCACGCTTATCAGGGCAGACTTCCATAAAATGTCCGAAAAAGTAAGCTCTATGGAGGTTGTGACGAAATCCCTGGTCGAGGATGTCTCTGAACTCCAGGCAACGGTGGAGAAGATAGCAGCGGAAAACAAGACACTGCGAGAACGGCTGAACGACCAGGAAGGGCGCTCCAGACGGAACAACGCAAGGATCCTTGGGGTTCCAGAATCGGAAGGTACGAGAGCAATGGACCTCTATGTGGAGGAGTTGATACAGAAGGAACTTAAACCCAAGGGCCTGTCCACCTTCTTCTCCGTCGAAAGGGCCCATCGGGTCCCGGGAGGCCAACCGAAACCGGGTGCAGCACCGCGACCGATCCTGGCTCGACTGTTCAACTTTAGAGATCGAGACGCCATCCTATAGGCGGCGAGAGTGGCACCACCAATTAAAATCCAAAATTCCATACTGGCCTTCTTTCCGGATTACACGGCCGAAGTTGCTCGTCGTAGGAGAACGTTTCTGGACATTAAGAAAGAACTTAGATCAAGAGAACTTCCGTACTCCATGCTGTACCCGGCGAGACTGCGTGTAGTGGCAAACAACAACACCTGGTTCTTTGACACCCCTGAGGTCGCTCGAGACTGGCTGGACGGCTGGAGACCAGTAGAGCGGCCGTGACGGACACACAGAACACACAGGAACCAGGAACCGAATAGCTGCACAAGCTCTCAAACATCAAGACGCGGACCAGAAGACAGATCCCCGGAAAGAGAAAATGCTGTCCAGGCATCGGACGACGAACATTAGACACCTGGTGCGAGATAACAATTGTACCAAAGGCCGGACAGAACGCCCTGGATACTAGGTGGATGGCGACCACGGGAAGGAAGAGAGGCAGTTGTCTCCCGGAGCGGTCCTTTCCCCAGCGAGCAAGTATTTTTGACTATGGGAAGCACTCTGCAAAGTTGGGGAAGCGGGCGGGGTTAAGTCCATGGAGCAGGGGCGCAGGGAGGGGGGAGGGAACGTTTTGAAGTTAATGTTAGTGTTGATAGTCATCTCTCACGCCATATGGTACACGAGCGCACCGACTAACGAGCTATTCCTACACCTCAACACAGAACGCTATATACACACTGGAGCCTGTAATATGGCAGCTAATACACTACCCACCCTATCCAATGGCCCAACGGTTACACACTGCACCCACTGAGGGCGCGCATACAACAGTTGAGGTGCCCCCTCTGCGCCTGCTTACTTGGAACGTCAGAGGGTTGGGAGATAAAATAAAGAGGGGGTTGGTTCTGCAAGCAATTAAACACCAAGGCCCCGACCTAGTACTACTCCAGGAGACGCACCTCACGGGGACAACATGTAAACTGCTTGATAGGCGCGGATACGTGATGGCAGTACATGCTGACTTCACGACAGGCTCCCGGGGGGCGGGGATACTCATGAAAAAAACATCACCCTTTATAGTAGAACTCCGCAAGACGGATGATCAGGGCCGGTTCGCAGCACTGCATGGCCAATGGGAAGGGAAACCCCTCAACGTGGTTTCCGTTTACATCCCCCCGGCACTCCAATCTGTTGCCTTGCCTGCCCTGGGTAAATTCCTTCTAGACCTCCCGGATGGCGACACAATCATAGGAGGGGACCTCAATGCAATAGTAGACCCAACACTGGACACATATCCCATTAGAGAACGTCCTCGGGGCACTGCAACACTCCCGGGATTTCTAGAGGCAATGGGCATTACAGACGTATGGAGACAGCTAAACCCCACAGCGACACAATACACATACTATTCCGCTGTACACAATAGCCTGTCACGTATTGACTATTTCTTGTTCCTAGGGGTTGGAATGGGGAAAGTAGATAAAATAGAAATCTTGCCGAGAGGCATATCTGACCATTCACCTATGTCACTGTCACTTACCACCAAAGAGAAGAAACGTACCAGACTTTATCCACTATACCCGAACTACTTAAGAATCCCCAAGATCAGGAAAGAACTTAAATTAGTGACCACACACTATTTTGAAGAAAACACGGGCTCGGTGTCCTCCCCCTCGGTCTTGTGGGAGGCGTACAAAACGGTCCTGCGGGGAGAGGCAATAGCAGCAATTACAGGGCACAAAAGAGAGTCCAGGCGAGAGCTCACAGAGCTCGAGCTGACATTGCATAACGCAAACAGCACCCACATGGCTGATCCCACACCGGAAGCAGCGCATCTATTGCAACTACGGCAGCGACAATACCAGGCCCACCTCAAAACGACAGTCCAAGGACATCTCACAAGTACAGCACATAGAATATATGATGTAGGCGACAAAGCAAGGAAAATGCTGGCGTGGTTAGATAAGAGAGGGGGTAGTAATAGAGGTATACAGAGGCTACACTCACATGACGGCAGTTGCAGACACATCCGGAAGAAATAGTATGCACCCTGGCACGCCACTTCCGAGAGATATATACCCCAGAGCAGGAAGTCACGGCTCAGGCGTCGATAACCTCGCTTGAGAATATTAACATCCCCAGGCTCCCGCAGGAGGCAATGCAAGAGCTAGAGGCAGACCCGACAGAGGATGAAATTCAACTGGCGATTCAGGCGTTGCACTCAGGAAAAGCGTTGGGGCCCAATGGAATACCCATAGAATGGTATAAATCGATGGCCGACACTCTCAGTAAACCATTACTGGAAATGTACAAGGAGAGCCTGGAAAAGGCGGAGCTGCCGCTAGACCAGCGCACCGCAACAATTGTGGCCATACCAAAACCGGGTAAACCTCCGTCTGACCGCTTCTCGTATCGCCCCATTTCCCTACTTAACGTGGAGGCCAAAGTTCTGGCAAAATTACTAGCCAACCGTCTGGTACATCACCTGCAGACACTGATCCACCCTGATCAGTCCGGCTTTATGCCTCACAGGAGTACGGCATTGAATCTCATGCGGGTACATGGGGTGCTGGCACGAGCACACCTTCTCCCGGAAAAAGCAGTGATTCTCTCCCTTGATGCCAAAATGGCTTTTGATCTAGTGGGATGGGAATATATGTTTGCGGTATTGGCACGTATGGGCTTTGGACCGAAATACATAGCATGGATACGACTACTCTATACGAAACCGGTGGCACAAGTGGTGGCTAATGGTCACGCCTCACAGACGTTCCCGCTGGGCAGGGGGACAAGGCAGGGATGCCCTCTGTCGCCCCTGCTTTTTGCCCTGGTACTAGAACCCTTAGCAATCCTAATCAGAACAACACCGTTACTTAAAGGAATCAAATGAGAAGATGGGTGGGAAGATAGAATATCCCTGTATGCGGATGATATGCTGATTTATATGGTTGAGCCTGACAATGGGATCCCAGCATTATTAAATCTCTGTAACACACATGGGAAGTCGTCGGGCTATACCCTGAACTGGTCCAAGTCGGTGATCTACACTCTAAAGGGTCCGGATCCGGTGCTGCCATCGGATTGCCCCCTTGCACTGACCCCGAACTCCTTTAAATATTTAGGCATTGTTATTACAAAGAGTGCCACGAACTTCTTTGATAAAAAATTGAGGCCGCCTATGGAGCGCCTTCGTGCGGACGTTAAACACTGGGCGACCTTGCCACTGACCCTCCTCGGGCGTGCAGCCCTTTATAAAATGATGGCATTACCCAGATTCCTATATGTATTGGAAAACACCCCGTATCCTATAGCACCACGATACTTCAAGCAAGTCGCAGCTCTGGTCACAAACCTCCTCTGGAATAATGGCCCGGCGCGTATAGCATATGATAAGATGACTAAAAGTTGGTATGAGGGAGGCATAGCATTGCCGAACATACAGCTGTACTACTGGGCGGCCCATCTTAAAATAATAAACCAATGGATACATGCTCCAAGGAGTGACCCAGCATATAGAGCGGATTGGTCACAGCTGGAATCAGACTGTATGCCCGCGGTACTATATAACAAATCACAAGTTAAGAAGCTGCTGGGACCGACGCAACACACAGCGGCCCTATGGCACATAGCACAATCACGACTAGGCTGGAAGGGGAAAATCACCAAGCTCACACCACTGTGGGATACCAAGGCATTAGGGAACCTACGGTCTAGTAAGGGATTTTCACAATGGGACTGTATAGGAATCTCCACAGTTGGGGACTTATGGGACAGAGGCACGGTGGTCACACTTCCACAGCTCCAACAACATTACGGCCTGGGCCCGACAGAGACGTTTAGGTATGTGCAAATAAGACACGCACTGCTCCAGGCGATCCCAGTGGGCGCAGACATACCAGAGTCCTCACCGCTGGAGGATAGGCTGTTAACGGAATATATGCAACAAAGCGCGACCTCCCTCACATACAAAAAACTGATCAACAACCTAGGGGACCCTACAATAAAGTTAAGGGAAAAATGGGTGGGAGAAATAGGTGAGGTCACAGAGTCAGAGTGGAACGAAGCACTAGCCTCACCGAGAGAAGTAGGTATCTCAGCAAAATTCAGATTAGTGCAACTTAAAATTCTACATCGCATTTATTACACTAGAACTCTGCTTCACAAAATACATAGGGCGCCACATCCCTTTTGTCTTCGAGGATGCGGGGAGGAGGGAACACTGTACCATACACTCTGGGATTGCCCACGCATACAGGAATACTGGAGGCAGGTTATGCGCACTGTCTCACAAACACTTAAGATCTCCGTTCTGCCAGACCCTCGCAAATGCCTATTGAACATTTGGGACCCCAATGATCTGGATAGATATGGCCGGATATGGGCTACCCTGGCCATGATGGTAGCTAAACGGGACCTTGCGCAAAAATGGGGGGCACAGGAACTGCCTACAGCTACAAGGTGGACTACAAACATGGACATGCTGATGGTTACAGAAAGGGCGGTGTATGTACTCAGGGCATGCCCCCGAAAATGGAATAAGGTATGGACAGCATGGAATATATACAGAGGAGAAATTTGCGAACCCTTACCGGAGGAAGAAGACTTGGACTCTGAGGGGGACGATGAATAGATAGCTGGGTGATGGTTGCTATATTTATTAAACCAGACAGAGCAGCGTTCAAATATGGAATGACAGAGCTGCCTACCATGAAGCAGGTGGGGTGGCTGGCGGTCGGTGTGTGCGCGAAACGATTACTAAAATGTGATGACTCTTTTTAGTTTTAAGTGTTAATGTTCTGATGGTTAAAGTAATATACTGTACAAAACGAAAGGCCTATACAATGTACTACAAGAAATGACTTATACGTGCGAGGTTGCACTATTACTTCTTATTGTTTGAAACCGGCTAGTTATGTACATGATCAAGCAGTAGAAACTATGAATATACTCTGTATGTATATGTGCTTCTGTGATGGAAGTTCGGAAGTAACCTTGAAACTACGACTTATGCCTTAAATTTCAATAAAAAGTTAAAAAAAAGTATATTAAAAAAAACTGAGTGTATATAAGCTGAAAGAAAATGTGTAGCTTCTAGAGACTACAGTAAAAGGCAAAATAGAAGGCAGGTTAGACAAGAACATTAGCTAAAACTATGGTCAGCAGCAAAGGAGGAAGAGGTATTATTACACTAAAAATATAGTTATGTTAATAAGCCAGTATGAATGAATGTTTGAAAAAAGCTGTAGGTGCTGGCTTATAGTATGCAATCTAATAGTATATAATTTGCACAGTCAGACAGGCAGGCACTTACACATCCAGTTACAATCCCACAAAGCACTTATGTACCCACGACTCATTTAACCAGGTAGTGACTTACACACTCAGTTACACACCCATAAAATCATTCACATACCCATTTACTCACTTATACACCCACTAACATAGTCATTCACACACCAATTCAGATACTGTCGCACCTAGTACTACATATATACAGTCATTCATGTACACAGCACTCAGACAGTTACACATGCACTTACACAGCTATACACCCATTCACCCACCCATACAGCCACTCATACTTATTTACAAAACATTTCAGTTAGTCACACACCCAGCCAGATAGCAACAGAAGCACTTACATATCCACTCACACAACCACTTATGTATCAACCACTAACAGAGCCACTTGCAGTGATACACCTAAACACACCCAGTAATACAGCCCGTTACCAATCCATGCAGCCACTTACGTACCCATTTAGACACTGGTACACTCTCTAACACACCAGTAGAGCTACTTACACATCTAGTGACACACCCACAGAGACATTGATACTCACATATCCACTCAACCACTCACACATACAGTCATTCACCCGTACAGCTAATCATATACCCATTTTTACACCCATAGTAGACACACAGGCTGTTACACACCGAGATAACCACGTATCTAGTTACTCACTTGGTTATAATATGTATTCTCAAAGTGTGTAATGTAAAGTTAAATGTATTCTATATTTGCTTTTCAGATGTCTACTTGTGTTTAAAGAGGAGAATATACAATGCTGAGAAAGACACTATGTGCTTAAACGTGAGAGTAAAAAAAAAAGGACATGGTGGGGAGAACATGCTGGAAAAAAGAGCTGCTGGTAATATAACTAAGGAGTTTGTTAAAGCAGTATTTGGAAAAATGCAAAATGTGGAAAAATTTCAAATAAAAAGTGAGGTTTACAGTCAACTCACAAAGAAGAAGAAGTAAGTCAAATTGAAAGTGAAAGAGGTTATAAAAATAGACCTAATTTGATAAGGAATGAGAAAGAATTTAAGAAAATACGATTGAGGATGTTTAGAAGTAGGGTAATACAGAATTTCTTACAAAACATAAAGGAGCCTAAGAGGAGAAGAGCAGCACTGAAACACAAACAATATAATGAGACTGTGGTTAAGAAAGTGTTTGCCCTGAAGCACAAACTATTTTGATTCCAAACAGAATGAGAACACTGGATAAAACAGTGTTGTCTATGAAGAAAAGAAGCTAAAAATAAATCTTATTAATAAAAGTAATTTTTGCAAAATTTTCCAAGGAGAATGGAAGCGAATATCTAGTACTGAGACTTTCTTTAATGACGCATTAGTGCATGCCGTTGAAACAGCTGGCCAATGCTATTCGGTAACAGAAGGTACTCCCATTGCAAAAGAGATGATTTCTAGAAATGTAGAGGAAGAGATAGGTGAAGAGATACAAGGGAGGCATAGACATGACCCTGTATATAAATGGGATTGCAGTAGTATTTGTCAGGAATCAATAGATATATTAAGAAATGTTTGATGTCAGTTTCCAGATAGAAATGTGAAGCGAAAAAATTCAATGTTGCAAGCATTAGATTCATGAAAAGTGAGAAAATATTCTAATTTACAAGATCACTAACTGGCATGTCTATTCAGGAAAGTGTGCAAAAGTACTTTTTATCATTTTTGAATGTTGGCAGTTCATTCAAGACTGCAAAATTCAGTTAAAAGGCTTTACTGTGTAAAAAGTTCTGCTTTGTGGTTAGGAGAAAAGAAAAAAGCACTACTGTATGGTACAGTATCAGAGAATGAAAATGTTTGTGAAGATATTCATTTACGCTTCTTTGGTCCTGAAGTACTTTCTGGGTAAAATGAGGAGTTGGTATGTTCAGTTGTAGAGGAACAAAACACATATTAGTACTGATAACTTTAGCCGAGAAGTAGCACAGTTTAATGCAGTTTCTACAGAGAAGCCAAACTGTTAGTATTTGTTGTGGGCATACCCACTACAAAGGCCAAATTCAAAATGTTGATGTATGCTTAAAAACTGAAGAAGAACAAAAACTGAGGAAAGTGGCCAGAATTTGTAGTATATTTATTTGTGGAGAGCAACGTTTTGATTTGTTGACACACCAGATCATATGCAGGTATTGTTATGACAAATTAGAGGACAACAAAATGCATGCCAGCAAAATACATAATAAGTTCGAGGTTTTTGAAATTCCAGAGGAACTCGACATCTGAATGTTTATGAAGGAATACTCATACAATCTTTTCACCCTTTTCAAGCAATAGTTTGTATGGAACCAAAGAATGGGAAACTACCACCCACTGAGGTCCTGAAAGGGCTTAAAGGTTGAGTTATGTATTTTCCTTTCGATTTTAAATGCAATATTGAACATGTGGGTTTAGACAGAGATTTGGAAGAAATGCTGGTTATTCTAGTGAATGATGTGCCCACAAAAATACAAAGACATCTGGCAGGAACTAATGGAAAGCTACAATAATGTGTACTACAAAGATGCGGATGTTGTCAAACATGGAAGTTGCATGGAGGAAGAAATGTTGCCTTCAAGTGGACAGTTTAAAAAAGTGGACAGAAGTAGATCTGAAGAAATATATGAGTACTACAGTACCCATCCACCATATTCAAAAGAAATTATGGTGGAGGTCATTGAACTGTAACAAATGAAAGTTATTTGTCTGGACGGTCATATACTGTTACCCATATTCTTAAGACAGTAGTTAATGTACATAATATGTCTGCAAAAGACTTTGTTGAAAGAATTCATGGAAAAGGTAAGAAGCTCGAATACAAGTTGATCCATTTGATGGCATGTCAACTTGGGACCAATGGTATCGTCGTCATGGTAAGCTCAAGTGTACGTTGCAAACTTTAGCTGCACCAACTTGGTTTGTAACACTGAGTTCTGTAGAGTATACATGGGAGGATTTACTTGAGATTTTGAGAGAAACAAACTCTAATATTAACGGTATAGAATTGAAGAAACCAGGACAGTTTTACTCTTGGAACCTGACAATGCTTGCAGATACTTTAACCACAGATTTCAAGCTATGTTGTCCTTCGTCTGCAACAAAAACTAAATCCACATCTTGGAGATAATACTGATTTATTTTGACAAAAAACAGTACCAAGCAAGATATTCTCCTCATATTCATATGCTGTTGTGGGTAAAAGATGCACTTAAATTTGGAGCATTCATAGATTAGTCTATACTTTCTTTCATAGAGCAGTATATTACATGTAGCATTTCAAAATACAATGAGGAAAAAGCCTAAAGCAGCAAGTACTGGGTTTCGAACCACAAGATGTGGAAAGTACTGTTGGCGGAAATACAGAGCAAAAGGAATATTTTACACAGAATGCTTTGGATTTCCAAGTCCCATTATTTCAAAAGGAAGAGTCAACAGTTTTATGCTTGCAGTGAGACATACACTTACTTGTAAAGTACCAAAAAATACCTACAACCTCAGGAGAACAGAGGCTTCAAACATTAATGGCTACAGTACTCTCATTTTGAAAATGTGGAATGTCAATATGGATATTCAATTTGTGGCAAACAACTATGTAGCTGTTGCTTGTTATGGTATTTCATACATAGCAAAATCTGAGAAGACAGACGGAAGATGTGTGGAAAGAAAGCTCTGCTGAAAAGTGTCTAACATAGAAATTGTTCAGTTTTAAGATGCTTTCACATAGGGACAGTGGATCCTATGAATGTTGCGATTGAGTTCTGCCAGTTTATATTCTAAGTCAAAAGGAATTATTTGGTTGAGTATAGGCCTAGCATCAACTCGAAACAGTTTTAAAATCTCTTTCAGAAATTCAACATCTTGCCGAATTTGAGCCAGATTGTAAAAACAAACATGTTGGATAATTAAGGGCCCATTAGAATGGGGGGCGGATCCAGACGTAAAACGGGACCGCCAGCCATAAGGGCAGCGGTCCCGTGGGGCCATTAGGATGCTCTCGCCACACGGGCGGGCGCATCCCGCATTTTTAACATTGCAGCGGGCGCTGCTTTAAGCACCGCCGGCCGCAATGCTAAAAATGCACGTCGCGCACTTCAATGCACAACGTGGCAGGCACCGCTGTACATTGAAGTGCAGGGGGGGTACCCCCCATGTGCGCCCCCCCACCTCCCAGATTCCTTGGGGGCCTGCAACAGGCCCCCGCAGGAGATTCCCGCATGCGTTGCCGCCACAGAAAAGCATGTTCCCGCTGCCTTCCTAATATGGATGGCGGGGTCTAACAGACACCACCACCATAAAGAACCCTTTTCCGCCTGGTCGACATGTCGACCGGGCGGAAAAGCGGCGGACGGTGGTCCCCCCCAGCCATGTACTATGGCGGGGGGAAATGGTTGGCGGGCGGGGAAGGATGTCGGGCGGATCGCCACCGCCCTCATGGTTGTGGCGATCTGCCCGACATCCTAATGGGGCCCTTACTATCTAAAAAGGAGTACAACTCCTGAAAATCTATTTGAAGTACCTCAGTACTATATATATAGAAACAATGTGGCATAAAATGTAGATGAAGGTAAATTTGCAGTAGGTGGTTGCAATGGGTATTTGGTGCGACATAGCAAAGGCAGTCTAGTTAACCATAGAGAACGGAGTTGCCAGACTGCTGAAAAACGTTTCATTTAGCACTTTTGCAGCTGTTTAAGCCATGGCGCTGTGAAACTGAGTTACTAGGAGAGTTTGGCTGCTATGAAGACTCTTTCAATGCTGCAAAGGATGGGATTGAGTGCTCAATATTTGCAAACTACTTGAAAATGTTGAATGATGAACAGGATGATACAATTGCTGCTCAGGTGGCTTAGGAGAGTTCACTAAGTAGCTGAAAATGTAGCTTCATAAAGTAAGGATCCACTTGAACAGCCAATAATTGAAAATGAAGCTGCTATTGCAATGAATGAGGTGGGCACTGTAATGGAGCAAGAAAGACAGGAAACTATTGATTTGGTAGATTTAGTTGCACAACTAAATGATGAGCAAGTGCAAATATATATGGAGGCGAAAGCTACAGTTGATCATGGATTGTTTAATTACAAGAAAGAGTGTGCCTGCTCAACATTTAAACCTATAATGTTGTATGGCAGCATTCGTAGGTGGTGGCAGCTCCTACGGGACCCGCTTGAGCACTGGGGGCAGACTGCGAGGCACTTGTGGTTGTGTTGACTCTTCTGTTCCTTGCCTGATCGCCACTTGTTTTATCTTTTTAAAAACCATTCTTACTTTTAACTCTTGTAATTTTTTAACTGAGACCTGTGGATAGCCTTTTGATTTTGCAATCACTCACCTGTGTTAGGAGGTGTGCTCCCCCTGCCTCATTCCACCACGGCTGTTGTGCCGTTTGAGTGGAGGCCAGGGCGCCATCTTGGGTGAGTTCCGGATCCCGGCGGGCCCGTAGGCTGCGGTCTAGCTGGGGAAGGGGCTTGGCTATTTATTGCACATGGCTATCCGGACGCGCAGAGCGGGCGCGCCGCCGGCCGCTGAAGGCGCGCCAAAGGCAAGCCGGTCTGTGCCCGTCCGCGCCCCGAAAGCGACCAGCGCCAGCCACTCTGGTCGGATTGTGCCCGATCTGGCCAACAGGAAGATTATTTACTCCTGCGATGCTCTCCTAAAGTTGAGGGGCTCTAGCTGTGATGTTGGTAGGCAGTGGGATGTCCTGGACAATCTTTTAAGGACATGCACGGTTTGGAAATTCTGCTTTCCTACCCAGCTGCTCAATCCCTCTCCCTTGGTCTCTGGGGAACCTAGGATTCAGGCAGCACTCATTAACGCGCGCTCAATGGTTAAGCATGCACCTGACATCTTTGAGCTTTTATCGGATGCCAAACTGGACATCCTTTTCATTACAGAACTTGGCTCAATGAGTCTTGTGCTCCGGTAGTGGAGCTCTCAATTCCTAGGGGCTACAAAATTGACAGGGGCGATCAGGGATCCGGGAGAGGGGGGGGGGGGGGGACGGCGGTAGTGTTTAGGGATTCATGGTCATTCACTATTGAAGCTATAGGGGATTGGGCGGAGGGGGAAGCCCTGGATTTTACCTTCACCATCTCCCCTCACTTTACACTGGATGGGACTCTGGTCTATCGTCCGCCAGGTCCTTCCGGAGCTTTTCTCAAGGCGTTTGATGATATTATTATCCCTCGTGCCCTCCGCTACCCCAAATTTCTCCTTTTAGGGGATTTTAATATACATCTGGATACCCCATCCGATCCCGAGGCGAGGGTTCTCTTGGATTCCCTGGGCCTCGCTCAGCTGACTCAACATGTGATGCTACCATCCCATGTGGGCGGCCATCTCATTGACTTGGTCTGCTCCAACTTCCCCATCCAAGTCGATGATCCTGAGCCTGTAACGTGGTCCGACCATTACCTGATCAGGTTTTCCTGGTCGTATGGCTCTTAGAAATCCTGTCCCATCTCCCGCTCCACAATCCAGGAAGATTAATCTCCCAGCCCTCACTATGGCCTTACGCCAGTCTCGTCCGACTCCTGCCTCGGATTTAGAAGGGGCAGTGGACAACTGTGATTACTGGATCAGTCAGGGGGTCAAGGCCAGCTCCAAAGCTAACAGTGATAACAATCGGCGCTCCCTCCCCTTGCAGCCCTGGTATTCCACTAAGCTCAGGGACTTAAAACTAGGGGGCAGGAGACTGGAGCAATGCTGGCGCCAGAAATATTGTATGTCAGCAAAGACGACCCTGCGCTTAGCACGGAGAGAGTACTATATGGCCATTAGGAAGGCTAAAAGCGACTATTTTGCTATTGTCCGGAGCTTTCTACCTACTTGTGCAGAACAAAGATCGCTAGCAGTATCCCAACAATGGTGTGAGGATCTATCCACCTTTTTTGTCGACAAGATACTGAAGATTCAGGATAGTGTTGGCCCACTTTTCAGAACTGTGGAGACCCCTGCCCCCGAGACCTCCCTTATCTTGTGTGTGATCTCAGCCCGGCTCACCTCATTTCTGCCCACTACCGAGTCAGACATTCGAGCCATTCTTGGCTCTCTTAAGTCTGGCTCTCCCTCAGACCCTTGTCCGGCTCAGGTACTAGCTGGTGTAGCCGAGGAGGTTTGTCCAGTGGTAGTGGACATTGTTAATCTTTCCCTTCAGATCGCCTCGATGCTGGCCCAATGGAAACAGGCTAAATTGCTACCCCTCCTGAAGAAACCCTCACTGGACCCTTTGCTCCCTGCCAACTACCGGCCTATCTCGCTCTTACCAGCTTTGGCCAAAGTCTGCGAGAAGGTGGCTTTTCGGCAGCTGGAGACGTTTGTGGAAGCATCAGGTGCTCTCCACCCTGCTCAGTCGGGGTTTAGGTCTGCCTACAGCACGGAGACTGCTCTGGTGGAGATGTCAGAGGCTATCAGAGAGTGTCTTGACGGGGGAGGCAGGGCGACCCTGATTTTACTTGACCTCTCTGCCGCCTTCGACACGGTGCCCCACCAGTTGCTCTTGGCCAGGCTATCTACGATCGGGATCTCGGGCTTGGTCTGGAAATGGGTTAAATCCTTTTTGGATTCCCGCTCGCAGCAGGTCTGTATGGCTCCATGTGCTTCCTCTGCAGGAACCTTGCAACAGGGGTTCCGCAGGGCTCCACCCTGAGTCCTCTGCTATTTAATATATATTTAACCCCTTTGGTTTATCTGGCAGAGGAGCTGGGAGCAAAAGTTATAGCGTATGCTGACGACACTCAGTTGCTATTTACTTGGAGTGTCTTGGACCTGGACACAGACACCGCCCAGATGTGCATAGTATCAGTATTTCAGAGGTCCTCCTGTACAGCCAGTTTCCTTTGGACTTCAGAAACCGCCTATGGCCACCAAACTTCCCCAGCGAGTGGGCCTGCTAAAAATCTGGGGCTATGGTTTAGCAAGGACCTGCGATTTAGCGACCATGTAAAAAAAAAACTGACAGGAGTCTGCTTTGGTACCATCAAAGCACTCAGAAATGTTTTCCCGTTGCTCCCGTGAGTGGCCAAAGAGACGATCACACGTGCCTTGATTTTGTCGAGGCTGGATTATCCAAAAAGGAAGAGAGGGGCTCTATTTGGACTACAAAGGGAATGGAGCACCCTTGTCAGAGGCTGGATTATGCCAATGCTTTGTTCATAGGCATGCCTCGCTATCTTCTGCGCAAACTCCAAAATATACAGAGTGCCGTGGCAAGACTCCTCTTTAAAGCCTCAAGGAGATCCAGCGCGCGGCAATACCTACGGGAACTGCTCTGGCTGCCTGTGGCTCAGTGAGTGCAGTTCAAAGCAATTACTCTGGCTCACCGGGCCCTCCATGGACATGGTCCCACCTAACTCAGGAAGCGCTTTGCCTTCTATGTTCCGAACCGACCTCTGCGATCTGCCTCTCTTTGCCGGATGATCATCCCGCGTTTCCTCAGAATTCTTTTGGGAGGCCAGTCACTTTCGGTCAAAGCTGCTGAGGCCTGGAATGCGCTCCCTCCTGATCTTCAACTTATACAAGAGTTCCAACTCTTTAAAAAGCATCTAAAAACACATCTGTTGAGTAAGACCATCTCATCTGACTCCCGCCTCTACCCCAGCTCTCCTCCGCGCCAGGACACTCGAGAGTATTAGTGTGCGTTACAAATCCACTATAACATAACATATAACATGGCAGAGGTCAAGCTGGCACTGGTAAACGTCTCTTAATACAAGTTCTTACTGCTTTTCTACAAAGGACTACAGATTGCAACTTATCATGCACAGCACCTACTTGATTAGCTGCACACAGTATCAAAGGTATTACTTTGCATCAACTTTTGACGCTGCCTATGGAACATGACAACAAACTGGAACACCAAAATCTGGTGAAGCTTGAAATGAAGTGTCAAGAGTGTTAAAAAAGTAGAACATTGTAATCATTGATGAGGTGAGCATGGTTTCAAACTTAATGCTTGCCTTTGTGCATTTGAAAATGCAAGAGGTTCTGAGAATGGATTATGATGTCCTATTTGGAGGAAAACATTTGATTGTTTTTCAATATCTACTGCAACTTAATCCCATGAAGGGTCAGGTTGTGTTCAAAACACTGCTGCATGATAAAACTAGGAATTCTTTGGTAAGCATTGGAAATGTGAATATTTGGTTACATTTCGAATACAAAGAATTAATCGGGAATATGCTGCAAGCTTCCGATATAGAACATGGTAATAGTTTGAAAGATTAGAGTAGTTGCTCTATCAAAAGAGGTAAGGTGTGTTTTACAAAGTCTTCTTAAAAAAAACTTGATCCAACAATGAAGACCGCAGCAGAACCAATGTTCAGTATTATACACGATAGTAAACATATTGGGTGCCTAATGCCTCCATTGGAGGAATGTGCATGTTTCAACATTGATTTGCTGGAATTGGAGGAAGAAGAAATGTTGAAACTGAAGGCAATAGAGAAAATGGAACATCAGGGTGTCACTGCATTTCTAAATGAAAAGTTACAAGCAAAACTAGATTAATTAGTAAAATCTGCTTCAAGAACTGCAGGATTGGAGAAACGTGTATGTCTATGAAAAAACTGTAGGGTGATTTTACGTTGAAATTTAAATGTTAAACAAGGTTTGGGTAATGGTGCTAGGGGTAAAGTGGTTTGTTTTATTAATTTACCTCATAAGAATGAGATGGAATACCTTGTGATTAAAGTTAATCAGATTGACAATGCAAAGCAAATTGGACAATGTTTTTTGCTTGTGAAAGATGTATATGTTTGCCGGTTTCTAGTTTGTCTACAATATGCTGCTATTATTCACAAATCACAAGGTTTAAGTTTAGATGCAGCATTTATTGATATTGGTATTACAGTGTTTAAGGAAGGTATCTCATTAGTATATTTGTCTCGAGTTAGGACACTGGCTTGTACCTCTTTGCATGTGATGAGAGCAGAGTAAACGCAAACTCAAGTTGCGTTAAAGAATACAACCAATTAAGAAGTCTGTATTGTCCTCATTTAGGACTGTACCCAGTTTATGAGAAACGTTCCATCTGTTCAAAGTGGAAAGTTTCGAACCAGTGTTGTGATCCTTTTGCAAGAAAGGAAATGAAAAAGAAGAAGGAAGTTAAGAAACAAAAAATCAAGTGGAGATATTGTTGGTTACCAATTGCCAAACCCCTCTGGTGTGAGCAGCTGCACTAATCTTATGTAAACATACTGTTTGCATTACCTAGTGTTGTAGATGTAATTCAAGAGAAACAATAGAACGTATTGTGTTCTGCACGATGTGTTTTGTTGCAATGTCTGCGTAGAGACAGAACTAAAACACATTGTGCATCAGGGATGCGAGACATTGTAGATATATGTAGTGGATCTGTGCAGTTTACTCAAAATACTCAAGAGGATGCACAGGAGTTTATAATGGTGATGTTTTGTGTTTTAGATGAAGACAAGATGCCTGTTAATGAGTTGTATGGACTTAGTTACTTGTGGCTCTATGAATGTGACAATTACTCATACACATCATCTACACACCGACCGTCCTGACCCGTGCAGAAGCGGTCGCTCCCCTCACTCCCTCTCTTCCCTGGTATCGTAGCGCTATTCCACTGCTGCTTGCTTTGTGCCTTAAAATTGTCTGTGCTTCCACTGCTGCTTGGGCTCTGTGCCTTGAAATTATTTGTGCTTTGTACTTTAATTAATTTTGCTCAGAACGCTCGACTGCTGGGTTTTGTAATTTCATAGCGTGTAACATTGCTCGACTGCTGCTGGGTATCGTAGCACTTGATCACTGCCGTTTGTAGCTTAATATTAGTCATAGCGCTCCATTGCTCGCCCCAACCTCACCCTGCTTCGTTTTGTTTTCATTGCTGCCATTTTGTTGCTGTGCCGTCCCTCCACCCCGCTCCCGCCTCCCAGCTGACCCTCCCTCGCTCCGCCCCCCCACTTTCCACTTATGTCTGAACAGCCTTCGCGCAGCGGACGCGCCCCATGCGTGCCGAAGGTGCGCCAAAGGTAAGCCCGTCTGCGCCCATCCGCGCCCAGCGCCATACCCCCTGGCCCCCGCAACATCCACTCCACCCGCATTACGTACGATGCCACTACCCTCTCAGCACTCAACCCCGGTCGTCTTCTAGACTGCTACCAGGCTGCCCCAGTACACTCCCATGGACCCTTCACCTGCCACTCCTGCAAATTTGACTGCATCAAGACCCATACTAAATCTACAATCCCCAAACAAAGCTCCGACACGAATCACCTGAACTGCATCCTGCTCAACACCCGCTCGGTCCACTGTCACGCCATTGAACTCTGGAACTTACTCAACACTACATCGCCGGATGTCGCCTTTCTCACAGAAACGTGGATGAACGCCTCATCAACACCCGACATCGCAATAGCCATCCCTGTCGGCTACAAGATTATCCGTAAGGACCGCATCAACCAAACAGGAGGAGGCATCGCCATTCTACATAAGAACACCATCCGCATCACGACCAGTTCCGACGAGCACCTAGCAGCCGCCGAACACCTGCACTTCCAGATCCACACCGACCCCAAGACCACACTCAGAGGCACCCTCATCTACAGGCCACCAGGACCCCGCACACAAATCAGCGAAGACATCACTGACTTCATCGGCCCACACGCCCTCCCCTCCAAGGATTACATCCTCCTTGGGGACCTCAACTTCCACCTGGAAAAGAACAACGACAGCAACACCACCACCCTTTTGGACAACCTCTCAAATCTTGGACTCAAACAACTTGTTGACACCCCCACCCACCGTGCCGGGCACACGCTCGACCCAATCTTCACCTCCAGCAAGCACATCTCCTTCAATCACACCACAGCTCTCCATTGGACAGACCACAGATGCGTTCACTTTAACTACAAAAAGACTACAACCCATAACCACCCACAACCAATCCCCCGTAGAAAATGGAACAAAATTACCACCGACCAGCTCTTCACATCGCTTCACCAAAACCCTCCTGCAAAATCATCAGACCCAAACCTCGCAGCTACCAACCTCACACAATGGATCACCCACAGCGCTAACGAATTAGCACCCTTGAAAAAAAATCAAATCAAGCAAGGAAGCAAGAAAGCCCCCTGGTTCAACGATAAACTTAAGAAGTCCAAGAAGACCTGCCGCACCCTCGAGAAAGCCTGGAGAAAAAACCCAACCACTGAAAACCTAGCCACCTTCAAGAACGCCACCCGCAAACACCACCAACTGATCCGATCCACCAAGAAAGCAGCATTCAAGGATCGACTCGACAACAACGCCCACAACAGCAAGGAACTATTCAACATCGTCAAGGAATTCACCAACCCCACCGCCGGCACCAACGACATCACTCCCTCCCAAGACCTCTGCAACTCCCTAGCCTCATTCCTTCACAACAAAATCGCGGACATACACAACCGCTTCGAAAACCAGCCCGAAGGCCAGTCCACCCCACCCACATCTGAAATAAAACACCCCCCCAACAACCTTTGCGCCTGGAACCAAGTCAACCACTGAAGACACCATCCGCCTGATGAACTCCATCCACTCAGGTTCACCAACCGACCCATGTCCCCACCACATTTTCAACAAAGCAGACTCCATTATCGCACCCCATCTTCGAGACGTCATCAACTGCTCCCTCAATTCCGCTACCTTCCCGGAAAGCTGGAAACATGCCGAACTCAGCGCCCTCCTGAAGAAACCCACATCAGACCCCACTGAACTTAAGAACTACCGCCCCATCTCGCTCCTCCCATTCCCCGCCAAAGTCATTGAGAAAGCCGTCAACAGTCAACTCGCCGCCTTCCTCGAATCCAACAAATGCCTCGACCCATCACAGTCTGGGTTCCGAGCCAAACACAGCACCGAGACCGCCCTCATCGCAGCAACAGACGACATTCGAACACTACTGGACAACGGAGAAACAGCCGCCCTCATCCTACTTGACCTCTCCGCAGCTTTCGACACAGTCTACAACGCCTCAGCAACGTCGGAATACAAGGAAAAGCATTGGACTGGATCATCTCGTTCCTCAAAGGAAGAACGCAGAGAGTCCGTCTACCCCCTTTCAGATCAGAGGCCACCAAAGTCATCTGCGGCGTACCACAAGGTTCTTCACTCAGTCCCACCCTCTTCAACGTTTACATGAGTCCCCCTCGCCTCCATCGCGCGCCAACATAACCTCAACATCATCTCCTACGCAGACGATACCCAGCTGATCCTCTCCCTCACCACAGACCCAAACACCGCCAAAACCAACCTACACGAAGGGATGAAAGAAGTAGCCGAGTGGATGAAGAACAGCCGTCTAAAACTGAACTCGGACAAAACTGAAGTCCTCATCTTAGGATCATCCCCCTCCGCTTGGGATGACTCATGGTGGCCACCGGCCCTGGGAAACGCACCCACACCTACGGACCATGCACGTAACCTGGGCTTCATCCTGGACTCCTCCCTCTCGATGACCAGACAAGTCAACGCCGTCTCATCATCATGCTTCAACATCCTACATATGCTCAAAAAAATCTTCCGTTGGATCCCCTCCGAAACAAGAAAGACGGTCACCCACGCACTGGTCACAAGCCGACTGAACTACGGAAACACCCTTTACGCCGGAACCACAGCCAAACTACAGAAAAAACTCCAACGCATCCAAAACGCCTCAGCCAGACTCATACTAGACGTCCCCCGCCAAGCTCACATCTCCAGTCACCTCAAAGACCTCCACTGGCTCCCCGTCAACAAGAGAATAACGTTCCGTCTCCTCACCCACGCACACAAAGCACTCTACGACCTAGGACCCGAATGCCTCAACACGCGCCTGTCCTTTGACACCCCCACCCGCCAACTTCGATCGTCCAACCAAGCCCTCGCCGCAATCCCACGCATCCATAAATCCACCATGGGGGGAAGATCCTTCTCCTACTTAGCGGCCAAAACCTGGAATTCTCTCCCCACCCACCTCCGCCTCACTCAGAACCACCTCTCCTTCAGAAAACAACTAAAAACATGGATATTCGACATGTAATTACCCCCCTCCACAAGCGCCTTGAGACCCTCTGGGTGAGTGGTGCGCTATATAAATGCAGAACTTGAACTTGAACACAAATAGAATAGGAGCAGTTTATTTAACATTACCAGATTCCAAAAGTGTGACTTTTGAGAAATTAAGGGGAAAAGCTACACAAAATAATGTATGTCCAAATTGTCCTACAGATGTTCTGTTGACTGTACGTGTAGCAAGAACTGGCAAGTATGTAATTTTAATGGTATAACAATGCAGGGCAGATGGCAGTAAATTAAATACTGTGATAACTAAATTTAAAGCAGGACAAATATGTCTGATAAAACATACACTACCATCGCTATCATTTTTCATGAAGTAGTTAGTATTAAATCTAGTCATTACACTATCTATCTAACAAGTAGATGTGGGTGGACAGAACATAATGATAGTAACCTTAAATGCAGGCAAAGATTGTCTCGGAAGTTACCAAATTCCTATCTTTTGTTTTTACAACCAAAGTTCTAAGAAGGATGACAGTTGTAAAAGTGGAATAGTTGAATTATTGTAGATGCATTTTCAAGATTTAGGACATCTTATAGCCTTCCAAGGGTGATGCCTTTATAAGGCTTTGCCTATACTGGTGTACCTTATATATCTAGTAGTGCTACTGTGGCACTTCTAATTATGAAGTTCCCATTTTCATAATGTTTCTTTGTATTAGTGCTGCAAGTTTAGATGAAATGATAGTGTGTGGGGGCGTGGCCAGGCAAGATGGCTGGGTGGACGTGATCCATACCAGCTCTGGAGCCCCTTAATTGTCGGACACAGCTAAACCACAGCTAGAGGACCAAACTTTACCAGAAAAGGTCCGGAAAGGCTTAGCGCCGCCGTCGAGAGCCCGGGAGTGCAAACCCAGCATGCTTTTGAGGAGGAATCAATTAATTTATGAGGCAGCCCGGAGTGGACTTTGGGTCCAAGATGGCGCCAACGTCCTTATCCACGCTGACCCCGGAGAAAGAATAAGACCGCGTGGCTTATACAAGACCCAAACAACGAGCGGAGGGGAAGGAAACCAATCGGCAGGTGATGCGCAGAGGGGAAGGTTAGCGCAGAGGGGAAGGTCAGAGCGGAAATAGATCCCCCTCCGCGACAAAGTGCCCATGCGGTCAGAGGGGTGCGGGGCCACGGAGCAGAGTTTCTAGTCAATGTGGCCCCCTACCTGCTCCGACACGCTAAGGAGGTGAGCGGGGTCTGGTGAATGCGGCAGAGTGGTGCACTTGGCGGCCTGAGGGGAGCTCTCTCCTCTGAGTTGCACCACATCGGGGATGAGAGCATGTGGGCGCTACGCTGGGCTGATGGTTGGAAGTAGCGCCTGACCTCAAGATGGCGCCTGAACTGGGATCTCACTAAGGATAGGGGACAATACCTAAACCAGTAACTGGAATGTGGCGGACAGAAATTAAAAAACAAAGATCTGAAGCATTTCACCCCTGAGTTAAAAGTGAAAAGACTGCCACACAAAGTGCTGCCCCACACAGAGCCACATCACATGCCTGACCCTAAGATGGCTGCCGCAGGCTGAATTCTGTGAGAATCACTATTGATCCGGCTCTCAGCTGGTAGAAGGCCACTACACAGCAATAGCCTCAACAAAGGGGCCGCAAATCAGAGGGGGTGTTGCCCGCCCAAGTGAGCAAGGCCTTCAACACTGCCCATGTGTCACCGAAAAAGGCAGCAAATAAGTTCTCTAACTTCTTCACACCAACAGAGAGGAGAAAACCCCACAATGAAGGGAGGCAGGCAAGCACGATGGCTCTCACCAGAGAGGACGTAGTGGCCTCACTCAGGGACTTTATATCCGAACTATGTGCTGAAATCAAGCAAGACCTGTGGACCTCTATCGACCAGCTAAAGGCCGACCTCACCGAACGCATGTCTGCCCTCCAGCAAGATGTGGATGTTGTGGAATCCAGGGTCCTGGAGATAGAGGACCAGACATAAGAGTTGGACACTTGCACCCTTAGGCTGCAGGAAAAACAACAGGATCTCCAGTTGTAACTCCAACAGGTGCTCCTGAAGGCGGAAGACATAGAAAACAGGTCCCGAAGGGAGAACATTCGAATAAGAGACCTAGAGGAGGGCTCGGAGGGGTCAGATTCGGAGGCCTTGGAGGGGCTCTTTGCCAAGAATTTGAGCCCGCGCCAGATGAAGATCAAGATTGACAAGGCACATGTAGTAGACAAGATAAGAAAAACGCTTGAGCCTCTTCACAATCAGGTAAGGATGTATTCATGGAGCATAGACGTACTCCTCACCAGCTGACCAGACACCAACTGACAAGTCTGGAATCAGCTTGGCTCAGAGATCAACATACAGAACATTGGTAGTATTCTAGAAGGTAAGTGGGAAAGGACACTAAGGAAGGGCTGTACAAGATGACCTTATAGAAGAAGAACAAGTTTACAACACATCTTCTCCCCTTAGAATGAAGAACAAAACTTACAATTGATAATATCATTGTGAAACATTAGCTAAATAGTAATTCAAGTAAATAGGTGGTCTACGAGATCCCAGGCTTCTGGCTTCATTTGATACTGGAACATTTACAGAAACTTCACCTTGAACAGATGAGAGATTAGACTGAAGTGCAAGATCTTGAGCCTGTACATCCATGTACTCACAAGCATCACCACCACCTTCTTCCCTTACATCTGGAGGCGAAGTGACTTCTTCAGAAGTAGATGGCATGTATCCATAGTTGGACAGAGAAGAATCACTAATCTCAGGAATTAGATCACTAGAACAAGAAGACCTGCGGTATACCACTACTCTGCGAAAATTCTATTTTTCACCATACTCCAGAACAAAATAATGAGGAAAAACTTGTTTAACTAAATAGGGGCCTCTGAATTTAGAAAGCCCTTTTGTGACTCTCCCTGGTTTGACTAACAAGATCACCAGGAAAATTAGAATAGGAAGAACGAACATGAGACTCTGAATCGCCACTTTTGACAACACAATCTTTTATCCAAGAAGGTGCAAGCTTAGTTCGAGGTAATCTTCCACGCATGAGTTCAAAAAGAGACTTACCGCCTTGTTTATGAGCAGTGGTTCGATATGCCCACACCATCTCCTGAACTACCTCATCTGCAAAACCACCAGAAGTGCACGTCATTTGAATGATCCCTTTGACAACTCTGTTAGCTCTCCCACAAACACCATTCCCTTGAGGATTATAAAGAGAAGTGCGATGGGTCACACCACAACTAAACAAAAACATACGCATTTTGTTGGACGTAAGTTGAGTTCCATTATCAGTAATCAAAACTGAGGGATACCCTTTATCATGAAATAGATCTTTCAAAAATAGGATGGTACAATCAGTGGTAATTTTTTAACAAACTTAACAGTAAGCCATTTTGAAAACATGTCAACCACAACAATGGCAAAACATTGCATAGAGGGTAATTCATCCATTGGTCCTATAAAATCAAGACACACACTATGCCAAGGCTGATTCGGAGTGACAATGTGACTCGAATCTGAGGTAGCAGCGACTAAGTCTCTTTTCATCCTCTTTACAAACAGAACAATTTTCTACCCAAGACGTTACTTGTGCATCCATAGCTGGCCACCAAAATCAGCTTTAAGTCTGCGCTGTGTGAAAGTTTGTCCTAAATGCCCTTCGTGAGCAAGCTTTAACAATTTTGGCCTCAAACTCAATGGTGGAATTTGTCTATCATCGCTCATGAAAATAATTTTACCATAAACAGAAAGCTCATCTAAGACTTTAATAACAGGGCGAACAGGCGGCAGAACACAACTCTCACGTCTTGTGCCCAATTTGATGAGTTCTAGAACTTTACTGAGAACTACATCATCACGCATGGCACTGCACCATTCGTCTTTGGTAAATGTACCAACACTCAAGGCCATAACATCTTGAATAAAAGCCATAGCTCCCTCGTCTTGAATATCAGAACAATCACCTTTAGCATCTTCACTTTTTAAAGAAAGTCTAAATAGGCAATCCGCCTGTACATTGCACCATTCTTGTATATAAGAAATATACTGATATTCTTGCAACTTTGAAGCAAGTTTTGCTAATCTAGGATAATCCTTGCCAGCACCACCTGCGGATAAAACCCGAACCAAAGGTTTGTGATCAGTCTTCAGTTGAAACGTGGTACCCCACAAGTATGCCCTGAAGTATTTTACACCCCTGGCAGCAGCTAGAGCCTCTTTTTTCATCACCAAATAGTTCTGCTCAGATTGAGAAAGAGTGCGACAGGCAAAAGCAATTGTTCTATCACCATCGGGCTATTTCTGTAGGAGTACAGCACCCAAACCGGTGGCACTCGCATCCACCATTAATACAGAAGTACGTTTAATGTCAAGGGAGTCAAAACTTTTGCTTCACACAATTATTTCTTGATGGCATTGAAACAAGCTGTAGGACTATCATTCCAAGAAAACTTAGTGCCTTTTTTTAAGTAAAAGTCTCAATGTAAATGTTTATCTGAGAAGTTCTTCACAAACTTAGAATAGAACTCTATGAGACCCATAAAATAACGCAATTGGTCCTTGTCGGAGGGACCCCGAGCCAACTGCATGGCCTCCAAAAGATTTTTCTTAGGTTTGACACCTTTGGCTGAGATCTTATAACCTAGGTATTCTAAATGTTGAACAAGAAAAGCACTTTTATTTTTACGTAGGGTCAAGCCCGCTTCTTCAATTCTATGCAAAACAGATTTAAGAACTTGGTTATGATCAGCAATGGTATCACCAAAGACTAGGATATCGTCTTGAAAAAACACTACTTTTTTGATTTCTTTAAAAATCTCTGTTACCATACGCTGAAAAACACTAGGAGCTGAAATGAGTCCAAAAGGGAGCCTATTAAACTGAAATGTACCCTCCGTAGTTATGAACGCGGTCAGGTGTTTAGACTCATCATGCAGATGAATACACACTTTTAAGATCTAATTTTGTGAAGAACTTCGCACCTTTCAAAGTGGATATCACCTCTCAGATATTTGGGAGGGGAAAAGTGTCTGCTGCTTTGTTGAGTGATCTTAAGTCCACACAGAATCTAATCTTGCCATCTGCCTTCTGTATCATAACAACCGGAGACACCCATGTGGAGGCCTCCACGGGCTTGATAATACCCCCTTGTAGGATTTCATTTATAAGATTTTTAACTTCTTCTCTAACAGCAAGAGGAACTCTTCTCACTCTGTGTTGAACAGGGACAGCACCTTTGTGTAACTGAATCTTATGTACATATCCTTTTAATTCTCCCAACTCATCCCTGAAAACTCTTGTTACATCTTGTAAAATATCGAGTGTAATGTCATCAATAACCATAACTTGGTTAACTATAATATGGGGTTAACTATAATATATGTCATATTGATGGATCCATCCAAGAATTGGTGGTCCATCAACTGAAACATAAACTTTACCTTTGGTAGACCTATTCATAAAGGAAATGTCAGAATCAAAACATCCCAGTAAATCTATATTTTCACCCTGATAACCAGTAGGAGAAATATCACTAGATTGACTATGCTCAGACGTGAGTCCCTTGCTCACTTTGCCACTGGATTCAAGCAAGCCGAGCTGAAGACGGCTGGAATGCCAGAAACCGGTCCTCGGAAGCTTGTTTCCGGTCCAGGGAAGACAAGGCTTGGCAGTTCGGGCTGGACTGTTTCCATGAGGTACAGGGTCAGACTGATTTGCATATAGCCATGTCTGAACTGGGGTGGCAGAGTGGGCTAAAGAATGGTGATGGATTAAACCCAGATCTTTTGACTGGGTGTGAGTGTTTGATTGATTCAGATGCTCCGTCCATCACCCCCCCCTTTTGTACCGCTTTGTTCGCCCTTAGTGTGGCAGGGTATGCTCAGACGTGAGTCCCTTGTTCACTTGGCCACTGGATGCAAGATAGCCTGGCTGATGAGGATTATGAATCCGAAACCGGTCCCAGGATGCTTGTTTCCGGTCCAGGGAAGACATGGCTTGGCAGTTCGGGCTGGACTGTTCCCACGAGGCACAGGGTCAGACTGATTTGCATATAGCCATGTCTGAACTGGGGTGGCTGAGTGAACTAAAGAATGGTGATGGATTAAACCCAGATCAGTTGACTGGGGGTGAGTGTTTGATTTGTTCAAGCGCTCCGTTCATCATCCCCTTTTGTATCGCTTTGTTCGCCCTAAGTGTGGCAGGGTATGCTCAGACGTGAGTCCCTTGTTCACTTGGCCACTGGATTCAAGATAGCCTGGCTGATGAGGATTATGAATCCGAAACCGGTCCCAGGATGCTTGTTTCCGGTCCAGGGAAGACATGGCTTGGCAGTTCGGGCTGGACTGTTCCCACGAGGCACAGGGTCAGACTGATTTGCATATAGCCATGTCTGAACTGGGGTGGCTGAGTGAACTAAAGAATGGTGATGGATTAAACCCAGATCAGTTGACTGGGGGTGAGTGTTTGATTTGTTCAAGCGCTCCGTTCATCATCCCCTTTTGTATCGCGTAGTTTATATGCAAGTAATTGTTTGTAAAGTTAAACTGACACCACCATAAAAATGTTATGCATAAGGGAGAAAGGAAAAGAAATAAAAATAAGAAAAATGTGGTTACATTACAACACTTAAGGAAACAAAATAATTATGCGGAGTGTATTCCCTTGTAACAAAAACACTCAAAGCTATACACTTCGAATGAATTGTAACACAGTTCTTAACAACAGTAGAATGATGTTAATCAAAGATGAATTTGTAAGTGCTGAGCTTATTTCAGTTTCCAATTACTCTTGTTATTGTAAAACAAAGATGAAGTACGAAGTGATGATCTTATTGCAGTTTATAATACCCTTGTTGCAAATTTCACAGTCAAAGGTAAAACAATGTTAATAATGAATTGGTGAGCGTATCACCGTATGTAGTTCCGCTCGTAGGCTTCTGTTTCTGTCATTGTAATTAACGATTAATTAACGATATCCACTTTACCCAAGATGGCCGCTGGACTTTGAATATACATGTCAATACGCAAGGCAGGGGGAGCTTTAACAATACCAAAGCTCTAACTGTGAGAATACAGTTCCAAATGCCGCACTTGAATGAAGGGAGTCTTCGCGCCAGGCAGCGGCAAAGAACTGTAGTGTCCCCGTAACTTTTGTTACAATAGAAACTAAAATACACAGGAAAGAAGCTACAAGATGGCTTCCTGACGTTGCGTTGCGAGGTTTCATGTAGTTTGGCGACTCACTGCCTAGCAACGTCGAAGTTTCGAGGAGCAGCGCGTGTAACACAGCAGGCGCGCACTGCTTAGCAACGAGAACGTCTCGAGGGACAGTGCGTGGAGCACAGCGGGTCCGTTTTAACTCATGGTATCCCCGCTGACGTCATCTTCTTCTGAACTTCTCCACAAAATTCGTTTTCAATTCTGCCAAAATGGGATCGCAGTGCAGGAGTGCTTGAGATTACTCTGCACACCGTAGATTCTTGTTTGGGAGGAGCCGCTCGTTCGGGAGACGCAGGAAGACGTCTGCTCTGTTGGAGGCTCAAGCTCTTGTATGGCCAGCACCAGGAATCGTCTCCAAATTGTAGTAGACAAGATAAGAACAACGCTGGAGCCTCTTCACAATCAGGTACGGATTTATTCATGGAACATAGATGAGACGTACTCCTCACCAGCTGACCAGACACCAACTGACAAGTCTGGAATCAGGTTGGCTCAGTGATCAACATACAGAACATGGGTAGTATTCTAGAAGGTAAGTGGGAAAGGACACACAGGAAGGGCTGTACAAGATGACCTTATAGAAGAAGAACAAGTTTACAACAGCACGCCACGTGGCGAACCAGCAGCTCAAACCGATAACAACTAAACTCTGAGAAGACAACATATGTTACAGTGGACTTTCCCCTTCTGGCTTGCCTTTGAACACAATACCAAATTTCAGCACATCTCTGACCTAGAGGAGGGCCTCTGCATTTTAGGTCTCCCTTTCCCCGAAGATGAGGGTAGCCAAGGTCCTGCGAATGGATCGGGTGTGACAAAAGGATCTACTCACCAATGGCGTTCGATTTCCAAAGGCCAGCCCAGCCAAAATTGAAGTTACAGGGACAATGAACAGATACCGTGAGGGAGGCTCCTCTTTAACTTCAGGGCAGCACTACCCCTGGACGTACACAATGAAGAGCAAATTGTTGACGAGATCTCCCATGCACGTTTATCACAATAACCTTTATGCAATGGGCCATAGTTCAACAAAAGTTATAATTCTATCTGGTCTTCTCTACACGAAGCGACCAACAGTTGGGGAATAGTCTAAGATGGTCTCAATAGCCTCATGGAATGTAAAAGGTTTAAATTCGCCCCTCAAAAGGCAAAGAATTTGGAAGTATCTAACAGACCACCAGTTTGAGGTGGTAGCGCTGCAGGAAACGCACTGAAGAGTTACGACTTCGCCACAAAAGCTACCCCATAGTCTATAGGTCATCTGCCAACTCTAAACAGAAGGGAGTCACACTCATATTTCACAGCTCTTCAAAATTCCAACCTGAGGCCATAAAGACAGAGAGGACAAGGTAATCATGGTAAGGGGGAAATTGTTTGGCAGACTTATATTTCCGCGTACGCTCCCAATATAGGGCAAGCAGTGTTTTTGACCTCCCTACTAGACCTGATGGGAGGGTTCGCAGAGGGTCCAACAGTTCTCATGGCCGATTTTAACCTGACCTGGCATGGTGAGATGGGCAGCACTCACCCCCACAGGGTGGCCACAAGCAACTTCCCCAAAGGGATCAAACAGAGAATACATGCCCTGGGTCTGAGGGATGCTTGGCGGATGCTCTACCCAACCATCAAAGACAACCTTCCTCTCACATGCCCACTTGACCTATTCTAGGTTGGACCACATCTTTATAAGCCAATCCCTACTAGGCTCCCTCCAGGCGGCGAAGATACTCCCTATCACTATCTTAGACCATAGTTTAGTGACCATCAGCTTGGCTTGTGGATGTAAAGGAACAAGTACTCACAGATGGTATTTCCCAATCTCGGTAACCAGGGACAGAGTTCTCCGGGACAAGTTGGTAGCAACCATTTCTGATTACTTTGAACTAAATCAACCCCAGGCCACATCACCCCAGAATAATTGGGATACGCTTAAAGCTGTCCTCAAGGGCAAATGTATTGAATTAAACTCCACATTGAAGAAACCAAGGGCTAAGGAAAGGGTGGAGCTTGAGGCAGAACTAGAGAAAGTAGAGAGAGACCATAAGAATGCGCCATCCCGGGTATTGCAACAACAGCTTAGTGCTTTGAAGGGGAAAATCAAAGTGATTTATACAAATAGGGCAGAATACACGTTACAGCTCTGGCAAATATCCTATGCACGGGGGTAAGGCGAGGACTCACCTAGAAAAACAGCTACTCGAAAAAAGGGAGCGTGAATACATAGTGGGCATCTGTGATGGAGACGGTACTTGAACTCACACAGATTAAGTAAAAGCGCGCATATTTGAATGGTTCTATAAAGATCTATACACAGGTACACCCCCACATAAAGTCCTGCAAAAACACTACTTACATTCACTGGAGATGCCCCAAGTCCTGTCATCGGAGAATGACCAGCTAAACAGCCCGATTACCTCAAAAGAAGTAGGTAAAGCAATCTCGAAACTCAAACCACACAAATCCCCTGGGCCCGATGGGCTGACGTCACACTTTTATAAAAATATTTGCGTTGGAGCTTATACCCACCTCACCTCGTTATTAAACACAATAGCAGAGGATTCCAAGGTATCGAATTCTATGGCTGATGCAGTAATCACTGTTATTCTCAACCCGGGGGAAAAAAAACAGAGTTGTGCCTCCTATAGGCCTATTGCTCTGTTAAACGTAGACTCTAAAATATTCTCAGCAATATTGGCCACAAGAGTAGAAAACCTATTGCCCGCACTAATCCACCCTGGTCAATCTGGCTTCATAAAAGGTCAGCAAACACATGACAACATCCAAAGGACTATACACCGGATTAAAAAAGTTTCCAAATTTAAAATACTGGTGATGTTGATGGGCCTAGACGCCGAGAAGGCCTTTGACAGGGTGAATTGGGTGTGCCTCTTTCTTACCATGCAACTTTTGGTTTTGGTGAAAGGTTTATTAATGTGCTTAGGGCTAACTATAAGCAACCACACTCAAGAGATCATGTCAAAGGGTCTAAATCTCTCCCATTTGCACTTAGCAGAGGCATGGCTGCCCGCTTTTACCTCTCTTATTTGCCCCGAGCATCAGTTCAGGGCCAACCCGGAGATTAAAGGAATACACTTTGGGGGTATAGAGCACAAGACTTTGCTGTTCGCTGATGATATTCTGATGACACTCACAGACTCAGGCCCTTAACTACAGGCACTGCAGGCGGATCTGCTCATCATTTCAGGCGGTAGCGGACTTCAAAGTCAATTTATCGAAATCCTTCATCCTAAATCTCACAATCCCAGAAGGAGATGCCCAGCAGCTCCGGGGACGGACCCCTTTCAATGGGCCAAACGCTCCCTTCAATACTTACGTATTCAGCTCACCCCAAGGATAGAGGACCTCTATAAGGCTAACTACCCCTCCCTGTTGTCTCAACTCCAACAAGATCTCAAGTGCTGGAAACCGCTGTACATCTTTTGTCTTGGGCTGATAAACGCCATAAAAATGATACTGCTTCAAAAGCTACTCCACTTGTTCCTAGCCCTCCCGGTCGACCTGGACCAGAATCTCTTGCCCAAGCTTCACTCTCTTATCACTAAATTCATATGGCAGCATGGAAGTGCTTGCCTCCCGTTTCATGCATTACGGTGCCTGAAGAAAGAGGTTGGAGGTGGGGCTACCGGACCGCTCCCTGTACTACAAAGCAGCCCAACTAAGGGTGGTGGCAGAGTGGTCCATGATAAGTGAAGTGAAGATAACATGATGATGACTCCGATAAACATTGGCTCCACATGGACAGGGCAATAGTGGGGAGGTTGATTTGGAACGTGCTTTGGAAGCAGAAAAAAAGATAGACCGGCTAACGCATACATTAGCACCCTGACACGAACCACCCTCAAGGTATGGGATGAGGTCACGAGGGATGGGGGTTGGGCATCCTTCCCTTCGCCGTACACTCCTACCCACTTCAATCCAGACTTCCCCCCAGCACTGCGAGAGGGCCCATTTGAAGCTTGGCGGGAGGGGGGCTGCCTGATGGTCTCGGACCTGTTTCACAATTTTGACGTGCTTACATTTGAGAGCTGCCAAAGAGAGTTTCATGTCCCAAGCAGCGACCAATTCCAATATCTCCAATTCAAACCTTGAGTATCCCAACCTCGGATAAGGGAAGCCGCCACCAGAGAACGTACCCTGCTAGAACAGTTGGTACAGAGGGCAGGCACCATGAAAGAGGCGATTTCCTCTCTATACTTTGTTACTCTTGACACTACATGCACCACGGGCGCGCTACATGTCTTTTTAGGAGCAGGTGGTCGGGAGGGACATTACAGAAGAGGAGTGGAAACACTTATGGTTGGATATAACCAAGAGCAATCACTCAGTGACCTTGAGAGGCCCACTACAAGACCCTTTATGATTGGTACCTTTATCTCACTAAACTCAAAAAGATATTTCCAGAAACCTCTGATCTCTACTGGCGAGGTTGCGGCCTTCTCAGGGATTTCGGCCACATATGGTGGGACTGCCCTACTATCCTAACTTTCTGGGAGGAGATCCTTACACACATCAAAGACATGCTAGGCTACCCTATACCATCATCTATAGAGGGAGTAGTCTTGGGCATCAGGGATCCAGACCTAGAACACCAGACAAAAGCAGATAAGGCAATAATGTTGGCCTGCCTAGGGGCAGCCAAAACGGCAATAGCGGCAGCCTGGAAACAGAGGGAAGCGTCAGCCCTGTCGCTGTGGCACTCACGTTTATGGAGAATTGTCACTATGGAAAGATTAACAGATATTTTCAGAGATGAATACAAAAACTTTGAATATAAATGGGGCCCGCTGGTTTCCTTTCTCTCATGTAGCCTCCCCTCTGCAGTATGCTCACCTTTCATGTGAGCCATGCACCTCTTCCAGTTCTAATTTAGTCAAGGTCCAGACCAGATTATGTCACCACACACGAGGTTTCCCCGGGTGATACAGAGTACTAGTTGAGCTAAAGGAGACCACTGCCCTACTACCTGACACGTTTCTGACTATGCAACAGTATATATAAGAAGAACCACCACCAGGGAAGGTGAGGGGGGACGGTTGGGGTTTGTTTACAATATTTGTTTGGGTTAGTAGCCTTATTGCTTGATTTAACAAAACAGACATGACTTGAATTGGGGGGGGGGGGGTGGAGGGTTGTGACTTCTCGAAAAGAGAAGCTGAATCTCTATTAGGCGTTACTGCTTATATGAAGTCCTGTATGTTTTCAAGTGTTGTATGTCACATGAAAGTCATGCTGAATAAAAAGATCTTTGACAATAACAAAAAAAGGATAGTGTGTGCAATGCGTGGTGTTGGTTATTTGCAGCGAAATACTGTGAAGTTGTGTTGTTTTAACATAGTCTATATATGATTTTTTCCCCCTAATGTTCAATGATGATTCTTTATACAGTACATCATTTATGTAGTATAAGTATAAAGTCTGAGAACAGTAAAAAAGGGAAAATGAAATGTTGATTTTTATTAGAACATAGCATTAGAACATGGGAAATGTATAGTGATTTATTGCTTCTATAAAGCTATGCATTACTAAAACGTCTAAGTTTAATGTATAATTTTATAAATTGTAATACTAATTCATATTTTTTTCTTTTTGAAACAGATGAATGGCACCATCTATTGCAGTAATGTGGTTTACAAATTAGTTCTTCCAGTGTCGTTGCATTAGATTACATTGTGAAGGTGTTCCAGACTACAATTAAAAAAAACATACACCCACTTACACAGTCTCCCATTTACAGTCCCATACAGCACCTCATAAACCTACTTGTACACCTCTACAACACTCACTTGCATACCACCCAGTCACTCAGAGACCCGCTTGCACACCCATATAGACACTTCGCTACTCACACATCCACATACTCACTAACACACCCATAGAGGCACCCACAAGCCCCCCCCCAGCCACCCAGTCATACACACATATAGGCACTCAAAGACACTCATGCAGTCATACACCCACTTATACATCTATACAGACATTTACATTCCTACTAGCACATTCATATAGTCACTCACACATCTACTGTCACACCCACACAGATATTTACATCCCCACTAACATACCCATAGTCACTCACAGCTACTGACACCCGCACAGCCACTCACACTTCCATGCAGTCTTTTTGCACATGCAGACACCTATTCACATGCACTCATGCACCCATACGTACACTCACACACTCATTTACCCACTGACTCATAGACCCACACAGCCACTTACACAAGCACTGTTATACCCATACAGCCTTTCACACATCCACCGAGACACCCATACAGCCACTTACATATCCACATGCATTTTACTATTCTAGATGACATTGCAAATTATTTACTAGTGCCTTCTTTAATACTTTATAGGTTTATTCCCCTTGATGAATATTAAAGTAGTTAGATGTCCTACTTTAATTTCACTTATGCTGGGTATGATACATGTATACATAGAAAAACACACACACTTAAACATACAATTGCAAAAAAACATAAAACATGTAGTTAGTGCTTTCTTTGACCAAACGAAGTGGCTCTAAAAAGAACCGTTTTTGGGTGGGGGGGGGGGAGTGTGGGGGGATTTTCTGAAAAAAAGTTTTATATATTTTTGGGCCTTTTTTGTTATGGAAGGAAAATAACAAGGCTAGTGAAATGAGCAAGGGAACGTAACTTGGAAGAAGCAACTGACCTCAGTCTTCAAGAGGAATGAAATATGGAAGGGTGAGGAGAAAAACTTTAACAGTTGTGGTTATTCACAGAATCCATGAACTCAGCAACAAATTAAATTTTTAGTCTCACTGACATGGAAATTTCTACAGGGAGTCACCATGTTTGATTGTTTTCGTGAGACCGCAGGGATGGTAATCCTCTGGTCGTGTACTAAGGGTCCCAAAGTTGGTCCAACTGCTGATGTTGATGCTATGCCACCTGCCTTCTCTCACATCATTCTGTCACACGTTCTCATATGAATGGTTTTCAGATGTTTCCACATGGAGGATGTGCCATGTGAATACTTCTTCCCTGTACCGCTTAACAGTTTTTGTTTCATATATTGCATTGTGCCATTTTTGTGACAACTTTCTTTACAACTGAAGGGATGGAAGAATGTTTTTACATGTTAGAAGCCTTGTTTGGAGGTGGTGAGGCTTCTTGTTCTTCATCCTGCACTTCCCCTTGTTCACTTCAGCAGAAGACATCTTGACTTTGAAACGCTCTTCTGAAGGAAAGCCAAAAAACAATGGTGCTTGGTTTTTGCAGTTTATCTCCAGAGAGATGTGAAACCCAAATAACTGATTTAGGGTGTGGTTCGCAATGTGCATGGGTGGAGACTTCTGTATCCAATGAGAAGTGGAGATTTCGGTGCGTTTCTGGAATCGCGGCAAATTCACCAAACTCGTAAAATAAATATGTTGTGAAACACAGATAGGCTTCCAAATATTAATGTATGGATATTGTTTTTCTGATTGCAATGTTAACATTTGTGTGACCTGTATATGATATTTATATATTTTAATAATTTTATTAAATGTGCGGATCCACCGCGATTTCGTCACAGTAACTAGTAACCAGGGAATACTCGTATGGGCACCCTTCTCAAATTTGGGGCAGATCCGCAAATCCATAAAAATAATTTTTTTAAAAGAGAGAAAAACATGGTGTATTGCATATGTAGAAAGACTACATAAGTTACCTTACCATGATTTATTAGTTGTTAATTTTAAAATGTATAAGAATAAATGTGTGAATAAAATGTATTTATAGACTTGAAAAAATGTATATTACTAAATTGAACATATAGGTGAAATTGTAGTACAATTTATATTTAACGGTCCACGGTGGAGGCAAGCTCGTCCAGTTCATCTATGAGGAATTGGAATGGTCCTGGGGTCTACAGTGGGAGAGGTGTGGCGCCGCGGCCAGGGCAACTGACGCTGGAATCTGGGGATCAGGGTTCGATCCCCGGCTCTGGTGGCAGGTTAGCCCAGCACCATGTGACTCTGGGCAATAGCTTGCTTAATCTTCCCGACAGCCCCCAGCGCCTAGAGACCCTTACGAGTGATTGTGCGCTTTACAAATGTGGATGAATATTATTATTATTATTATTACAGATTATCATTGCCACCAATGATTTTTGTGCTTTGCGTGATATATTATATATATATATATTATATATATATATATATATATATATATATATATATATATATATATATATGCATGCCAAATCCTCGCCTAGAGAATCCTTCGCCAGGAAAAGAACGAGCGCAGACCCAGGTTGAGTGCTTATTTTTACGTTTATTTAGCACACCATCACATCCAAATAACGCGTTTTGGCAGCTCCCTGTCTTGATCACACGACAACGTTGCTTTACGTGAAACCCCTTTTAAAGTGCCAGTGCCTATTTGCCAAGTAATCGATATAGAAAAACTCCTTTCAATTCCTGCCTAAATGCATGAATCCATAGATGTTCATATACAATCCTATAGCCTATTGGAATTGATGGAACAGAGAATGAAGGACAAAAGTTATCAAATTTTAAATAATTATAAGTAATTATTGTTTCAAAAATTATATATATATATATATATATCAATCAATCAATCAATCAGTGACACTTATAAAGCGCGCTACATACCCGTAGGGTCTCAAGGCGCTGGGGAGGGGGGGGTGCCGCTACTGCTCGAACAGCCAGGTCTTCAGCTTCTTCCTGAAGGAGAGGTGGTCTTGGGTCAGGCGCAGGTCGGACGGGAGGGAGTTCCAGGTCTTGGCGGCCAGGTAGGAGAAGGACCTTCCTCCTGTAGTCGCTCTTCGGATGCGGGGGACGGCGGCGAGGGCGTGGTTGGCTGATCGGAGGTGGCGTTTGGGAGCGTAGAAGTTGACTCGGCTGTTGAGGTAGCTCGGGCCTTGGTCGTGTAGGGCTTTGTGTGCGTGGGTGAGGAGGCGGAAGGTGATTCTCTTGTTGATGGGGAGCCAGTGAAGGTCTCTCAGCTGACCGGAGATGTGGCTGGATCGTGGGATGTCGAGGATGAGTCTGGCTGAGGCGTTTTGGATCCGCTGGAGTCTCTTCTGGAGCTTGGCGGTGGTCCCGGCGTAGAGGGCGTTGCCGTAGTCCAGTCGGCTGGTGACGAGGGCCTGGGTGACGGTCTTCCTGGTCTCTGAGGGGATCCACCAAAAGATCTTTCGTAGCATGCGTAGGATGTTGAAGCACGCCGAGGAGACGCTGTTGACTTGCCTGGTCATGGAGAGGGAGGAGTCCAGGATGAAGCCCAGGTTTCGTGCATGGTCTGTCGGTTTGGGTGCGGTGCCCAGGGCGGGAGGCCACCAGGAGTCGTCCCAGGCGGAGGGTGAAGAGCCCAGGATGAGGACCTCCGTCTTGTCCGAGTTCAGTTTCAGGCGGCTGGTCGTCATCCACTCGGCTACCTCTTTCATCCCTTCGTGCAGGTTGGCTCTGGCGGCGGCGGGGTTGTTGGTCAGGGAGAGGATCAGCTGGGTGTCGTCGGCGTAGGAGATGATGCTGAGGTGGTGTTTGCGTACGATGGCCGCGAGGGGGCTCATGTAGACGTTGAAGAGGGTGGGGCTCAGTGATGATCCTTGGGGGACGCCGCAGATGACTTCGGAGGCCTCTGACTTGTACGGTGGTAGGCGGACTCGCTGTGTTCTTCCGTCGAGGAAGGAGATGATCCATTCCAGCGCCTTGTCCTGGATACCGATGTTGCTGAGGCGCCGTGTTAGGGTGCGGTGGCAGGCCGTGTCGAATGCCGCGGAGAGGTCTAGGAGGATGAGGGCCGCTGTTTCTCCCTTGTCCATCAGGGCTCGGATGTCATCGGTGGCGGCGATGAGGGCGGTCTCGGTGCTGTGTTTGGCTCGGAAGCCGGACTGTGAGGGGTCGAGGGATCCGTTCGTCTCGAGGAAGGCGGCCATCTGCTTGTTGACGGTCTTCTCGATGACTTTGGCTGGAAACGGTAGAAGCGAGATGGGGCGGTAATTCTTGAGGTCGGTGGGGTCCGCTGTTGGTTTTTTGAGTAGAGCGCTGAGTTCGGCGTGTTTCCAGCTTTCGGGGAAGATGGCGGTGTCGAAGGATGTGTTGATGATGTCTCGCAGGTGGGGTGCGATGACAGCGTCGGCCTTGTTGAAGACGTGGTGAGGGCAGGGGTCGGTTGGTGATCCGGAGTGGATGGAGTTCATCGTGCGGATGGTGTCTTCTGTGCTGATCGGGGTCCAGGCGTGGAGGGTGGTGGTGGGGGGGGGTGGCAGGTCGGTCGTGGTGTGCGTTGGTTGGTTGTTGAAACTGCTGTGTATGTCCGTGATCTTGTTGTGGAAGTATGAGGCGAGGGAGTTGCAGAGGTCTTGTGATGGGGTGATGTCGTTGTTTCCTGCGCTGGGGTTGGAAAGCTCTTTCACGATGTTGAAGAGTTCCTTGCTGTTGTGTGCGTTGTTGTCCAACCGGTCCTTGAATGCTGTTCTCTTGGCGGCGCGGATCAGCTGGTGGTGTTTCCGGGTGGCCAGTTTGTAGGAGGTCCTGTTGTCCGGTGTCGGGTCCCTTTTCCAGACTTTCTCGAGGGCTCGGCAGTTCTTCTTGGAGCTCTTGAGTTCGTCGGTGAACCATGGGGCCTTCTTGCTGGCGGGTCTGCTGGGCGGGGTCCTCAGCGGGGCGAGCTCGTCCGCGCAGATGGTGATCCACTTCGTGAGGTTGTCGGCGGCCTGGCTGGGGTTCGCTGAGCTGGCAGGAGGGTGTTGGCTCAGGGAGGTGGCGAGCTGGTCTGCTGTGATCTTGTTCCAGCTTCTGCGGGCGGTGTGTTGCTGGTGTTGGTGGGTCGTTGTTCTCTTGAAGGTGAAGTGGACGCAGATAAAGTGCAAAACGGCGTCCCAAGCGCGCACTCAGGCACAGCAATAACCACACCAACAAATCAGGTCTGCCAACTAGTAGGGTTTATTCACGCCATAAGCCCTACGTGACGCGTTTCGCACTCCGTGAGTGCTTGTTCACACAATAGTCCTCAACACATTTGCTGTATTTACCGTGTGTACACACTAGACATCAAAGATGGACTCACACACCTAACCTTGGTGTTAAAGGCGCCATCTTTCAGTGGGTCTGCCTGAATGGTGATCCTGACAGTTATACAAATTCTCACTTGTAATCATAACATAAAACAATTGTCTGTTAAATGTAATTAAATTAAAGTACTTGTGCAGAAATTCACAATATACAATCGTCATACCATTGCGATATTATTCACGGTAAAAATACATTGGCCAGGACTTATATTATAACATATGCATATAGTCCATGTATATGAGGGGTGTATTACAAAAAAATACAACAATAAACCCACTCGTGCTGGCACAGAATGCGGACCTTGTGATTGGGTCATCCAATCACGTGCTTAATCTGTTAGCGCGTGATTGGCCAATGGAACATCCTGTAGTTCCCTTGGTAACTGACTCGCTTAAATGTAAACAATCCTAATGTAAAGTACATGTAGTCCCGTAGGTTCACTGGGCCGCCTGGGTGAAATCTCTCAGATATCAAATATCCCCTGGTTAGTGGGTGTGTGAGAGCGATTGTATAAGTCTAGTCAAGATCCGTACTTCCAGTTCCCTTGTTAGTGGGGATGCCACTGGATGTCAATAGTCTAGAGTGTCCTGGTCAACAGAGGACTGGCACAATGTATGAATGTTCACACAAAAAATAGCAAAGTTGAGAACTCCAAATTCAGGCAGACCCACTGAAAGATGGCGCCTTTAACACCAAGGTTAGGTGTGTGAGTCCATCTTTGATGTCTAGTGTGTACACATGGTAAATACAGCAAATGTGTTGAGGACTATTGTGTGAACAAGCACTCACGGAGTGCGAAACGCGTCACGTAGGGCTTATGGCGTGAATAAACCCTACTAGTTGGCAGACCTGATTTGTTGGTGTGGTTATTGCTGTGCCTGAGTGCGCGCTTGGGACGCCGTTTTGCACTTTATATTGACTACCGGACACCTCACCGGCAGCGCGCCACCCCCACGAGACGATGGATGCCCCATTGAGGTAATCTTTGGACTGATATATATATATATATATATATATTTTCACTGAAAAAAATGTCAGTTAAAACATACCATTTTATACTAACAAAACCACTGAAAAATCACCAGTTACTGTTATCTCAAGTAAATATAAATTGCGCCCTCGTTATGCCACATTACAAGATGTTGTAAATTAGTGTTCCCCGACAGAGAGAGTGCAGGCAGGAATAAAGATTATATTGTCCTGGGGTCACTGGGACACTGCACGGGAATCAGGCCCATGTGGCTTGGGTCCCTGGGGTGATCTACAGCCAGGGAGGAGGCCCTATGTCCCCCTCCTCCCCAAAAAAGAAAACACACTGGCTTCCTTGGAATAGGATCCCGAGCCTCAAAGAGGTTCTGGGAGTGGGGCCATGTACCACCTACCAATAAAAATAAAAACTATCCCCGAGGAAGAGATGCCCGGGGCTTAGAAAAGCTCAGGGAGGTGGACTGCGCGCCCCTTCCCCATTTATGAAAAAGCAGTTCCCAGGGGATGGGCCCCTAAGGCCTAAAAGAGGCTCTGGTAGAAGGCTCCACACACCCAAATAAAAAACAAGAAAGAAAAGGGTAGAGGTAAAGGGAGGTAGGGATGATTTAACTTCGTGTAAATCCATGCAGTAGTTTGAGAAAATAAGGTTAAAAATGTATGCATATAAAACGCAGCAAAGGATCTGCAGATCCAACAGATCAAAGGATTTGAACGGATTGGCTGTCACCATATCAACAAACATGTCTCCTGTCCAGTGAAACTATCAGGGGCGTGGTAGAGATAACATGCCTACCTATGCCTAGTGGGGCCCAAAAAACATATTATTTTGTTTTTAATTGGTGCTGAAGTTCTTATTAAAAAATAAAAATGAACTCCTGCCCAATTTAAAACTGGGTGGGCCAAGGCCCGGGAGGATGGAAGTGAATGCCCCTCTCATGGGCATCCTACCTGAGCCGGAGGGCCTCAATCCGCCACCAACACTTTGTGGGATTGCCTACGCCCCCATCCGAACAGAAGTTCTAGCCAGACCATACAATCCACGAGCATGAAGGTAACTTAAGAAGGGACATCTTGAGACATGTCTGCCATGCTGAAGGGCTCAGTATGCTGGGGGAAAATCTTTACAATTTAGGTAGGAGTAGTGAGAGTCCTTGTTCAATCCCACTGTTATGAAAAGAATGGACTTGGATTGCAGCTTCATGGGGCCCAAAGGTGCACCTGAGGGAGCTGGAATCGCACCAGAAATTTGCAGCATGGCCTCCTTGAAGGCCGTTGTTTATCTACTGAGGAATAGATTGCATCCCAGTAAATTCAGAATGTGATGGAGCCATCTGTAGAATTGGTTCAGATTCTGGGGACATTGAAGAGGTGTGATTTGTATCTTAACACACGTGAGCCTTCTACTGGGGTTGCGTGTCGGGGTGGTGTTGAGTTCCACTTACTCTTCTTATGTTTGCTCTTGAACTTTGATTTCTACGTACTGGAAGACTTCGGGTTTGAGTGCACCTCTCACAGGAACAGTCTTGTGACCAGCAGCAAGAAAAAGCCCGCAAATTGGAGCAGGACTTTTCCCTTGACTGCAAACCTTTCTTGTATTTGGCAATGTAGAGTTTTGCCTCCCTGTCTCAGATTGCTTTTGGAAGCGCGAGGGTATACTTGTTCCACATCTTGATTTGCGGCTAGAACCTAAGGACATACGTCAAGTCTGTCAGTGACTTGACATCTGTCTCTAACAGTCTCTGTATGGCTAGAAGCCTGTCATTTTCAGTGGGGACTTCATTCCTGAACACAGTGTTCTAAAATTTCGAAATCATTTGAAGAACGAGTTTGGAATGGAGCACTAGTCCCATGTCGGAATCCATGGAAAAAAAAGGAACTGACGTCACTGCACAGGAATGGTGCTTACATGCAGCTCTGCTCCATCATTTCTGGGGCCTCTGCAGAGTCACACAACACTCTTTCCCGGCACGTGGGAGCACTAATGTTGTCAGTATGGTGTTATGGGATATTCTGAATGAAAGGAATCTGCAGTTAGAAGTATCAATCAGATCTTTGCATTTTGGTGTATGAGTACCCCCTACCAACATGGGTAAAATATTGACCTTGTTGGGAGATTGTTGTATAATCAGTTGTGTTGGCAGTGTCTGTTGCATCCCATCAGCTACCAACGCATCAGAGGTCAAGAGCCTTACTGGCATTCATATCTTCTATTGGTTCCTTCGAAATCCAGAGAATACCATTTCCTTTGACGTGATCTGCATCAATATTTCAGGGACTATTTAACCACCTTTTATAATTATATATTTGTAATGGACTCTAGTAAATACAGACATGATAGGCGAGTTAGAAATGTTGAGACACAAGCTATTAATAGAAGAACATGCTGATTGTATGTTTGAACTTCCCTCTAATACACATTTGGAAGCATGAGGTTGTAAATTGAGCCATAACCTCAAAGACCAAGCTTATTCAGGCTGAGACTACCTTGCTCTTTGAAATAAGGATGGCTCAAATTGATTCCAAGGGAGAATTCGATGCCTGTTGTCCACAATATTGCATCCCTTTTTTCCCCAATGAACTGTCATATAAAAAAGAAATGCCCAGAGCCTAAATGTGACAAGATTTGCCAGCTTTCATTTGATAACGGTTATTTATAATGGATCACAATTGCAAACGTCGGACTTGCTTGCGAAAAGTACTATGACAATTGCTGCTAGTGGTGAAATGTGTGCACTTTATCACAGACAAAGAATTAGAGAGAGACTATTAAATATCTAGAATTACACTTCTATTACAATTCTGTCTTAAGAGCAATTACTTACCATTGACTTTGACACTTGGCATGGGAGGCATGTTGCAGGCATCAGCTCCAATAGCTAGATTATAAATTAAGTTATTAGAGTATATGCACACACAATGTAATTTACATTCCAATAACTGAAAAAGGTTCTTTTTTTTTTGTAAGACCTTTATTGGTAGAAATCGCAGATACAACACAACAAAGAGCCCGAGGGCTCACATATACAGTACGGTGCAATACAGTAAGCGCAAAGGATCCGATTCAGGAATATTAAGGTCTAATTTTTAAAGTTCTTGTTCCGAAGGATAGACTAGAGCAGGATATCATAGCACAACAGGTTGGTTCCGGTCTATTACGATCAGGATAGATAAATGCACATTGTAACAAAAAACCAGAATCGCTGCGTACCACCTAGGAAATAAACGTCTAAACCCAGAAAGAAAGAAAAAGAAAAAGAATAGAAGGCCCATAGAACCAAAAATAAAAACAACCCCCCCCCCATCTACCCCCCACCCCGCACCCCTGCAGCTGGCTACGGCCTACCCCCCCCAGCAGTGTGCCTGTCGCCCAATAAAAGGAGTCCCGAAATATAGAGAGTAAGAAAAGAGTCCTAATCTAAAACTCTCGTGAAAGAAAGAAAGGCGGGGAGGAGTCCACCACCCGTCCCTCGGCTCCACCCTCCCGTAAGGCCAATAACAGCTCAAAATATGGCGTCCAGCGGTGGTAAGCAGTACAAGCAAAAGAGTTGGAAGCACATAGGCAGCCCACAGCATAATCAAGGGTAGCAATCCACAACCCACATATCAGTCCCCGGTATCACCCTCCCATAGTTCCAATAATGGCGTGAAGCGCAAAATCCGGTGACAAAAACATTACTAGCAAAGCAATTTATAAAGCACGAAACCGGCACATTGTACAATCAGAGAAATCAGCATGTCGCATATCCAGCTCGGTCAGCAACGAGGAACCCATCAGGCAATGATAGGAGGCGTTCATCCCTGTCCCGTTTTATCTCGTTCACCACTGCTTACCAAAGTGTCCCAAAAGAACGCGAACAGCAACCCAAAAAATGTCAAATCGGTTCAACCACCCAATCGTGTCAGTTGCGCGCAAGTCCAATGGTCCCAGCCTGGGCAAGAAATGAACCATCCCCATGGTGTATTGCGGAGCCGAGCCAGGAAGGAAATTGTCAACATCCAACAACATCCGAGGCGGCCCCCGGGCAATGGGGAGTATGGCTTGGAGCGAGCACTCCCGTCGCGATACCAGTCCGAGGTCTTCACGTCGTCCCAGACATGCAACATCCTCAGCATGGTATGTTTCGAGGTTCGGAGTCTCAGATCCGCCATTATAATGTAGGGCAGCCATCTTGTTGGAGACGGACGTGGAACAAGGAAAATCGCTATGTACCTGTAAATCTTCCATTCTCAATCTTCCCAGTGCGCTCACGATACCATCCACCGTGTTGATCAGGGTTTGAACAGAGTGAGCCATAAAGTGACGGAGGGAGAGAACAGCAGCCAAAAGATCGCCATAACCCAGGTGTCTTCTACTCTCCCCTCCGAGCGCATCCCCCTGCGCCACAATTCCGCCATCACACTGTAGCCCAGGCTCCCCCAGGCTGTATTCCATCATGTCCGCTGTAGGCGTGAGTGTGGACACTCCGAGTCAGGCCAGGGTACTCAAGGTGGGAAGCCAAAGTTCCGTGCACTATTATAGTGGCAGACGATGCCAGTATGTTGCCACAAGCTAAGACCCATAGAGACGTTCTCCTGCAAAAAGTAGCGGGAGTAGAAATTCGGGAGCCTCCCGTCGATTGCGGGACATTACTCAAGCCGTTTCTCTGCGGCCAGCAAACAGGGCACTTGCAGCCGTGCGGTTGCCCCGTACAAAGAGCCAGGCACGATTAAATCCGTACCTACAGTCCAGCGGGGTTTGCGTGCTGAAGTTCGGCCGTCTCGCACATGAAATGATCCGACCGGCTCACCGCGATCGTTGGCATCCCGTGTTGTGCCCTTGGTAGCCGGCCTCGCTACCTACTCGAGGCCCCGGTCTCAGAGCTGCTGCGGGCCACAGAGTTCAATCGGTCATTTCTCCCGCTTGCGAAGGTGTTACAGCCTCAGGATTTCTCCGTGGGTCGCCGGAAGTCATCATCGTCCACAATTCGCCACTGCGGTTCAGGAGCCGGCAGGATTGCTGCAAAGGAGGAGATGGTCCTCGGAGCCGAGGGACTGGGCGTCCTACCCGGATGCCATCTTGGCTCCTCCCCTCCTGAAAAAGGTTCTTGACTTCCTATCAAGAATTCCAATGCAAGCAGAAGAAAACCTGAATTTGAACGTAATATTGCACAGTGGTAGATGTTTCAAGCGAAAAAAAAGAATGCCACCTCAAAAAGTGAATGGGAGAAAGAGCACAGCGGGCACGAAAGAAGAAAAAAATACATTACTGGGTTGCTTGTTGGGTCAAATTTGACAGATTCAGTGATCTTGTTTTGGTAAGTGGAGAATGAGATTGGTAAGGAAGGACTGTCTTTAACCTGAAATAAAGTAAAACCGTAGACAGCAAGTTACTTAACCTTTGGAAATGCTCTTTCTGGTACATACTCTATCTGCAAATTCCTCACCTTGTCAGACTGGATCCAGAAAAACTCTAAAGCAGCACCCCTTTAGACTGGTATGTGGGGCTGTGCGGCTCCAACCCAGACTTTGTTCCACACCTCGGAAATGACGAACACAGAGCATATATGCATCAGCCATGTGCATGGACGTTAATTTCTTTTGCAGGCTTGTTTGTGTCCTCAGAAGCAGAGCCCATCAGGAAATTTGTGTGAGCAGTTAACAGACCTCTAGATTTTGACTTTTTTAGATGGAAAAAAACCCACAAAGAGAGGATGGTCTACTCGGTGGCCTGTGGTAGGATCAGTGGAATAACTGAGGGCTCTTTTGGGATCCGATCAATGCAGCTTCTCCTCCGCTTCTCTAGAATGAGGTGGGGCAAAGAATGTCAGAAGTGTGATAGTCCGCCAATAAAGAAAGGTGTTACTACTTGCAGCAGACATGCGGTGCGAGTTATCAACTCCAGTTGTCTCGAAAAAATGTATATGGCTGCTGGACAAATAGTGCATGCAGCTCACTCTCAATCGGATGTTCCCACGACCAAAAAGACTTTTCTGGGACAAGAGGCGCAGGGTACAATCGTATATAGGCTCAAAAGGAGCGCACATTAGAAAAGTGAGAACCAAATTCAAGTACCACTGTGGCATCACAAAGGGCTTTGGTGGTAACGTGTTGTAAAACTAATCACAATACAGGTTTTGAATAAACAAGGCTGATCTGACAAATGCAAAAAAAAGCCTAAAGAGTCGCCAAGTAGACTTTAACAGTGCCTACTGCAAGTCCCCTTTGGGCCAAAGATAAAACCAACTAAACATCGGACAGTTTGGCCTATAAAGTGTCCATCTAGCAGTTTCTTTACCAATTTACAAACTTGTTGCTCTGACCTGTGTATACTGACTTTGTGGAAGGGTGTCTAACTGTCAATATCAATCAATCATCGTATTTATATAGATAACTTGAACAACAAGTAGGTCAAATTGAATCCACTGCCATCATTCAATCTTCACACATAGATGTGCAGGTTGCACAGGGCTGGGTACAAGTTTCTGCCCTGCTGCTGTGGCAGTACATCCTCCTGATGCTCCAGCTTGATTGGAGGACAGATGCTCATGTGTAGGAGTTCTGGATATCACACTCTCATGGCCCAGTCCGGAGCCACTAAGATGATTGGGCCTGGTCGTTACTGATCTTCAGAACCTGAGCCTGTGGTCCCGGAAGGTATACAGGAGCCCCGAGCTCTACTCTAGGCAGAATGCATCTCCAAATAAGAGACTTTAGGACACTCTAGTGCACAAAAGTGCTGACACTGTGCAACTGATCTTTAGACAGCCTAGGAGGGCCCACGCCACCCCCCTCCTACACCAGCTACACTGGCTCCCGATCAGGCAGAGAACAAAAATTAAGGGCCTTTGCATTGCGCACAAAGCCATTTATGGCCTGGCCCCAACCTACATTAAAGATCGTGTAGTAAACTACACTCCTAGCAGGTCTCTCTGGTCCTCAGAGGCCAGCCTGCTGGCCTGCCCCCGCGCCAACATGATCTCTAAAGGAGGCAGAGCCTTCTCAACCTCAATTCCTCTACTATGGAACAAGCTGCCAGAGAATCTGCGTAAGGAACACGCCCTCCTCCCATTTAGGAAGAAGCTAAAAACACTAATTTTCTCGGAAGCCTGGGGCACAAGCTAATCTATTACATCCCCTTCACGTGCTAGGGTAGGGGTCTCCCTCACAGCACTTAACGAGACCGGACGGTGATTATGTGCTCTACAAATGACAATTACAATTACTCTGTGGTGGCAAAGAGATTGAGCCAGGGTTCTACCCATTGATGGAAGATGCCCTGAGCCACCTCTGGGTGTAACTGCCATTCGTGACCTGCTAAGTGTTGGCGGCTTAGTTCATCCACCCTGGCATTTAAAGAGACTACCAGATAGTTCACAACTAGCGAAATGCCTTGATGATTTAGCCAGTTCCAGAGACATGCTGCCTTTCGGCTTAAGACCAAAGACCCTCACCCAACTCTGGTGGTAGTGTGAGAATCTGTGCTAGTCTACCTTTGATGGTTGGCGGGAAGGCCTTCAGCGTCAAGCAGATCACTTTCAACTCCCAATAGATTGGAGTGAAGACAAGTTTCTAACATAGACCTGGGTCCTCTGATCTCCTCTTCTCCTAGAAGAACCCCCCATCCCAGCAGCTATGCATCTATCACCAGCATCACCACTGGGTTGTGTAAGTAGAGGGCTCTGCGGATGGCCCAATTGAATTTGAGCAGCCACCACTGATCTTTTATAGTCTCCTTTGAATCCTAGATGGAATCTGATAGTTTTCCATGATCTCCACCATCTAGGACTTCAGATACCATATGTGCCATCTGGCGTGTTTGACCAGCAGGATGCAGGAGGCCAACAATCCCAGTAGTCTCAGAGTCACCCTCACAGAGATCCAGGACAGAACCTGAAACATCAGGACCATAGACTGGATGTTGGGACTCTCAACTCCTGAGAATGGCACGAAGCTGCACGAGATCCAGAATGACTCTGATGAAAGACAGCATCCGCAATGGAATCAGGTGTGATTAAGGCATGTTGATAGGAAAACCATAATGTTAAAAGGTTTGTCATTGTCCTTAGGTGGTCTATGACTGCCTGTCTTCAACAGCCAGTCACAGGGGTAGGGGGAGAGATGATCAACTTACCGCGAAATGTGTGCTGCAAACACCACCATCATTTTCGGGAACATCCAACGGGAAGTGGTGAGGCCAAAAGGGAGCACAGCAAACTAAAAATGCTCCTGGACCACTGTGAACCGCAGCCAATGCTGGTGGGCCAGTAGGACAGTAATATAGAAATAAATGTCCTGAAGGTCCAACACTACGAGTCTTCAGGATCCAGGACAGACAGTACATGGGCTAGCATAAGCATCTTCAATTTGTCCTCCCACATGAACACATTGAGAGGGCGGAGATCTAAAATAAGACTAAGGACTCCATCCTTTTATAGGGCAGGAAATAGCAGAGTAACACCCAGTTCTGGCTTCCAATGCTGGAACCCTCTCTATGGCCCCTTCGGCCAAAAGTGCCCTCACTTCCTGCTGCATAACGGACACGTGGTCCTCCGCCAGCCACCATGATGGGGAATGAAAGATGCAGCGGGGCAGAAACAAATTGGAGGGTGCAGGAGGCTGGTTTAGATTAAAGCGATTTCCCCTACCCGTGATTGCATAATTTTTTAACAGTTTTTACTTGTGGGTGTTACAGTTTAAAAATTGTACTTTTAACCTGCCCGTGATTGCATAATTTCTCACCTGTTTTGTGTACAAACTTGTAGTTTTTATTTGCCCGTGACTGTTTTCATTAAACTTGTTGAATTGTGAGATTTGCAGTCCAAAATCTGTAGTTTTTCCTCTCATTCCCTGTGACTATCTGTTTTTCCCTCCACATTTCGCTGTGCTCAGACCTGTATGTTAAGCAATCCACCCCCCCAGCTCCCATTTTATGTTAGCAGGTGAGTGAAACCAGCCCCCCTCCATTTTTTCTCCTTAGCAACAGGGATATTCTACATCAGAGAGTGAACAGAGGGTGCTTTTAGACAGCAGTAACCTGCTTTGAGCTGTTTAAGATGTGTTTTGTAGGGATTGTGCACTCGGTTTTTGGCTAGGAGAGTGAGTAAAGTTTTATACAAACAGTATTGTAAGAAGACAAAGTTTGTTAGGCCCTTACCTGCAGAAGTCCAAAGTGAGGATTGAGCCGGTCTCCTAGGTGATTCTGAATAGAGGGGCAGCTTCCCAGGCCAGCAAACATTGACTGAGGTAGCAGGGACCTTATATAAGGCTAGATGTACAACCATTTTATTTTGCGCCTCGCAATTTGCAACTATTTGCGAGTCGCAAGATAAAATGTACAACAGTGTGTTTAACATAGTTTGCGATTCCCAATGGGATCACAAATTGCGAGGCTCTTTAATATTAATGAGCCTCTCGCAATTTGCGAGCTCATTGGGAATGACGAGCCCTCCCTAGGATGGTGGCCTGCTGGGCTCAGCAGACCACCATGTCTGACTGCTTTTAAATAAAGCAGTTTTCTTTTTTTAATGCAGCCCGTTTTCCTTAAAGGAAAATGGGATGCATTTAAAAAAAAATTAAAGGAAAGGTTTTTGTTTCATTTTTTAAGAGCAGGCAGTGGTCCCTGGGTCCACTGCCTGCCTTTAAACAATATTTTCGTATGCATTTGCAAAGGGGAAGGGGTCCCCTGGGGACCCCTTCCCCTTTGCGAATCCAGGGGACCCCTTCCCCTTTGCGAATCCAGGGGACACCTTCCTCTTTGCGAATGCATTACCACCTACTTGAAGTAGGTGGTAATTGCAAGTGTTTGCAAAACATTATTAGTACATGGTTTTGAGACTCGCCCCTTCCAAATAGCGAGTCGCAAAACCTATTTAGCAAATAAATTGTGACTCGCTAGCTATGCTCTGTACATGGCCCTTGATGTTTTTGCATGCACAAACGGGTCGTACATCTGGCCTATAGTCTGCTATTGTTAATATATGTGTGCACTGATTGGTGGTGGCATCTGGTGTTTCTATTGGATTAGGGTTAGTGTTCCCATTGGTTAGTTAGTTGAGGGTTCTGATTGGTTTCTGGGTCAGTAATTGTATTAATGTAGGGCTTAGGGTTAGTGATCCGATTGGTGGATAGATTTAGGCTTTCGGATTGGTTCCTGGGGCTGGGCTTTTAATTGGAAATAGGTCTTAGGGTTTCCTGTGTGATTGGCTGCTGGTTACAGGGTTCGGGTTAGGCTTTCTTTTGGACGTAGCGCTTTGTGCCTGATGGAGTGGTGGGACTAGGGCTATGATTGGTTGGAAGGTCTTAGTCTCCTATTGGTCCTAAGGTTTAGGGTTTGTGTTGTGTTTGGATAGGGTTAGGGCTGGGGGTCCCATTGGCTGAAGGGGTCACCTGACTTCTAGAGCCATTTAAAGTCAGGGCTTAGGGTATCTCAGCCCGGGTGTCGAGGCTAACGGCGCAGAGGACAATGGCAGTTGCCTGTTTGAGCCTGTTTGAGACTGGTCGGGACTAGGGTCAGAAATGCTGCCAATTTTCCCATCTATCAGCACACACCCTACCCCATCCACAACCAGAGTAACAGACTCACACCAAATGTACTCCACACATGTACTACAAACTAACCCTATGCAGAATCTAATTACGCCCATCAATTGTGTGTCTTTTGCTTTCTCGCCCTAACTGCGCCAGGTATGCCCAGACGTGGGTCCCTGGCTCACTGTGCCACTGGATTCAAGCTATCCTGGCAGATTAGGGGTGAAACCACAAAACCAGTACTAGGATGCTTGTTTCCAGTCCAGGTAGGACCTGGCTTGGCGGTTCAGGCTGGACCGTACCCATGAGGCACAGGATCAAGACTTATATGCATATGGCCAGGTCTAAACTCGGGTGGCATGGTGAGCAAAAGAATGATGGATTTAACCCAGATCTCTTGACTGAGGGGGGGTAAATGTTTTCATTTGTTATGCATTCCGTTCCATCAATTGTGTCTCTTTTGCTTTCTCTCCCAAAATGTGCAGAGTATGCCCAGACGTGGGTCCTGGGCTCACTGTGCCACTGGATTCAAGCTATCCTGGCTGAAGAGGGATGAAACCCTGAAACCGGTCCTAGGATTCTTGTTTATGGTCCAGGGAGAACCTGGCTTGGCAGTTCGTGCTGGACTGTTCCCATGAGGCACAGACTCATGGGCCAGGTCTAAACTGGGGTGGCATGGTGAACAAAAGAATGATGGATTGAACCCAGATATCTTGACTGGGGGTAAATGTTTTGATTTGTTCTGCATTACGGACATCAATTGTGTGTCTTGTGCAATCCAATATCTCAGCACACACTACTGAACCACACAAACCCTACCTATATACCATTCTATCCCAGCTACCACACATTTCTACATTCACCTATGAACAGTACACAACTCTATCCTATACCACTAGCCAATCCAATTATGAGTAACACAACCCAATTCAACACCATACCCAACCATTTCCCAACCAGCTAGACACTCCCCGCTCTAATTACTCCTAACAGACCCCTTTTAGTCACTTACAAACCTATACTCAAGCCTTCCATCATTTCTCCAACCAACACCCTACTCTTCTTTCAACCACAATCAGATAACCACACATGTACACCCCACCACACAACACATTACCTCTTGCAGCAAACCAGTCCAAGACAAACACTCACAACTCTACTTCATCTCCTCTTACATACAACATACACCCTACTCACAAACACAACACCACCCTCTCTGCATAACAACTTCCATTCGTAAACAATCCCATACAAACAATCTATCTAAAAAATCCAGCACACCAGCACCTCTTTTCACTACTCATAAAAAACAAAACATATCACATACACCAACACAACACAATCTCTTAAGCGCAATACCTCATAATATTTACCATCAAAAATTACAAAAAACACCTTTCAAACTAAACAAATTAAACTCAAATGCCAAGCTTTCACTCTTCCACCACACTTAACACACATACAGCAACACAGTAACTATTTTAACCGCCTCTCATCCATTGGACAATTTAGAACATTACTACATGACCCACATGCTGCACCACCACCCCTGACTCATACACCTTCCGCCGTGAACACAAACGCCAACAATATAAGCAGCGTGCCACACCTCACAACTTCGCTTCTCAATGTCTAATCCACAAAAACAACCAAGCGCACCAACTCACACTCAAACACCGTCTCCACCACCTATACACGCAGACCCATCAAAATGCCTTCTTAGCGTGCTGGACGAGGAACACAATATAGAACAGCTACACTACTGCTTTCCTCATACAGCTAATACCAGCACTAAGGATACACCTGATACATGCCCACAAAATACTGACCACTCTTCTACAAAACAAAGTCACACTATCACCAAAGCACATTCTCTAAACTGTCTACTAATAAATACTCGATCACGCTCTAAAAACAAACATCACATCTACGACCTTCTAACTGACGCAAAACCAGACATACTATTCTTAACTGAATCATGGTTGGGAGATGATATGGCTCCAGTCCTGCACGAATCCATTCTTCTAGGCTATCAAACTATCACCAAAAATCGTACAGTTCAAAAAGGAGGTGGCCTAGCTGTTGTGTTCAGGCGAACATTGTATATCAAACACAAGGAGATGATGGACGGAGCGCTGAAACTTTTCAGACACTCACCCCCAGTCCCAGATCTGGGTTGAATCCATCATCATTCTTTAGTTTACTTCGCCACCTCAGTTCAGACCCAGCTATATGCAAATCAGTCTTGAGACTGTGCCCCATGGGAACAGTCCAGCCCGAACTGCCAAGCCAGGTCTTCCCTGAACTGGAAACAAGCATTCTGGGACCAGTTTTGGGGTAACAACTCTCATCAGCCAGGCTTGTAGTGTAGTTCCTATTATCCCAATAGGCTCTGCGCATTGGAATAATACCTTCAATAGTATAGGCCTAGACCAGACGTTAACTAGGTCTACTACTGTCGATATTAGACTTAAACTTTTGGGTTTGCCAGCTAGCTCAGAGTTCACTAGAAACTTTCTCGAATAGGCAAGGAGGAGTTGAACCTCCCTGGATAGACAAGAAGGGATTTAGTTTCTGACAACCATAGAACATGACAACTTTGCTCTCCCCTAATCAAGAGTGTATCTCTAGAGTCGTGTGAAAACAAAAGACAACTTATTTTACTCAGTCAGTACGTGCATTCTTAGTCTCACCAGATTGTAGAGAAAAGGAAGAGACGGGCGTGTTCAATAAAAGATGGTATTTATTGATCAGTCTCTTTTCTCATACAAGAGAAATGGATCGATATTATCGCAATACTTATGGTTAAGTAAAGTGCATACATTAAAAGCAGAAGTATAAAATAATACTGTAAAAACATTTATATGGTTTCTAAGCCATATGAAGGTTTAAAATGGATAAAATAGATACATACACATATACATTTGACTAATCGTACTCAACTGGTGTTTCTAACTACGCCTACCCCGGTGTACCTGACCTAAGCCTAATACGTGGGCGGGAATAGAAAGTAGCAGTTTAAGTTAAGTTTGTTTTGCCAAGTGACTGACTCCAGAATTCTCTGCGAGGAGTTATTCAGTTCTGTACCTGGAATTTAGGATGAATGAGGGATGGTATCTCTCGTCTCTGGTCTCGATATTCCAGGCTGCCTGCGATGGCTACCCGGAAGCGCCGGAGCTGGATTTCTCGGCAGGAGAAAGGCAGCGTCTCGTTCTCAGCGCGTCAGGAAGGCGGGGCTGCTCCAGCGGGGTCTGCTCTGCTCTGGGCTTCGGCAAGTCTGGCTGCTCCGATCTCGTCACCACCGCGTGTGTTTGCATAGGGCAATATCGGTAATATTTATACCTTTAAGGTGCCGAGATTGACGTAAGGATGGACATAGATACGTCAATAAGGATGTCATACGACTTGGTCGTTAGCACATTCTTTTGCTGAAGTTCTCGGTGAAATCAAAACAATGGCCGCAGGGTTTTTCCCAGGTTGTCATAGGTTTGATTTGTTTTGAGAACTCCGTATGCCTTATCAGGGGCTGGAGGAATATCGCTTGTCTAATTAGATTGCAAGCGTTATGACCTAATCAGATAACACGTTCCTGTGCCGTAGTGTGGCTTAATCAGATAACGGTTTCTGCATCATGGGGGTTTTCTGCATCATGGGATGGCTGCTAGTTAACTTGTTAACCAGAATAGGGTCAGGAATAGGGGGATCGATACAGAACCTATAGGAATACATCACACCCACTCCACGCTAACTATGGACATATTTACGAATCTAGGCATAGTAAAACATACTGTAGAGTATTGTGTATACCTTACCACCCCAAAATACATAAAATGCATTTTGAAATTATCAAATATACGGAAAAAACAGTCACATGTATTATATGCACTCAAGCTGTAGAATAACGCTAAAGTAATCACGCATATCTATACATTATTGCTAAGTTGTATATGAGAATTTACACATGAAATGGCTCTTAATACAGAAAAAAAGGTTCGAGACCATTCCATCACAGAATAAAATAATTATGAACATACCAGCGGCAGCTAATGTCTATAAAGTATCTAAAAATAGAAATTTTAGTTCTCTAAGAATAGTTCTTACTTTAAGCAGAAGATAAGTGTCCCGAAAAATTCGTAAAAATATTTTGGGGCCCTCTGAAAAAATTGCTGTCCGTGAACTGGAGGGAAAATTGTTCATGGTATTTTATTATTCTAGTTGAAGGCCAAATTCAGGGAACGCCGTGTGCGAGCTTGCTCAAAAGTCTCTATTTCTGCTCTGGTGAGCACATCATATCATTTAGACTGTCGAAAAAGCTGTCAACAGCTTCCTGGGAGAGTTCCACTAACTCGGGAAAAGGTGTAACCATGCATTCGTGCGCATGATTGTCTCCATTGACGTTTTGATTAGTATTGCTGACAGAAGGTCGTACCTGATCGATGCTGCTTTCATCTTGAACTTCACTACCCCTTAATCGTAGTGGTGAAGCTTCCACGAATGCCGTCATCAGGATTGGTAGCCGTTGAGGGCAGCACAAAGCATGAGCCTTTATTGGACTCAACAATGTTTCTGCATCCATTGGCGCATCCGATTGTAGCGTCAGACAGGTGTCTAACACGCATTCTTCTCCGCATAGCAAGCACCTTAATACAGGTAAAACACATCGATGCCACATTGGTCGAAATGATAGAAACCAAGTCATGTTCAGGTCTCTAAGCCGGGATAGTCCCAGGATTTTTGATATCCGGTCCCGGTATCCAATGGCTCGGATTGTTTCTTCCCTTGTCGCAGGTGTTTTGTCTGTGACACGGTTTGCCATAACGAAATATTAGGACCAAGAATAGGATTCCTGCAATTAGTCCCAAAATGAGGGGAAGTCCGCCAAAAATCGAATGGACGAAATCTGGAAAAATACCCAGTATGGCTTTGAATGGTGTTAATGCCATAGAAAATACTGTCTTAAATACTTTGAGACTCCACTGGTATCAGAAATATTTAAGATTTCATTCAGGATTTCTGCGAAATGTATGGGGGAATTAGTTGATAACAATGAGTGAATCTCTGCAGTCGTCCTTGCGACTAGGAGATCATACGTTTCTTTTGATGACGTGAGCCTGGTCGGCGTCTGAAGAAGCACTGTTTTCATTCTGCTTAAAGTATCTATTCGAATAGAAGTAATTTTCAAGTTGGGCCATGCCCTTGCCTCCCTGTCTGGAAAGGAGCTGGGGAACAATAAGCGTCCACAGCACTTGACCTTCGCAGTCGTAGTTACGAGATAAGGAGTCCCGGGCATAAGACTACAACATCTGCGGTCCACAATTAGAACGTAACTCCCATTATAGAGTCTTTGAAAGAATGGTTCTATCTCTGTTGCAGGTGCGCCTAGCTGGTGACATGAAAGGTTATTTGAGGTCCCTTCACAGGCTCCATGCAAACTAATTCCATTACACAGAAGTGTACCGCTTAGTGACATTGCACAATTATTGCCACTAAGAAACACTGTCTGTCCTTTATTACTGACACATGCATGTGAATAGGGCAAGTTCCATGTTGTTTTAATGTACCCTTTTCCCAATTTTTCGTACATGCCAGCCTGTATATATTTTTGGCAGTATTGAAACCTGAAGGTTGATATTGGAATATTAATTATCCCATGTATTATCCATTCACTGACAGGTCGTTCTGACATTGTCACTGGTAATCTCTCAAGTTTCTCAATGCTCAGGATTGTATAATCAGCACCCTTCTGTGCCATACTGATTTGTTTATCAGTAAGGTTAAAGATATTGAATAGTGACGTTGTGTTGATTAAACGCGAAGGCACATAGCCTGAACGCAGATTTTGTAACGTCCAGCCAAGTTGTACAATAGAACGCAATTGAGACTGACCGTGTTGTAACAACAGTAAGTCTTGCGATATTATGTCGATTGCTGAAGACACAATGCTGTCCAGAGAAAAAATTCTGGAGGACAGAGTCATTAACCCATTGTCCACTACAGAAAGTGATTTTTCCAAATTAATACGGTCAATTTCCCGTATACTTTCTGCTGTTTCAATTTGAGTAACCTTCCAGGCCTCGTTGTAAGCTGCATATACAGAGGCTGCTATTAAGCGTTTTTGACGCCGTTTGCGTGGTCCCATAATGAAATCACGCAAGTCAGCACCATCAGTAAGTAAAGTTAGGTGTTGCTTAATTTCTGCCAGTGTGGAAGTTTGTAGCCATTGAAGGCATAATTTGCCCACACTGTAGGTGGTTATTATCCCTGGGTGTTGTCTTTGGGAATATCTAGGGTCTGGCCTGGTCAATTTGAACCCCTGTGTTTTGTTCAGGAATCGGTCTTGACAGTTATTAGTATCTGTGGGCCAGATCAACCACTGTTTCCAATCAGGATGTGTTCTGTTTTGGTTTAATACATAATTTACGTCTATCTCTTCATCTGTAGAGCTATTGCTGTTCATTGTTGGCTTTGGAATAGACGGTTTATTTAAGTCTTTGATTTTGGCTAAGCCAAGACAGGTGGTTTGTTGAACAGTGTCATTTAAAAATATAATTTGTTCTGGGATCATGCAGGCTCTAAACAAAGATTCTATACCTTGTACTTGCCATTCTTTCGTTCCCCAAACACTTTTTACTTCAACATTTTTGTCCCAATAATCAAAACCAAAAGTATTCATTTGTTCAAAGAATGAGTCTGAATATATCAATTTCGTGTTTGTTATCATGGTCTTTGTCCCTGTCTTATTTGACAATTTGAAATAAAATGTTTCAGCATTACTGGAGTTGAAACCTGAAAAGTATGAATATTTGTCATAAACGGTTCTTGAGCTTCCTTTTGGAGGGGTTGCACAATGTTCCCATTGATTATAATTTAAAACATTTCTAGGTTGTGCAGATCTATGTAGAAAATGGTTACCATAGTGGTTATAACAGTACATACTATCATAATTTGTCGAACCCTGCAAATAATCATGTTTGGTAAATTTAGCAGACATCACTAAGTCAGACATCATATTATTTATACTTTCAAAGTCCCAATCATCAGCAAATGAGCTTGGTTTTACAAAGTCACTCAACGAGATCTTAATTTGGTGTGGATATTTCAGGATTTCAACCGGACCATAAATTTCGTAGTCAGTGTTGTCCCATGCTACCCCACCCGGTATAGGATTGGCTGTGAAGTTGACTGAAGAAAGTTCTCTTTTCTCGACGTGTGAAGATGTGTGTGGTTTGAGGATCAAGTTGATTTTCTGACTTGCTGTGTCCATTTTAGCATATTTTCCCTCAATGAAGCGTCCCAAAGTTAGTACCATGATGAGCCAAAGTATGAGGATAAATGCACCAAAACCCACCCAAAATTCAATCCATGGAGAAATCAGATATGTTTCTTTCAGTTGTTTCAAAAGTTCCTTAACTTTATCTTTAAAGGTTTTTGATGATGGCTGTGTTTTTGATTCACTGAAGCCTTCAGAGGAATCATCGAAGTTTATGAAGTAGCCGGATGCAGTTCTGTCAATTGTTCCAATTGCCTTAGGATTACTGTTTCTTGCATATTCGTTTGTTACTTCATTGTAGGTTGGTGTGTCTCTGCTAAATGTTTTTATTTGGGTTTTCAGAGGTTTAAGTTCCATTGCATTGTTGCATAGTCCTTGTTGTTCTTCTGTAGGCGTTTCGAATGTGATTAACCTCTTAGATTGAACCTCTGTGTTTGTAGCAAATCTTGGTGTTCTACTACTTATCGGGAGTCCACTTGGCCTACTATTTGTTATCGGCCACATGATTGTGGTTTTACCAGGTCGATGGATACAACTCGGTTCTCCTTTTTACCAGCAAGCGGCGGTAGTACAACTGATCTTGTCCCGTTGACAGACAAGACAGGAACTGCTTTTCTGTAAGAAGGCCCAAATTCCTTCTTTACCGCGATCTTTTCTCTGACTAGATCCCCGACTTTTGAAATCCAGACAGGTCTTGCTGGGACAGGTGGTGGTTCTTCAGTGGTCGTTGGCTGCTGTTTCAACTTTATGTTGCCCAGGTCTTTTCTTGTTTCATTTAAGTCCTGCAAAATAGCCAAACGATCTTTGATTTCAAAGCTTTTTTCCTTCACCACTGAAGTCTGACTGTCGAGATCTAAGACTAACATCCTAGTTCCAAATAATAATTCGTACGGACTGAATCCCCTCAGAGAATTTCTTGGCAGGTTATTTAGACTACGTTGGACACTTATTAGGTGTTTGACCCACCCAGCTCCCGAACCTAATATCCTTTCTGTTATAGATAGCTTTATGCCTTGGGTTTTTCTTTACACCATCCCGTATCCCTCAGGAAGGAAGTGAGAAGAGTCCCGCTGTGCTATGCTCATTTGGCCATGTTTCCCCTCAGGCTGAAGGGCTAGAGTGAAAACAATGGTCAAACGTAGCATGCTCCTAGCGTATATGCCATTTAGACTCGCAAATCTTTGTATAACAGTCCAGACGTCAGCCAAGTGCTGGTGATCTACATTATAAGTGGAAACTAGCCTGTATATGTTAATCGGACGCTTTGCTTTTTACTGTTGATCTTTTCTGGAGTGAAACGCCACGGTATTACACCGTTTCTCTCACCACTGCGATTTCTGTTACAGTTTGGGCAGTTTTTTACAAAAAAGGTATGATGCAGGCTCATGCCTGGCCACCAGTACCTTGATTGTAATTCTTCCAGAGAATCTTTTAGTTTGAGGTGTCTGAGACCCTCACCCATATGAGCGTCTGCGATTAACAAAGTTCTCCTGTCCGTGTTTGGAATTACTCTATCCCCCACTCCAGGGATTCGAGCAAAAGGGACGGAGTTTGCATCGATTATGTATGTATAATTGAGTGGATAGTTGATCGGTAGCGCTGAGCAATCGCCTTTTGATGACGTTCTCACCGCCAGCGCTGTTTCACCGTCAATGAATTTTATTGTACGCTTTTTTCTAGCTACGGAAGCCGAGTTAGTTGCTACCGCTGTGGCTGTCTCAGCCAATGAATTCCCTGCAACGTGAACGCCATCACGCTGATGACTCAGTGAGTGTGTCACGTGAGTCTTTGGTAGTTCTTTTTGTAAAAGAGCTATTTGTTCCCAAAGCAGTTTTTGCTTTATTGTTGCACCTGTGTCATCTTTGTAACCGTTTTGAATCCATGTCTGCAAATCGTTGTTATATGATTTGACGCAGTAATATGAATCGGACACTATAAGTGTCGGGAATTCGCGATCCGCATTATCTAGCGCCATTTTCAATGATATTATTTCAGTCTGTTGTTCTGAATTAGTTTCTACTGAGTGTGTTTTTGTTAATAGAGGTCTCAGTTTACCTCCGCGCCACACTTCTTTTGTAATCTCACATGTGGGGTTGTATTCTTGTTCTCCCCAAACGGAGGGTTGAGCATGTCCGTCTGTATAGATTACACAAGCGTATTGTCGTAAGGGCAGAATGTCGATTGGCAGAGGGAAAGTTCTTTCATATTCTAGATTTTTTAATTCTTTTAATTCTGGATCAAAGTAGTACTTTACTTTGTCCGTTGTAATTGAATTCACCCATTGTATCCATTCCGGATTCAATGTTGTTGTTGGTAAATTACACGGTGTTGTTAATGCCTCAAAGGCTGATTCTGCTGTTCTGACTGTGATACGTCTACCGTCAGCTTTATCTTTTTCTCTAGTTATTGCGGTTTGAACTGCATTAACAATGTTTTCTTTAATACTGAATTTCTTTTCAGCTTCTGTGTACAAGTGTGATTTGAATGCAATCGGTACCTTTTCTCCCTCATTAGAGGTCAGGTATGTGAATCCGCATCTTCCTGGGATGACTCGAATCACAAGATTGCGTGTGTTATCACGTGTTTCTAATTTTGTTTTAATTAACATGTCTGTTTGTAAGGATCTCAAAATTTCTGTGTGTATTTGAGTCCAATTGGTTCTTTTAAAATCTGGTTTTATTAGATCATAAAGGGGTTGGACCCTTTCTGCGTAATTTGCAATGTATGTTCTTCCGAAATTTAGGAAGCCTAGAATTGACTGTAGGTTTTTTAGTGTTTTCGGTGCTTGGAGTACGGCACATTTCTCTAGGAAATTGTCAGCCAGGCTTTTGCCTTCACTTGATAATTCATATCCTAAGAATAGGACTGTTAGATGGGCAATTCTGGATTTTTTTTTTTTTTGAAGACCTTTATTGGCATCATTGGGAGAAACATACATGGGCCTACAACCAATCCGGCCGGCCATAATTCAAAGACGATCAAAAGTTAAATGAAGCGACACAAGGCCAGTCGGCAGATAAACAGACATAATTAAACAGTGCTAAAAATGGAAGAAGCGGCAATAACAGCCCAGTATCAGGATCAAAGAGGTCAATTTTATAATAAGGGGGAAAGGCTCATGGCTGAGTCACAAATACGGGGAAATCAATAAACAGAATACACCCACGCCAAAACAAAAGGAAGGGGGGGGTGGGGGAGAGGAGGATGTAAGGACACAAATCACCCGTAGCACAAAATAAACGCAAAACATATTGAAGAAGCATACAAGTGCTACCAGAATCTTATGTCCCCCACCCACGCTAACAAAGGCAAGGGGAGCCGAGAACTATATGGACAAAACCCACTTCTCTCAATACGAGCCTGGGAAAGAGGGGGGGAGGGGGGGGGGAAAGGGGGGGGGAAGTATATGGGGGAGGGAAAGGGGAAAAAAGGGGGGGGGGAAACAGAGGGGAGAAAACCAAGAAGGGACAAAAAGAGGGTAAAGAGAAAGAGGAAGAACAAATGAAGAAAAAATTAAAAGGAAAACACAGTCGTACAAGATGGGCGCCACCCCGGGCCAGGCAACCCGCGGCTAATAGTACAGAAGAATTAGAGGCTGGCGAGAGGAGGGGTATGGCAGTCGCGACGAAGCATCGAAACCAAGAAAAGTGACATAGCAACAGACCATGACCCACTCATGCCTGAGAAGCGAGGACAGAAGCGGCACCGCTATATAGGGATAGAAAAGGGCCATAGAACCAAAGGAAACATCCGAAAGACCCCGCCCACCCGTCCCACCCCGCACCCCTGCAGAAGGCTACGGCCTACCCTCCAAACAGCGTGCCTGTCGCCCTAATCCGAAACCCGAAATATAGTTAAGAAAGAAAGTAGAAGAAGGAGACAAAAAGAGGAGAGGAGATATGAAACAGAAAATAAAATGTGAGGGAGGAGCCAGAGGATATGAATTGACACATTCGGCTACGACCCTACCCAACCAACAAATGAATAAGTATCAAATCAGTACTACACCTTCACATAAAGCAAAAACCCACAGGGAGGGGGAGGAGGAAGAAATTGTAACATTTCCCCGTGACGGGAATACAAGCATCAGTGCAACGGGCGAGTAAACTAGCAAACGATCATGTCGTACAACTCACCCCCAACCCTTCCTAACCACAAAACCAACCCAATAAAGGGTAATGTGGAGCGGACCACCCAGCACAGAAAAAGCGTAATGTTGTCCAGAATCACGGCAATGATATAAATCAGGGAGAGCCTTCGTACGGAGGGAATACAGGAAGTCAATAATGCAAGTCAATTGTAGTAACAACGACAGGGAAGGCAAAGGCAAGCCGGAGTCCAGGTGTGCAGGTCGACAATACAAAGGTTTCCCTCCAGGACAAGAGTCCGAGTCCAACGAAGCGGGGGCAAACGGCGGCCCACCACAAGTCCCAGGTACCCGGGAAGGAGCTGATCTCCGCGTCGTGTGGAAGCCCTCGAAATCCAGGCGGTGAAAAAGCAGAGGGTCAAAAGTCACCGGCCCATCAAGCGGCCGAAGAACAACAGCAGCAACTCCTGGCGCAGCCGAAGGGGGCGAAGCAATGGCGCCATCAGGACAAGAGGGGTGCATGAAGGAGCGGCGGCCCAAAATGGCGGCGAGCCGCATGGAGTCGGTAGAGGCACCGGGGGCCAAGACAGCATACAGTGACATCAAGGCATCCAGGACATCTCCGGGCGTGGGCGCTCGGGTACACACCCAGGCCTCCGCACAATCCGGCCGGGAAGGAGCGTCGGCGCAGAGCGGAGCACCCCCAGCGTTATCGGTAGCCATCTTGTGAGTTTCGCCGCCCCACACTCCACCGTGGGCCCCCAAACAGTCCCCAAATGTAGGACTTTACAGATCTCCGGAGGCTCCCAACAACGGCCTCACCGGCACAGGATGGGCAAGCGCCAGATGGGGGAGGGGTCCCCTCCGAACAGAGGCAGGCCCCACAAGCGAGAGCAGGGCGCGGGGTTCAGGGCCGCCGGACAGGACAAAGGCGAAGGGACCCCTTCACACAGTCAGCCCCCAACACTTCTCGTCCCCCTCCAGCCGCGCGGTCCAGTCATCGGGGCCTGTTCAGGATCTCCGGGGCATACGCACAACGGTTCTCACCAGTGGCTCACTCTCGCGGCCGGGCCGGCAATCTCTTCTCCGCCGGTCGGGTCCCGCAGGCGAGGTCCCGGTCTCGAGTGCCCGGAGGCCAATTCTCACCGAGGGCACAGCTGCGGACCCACAGCACACAGGATCCTCCAGACCAGACGGTGAGTAAGAGTGGGTCTTTAAATTTCAAATTCTGTATGGAAGTTTTGTCACGGAACAGGATATAGTACAGGATAGTCGAAGTTAGCTGGAGGGCCGACGGAGCCGAGCTAAAAGGCGGCCATTGCGTTCTCGAGCTAGGCTCCTCCTCCAATTCTGGATTTTTTAAAGTTGAATTTGTAACCCTCTGCTGCGAACCCAAGTATTATGGTGTTCACTCTCTTCAAGTGAGTATCCAAGTCATCATCTGTTAGGTATATGTCGTCGACATAAGATAATGCTTCGTCATCATATGTTTGTAGTAATTCTGTTACTCTCGCTGAGAATACTCCAGGGCTGTTCTTGTATCCCTGGGCTAACCGACAGAATTGTTTTTGAGTGCCATTTATTGAGAACGCAGACAAATATCTGCTCTCTGGTGCTATGTTTTGACAAAAGAATCCATTAGAGATGTCTAATGTTGTTTTGTATTTTTTGCGCACTATGTTATTCATTAGTGCAGCACTATGCGAGTTTTGCACTGCAAAAGTTTTGCAACATGAGTTAAGGTGTCGGTAATCCAAAACTAGACGATATGAATTGTCTGGTTTGGAGACCGGAAACAAAGGGTTGTTCATTTGTGAGGTGCAAGTTTCAATCACCCCCTGGTATTCTAATTGATCTAGGATTTCTTTTACCTGTTTTTTTGCTTCTTGCTTAATTGGGTACTGTCTTTGTGCAGTAGGTTGTGCATTTAACTGGATTTTGTGAGGAGGAGAGTCCTCATCCCATCCTACGTGATTTTTATATAAAGCAGGAGCTTGAGCTACTGCCCACTTTCTAGCAAGTGTGTATTTTTTATGAATTGGGATATGATTTGAGAAGGCAGGCATAATTATTTCTTCGCCATGAGGGCAGTCCCTGACAAACTCTGGTGGCCAGTCTTTTTCAGCTAGAAGGATGTCATAGCCCTTGGAGAGATTATCCCAAAATAGTCCCCTTATTTTTCTAGTCTCATCCCCTTCTATACGTAATGTTATTTCATATATTTTGTGAGGTTTGCTAACTCTGGTGTCTGCAGTTTCCACTTGAAGATATTCATTTGTGTCCACTGTCTCCAGAAGATTCATAAGGACTTTGCGAGCTATGCTCACTTCTGCTGCGCTGTCTAGCATTGTCTGAGCCCATTCTCCGTTTTTCAGTTGTGTCCTCAGTATTCTCTGCATTGTTAACTACTTTAATACTGGCTACCTTCTTTTTTGGAAATTGTAATTTCTTTTTTAGATGAGCAGGTTCCTTGTCTTTGGACTTGGCGTGCTCTTCTCTTTGTTCTGATCGTCCTCTTCTTTTCGATTTCTGCGTGGAAGTCTGAAAAGATTGAGAGGGACGTGTATCAATGTCTTGATATCTATCAGGCTTCTTTATATTATCCCTATTTCTAAGGTTATATCTTTTCCCAGAGGGGTCACTTTGGGGTGACCTGTGTCTTTGGTTCGGAGATTTTTCTCTCCGCCGTGGAGACCTTCCTCTGGACTGGAATTTCTTTTCTTTAGGATTGGATTGTTTGTTTCCATCCCAGCTCTTTTTTTGTGATGTTGAATTATTATTAAAAAATATTTTTTCAGGACTTTCAATCAGTTGTTGTTTTACTGGTATTCCACCTAAACTATCTCTACCTAGTTCCTCATAGGACTTTTCTATAATTCTGGCAATTTCAGCTGGTTGGTCTGCTATATCTGTCTCTTTTAACCTCTGGCGGATCGCCACGTTTGCTGCTTCTCCCTTTATGTTGGCTAATAATATAGCCGAGACCTGCTTGAAGTCTTTTAGTAATTTCATACCAAGAGTTAAAGCGGGTTCTGGACCGTATTCATCTTGAATTTGTTTTAGCACATCTGGTATTACCGAAATGGATGGAACACCGTGAGTTTTTTTGTAGATGGAAGCAAAGACTGTACCCCAAGTGTCACAGTCCTCCACGTGTGGTGCGATTCCCATTGGAAGACAGATAGTCAGAATCCTATGTTTTTCTAACGGGGTGGTGTCTGGAAACACCGCCTCTATTTGGGTGATTTTCTGTGCTAACCAGAATGGTATTTGTTCCCGTTTAGCTGGTACTTTACCTAGGCAGGATTGTATGTTCTGTGGTGTAATTTTATTTGTGTTCCCCTGATGAGGGGTCAGTTGTGGAATTTTAATTGCTGGTTGGATTGTTGAAGTCCGCATCACATATTGGACTAATTGTCTATGTAATTTTATTAATTGTTTTAGCTGTGTTAAAAGCTCTGCTGCAGACATCCCATCGATGTCTGGATGTGGTGTGTATCCGGCTAGGACCGGCCACGTTGCTCCTGGTCTACCTAGTGGACCGAGCCTGGTGATGTGATTATTGTGTTTTAGGGCGCCATTAAACAAGAGCAGGTGCTCTTGAAATTTAAGTGGTACTTCCACCTCCTCGAAAGGAGTGTACTCATTAGGAGGTTCCTCTGTTTTGTAATAGTGGAAGACCTTTGTTACAGCATTAGCTGCTGGAAAGTTTATCCATGTGTAGAATACCTCTGTCTGCCGATATTCGTGTGCCTCAATTACAAATATGACTGTACCACCTCTAGGTGTCAGTCCATTTTCTATAAGTTTTAAAGTTATAGATTTTCTTGTGTTGACCGGGATGAGTATTATATCCGGGTCTGCGTCTTGCATAGTATTATCAGCTGCTACTAGTTCAGCTGCTAATCTAGCTGTCTCTCTTTCTTCATCACTGTCTACCATTTTACCGACAGGAAGGTTATGTTTGTTTGCAGATCAGGTTTCTTATGGAAACAAAGATTAGATGCACAATATTTTGGAACAGTGTATCCTTCAACGTTGACTAAACCAAGAACCATACATAGGAGTTTCCTCCTGCGAGGTCTGGCGGATATTACCTTTCACCCACTCCAGACATCTTTGGAGTATTATGGGAAAAAAGGGGTCTGAGTGAAATAGCACGACTGAGTTACTCTAATGTCTTACGTTAGTTTTATCGCCTATCCAAACGCGTTGGGCGCCATGTAGTGTAGTTACTATTATCCCAATAGGCTCTGCGCATTGGAATAATACCTTCAATAGTATAGGCCTAGACCAGACGTTAACTAGGTCTACTACTGTCGATATTAGACTTAAAGTTTTGGGTTTGCCAGCTAGCTCAGAGTTCACTAGAAACTTTCTCGAATAGGCAAGGAGGAGTTGAACCTCCCTGGATAGACAAGAAGGGATTTAGTTTCTGACAACCATAGAACATGACAACTTTGCTCTCCCCTAATCAAGAGTGTATCTCTAGAGTCGTGTGAAAACAAAAGACAACTTATTTTACTCAGTCCGTACGTGCATTCTTAGTCTCACCAGATTGTAGAGAAAAGGAAGAGACGGGCGTGTTCAATAAAAGATGGTATTTATTGATCAGTCTCTTTTCTCATACAAGAGAAATGGATCGATATTATCGCAATACTTATGGTTAAGTAAAGTGCATACATTAAAAGCAGAAGTATAAAATAATACTGTAAAAACATTTATATGGTTTCTAAGCCATATGAAGGTTTAAAATGGATAAAATAGATACATACACATATACATTTGACTAATCGTACTCAACTGGTGTTTCTAACTACGCCTACCCCGGTGTACCTGACCTAAGCCTAATACGTGGGCGGGAATAGAAAGTAGCAGTTTAAGTTAAGTTTGTTTTGCCAAGTGACTGACTCAAGAATTCTCTGCGAGGAGTTATTCAGTTCTGTACCTGGAATTTAGGATGAATGAGGGATGGTATCTCTCGTCTCTGGTCTCGATATTCCAGGCTGCCTGCGAGGGCTACCCGGAAGCGCCGGAGCTGGATTTCTCGGCAGGAAAAAAGGCAGCGTCTCGTTCTCAGCGCGTCAGGAAGGCGGGGCTGCTCCAGCGGGGTCTGCTCTGCTCTGGGCTTCGGCAAGTCTGGCTGCTCCGATCTCGTCACCACCGCGTGTGTTTGCATAGGGCAATATCGGTAATATTTATACCTTTAAGGTGCCGAGATTGACGTAAGGATGGACATAGATACGTCAATAAGGATGTCATACGACTTGGTCGTTAGCACATTCTTTTGCTGAAGTTCTCGGTGAAATCAAAACAATGGCCGCAGGGTTTTTCCCAGGTTGTCATAGGTTTGATTTGTTTTGAGAACTCCGTATGCCTTATCAGGGGCTGGAGGAATATCCCTTGTCTAATTAGATTGCAAGCGTTATGACCTAATCAGATAACACGTTCCTGTGCCGTAGTGTGGCTTAATCAGATAACGGTTTCTGCATCATGGGGGTTTTCTGCATCATGGGATGGCTGCTAGTTAACTTGTTAACCAGAATAGGGTCAGGAATAGGGGGATCGATACAGAACCTATAAGAATACATCACAGGCTAGCTTGATTCCAGTGGGAAAGTGAGCAAGGGACCCATGTCTGGGTATTCCCTGCCAACTAGGGGCGAACAAAGCAAACACAAGTAGATGATGGACGGAGTGCTGAAACTTTTCAGACACTCACCCCCCAGTCACAGATCTGGGTTGAATCCATTATTGTTGTTTAGCTCACTTTGCCACCTCAGTTCAGATCCAGCAAATCAATCTTGACCCTGTGCCTGTATGTATCACTAAAGTAGACGACGTCTCCATCAAAAAATTGTGAGGCCCTTTTCACCAGATGCTATCCTACACCATCTTCCTCCTGTAACTTCCTGCTCCTTTACAGACTTCCACCTAGCAAGGCGACATTCCCTAACACACTTCTAGAGATGGTTTTAAACCTGATTACACTACACTCCAACCTATGCATTCTGGGTGACCTCAACATTTGGTTTGACAAACCCAATATGCCCCATCCAAAAACAATATTCACTGGCTTAGACCCACTGAACCTGCATCAGATCATCCACACACAATGCTGGACACATCCTAGATGTCATTTTTGTTAATACCGAAGTAGTAACCTTTCAAACTGTAACTCCTGTCACATGGTCAGACCACCATTTGCTTTCTTCTAAACATAAAACAACACTAAGAGATGCACCTCAAACCACCTTATGTGCATCCACCTATCGACCGATGAACAAACTCAATTTGGAACACTTAGAAACACAACTAACATCCAGTACAGATCTGGAAACAATAAATTCTGTTCGACAACTACATGAGTGGCTACAGGAAGCTTTTGATATCCTGAAACCACTCAAAACCACACAACAGAAAAAAAGAAAACCAGCACCTTGGAGAAATACAGAGATAAAAGACATACAACAACAAATTAGAAAGCGGCAACGTGCCTGGCTCAAAACAAACGTAAATCACGACAAACTTTGACTACAGAAAATTATCAGATTATACAAGTCAGCTATCAAAAAAGCAAAGAAAAGGTACTATTGAAACAATTCAAAATGCTAAATGTGCAAATAAAGAATTCTATAAAATACTCAATGGATTTTGCCTAGAAGATCATCACATTACTCAAGATTTCACAGACAAACTGACAAATCACTACACGGACAAAGCAGACACGTTGGACTCGTACTTAAAACAAAAACAAAGCACCAGCACTGAATCTTTTCCAAAACAACAATCCAAGAATACTCTAACCCAGCCTCTTTGTTTCTTCCAACACATTTCCCACCATGAATTTAAGGATGAGGTCAAAGCAAGCAGGCCTGCCAGCAGCCCTTCTGACCCATGTCCACCACAAACTCTCAATACAATTCTAACAACCTCTGCTGCCACTCCAGTACGAAGAACCATCAACGATTCCTAAACTACCAGAATAATTCCAGAAGAACTCAAAAACCCATACATACGCCCATTACTGAAGAAAACAAACTTGGACCCGCTAAACCCTGATAACTACAGACCCATTACAAATGGACCTTTCCTGGGCAAAGTTATAGAAAAAGCAACATTCACCCAGAAGTCACAATTCATTGAAGACAATGCCATACTCTCAGACTTCCAAACCAGATTCCGTCTAGGAAGAGGCACAGAAGCTGCCCTCCTTGCCATCTTGGAGGACCTGAAGAACGCAGTTGACCGTAACGGGGTTGCTGCATTACTTCTCTTAGACCTTTCGGCTGCCTCTGACATGATTTGATTAATACATTTATAAAGCGCACAAATGCTCAGGGGAGTCTTGACACTACAGACAGGTGGGCCGAGTAAGGTTGCCAGTATGGAGTACCATAGCACTCTGATACAAAGACTCTATGAAACCGACACAGAGGGGACTGCTCTAGAGTGGATCGCATCAGTACCTTCCTGACAGAACTAATGTCATCCATACCCCACCTTACTCATCCAAACCGTACTCCACAAAAGCAGGGGTCCCTCAAGGCTCAAACATCTCGCCCATGCTTTTAAACATCTACATGAAGTCATTACCGGTACTGATCAATCAGTTTCACCTCACGTGCTATAACTATGCAGATGACACGCAGATACTTCTTCAACTGGAATGCTCAAACACATTGGAAACTCGTCAATTTTCAGTTGTCTCAGAGCCGTGGATCAATGGATGAAGTAAAGCCATCTCAAATTGAATGCTTCCAAAACAGAAATCCTCACGTGTGGCGATTGGAAAAATTATAGCCCATTCGCCACCTGGCCTGATGAACTGAGATCACTGCCTAAAGTATCAAAGGAAGTAAGAAACCTTGGAATGACCATGGACTCTAAGCCATTGATGAATGCCCAAGTTGATAAACTAGCAAGATCAAGCTTTGTTACTATAAAAACTCTGCAACAAATCTTCCCCCATTTAGGATTTCCACACAAGGTCCAAGCTACCATCTCCCTTGTTCTGTCCAAGCTCGATTATGCCAATAGCCTCTACCACGGATCACCTTTAATGACAATGAAAAGACTACATCAGATTCAAAACTCGGCTGCCAGACTACTCCGACATATCAAACCGCAAGACCACATCTCCCCTGCTTTGAAAGCCCTGCTTTGGTTACCGGTTGCCAAAGATCCACTTTCAAGCTGCTTTGTATCACCCACAAAGCGATACATGGAACAGGACCGCTCTACATCAGGAACAAAATCACCAAACACATTCAACAAAGGAACCTCCGCTCTAGATTGGCACCTTGCCTCAAAATCCCAAGATACAAGATAAAAAAACATGGCTGGCACATCCTTCTCTGTTCAAGCAGGCACACGATGGAACTCTTAAACCCCCCCCCCCCTCCACATAAAATCCACAGACAACCACCTTATCTTCAGAAAACTACTCAAGATTGGCTCTTCTTTATGTAGGCACCATGCGCAAACAGAAATATACAGCATATCCTTCTGTATATAAGCATGTATTTGTACTCTATATGTACCTACATATGTATACTGCTATGTGCAGAATAATTATGTTTTAAAACAAATTAATAAAATAAATGTATAAGTACAACAACACTTGAAAGCCAGAATGTATTTAATGCATCGTTAATCTACATATAATTACTTATGCTATGCATCTATATACCTTCCATGTACTTGGTACAATATATTTATTACTTTTCTGCTAATTCAGCATATCCAAAGCCCTTCCCTATTTCTCATACTATACCTCTCTCAATATATCTTCTACCTCAACTCTGACTCATCTTAAACCTCTTTCCAATGCAGTACCATATTTCTCACCCTATACCTCTATCAATATATCCTCTACCTCCACTCTCTCATTCATCCCAAATCCCATACCACTACTATGATCCCCAAAATAACACTTTCTAGACTCTTCCATACTCTACTCCTCCTTGCAGCATCTCGTACCTTTTATACTATACAAAACAAGCCTTTTTTAAACCTTTCACTGACTCTTCCCCTTCACATCCCTTTTACTCATCCCATGCTCTCCTACTGCTATGACCTCTAAAAAAAACAAAAAAAAAACATTCTAAATCCTTCCCTCTTCTATCCCTCCACTACTAAATAACAGGCTAACATGTCCACTCATATTTAGATACACTAATCCTCTATAGGTTTCAGAGTAGGGTGCTAGTCGACGAAAAAACGCTTCAACACCTCATCAAGGGTAGCAAACACTATATAAATGCAAACCTTTTCCCTCCGCTACCCTTCTCAATGTAAATAACTGACTAGCATATCAACCACTCAAATTACTTTCATATTTCACTATAATAACTCACCACTAATCCTATATAGGTTCCAGATTAGCGTGCTACTTGCCAAAAAAATAAACGCTTCAAAACTGCATCATAGGTAGCAAACACTATATAAATACTAACTTTTTTCCCTCTTCTATCCCTCGCTATCCTTCTGTATCCAAATGACTGACTAACATATCCACCACTCAAATTACTTTCTTATTTCAATATACTAATTCAACACTAATCCTTTATGGGTTCCAGAGTAGCATGCTACTCGCCGAAAAAGCGCTTAGACGCCTTGTCATGGGTAGTAAGCGCTATATAAATGCAATTACACTACAATACAATATGGTGCACAATTGTTTAAGTGAAGCACATTGCAATAATCCAGGCAACCCTTATGGTGATTTTAGTGATCTTAGAAAGCTCTCTAAGTGGTAGCTGTGGAGAGCAGCCTTCTGGCTTATCTTGAATTAATGTTAGTGCAGCTTGTTTTACCAGATCTAATCATGTAGTGTAGATTAAATGAAAAAACAACAACACAGTGTATATACAAAAATAAAACTCACCAACACGTTGGTATATCTCTTACCCGGACATATAAATACAAAACACAACAATGCTACAATGGCAAATAGGTAAGTAAACACAATACACAGTGGTCTCCAGTGGGAGATCAAACCATATACTAAAAAAAGCAGAATGCAAACTGCAACTCAAGTCGTGCCTTGGACCAGGAGACTCGGAAGAGCTGGAGACACAGCCGCGTACTCAATAGAAATCAACGGGAAAGTCGCGGTTGAAGTTTTGAAAAAAAAAAGGACTCTTCCCAGTGGACCCTGAAGAAATCCGTGGAAGACCCTACCTGTGGATACGCAATGCTGAGAAAGACCAGGAGCTGTGCAAAAAGCTGTCTCACATCGGAAGTCGAGAACCAGGGGTTGGTGTCCGGCGGGAGCACCAACAAGCCTTGGCAGCTGCAACAGGCGTGGAAAGCGAAGAAGAAACAATATTAGGACCAGCAAGGTCCAAAGGACTCACCACGAGCAGGAGAGTCAGAGCAGGCATGAGCAAGCAGGGGAGCCCATTGGAGCATAAGACCCTTAATAAGACCCGTAGGCTGATGGCACAGGAGTCGCAAGAGGACCTTGCGCTGCTCACCAAAGATAAAGGCCCACTGTGCAGAGGATGTGGTAAGGACACTGATCTTGGCAGGAAGAGATGCTGGAGGCTGAAACTTCTTGAAGCCAAAAGATCTCTGGAGTGCAGAGCCAACAGGCCTTGGCAACAGTAAGTCGACATGGTGTATAGGGGGTTCAATCCCAGTGGTTCCTACAAGGGATACTGGTCTCAAACTTGCTGAGAGGCCAGGCCAGGCCTCCAGGGAGTAGCAGAACCACCACCTGTGTTGATGAGCCTTTCGAGCCGCAGGCCAGTCAGCTTCGTTGCAGTACCTGCAGATGCAGGGGAGTGACTCCTTTACTCTAAGGGAGATTACTTCGATGTCCTTGATACCCACAGGTCTGTTGAAGATTCTGGAAGAAGCACAGACAACGAAGGAAACTTGCAGAACAGCAAGACCAGGAGAAGAAGGAGTCTTCCATGATGGAGTCTCAGTTCCAGGCTAAGTAAAGCGAAGTCCAAGTGTACAGACGGTTGAAGAGTAACGTGGTTACAGGCTTGAGTCTTGTCCCACAATGAATCTAAGGACTCACCCACTGGGAAGCCCTTAAATACCATGGGAAAGGGGTTAAGAGGACTCTGGTGTCCCTCCCAGATGGGCTGGACAGATGGGGAGGACACTCATGTCATTTGTCTAGTTTCGCACCAGAGCGGGAGCCAATGGCTTCCTAAACTGGCTTGAACCGTAGGATGCTGTGAGGGCACCAAATGTGCCCTTCAAAGCAGTCTGATGGTATTGGCAAGCGCCCCAACCCCAGACCAATATACTAAGTCCTGTCTGAGAGGTGGTCACAACTACCTGTGACAGGAAAGCTATTGTTCCACTTCCCCTGCTCAAGCTCAGCTGAGTTCAGCAGCAGGAGAGCAGAATCCTGACTGTGGTCGGTAGCAGCACTATCTTGCTGGCAGACACTGGAAAGCTGTCACCAGGAGTACTGGGGGCTTCCCGGAGGAGGCTCCCCAGTGCATGGAATCATACCTCCAACACCAGTAACGGTGTTGAAGTATGAGTCAAACATACCCAGGTTCGGCACACCCAGTATATAGTTAGCCATCGCGTAGTGACAGATGGCCACTATATGTATCAAAATGGCTGACCGCTCTTACAGAGCCTGGAGAATCTACTCTGGGGTTTGTAGGGGTCTCCTGCTCATGCAGGGGCACCCACACACTTATAACCCAGCACCCTGCATTCAGGATAGAAAGGCCTGCCTTAGGGGTGACTTATAGGATCTAAGTGTAGTGACCTCAGATAAAAGGGAACAAATCTGTCATAAGTGGTGCTAGCAGCAACCTAAACATGCTGCAATGGCAGGCCTGTAGTCACAGTTTGAGAGGCATCTCATGGGTGGCACAATAAATGCTGCAGCCCATGGGTGACCCCTGGTGTACCTATGCCCTGGGTACCTTAGTACCATATAATAAAGACTTCTAAGGGTACACCAGTAGCCAATTGTGGAGGTACCTATGAGAAGTTGGCCTGATATATGATGCTCACTAGTTCTAGTGATCACCTTGTATCAGTCCAAGCAACTCTTATGGTGTTTGGTTGTAAAGTCAACCGTATAGACCAGCTATCCTAGTAGCGTGGACAAAAGCAGTCTTTAGGCTAAACTCTTTATGGCATGTGAAGCCAGCTGTTTTACCACAATATAACCCCTTGAATACCAAATGAAAGGACACCACACAGGTTGTTATGAAAATAAACAATATATTTATTAATAACAACACCTCTGAACTCTTTATGAGGTCAGAGGGCTAAGCACATGACAATCTCTTCTGAAAAATACGTTAAGTTGCACGAAATCACAATGGTGCCCTAGGGGCACGACAAACCATATACTAAGTAAGTGGAATGTGAAAGTCAATAGAAGGAATGGAGCTGTCCAGAGGCTGTAGGATCGGTGGGACCACGCTACACTAACTTGAGGTAAGTAATAGGAGGCCCACGGAACGCGTGTGCAGAGTGTGAACTCACACGCGGGATGCGTAACAACGGCTATGGACAGTGCAGTTTAAGAAAAAGGTGAGTACGGACAATCCTGACTAGATAGGACAACAACGACTGTGGAACTGGACACTAGGACAGTTAGACTACCCTTGAGCACTGAAATGCTCTTGTTACCTCACCCACGGGCGCATAGGGTTCAAAGTGCGCCGGGTTCTCGCGTTGAAGTCAATGGAGCCTGAAAGAAAAGATGCTGCAGGCGACCAGGAGGAAGATGTCCGGTGCAATCCAAGGGTGGATTGTTGAAGAAGGAGACCTGAAAGCAGAGGGGACAATGTTCACAGTCACTAGCCAGTGACTGGAGTGGAACCAGGAAGGAACCAGATGTCGTCGTCGTGTTCAGGTGAAGAGTGGACGCTTGACTCTGCAGCCACGTGGACCAGGAGGTGTCTTCGACGACCAGGATGGAGGCACGAGCTGTCCCACGCAGGCTCTCGCTGTCGGCGGTGTTGGATCCGGAATCGGCGTCAACAGGCCTTGGCAAAGGCAACCCACGCGGTGAGGAGGAAAAAAAGCGTCTGGTGCGGACTAGGAGAGTCCGGGATGCCCCTCTTTTGGAAGGGAGCAAGGGCCAGTCTGGAGCAACCAGACCAGCAGAAAGAATTCAAAGGTTCGTCGTCTAGGAGGCCACTAGCCAGCCGGCAAGTGACCAGACAACGCGTCGAGCAGGAACCAAGCAGAAGGGCCCCACGCAGATCTCGTGGAGGCTGGAGGGCTGGTCTTCGGTGCAGGGGCTGCTCGGGGTGGGGGCTTCTCAGTCCCCAAAGCACTTGGTCGAGTTTACCTCGGGAGCCGTGCTGGAAGCGAAGTGCAGTTTCTTCCAAGATGGCCGGTCCCACGTGTCTCGTCGCACCCACGGGTCTCAGCTTTGCTGCAGATGTGAGTTGAGGTCGGAGAGGTCTGGGAATCCGGGTCTCGTCGGGCTCTGAAGTCTGGATCCTCGAGGGAAGACGACAAAGGGAAGCCGCTGGACGCTTGGTGGTGCCTGCTTGTGCAGGGTGGACACTCCTTGTCCACAAGGGAGATTCTTCAGTCTTCTGAGGAGCAGAACGTCGAAGGGCCAGAGTTTCTTCTTGTAGAATAGTTCAGGATAATCTAATCTGGAATTGGGCCAGCTCCTACCTTTATTCTCCTAAAGGGGGCTGCACAACGACTAGGTCCCTCCCATGGGTGGGACCCGGAAGGGGGGTGGTTACACCCCCTATCCTTTGTCCAGTTTCCCGCCAGAGCTGGGGCTGGAGTGTCCCAGCAACTGGTTGGAACCGGTGTATGCACAGGGCACCTTGTGTGCCCCAGGCACGTCTCATTCCTTTCAGCCTGGGCCTACCCAATACACAAAATCCTGTCTGGGGCGGTGCTAGCACCTCCCAAGGCAGGAAACCCTTTGTCTAAGCCTCCCTCGCTGGAAGGACTCCCAGCAGCAGGAGGTCAGACTTGTGTCTGTGGTGGCAGCATCCATTTTGTGATGCCAAGGCTCGTGTTAACTTTAACCGGGGTTCACAGTTACATACATGCCATGTCCCTCTAGAAGGGTGGAATGCTACCCCCGTCGCCAGAATTGGCGAGGGGGTAGTATTCCAATTCGTATGACACCTTACTCGACATGTTTTGATAATGTTATACCAGAGTTTGCATTTAACCGCGAGGATTATAATGCACTTAAGAGTATATGGTATAGCGTTATCATGGAACAGCTATTAGGACTTGGTTCCGCAAGCTGCAAACGGGCTCAGCTCATGCCAGAGCACCATCTCACATAATTCCAAGCACTCTGCCTTCAGGATTGATAAGGCCTTCTCTAGGAGTGACTGATAGGAATATATGTGTCCATTTTAGGGTTAGATATAGGGAACTATATCTAAAGCAAAGGGTGATTACACCACCTTGCCCCAGCTGTCGTGCATCCAGTTGTGTCTGTTTAGATGGCCAGCCACGGGTGGCATAATACATGCTTCAGCCCCTGGTAGGCCCTGGGTACACCTATGCCCTGGATACAGGGACGGATAAGGTGGCCCAGTACCAATTGGTAAATGCACCTAAGGTACATGGTTGTTAATTTAGAGAGAGAACAGCTAGGCTGTGGGTCTGATTAGCAGGCCCACAGCCAGGGAAAGTCGTAAATCAGTGAAGCAAAAATCTGGGGTGGCCATGGGATTGCAGACCCCACTCTCCTACACAACCCCCCCCCCCCCCCAAACTTAGGGACATTAAACTAACTTTGAGCAGGTGAGTCTTCTTGCTCTAAGTGGAAGTACCTGGAGAGACCATCTGCATTACCATGGTCAGTCCCTGGGCGGTGCTCCACTGTAAAGTCCATCCCCTGTAGGGAAATGGACCACCTAAGAAGTTTGGGGTTTTCACCCTTCATTTGATTTAGCCATAAGAGGTGCTTATGGTCGGTCTGAATCTTGAAGTGAGTACCAAACAAGTATGGCCTCAACTTCTTCAGGGCCCAAACCACAGCAAAGGCCTCCCTCTCAATAGCTGACCAACGTTTCTCTCTAGGGGTCAGCCTTCTGCTTATAAAAGCAATGGGCTGGTCATGACCATCAATATTCAGCTGAGATAGAACAGCTCCCACACCCAACTCAGAAGCATCTGTTTGGACAATGAAAAGTTTGGAGTAGTCTGGACTCTTGAGAATAGGTGCAGTGCACATGGCCTGCTTTAGGTCATCGAATGCCTTTTGACAGCTAACTGTCCACTGAACTTTCTTTGGCATTTTCTTGCTTGTCAGGTCATTAAGTGGAGTCACAATGGTTCCATAATTTCTGACAAATTTCCTATAGTAACCAGACAGGCCCAAGAAAGCTCTGACCTGTGTCTGGGTGGTTGGAGGAGCCCAGTCCTTTATGGCCTGTATCTTGCTCTCCAGAGGTTGAACTTGGCCTCCACCTACAAGGTGGCCCAAGTATACAACTTGACTCTGCCCTATCTGGCACTTAGTAGCCTTGATAGTGAGGCCTGCCTTTTGCCGGGCCTCTAAAACTTTCCTTAGGTGGATCAGGTGATCCTCCCAGGTGGAGCTAAAAGACAGCAATATCATCAAGATATGCTGCACAAAAGTCATCCAACCCAGTGAGAACTTGGTTCACCAACCTTTGAAAAGTGGCAGGTGCATTTTTCAAACCAAAGGGCATCACCACAAATTGGTAATGACCTCCTGGGGTAGAAAATGCTGTCTTGGCTTTGGCATCCTCAGCTAACCTGATCTGCCAATAACCAGCTGTCAGGTCAAATGTACTCAAGAACTTGGCAGAAGCCAATCTGTCAATGAGTTCATCTGCTCTTGGTATTGGATGGGCATCTGTCTTAGTGACAGCATTGAGACCCCTGTAGTCTACGCAAAACCTCATCTCTCTCTTACCATCCTGGGTGTGAGGTTTAGGCACTAGAACTACAGGACTAGCCCAAGGGCTCTCTGAGGGTTCAATGACTCCCAATTCCAACATCTTTTGTACTTCAGTTTTTATGCAGTCCCTGACGTGGTCAGGTTGCCTGTAGATTTTACTCTTTATAGGCAGACTGTCTCCAGTGTCCACCTCATGTGTGCACCAGTTTGTCTGACTGGGGGTCAGAGAAAACATTTGTCTGAAGGATTGAAGGACTTGCTTACAATCCTTTTGCTGATGCTCAGAGAGGCTGTCAGAAAAGACTACACCATCTACTGACCCATCATCAGGGTTCTGAGTGAGCAGGTCTGGGAGAGGGTCACTCTCTTCCTCCTGTCCCTCATCTGTGGCCATGAGCAAGCCCATGTCCTCCCTGTCAACAAATGCTTTGAGCCTATTCACATGAAGTACTCTGTGAGGGCTCCTGGGAGTTCCCATGTCCACCAAGTAGGTGACTTCTCCCTTTTGCTCAATGATGATGTGGGGTCCAGACCATTTGTCTTGGAGAGCTGCTGGGGCCACTGGCTCCAACACCCACACCTTCTGCCCTGCATGGTAAACAGTTAGGACAGCCTTTTGGTCATGCCAAGCTTTTTGATGTTCTTGGCTGGCCTCCAGGTTTTTAGATGCCTTCTCCATGTACAGTGCCATCCGGGAGCGGAGACCAAGTACATAGTCCACTATGTCAAGTTTAGGCTTTTTGAGAGGTAACTCCCATCCTTCCTTCACAAGACATAGGGGTCCTCCTACAGGATGTCCAAACAAAAGCTCAAAAGGGCTGTAACCAACCCCCTTCTGTGGGACCTCTCTGTAAGCAAACAGAAGGCAGGGTAAAAGGATGTCCCATCTTCGCCTAAGCTTTTCAGGTAACCCTTTTATCATCCCTTTGAGGGTCCTGTTGAATCTTTCAACAAGCCCATTGCATTGTGGGTGATAGGGTGTAGTAAATTTGTAATTTACACCACACTCCTTCCACATAGCAGTCAAGTATCCTGACATGAAGTTTGCACCTCTGTCAGAGACAACCTCCTTAGGAAACCCCACTCTGGAGAAAACTCCAACCAGGGCCCTAGCCACAACAGGAGCTGTAGTGGTCCTAAGGGGAATAGCTTCTGGATACCTGGTGGCATGATCCACTACCACCAGTATAAATCTGTGCCCAGATGCTGTTGGGGGGTCCATTGGTCCAACAATGTCAATCCCCACTCTTTCAAAGGGAACCCCCACCACAGGTAGTGGTATAAGGGGGGCCTTTGTTGTGCCACCTAATTTGCCACTGGCTTGGCAGGTGATACAGGAGCGACAAAACTCCTTGGTGTCCTCAGACATGTGGGGCCAGTGAAAGTGTGGGGCAAGCCTGTCCCAAGTCTTGTTCTGGCCTAAGTGACCTGCAGGGGGAATTTCATGGGCTAAGGTGAGAAGGAAACCTCTAAGAGACAAGGGGATGACCAGCCTCCTGGTGGCACCAGGTTTGGGGTCTCTTGCCTCAGAGTATAGGAGTCCATCGTCCCAATATACCTTATGGGCACCTGTAGCATTCCCTGCAGCCTCAGCAGCAGCCTGCTGTCTGAGGGGTTCAAGAGAGGAACAGTCTAACTGTGCCTGCCTCAAGTCTGCCCTGGAAGGGCCCCCTGTCCCAAGAAACTCAACCTGTTCAGGCTCAAGCTCTTCTTCTAGGACAGTTCCTTCTGGGGTCTTGGGGTCAGTCTCCTCAGAGAGCTGATCCTCTACCTGAGGCAGGGGGGGAAGGGTCAACCTTACCCCTACTGCTCTTTCTCTTGGGAAGTGTCTGGTCCATTCTTCCAGGATCCAGCACTAGTTCAGCTGGGCATTTCTTGGCCTGTGACCTAGTCACAGCAAGGACATGTGCTGACAAACCTAACATTTCCACATGAGTCCTATACTCCACATCTGACCATAGGGAGGATTCCAAATCATTGCCCAAAAGACAGTCCACTGGGTGGTCTGAACTAACAACAACCCTTTTGAGGCCATTTAACCCTCCCAAGGAGAAGTTAACAAGTGCCATACTATGGGAGGTAGTGGCATTGCTAGCATTGGTCACCAGGTAGTCTGATCCCAGTATTACCTGGTCAGGGTCCACAAAGTTAGGTGTCACCATGGTGACACTGGCACAAATGTCCCTGTAGGCCTGAGCCATTTTTCCATTAAACAAAGGCGTCTGCCTGTACTTGCCCAGAGTACTGGGACTTATTGTAGGGGTCATATCCATGTCCCCAGTACAAACAAGAACAGCCTGAGTAGGTGTTCTGACTAAGTCAGAGCCCGCCTCAGTTCCCAGGGTTAACCCCACTATAGCCTTAGGAGGATTACTACCACTACTAACTGTACTAGGGGGTGCAGGTGCCTTATGGGCAGTAGTGGTAGGAGTTGGGCCTTTCTTGGTGCACTCACTAAACCAGTGAGTATTACTTTTACAGTACTGGCACCATGGTTTCTTCTGACCATTATTCTTCTTCTTTTGGGAATTCTGGGACCCACCCTCTTTAGATTGTTGGGGCCCTGTTGAAGACTTCTGGTCATTTTGCTTATTCTCATTACCCTTGGGATCTGCTTTCTTCTGGCCACCACCCTGGTTCTGGTTCTGCTGCTTGACCCTTGTCCTGACCCATCTGTCTGCCTTCTTTCCCAATTCTTGGGGAGAGGTCAGATCTGAGTCAATAAGGTGCTGATGCAACAACTGATTCTGACAATTACCTAAGATTTGTTCTCTCATAATTAGATTATACAATCCTGTGTAATCAGTAACTTTACTTCCCAGTAACCAGCCTTCAAAAGCCTTAGTGGCACAATCAACAAAGTCAGCCCAATCCTGAGACTGAATTTTCTGGGTGTCTCTGAACAGCAACCTGTACTGCTCAGTTGTTAAGCCAAACCCATCAATCAGTGTATTCTTCAGGACTTGGTAATTGTTAGCATCCTCAGCTCTAGTAGTGAGGAGCTTATCTCTACCTTTGCCTTCAAAGGAGAGCCACAATATAGCTGCCCACTGACTCTGGGGGATGCACTGGACAGTGCAGGCCCTCTCCAAAGCAGTCATCCACTTGTGGATGTCATCCCCTTGTTTAAAGGGGGGGCACTATTTTACTCAGGTGTCTAGTATCAAAACTCCTGTCTTTATCCTTAGGGATAATGCTGCCACCAGTGGGGACTGCCCCACTCAACTGTTGCTCTCTAGCAAAGGCAAGCTTTTCTTTGGCAAGGGCAAGTTCTTCCCTCTGGATCCTCAGATTAGCTTGTTTCATCCTTGCTTCATGTTCTCTTCTCTGAGGGGAAGTCAATCTCCTCTGGGGAGAAATAATTCTCCTCTGGGAAGAGGCATGAGAGTGCACAGATCTATTGGAGTCCCTAGAATGAGACCTATCTCTTCTAACTCCAAAGTTAGGCCTGCTTAGGGTCAGTACTGGGGGTCCCCCAGATCCTTCCCTATGTAGGTCTAAGTTGGCCCTAGTAAGTCTGCTGACTAGCTCAGGACCTTTGTCTGCCTCATCCCCAGAGGCTCCCTCTTCTTCCTCCTCCTCTTCTACATCTACTGTGTCATGGAGGTATGGATCACCAAGGGCACCTTCTAAGGGGGGCATGCTCCCATCTGTATGAGAAGCCTTTCTAGCATCATAAGTCTCTAAGAGACCTAACAGAAAAGGAGTGGTAGGGTTAGAATCCTGTTTCAATTTCCTGGAGGTACACAATTGTCGCATCTCCTGGAAACTGAGAGCTGCATATCTGGAAAGGACATGTGGAGGGTCACTAACCACTAGGGGAGTCTCTGCAAACTCTCCATGGGTAGACATGCTTCTAGTGTGGTGTAAGTGATGCACCTACCTACACTATGGGTTTTCCTACTGATCCCTTGCTAAGAGTTGTAGTCAGGGTGTGCTAGGCCCTTTCTACTACAACAGCTGGTTCAGTAGAACTCAGAGTATTTCTAAGCTTGTTATATGTACCTAGAGTACCTGATGTGATCTTTCAAATGATATTTTCAAGATTATAAGTGGTAAAAACAACAGCAAGCTCAAATCCCAACCGCTGCACACCAATATGAGAAGTTGGCCTGATATATGATGCTCACTAGTTCTAGTGATCACCTTGTATCAGTCCAAGCAACCCTTATGGTGTTTGGTTGTAAAGTCAACCGTATAGACCAGCTATCCTAGTAGCGTGGACAAAAGCAGTCTTTAGGCTAAACTCTTTATGGCATGTGAAGCCAGCTGTTTTACCACAATATAACCCCTTGAATACCAAATGAAAGGACACCACACAGGTTGTTATGAAAATAAACAATATATTTATTAATAACAACACCTCTGAACTCTTTATGAGGTCAGAGGGCTAAGCACATGACAATCTCTTCTGAAAAATACGTTAAGTTGCACGAAATCACAATGGTGACAAACCATATACTAAGTAAGTGGAATGTGAAAGTCAATAGAAGGAATGGAGCTGTCCAGAGGCTGTAGGATCGGTGGGACCACGCTACACTAACTTGAGGTAAGTAATAGGAGGCCCACGGAACGCGTGTGCAGAGTGTGAACTCACACGCGAGATGCGTAACAACAGCTATGGACAGTACAGTTTAAGAAAAAGGTGAGTACGGACAATCCTGACTAGATAGGACAACAACGACTGTGGAACTGGACACTAGGACAGTTAGACTACCCTTGAGCACCGAAATGCTCTTGTTACCTCACCCACGGGCCGCGGGTGCATAGGGTTCAAAGTGCGTCGGGTTCTCGCGTTGAAGTCAATGGAGCCTGAAAGAAAAGATGCTGCAGGCGACCAGGAGGAAGACGTCCGGTGCAATCCAAGGGTGGATTGTTGAAGAAGGAGACCTGAAAGCAGAGGGGACAATGTTCACAGTCACTATACAGTGACTGGAGTGGAACCAGGAAGGAACCAGATGTCGTCGTCGTGTTCAGGTGAAGAGTGGACGCTTGACTCTGCAGCCACGTGGACCAGGAGGTGTCTTCGACGACCAGGATGGAGGCACGAGCTGTCCCACGCAGGCTCTCGCTGTCGGCGGTGTTGGATCCGGAATCGGCGTCCACAGGCCTTGGCAAAGGCAACCTACGCGGTGAGGAGAAAAAAAAGCGTCTGGTGCGGACTAGGAGAGTCCGGGATGCCCCTCTTTTGAAAGGGAGCAAGGGCCAGTCTGGAGCAACCAGACCAGCAGAAAGAATTCAAAGGTTCGTAGTCTAGGAGGCCACTAGCCAGCCGGCAAGTGACCAGACAACGCGTCGAGCAGGAACCAAGCAGAAGGGCCCCACGCAGATCTCGTGGAGGCTGGAGGGCTGGTCTTCGGTGCAGGGGCTGCTCGGGGTGGGGGCTTCTCAGTCCCCAAAGCACTTGGTCGAGTTTACCTCGGGAGTCGTGCTGGAAGCGAAGTGCAGTTTCTTCCAAGATGGCCGGTCCCACGTGTCTCGTCGCACCCACGGGTCTCAGCTTTGCTGCAGATGTGAGTTGAGGTCGGAGAGGTCTGGTAATCCGGGTCTCGTCGGGCTCTGAAGTCTGGATCCTCGAGGGACGACGACAAAGGGAAGCCGCTGAACGCTTGGTGGTGCCTGCTTGTGCAGGGTGGACACTCCTTGTCCACAAGGGAGATTCTTCAGTCTTCTGAGGAGCAGAACGTCGAAGGGCCAGAGTTTCTTCTTGTAGAATAGTTCAGGATAATCTAATCTGGAATGGGACCAGCTCCTACCTTTATTCTCCTAAAGGGGGATGCACTACGACTAGGTCCCTCCCCTGGGTGGGACCCGGAAGGGGGGTGGTTACACCCCCTATCCTTTGTCCAGTTTCCCGCCAGAGCTGGGGCTGGAGTGTCCCAGCAACTGGTTGGAACCGGTGTATGCACAGGGCACCTTGTGTGCCCCAGGCATGTCTCATTCCTTTCAGCCTGGGCCTACCCAATACACAAAATCCTGTCTGGGGTGGTGCTAGCACCTCCCAAGGCAGGAAACCCTTTGTCTAAGCCTCCCTCGCTGGAAGGACTCCCAGCAGCAGGAGGTCAGACTTGTGTCTGTGGTGGCAGCATCCATTTTGTGATGCCAAGGCTCGTGTTAACTTTAACCGGGGTTCACAGTTACATACATGTCTTGTCCCTCTAGAAGGGTGGAATGCTACCCCCGTCGCCAGAATTGGCGAGGGGGTAGTATTCCAATTCGTATGACACCTTACTCGACATGTTTTGATAATGTTATACCAGAGTTTGCATTTAACCGCGAGGATTATAATGCACTTAAGAGTATATGGTATAGCGTTATCATGGAACAGCTATTAGGACTTAGTTCCGCAAGCTGCAAACGGGCTCAGCTCATGCCAGAGCACCATCTCACATAATTCCAAGCACTCTGCCTTCAGGATTGATAAGGCCTTCTCTAGGAGTGACTGATAGGAATATATGTGTCCATTTTAGGGTTAGATATAGGGAACTATATCTAAAGCAAAGGGTGATTACACCACCTTGCCCCAGCTGTCGTGCAGCCAGTTGTGTCTGTTTAGATGGCCAGCCAGGGGTGGCATAATACATGCTTCAGCCCCTGGTAGGCCCTGGGTACACCTATGCCCTGGATACAGGGACGGATAAGGTGGCCCAGTACCAATTGGTAAATGCACCTAAGGTACATGGTTGTTAATTTAGAGAGAGAACAGCTAGGCTGTGGGTCTGATTAGCAGGCCCACAGCCAGGGAAAGTCGTAAATCAGTGAAGCAAAAAGCAAAAATCCGGGGTGGCCATGGGATTGCAGACCCCACTCTCCTACAGTACCGAAGTACTTACCATGTCAATTTAGGGAGGAAGCACAGTGACTGGGGTCCTGATTACAAGATCCCAGTCAGACTAGCCAAGAAAACACAATGACACCAGGCGAAGAGTGGGAGTAACCATGATAGAAGGATCCTACCTTCCCACAGAGGGTGTAGCCTCGTCGTACAATGTGGAGGACCCATTTGGTGGACACAATGTCTTGTCACCCCTGGATGAAATGGTGGGACCTGCCTCCTGTAGTGTTACTAGTATGCTGGGAAGGACATATTAAAGTGGTTTTGAATTTGTGGTTGCCGAGGGGCTGGAAATTAAACTCTGCATTGTCCATGGTGTCTGGAGCGTCGCCTCAGGTAGGTACATTCTCAACCTTGAAAGGGCTGAGAAGGCTGCTGTACTGGAGGCACGGTCTGGCATGCATGGTTGATATGCCAAATCCCTGGCATAACCCCGAAATGGGCTAGAATTGCTGAGGAAACGGTCTTGAGGTTGTGGAGATACACAATAAGCGCTCTGTGGTGCAACTTTCTTTGAATCGCTCTATGGCCAAATCTGCCTTCTCGAGCACAATCAAATGGCATAATCATCAAGCAGGCCTGGACATCCCCTGAGAAGCCTGGAGATCTCATCCAAGCGTGGCAACGAAGCCCCACAATTGTGCCAATTGCTGGAACCAAGTAATTATTTATGTCCGGGACAGGCAGGATAACACATTTCGCCCCTTTGTGATTAGTTTGAGATGAAGACTACAAACACCAGTAGGTTATTTGAGATTACTTGTAAGATCTGACCGGCCTTGTCCCATGGTGATTGGGTGTAGCGACAAAGTAAACAGCTAGTATTTAATGAGCAAAGGCCAAGGCTGCTGGAAGAAAACATGTGCATTCCAAATGTTTTCATACATTTGAATTTACAGTCAAGGGGGGGGGGGTCGTAGGAAAGGTATTAGGGTTGACTTTATAGGTGGAGGCTTGAGCCACCTAGCTCTGGCATTGGATGCTGTGGGACAAATTTAGAGTCGCCTGGACTTGGTCTGTGGTGACGAGCAACCTGTCTGGTGACCAGAGGGCAAGAACATGGTTGTGTCCAATTGTTTATCTGTAAAAGCTCCATTAAAGGCCAGGGGAGATTTAATAGGTGCCTGGCCAGGCTGAAGCACCTCTGTAAGGACAACAGGTTTATCTTCTTTAGTCGTGACCCCAGCAGCCATTCGGATTACTACTGCAAGAGATGAACTCTCCTCAGTGGCAGAACCAATGAAGAGACTAACCCAGTATCTGGTAAAGTGTCAAGAGCACTGCCATCCTGTAGGTCTTTTTTTTTTTTAAACATAAGATTTTATTGAGGAAAAAGAAAAACAGAGTCAGAGAGATAGTCACATCACTGTAGGTCTTTTTTACCAATTGTCATCATTTTGTGGGACAAATCACCAGTGTTGTCTGGCTTTGGTGCAGCATCTGTGCAGAACCACACAGTAAAGACGGTGTCAGGACCAAAAGGATTGCCAAAAGAGTGTAACCCGATAGGTTCGGAGAATGCCATCTACCGAGGTTGGGACAGGTTTGGCTGGGAGTCAGAGATTACTCTAGGTTGTGGATCTTCCTCTAGTGCCAGTGGGGATGTTGAAGTAACCGCTGCAGTGTGAGGTGCCAGGACCGAAATTGACACTGCATTGAGCAGAGCCTGAGGTGGGTTCAAAAGATACAGTCGGCACTGAATTTGATCCTGTCAGTAGGAAGCTACAGGAGGCCCCTGTGGATCCTTGGAGCCTAAAAGATGCTCTCGAGAGAGCTGGAGGCATGATAGAAATGTGCAGCATGGGTCCTTAAAGGACTAGACCTGCTTCATCAGGGATGGACACAGAAAGTCAGAGTGCATCAGGACCAGACTCTGAATCGACTCCTTAGGTCTTTGCAGTAACACCGGTTGTTGGCACGTTGATGCCCCTGGCACTTTCTCTGAAGACTGAGAAGGTCGGGAAGGGGTAGATTCTCGCTTGAATCGATTGCTCTTCTTCTCTGGCTTACCAGAAGACCTCAACCACAATGATGAGTTACCACAGGAACAACTTCGGAAATGGGACCTTCCTCGACTTTAACCGGCCACAGCATGGAGTGTTGCAGTGTTTTGCGACTTCAAGCTAGCTTCGCTTTGCAATCCCTAGTAGCCTTATGGTTTATCTGGGCGCTGTCGTCATGGGTCATTTTCCTACCAAACTCATTTTGAAAAAAACCAGGGAATAAATCTAGTCACAGACGAAAGTAGAGCTCTCGATCCGGATCTGAAGGAGTATATTTGGTGCTTACATGAAACGCCATTCAGCGTTTTCGGAGCAGAACAAAGTTGGTGCAGAGTGGCACTGTGCCACCTACTGGCAGGAAGGAGTAAACTGCTTTACGTTTTTTCTAGATCCAGTCTGACACCCGAGGAATATTCACAAGATGAGGAATCTGCGGTTAGAAGTATCCATCAGAAAGATGAAACTATTAAACCATTTCACACATGCCAAATAGGTGTTGTAGCTGGTTGGTGTGGCATGGATCTGCTAAATGGACATGCAGTGAAGGGTATTCTATAGTATGTGTGAGGGTGCTGCTATACAGCTGAGGTTTGGATGCCCAGTATTCAGGACTGGCATGAGCCCAATGTTTTCAGGCAACTGGCAATGTCATTGTTCTTGCATCTAAAGTAGTCAGTGAGTTTGTCTATCTGAGCCAGAGTTTAAGGTCATTATCACATCACTAGAATGGTGAATTGTGAAGAGGTGAGCAAATGGACTAATTTAAAATTAGGAGGATAAGAGCAGCGGACAGCTGATATCACCAAGTCAACATGGTGGTGTAGAATAACTAAATATCTACAGTTTAACTTACTTTATGCAATTCTGTAAGAAGAGTTCCAGACAGTGGTAAGCAAGTGTGTGTCGGTATGTTATCTAAAGTGACTAAAATCTAGGACCATCAAAATAGCTGCTGGCTAGTGTCATGCAAGCAGATGGTCCTTTTTCGATTGACTAGTAATGCGGATTCAGTGCATTAGACTGGTCAGACCAAATACTGAGAGAGGTTTACTAAGTAATAGGTTTTACTGTATGCTTGAAGTTGCTGAGCGGGCAGTCACCTCTTATAGCTTGAGGTTACAATTCAGGGGAAACCCGGGAGAGACCCAATTGAACTCTTGAAACAGTGTTGCTGCACACTGGAGGGCATTTTAACATGGCAAAGAAGAGGAAATGTAATAATAGCAAAGGCCGCTGCAAAATCCAAGGGCTGTTGGGACAGATGGTGATCGCATGTGAATTAACAGCACTATGTGCCACGTACAGATGCTTACAAGATAGGTAACGTTTTCTGTTTGTGGTATGTGCAGCTGTAGATGCACATGCTACACATAGTCTAACCCCTTCGCTGCGGCGGCAATTTTGCCGCAGCGCTAGGGGGAGGGGGGCCGCGCGGCGCTCGCATGCTCGTGCCGGAACCGCTCCGTCACGAGCCTCGGGTGAGCTGTGCTTGTGACAGAGCGGTTCCGTCACGGCCCCGCTCGCTCAATAGAACGCACCGCGCAGGCGCGTAATCAGCGCTGCGCAGGCACGGCAGCCGGGCCGTGACGGAACCGCTCCGGCACCAGCACAGCCCACCCGAGGCTCGTGATGGAGCGGTTCCGTCACGAGCATGCATGAGGTTAAAGCAGTCCTCCAATAAGCTCTGGCCAGCTCCAGGTTGGTGCAGAAGACTAAAAAAGTGTACGTAAGACAGCCTGTTCAACTCTAGCTTGTTGGTGGGCCAAGAAGTCCACACAGTAATGCTTAGTGAAAGTGTGGGGGTGGACTTGGCAGCTCCTTTGCGGATGCCAGCTATAGCGATACTACCTAGGAAACCAGAAATCCCTTTTTTATGAGTGGAGTGTGGTCTGGGAGGGATTGGCAAATGTCTATTGGCTTTGGCGTAACAGGTCTTTATACATTTGACTAACCACCATGCAATACGGGATTTGGAAAGAGCATGGCCTTTGTGTGGTTTTGAGAAAGAAACAAAGAGCTGTTGTGCTTTTTTGGAAAGGCTTAGTTCTATCAATGTAATAGAGGAGGGCTCTTTTGACATCCAGAGTATGAAATCTTGTTCTGGCTATGGGAAGAACACCCAAATTCTATGTTTTGAATGAAATAGAAACTAGCGATCACCTTGGGAAGGAACGGGATTTGTCCTACGGCCTACCCTGGTTGAGTGGACTTGGAAACAAAGGCTCCTTAAGGGTTCGAGCTTGTAGCTCACTGGCATGTCTGAGGGATCTAACAACTACTAGGAAAGCTACCTTCATGAAAGGAACTGTAAGGGACAGAAGTGTAGTGAACCAAGGGGAGGTCCCATAGTTCTTGTTAGAACAATGTTAAGGTTCCAAATGGGGACTGGAAGCCCCTGTGGTGGTATACATTATTTGAATTCCTCCATACGACCTTGATGACAGGAAATCTGAATAGGGAGGTACGTTGTCAATTTTGAAGGTAAGTGAAGCCCAATGGAGGTGTATGCAAGGGCTGATTTTTGAAGGTGGAGCAGATAGCAGACAATGTCCTGGACTGACGTTTAAAGAGGCAATGTGTCTAGGAAGACAGTAGTGCACAAACCTTTTCCTTTTGGCTGTGTAGCAGACTCTGGTTGTGGGTCTACGCACCTTCTTAAGGACAACCATACATTCTGAAGGTAGATTGAGATACCCAAATTCAAGGACTACCTAGCCAGATCGTAAGGTTGAGTTGTCTGGGATTGGGGTGCCTGAGCATGCCCTGATTTTGTGAGAGAAGATCCGGCTGGTTGGGCAGCTTCTTGTGAGACAATAGGGACAGCTAGAGGAAAGTGGTGAGCCAGGGATGCCTGGCCCAGTCTGGGGATATGAGAATGAGATGGAGCGATGTTTGCCGAAGTCTGCGAAACACAAATGGAAGTAGTGGCAGAACAGCTAAGCCAAACTACCTGACCAGTTTATCCACAGTGCATTGCCCATGGACTGTGGGTGTGGCACTCTGGACGTGAAGTTTGGGGATTTTGCATTTTGTGCAGTAGCGAACAGGTATATGTGGGAGAACACCAAATGGTGAAAATACGGGAGTAGGACTTGTAGGTGGAGTTCTCACTTGTGGTCTTGTTGTTACATCCTTCTGAGCAGATTTGCAAAGTCATTGTCTACTCATAGAACGTAGTCTATGAGTAGATGGACTCTGCAATGTGTCCCCCACGTCTAAATGCTCTTAGCTAGAATGGATAACTGCAGAAAGTGTATACCGCCCTCTTACTGTAGATATAACATGGCGGTTGTGTTGTTGCAACCTCTGACTACTCCCAAATGACGTCCATGAATGCCAGGTGGTTGATGTGGAGGCTTTGTTGGTCGGGCGTTCAAACTCCTTGTACGATTAAGTTTTGAAGATGCGCTCCACAACCAACATGGCCAATTGCAGAACTAGGTCCAGGAAGGGCCACCCCAGCAACAGGTTGTTGGGATTGCACAACTGCATAGAGCAAGGAGTACAGCCCCAATCAACACTAGATCTTCCCATTGACTATCCTCTTCTGCCCACAGCACCGGTAGACACTCCCACAGCGCATGCATATGCAACCTGGCATGTGGGACAATAGCAATGCAAGAGGTCATCAAGCCTAGGAGGCACATGACCTGTCTGACCTTTACCTGAGGATCTGCCGAAAAAGGGCAAACTTCGCTTGGAATTCCTGAACTTTTGCTGGGCAATCCTTTTCCTATGCGAGGATTGGGTATAGACCGGAGAAAAGGCTGTACCTGTTGAAGATGAAGGTGGGACTTGACCGCATTGATGGGAAAGCTTAGGCTGTGCATGAGATGTATGGTGGCCTGAGTGTGCTCTAAGCACTGTTGCTGCGTTCTGGATCAGCAAATCGTCGAGGTAAGGGAACATGTGGATGCAGCCTCTTCTGAGGTGAGTGGCTGCCACTGCCAGACACTTTGTGAACACCCTGGGAGCTGTGGTAACTCTGAAGGGCAGCACTTTGAACTGGTAATGCTTACTGCAAACTAGAGGAACCTTCAATATGCAGGGTGGATGGGGATGTAAAAGTAGACATCCTTCAGGTCGAGTGCAGTTATGCAGTCGCCTTGCTGTAGTAGTGGAATGACCCTGCAGTGTCACAATTTGGAAGTGTTCTAACACAATGTACTTGTTGAGGGGCTGGAGGGGAGGATGGGCCTCAGGGACCCATCCCTTTTGGGGATTAGGAAGAATAAGGAGTACACCACTCCCTGCGGTGTTGTGGCAGTACAGGTTTCTTATCCCCTTAGCTGAGAACTGCAGCATTTCCTCTAGAAGCAGACACTGATGTTACAGGGAGAGCCTTAATTGTCTGCTTGAAGGCGGGATGGATTTTGGTGATCCTTGCAGGAGTTCTAAACAGTACCCGTCTGCTACAATATCTAGACCCCACTGGTCCAAGGTGACGTCTGCCCAGCAGGACAGAAAAACCTGCAACCTTCCCCCGGCAGTTGCTAGACAGTAAGAGGGACAAGTAAGCAGGCCACTGCTTGGCAGGTGCCATACCTTTGCGGGCTGTGCTTTTCCTTCTGCTCTTACAGTGGTTACTTTTGTATCCTCCCACTGGAGTAGCCCAGAGAGTGTTTGCTGCTGCTGCGGCCTGGGAAGGATGTGGATGCCCTGGGAGAGGTGGGTTTGGCTCTGCCACATAACTGTGTGTGGGGAAAGGAGTCCCCACCCAGAGGGGGTCTTCTAAGGCACCCATGGCTTTGGTTGGCTTATGTTTTCCAGCATCTGAACAACTTGCGCGCCGAACAGTTACTAGCCATTATAGAGCAAGCTGACCAGATGCAACTGAGCCTCTGGTTTGAAACTAGAAACACGAAGCCAGGCATGCCTACAAAGAAGTATTCTGATATTGACACCCAAGCTATGGTGTCTGCTGCATACAAGGCGCACCTGATGCTTCTATTGAAGATACATTTGACCTCCGATACCAAATCATGACCTCTTCTTGTAATGGTCAGGAAGGTGCTGCAGCAACTCCACCATCTCGTCCGAGTGGGCAAGCTCATACTGGGAGAGCAAACCATAACCATAGAATTGGCTACAAGCCAATGCACAGCAGATTGGGCCACTAACCTCTTCCCTGCTGCGTCATTTTTCTTACCGTCCCGGTCCAGCAGGTGTGCGTCCCGTGCCCTGTGAATTCACCCGTTTCTGTGCAGTATGAACCACTAAGGAATCAGGAGTCAGTAGACCCATGACTTATTATCCACCCTAGGTGTGATTGACGTGCCTTAACTGTCTCCTTAAAGATGTCATGGGCTGGTTTGAGCATACCCTTAAGCATCAGGAGGTAATGTATGGACCCCTGAGTGGTAGAGTGCATCCATGAGAAAATCATCCTCATAAGGCTGCTTGTGGTAAGCAGCTGCTCTCTGCAGTACCTCATGGTATGTATGTATGTATGTATTTATTTATTTGTTAAGCGCGGCTGCCACCCAAAGGGTATCCTGGCGCTGAGACTGCGACTGTGCTACAGGCGGGGCTAGCATTACATTTTTCTTGGGAACAGGAGCGTTTTGAGATATTTTTTAAAAGAGGGAAAATCTTGTCTGCTCCTCAGCGCCAGCGGGAGGGTGTTCCAAAGTGAGGCAGCAGTGAAGCCAAACCCCCGACCGCCCATCCTCACTCTGTTGATCCTAGGGACCGTCACTAAGAACGCAGAGGAGGATCTTAAGAATCTGGTAGCGCAATACCAGGAAAAGAGATTTTGAATTGGAGTCGGCCCCTGTCCATGCAGGGCCTTAAAAACAATACATGCTGCCTTAAACGAGATTCTCTGCTGGACTGGTAGCCAATGAAGATCGGCCAGTGCTTCAGCGGAGGAGGCAGAGCGAGGACGCGCCAAGGCCAGCTTAGCTGCCATATTTTGTATCCTCTGAAGTTTTAGGATTAGAATTTTAGGGGCGCCCAGAAGTAGTGCGTTACAGTAATCTAAACGGCTAAGAATAGAACTGCGCACTACTTCTGCTCTGGCCTCTTTAGGGAGAAGCGGTATGCAGTAGTGTTGTCCGGAGGAGAAGACAACTTAGGCGGATATAGAACAATCATCTAACAGGTCATCATCGGGCTGAGGGTCATAAGGGGAGTTGTAGGGTGAACTAGGATTACCCCCCAAATCTTTATACAGGGAAACCCTGAGAGACTCTGGTGAAGGGTCCAGTGGTAGCGGTGGGGAGGGTGGTCATGGAATTGGTGGAGAAGAGGGCAGAGGAGGAGGGGGTGAGGTGGAGGTAGACTTGGCATAGGAGGTAGTAGAGATGTGCTCCTGTCTTGGCACCGACTCAGAGGGTGGATTTATGGACTCCTCAAATATCAATTCCCCCTTGGAGTGATAGAGTCTTGCCTTGAAGGCAGGCTTAGTCAGAATACATCTAGTCCCCTGCTGAATGTGAATTCGCTGCTGCCTGGCATTGAGCTCTTCTTGGAGGCGCTGGACCTTGGGTTGATCACGATCCTTGGAAGTGGCAGAGGATGCTGCTCTGGATGTCGGCTTTGTCAGAGCAGAGTATGTCCATCGACCTTAGGGCACCAAGCCTGACTTCGGCTCTGAAGGCTTAGACACTGAGGCAGGCTTTGTGGGTATCTTCAATACCACAGTCGAAGAGCCTGTCAAAGTCAAAGGGTGTGACTTGGAGGTTGGCTTTGATGCCGAATAGTGTACGTGGTTCGGTTCACACTCAGACTCTTGGTACCGACCATTGCCTTATGGCAGTGGCACATCAGAGGCCTCATAACTGGCTCGTGAGCTCGATTCTGTACCCTTTTAAGGGGGATGCTCAGCTTTCTTGCGGTGCTGAGGGATGGAAGGTGGAATTTCTGTACTCACTACAGCTGTTTTTGTAGATGAATGCTGTGGGTGTGTCTGTGGAGGCTTGTCTACGTCGAAGCCTGAGTCCACCTCCACTCAGAAACCCAAGCCTCTGTACCGGATGTCTCTGGCAGTTGCTCAGCCGTGGTCTCCTGTTCCTCAAACAGATCAGGAAAATCCTCCAATCGATGTTGCGCTATAGATGCTGACAAGATGCAACAAACCCAACGGTACCGTAGTCTTCACGTTTAGGAAACGAGGCATGCTAAGCAGGGGGCCTCCTGATGGTCTGGGGACAGAAAAAGGTTGCACACTGATGTAGGTCTGTCCTTGAGTACTTCACTCGACACTTTGGGCAGTATCAGAGTTAAGTCCTTTCTATCTCAGGTGCATTCTCTGGTGGCGCGGAATGGATGAAAGCCCGAAAGGGCCAGGGCCCATTCAGGACATCAAAGTATTCACCTGTGGAACCGAAGCAGAGACAACTCGATGCTTGGAACAGTCGTTGGATACACTCACAAACCAATGAGTTAGAGGGAACTGAACGGCCCAGCAAGAACACCATGCAGCATCGAAACAAAGCTCGAAGGAATATGTCTTAACCCAATGGCAGAGAAAAAAATAATAATGGAGCAGATGCCCATGCGTATTACCAATCATTAGTGGAGTCACTATACATTGTGACCTAAAAGACTTGGAAGAAAATCAATTTGTACACTTGCAAGCTCCACACTAAATGGTGGAAGAATGCAGCATGTGTAGTGACAACTATACATGCCACATAATGTATTTTTTTCCACAGAAGCAGTGAGCTCATTCAGTTCACCTATGAGCAAATGGAATGTTTCTGGAGGACTGTAGATGATCATTGCCACCAAAGCTGAATCAATTTTGTTGCATTTAATGGTTAGATTTTACCTGGTTCCTTTGGGTTAAGAGAGGCAGTTGCAACTAAGGGAGGCACACCCAGTTTATTAGCACGTTTGTGAGAGCCTGGAATGATTGTCAAGCTCGTTTAGGTAGTTGCCAGGAATAACTTTGCATGAAGCCTGGTGGTTAAAGGCCCTGCGGAGATTTTGTCGTAGATGCAGATAGCATATGTGCTGCATCAGAGGCTGACATACTGCGATTGTATGTGGGGGTGGGGCATGGTGTGGAAGTGATACCGTTGGCTGCAAAAGGGTCTTTTTGTAGAAACGGTCAATGATTACTCCGTAGGAGATCATGGCCCACTGTCTATTCCAGGGATTTCGTCTTATCTGAAGCAGGGTCATTCCAGCGTTGGATACTCAAATGTCAAAATTAATTTCACCTAAGATAAAAAGGTGAGTAGTTCACATGCCCTATCATGGTGCTGCACAAATGTATACACTGTCACTATCTGAATGAAAGGGATTGCCACCATTCCAGCTCAAAGCTTATACTTCCACTACTGCAGTAGTGAGGCCTTTTCACTGAGTGGGCTCTGGGGCAATCTTTGGTTACTGGGCAATACCCAGGGTGGGTTCTGTCATGGACGAATGATGTCCCAGGGATAAGAGTACTGCTACATTCCAACTTGATAACCAAGTTGCTGCCTTAAGACGCTTGTCCATGCTGCAGTTGTAAAGCTGGGCAGTCCAAGCTTACTTTCATAGGTGGTATTGCACTAGAATCTTCAAACTAGGACGATACAGTAAATAACACAAACTCAATGTCCAGTTGCAGAGAGCTGAAAAAAAATCTTTATTTACAGTTAACGAAAGGTAAAACAGTATAATGTACTACCACCTTCCTTAAAAGCTTGAGATACAAATTGAAACATTTTGTTTAGTCAGAGGGGCATCCACAGGACCCGGGCACCTACGTAACTCACAGGCTCGACTACGAAAGACTGGAAATAGAGTAAAACCACAACTTTAAATGTGGATATCTCGGAATGGTGATGGCTAGAAGGGTGGGTCAAATATTCTGGAAATATGGCACTTGGCTCCAGCAAACGGGGCACAATACAACCAGACGTGAAGGGTGTGGACACCTCTGTGGGTCTGTAAAAAAGAGATATACCGACTCAAATGAAAGTGCATGGCAAATGGGAGGTGAAGGACGATGCAGGCGCAACACAGTCTATGAATGCACTACTACAGGTCTTTGGCATTTCGTTTCACACCTGCTTCTTGATTCTAGCCTGCTGGGCTGCAATGTCTTTGTGTGTCCAGAAGCTGCAATATCTGTGTCTTCGGAAAAACACATGCCCCTGAGATGTCTTCCAAAGGCGCTTCAATCAAACGGGCCTTGCGCGCCTTGTTGTCCTGACATGGACATGCTATTCTGATTACAATAGATCTCCTCTGCTACTACATTAGGGTGTAGTAGTACAGCCTCCACAAACCTAGTCTTGGCTAGGGGCTGTGCTGAGCTGTCAGCAACAAGGACTTGGGACTTCGAAAAATCTTCTTCAGGCTGGTAGACAGTCTCACCAAAGCCTAGACAAATACCAGCTATATTTATTTGAAGCTGTACTCCCTAGTGGGAAACACTCCTCGAATTAGGACAGAGTGCATCTCCTAATCTTTTTTGCAGGTAAGCAGAGAAAGTACTGGGGACTAATTGGTCGAGGTATTTTGTTGATTGCACCAAGACATGGCCAAAATCCCTTGGGCTACCTGAGAATTGCTAAACGGATTAAGGGATGGAAGGGAAAATTCAAACAGCAGGGTAAATTTGTTTGGCAGGAGGCAGATTTATCTCCAGCCTAACGGAAAGCTGTGGGACAGGGTCCCAGGACAAGAGAGGTGCAGGTTTTCATATTCACATTCCGTCAACAATAGCCTGCAGGGATCTTATTGTGCAAGTTGACATATATGGACCTTAATCACCTCACACATGATCTCTGCACCATGCAACACACTCTAGCATATTCCAGCGCCATTCCGAACACACACATGAAGAAAGGATCTAAATTGAGGAGGGCTGCATGGATGTTACAGTAAAGGGACCAAGAGGGACTCTCCAATTTAGGAGCAAGGTTAAAAAGACCTGCGACTAGAATCAACCATTCATCTCTCCTGGGTCAAGTATGAAGACATAGAAATCATCCCGAACTATGGAAAAGAGTACACACTTGTGCTATTGAATGTCATTTAAACACACACACACACAGCACTTCGATGCCCAATCAGCATTCCCATGTGATGCCCTAGCCTCTGTCATCCAAGTGAAGTCACCCCTTGCTGGGAAACCGACCACCACCAAAGCTTAAGGCTCTCACCTTAGAAGATACCTCTAGGGTCCCAGGTGCCATGGGATGATGGGGAGGAGATCCGAGTTGCCCCTATGCAGGCCATTACGCTAGGGCAATATTTAATTGGCCAGCTGTTCTCCAAGCAAAACGAATGTAGCATCCAACCCATGATACTATATGAAGCCAGTATAGACTCTGTGATGGCTGCCAGTGCAGAACAATGACCCCCTAACAGAACTGGGATGTTCCTGGAGTCCTGTCTCCACAATTTAATCCACCAAATAAGGGAGATGTGGGAATCAGGACACCATTCAGCCAGCCCACAGATAACAGAACTGGGTCTGACCTTCTTTGGATCATACAAAAGGCCTAGAAGAAACAGTTTCAAGACCGTTAGAACAGGGTGTTCAAGACTCGTGTCTTTACAGACTTTTGTTCTATGCAATTTGTGGTGCTGTCACAGACAAGCCATTGTGCCATGCCATTTACATGCAACATGGTCCTCTGCCTAGGCTAGCAACAAGACTACTTGGGCTTCACAAACACAATTTTGGCAAAAATTCTTACCTACTTAGTGCAAAAGGCTTGTCAGTTAATACTGGATGCAAAGGGCAATAAAACAAAATTCAATAAAGGAAATGAGATAGTATTGGTTGCAGAAGACTTCAGAAGGCATCTTGGAGCGCGCCATGTGGATTTTCCCAAAGGTTAACAAGAAAAGCAAAGAATTTTTGTAGTGCGAGTGTTGCGGATGGATGGCTCCAGAGAGACAGTAGGGGCCACCTCCCATGTCTGAAGTTTTGTTCACATAAGCTGGGCATCTTGGAAGGAGTCATACCAAGGAAAGGGAACATATCAGGGCCGGATTTAGGGCTGGTGGCGCCCTGTGTGACAATGTTTGTTGGCGCCCCCAATGACCACCTCCGTCAGGGATTCCTTCACTACCACCCTTCAACAGTGCACCTCAAGTCTCCATAACTACCTTCTCACGGATCCATTAAATTAGTTTTATAGCAACACTCATACCAGTGTAGGGTGTCAGAGCTTTTTACATCACACATATTACACAGAGAATCAATCCAGTGCCGTAGCTAGCCTTTTGGCTGCCCGTGGAGGTTACTGCCTTTTCCACCCCGTGGCAGTCGATTGGAGAGTGGGGGGGGATTGCTACCCCTAGATGGCAGGTAAGAGCGGGAAAGGCCGCCGCTGCCAAAACTCATGCCACCTGGAGCAGACCACCCCTCCCCTCCTTGCTATGCCACCAAATCAATTATACGTGTGTAAATCAGTACGGGAAACATTACATATGACAGAGGACTACAATAGGAGTCATGTAATCCATACTTGTAGGCCATATAGTTTAAGACGGCTTGGTCTAGAAAAGGACAACATTTGAATATAAAACTGAACACCGTGGTTGGGGGTTCTCTTCAATAGGAAAAATTGATTTTTGTCCCAATCAACCCATTTTGCAACATTAGGATAATAGAAGACTGGGGATAAAATCGTAACGCTCTAACCTATACCATGCAGTTTTCATGCAGCTCTTTGATGACAGTTAATTGCTCACTGTTCTACATTAGGATTTTAACTTTAAAAACTGCAAGTAAGAATAGGATCTCTGACAAAAGCAGTAGACGTATTTACACGATATGCTCTTTGAGATCTGCATGTGACACGTTCTTTGCAGCAGGCACATTAACCCTCTGTGCTACCTTACGATGAATCAAAACTTCCACAAGTGAAAGTTCAGATCTCTCTTTGCAGAAAAAACATTAATCGCCCGAGTTATCGTGACATGTTTATTGTTGCCAGAAAATTGCTGGAAGCAAAGAATGCGGCAGCAGGTGCATTTAAAACTATAATGTATGTTGCACTGCCACAGAGCCAGCCCTGCCTACAACTTACTTTGTTTCAATTCACAAACTGAAAGTGAATTACACAAAATTGAGCTGACGTAGACTATCTCTAGCAATCAAGGCGGCAAGAAGACATACTGATGGTGCGAGTAGAGAGCGGAGCTTAGCTTTATGTGTTTAGATCAATTAATTGAAATTCCCAAATGCGAACAAGAAACCTTTTACTTTATTTTCTGATTCATAAGCAAAACACATGTTTACTTTTACCGCAGCTCATGGGTGGGCATTAAAGTGTGCCTCGTGATCTATTTAACACTGTCTTATGTTTCTAGGAAGATTAACGTACTGGAAAAGAAAGTTTGATGTTTAATAGTGCAGGCTTTTGGGCAATGTAACTGGCGCCGATTTCAGAGCCCAAATGGCGCCCCCTGACCTTGGCACCCCGGTGGCACCGCTCGCATCGCCCAAAAGCCGGCACTGGAACATATCTATTCCAAGTCGAAATGGATAACTTGTTTTAACCTTAGACCAGGTCATCTTCGGTTCATCTGCCGCTACCAGATTATAATAACTCCTTCAACCAAGGTATCTATCATTACGCCCACTAGAATTAATTCCATATTTTGTCGAAGGTAGTGTAGTGTAGTTCCTATATTACCAATAGGCTCTGCGCATTGGAATAACATAAACAGCAGTTTAGACGTAGGACTGAGGTCATCTAGGTCTCTACTGACTATGTTAGACTTAATTAGTTTTGCCAGCTAGCTCAGAGGTCACTAGAAATTTTCTCGAGCAAACAGGAAGGGGTTAACTTTCCTGAATAGACAAGAAGGGATTCGTTTCTGCCAACCGCATAAACATGACAACTTTGCTCCCTCAGAATAAAGAGTATATCTCTAGAGTCGTGTGAAAACAATAGACCGTTATTTCACTCAGTCAATCGTGCATGCTTAATTTCACCAGGAGTGCAGAGAAATAGAGAGACGGGCGTTTCGAATAAATGGTGTTATTTATTGAGCAGTCTTCTTTCTCATGCAAGAGAAATGAGTTGCCACAATTGCAATACTTATCATAAAGTAAAGTGCGTACAGTAAAAGGAGTATTATGAAATAATACTGTAAAAGCATTGATATGGTTTCTTAGCCATATGATACTTTGAAACGGATAATATATATACATACATAAAAACATTGACTAACGTACTCAACTGGTGCTTCTAAGATATGCCTACCCCGGTGTACCTGACCTAAGCCTAATACGTGGGAAGGAGTAAGTAAGTTGCAGTTTAAGTTAAGTTGGTTTTTGCCAAGAATCTGAATCAAGAATTCTCTTAAGGATTTAGTCAGCTCCGTACCTTGGTAATAGAATGTAGGAGTTCTTGTATCTCTCTCTCAGGACTCTATCTCCCAGCAACCCGCAAGGGTGACTGGAAACACCGGAGCTGGATTTCTCGGCAGGAGAAAAGACAGCGTCTCTCTAAGTGCGTCAAATGGGAGGGTCGGCTTCCTTCGGCACTCGCATCAGCTGGGCGTCGGGCAAGTAGATAGCCGCTCTGCTCCAAACCACCGTGTCTTTGTTTAAGGCAACTGTTGGTATATTTATACCTGAAAGGTGCTGAGTTTGACGTAAGGTTGGACATAAGACGTCACTAAGAACTAACAGTTCTTTCTGGACTCCAGGAGTTCTTGTGCAAATCAAAACAAAAGCAGGGGGATTTCCCGGGCTGCTGGAGGCTTGGTTTGTTTAAAGAACGCGTTGTACTTTCTAGGAGTCTATGGGAGTAGCCTTGCCGTATTTAGACTGCATGGGCTATGACTAGATATGGACATGATTCCTATGCCTTTATAAGGATATGTTTTGTTATAACCATATAAGGGCATGAATCAGGGATATCTTGATTAGGGTCCTAGATAGATTCACAACACCCACTCCATGTTTAATGTCCATCATTACTAAATACTAAGCAATACTAAACATATAACGATGCATGTGTTTTCCAACCCACCCCAAAATACATAAATTGCATTTGAAATGGTGTATGGTATATACACGAAAATGAGTATTTATACTGTACGTTTTTCAAGCAGTGTTATCATTCCGGAAATGCATATATAAATATTGGCTGAATGAATTGCGAAAATTACATTTATGAAACGGCTCTGAATACAGAAAATTGTCTCTAGTATCTCTAAAAATAGAAGCTCTGTTCTCTAAGAATAGTTCTACTTTAAGCAGAGTACCATGTGCCAGAAAAAAAGGTAAATATTTTGGAAGTGGAAAAAATAATTTCGCTTTCAGGGGAAAAAAATAGTTCCAAATGTTTTCAGTAGTTTTGTTTATCAAAAACTGAAGGCCGAACTCAGAGTTCAGGGAGCGCTGTGTGCTCGTTGTTTTAAAAGTTATTCTCGTTGTTCAGGGGAGAACATCATATCAGACAGGCCTGCGAAAAATTGGTCTACAACATCAGGTGAAAGTTCGACCAAGTTCGAAAAAGGTGAAATTGTGCATATGTGAGAATGGTTGCTATCATCGTTGTTTGGATCAGCAATGCTCACAGAAGGTTGTACCTGTTTGGTGCTGCTTTCCTCTCGTACTTCACCACCACCTACTCGTAACGGTGAAGTCTCAACAAATGCCATCATCAGAATAGGTAGCCGCTGGGGACAACACGTTGCATGAGTCGTTACCGGACCTAGCAACGTATCGATATCCATTGGTACTGCTGATGGTAGTGTAAGACAGACGTCCAACACGCATTCTTCTCCGCATAGCAGACATCGAAGCACAGGTAAGATGCAATCTTGCCAGATTGGTCTGAATGAAAGAAACCATGTTGTATTCAGATCTCTTAGCCGCGCTAATCCGAGGACTTTAGTGATTCGGTCTCGGTAGCGTATTGCTAGGATTGTCTCTTCCATTGTAGCTGGAGCTTTGTCTGTGGCTTGGCTTGCCATATCGGAGCAGAAGGATCAAAAATAAAATTCCTGCTACGAGTCCCAAAAGAAGCGTCAGGCCACCGAAAAAGGAATGGACAAAATTCGGAAAAATGCCCAGAACTGTTTCAAAGGGTGCTAACAGTCCCGAAAAAATTGTCTTAAATACATGTGCGATGCCACTGGTATCAGACATGTTTAAGATTTGACCTAACATTTCTACGAAATGCACGGGGCAATTTGTCGATAATAGGGAATGTATCTCTGCCGCTGTCCTTGAAACTTGCAGATCATACGTCTCTTTGGACGAGGTTAAAGGCACAGTTGTCTGTAAAAGAATAGACTTCATTCTGCTTAAAGTATCAATTCGAATAGAAGAGATATTCAAAGAAGGCCATATTGCCGCCTCCATGTCTGGATTGCTGTTTGGATACAATACTTGCATACAGCAAGTGACCATGGAAGTAACGCTCACGAGATAGGCTTTTCCTGGCACCATGCCACAACAGCTGTGGTCACTTATTAGAACGTAGCTGCCGTTGGAAAGCTGTCTGAAAAATGGCTCTGTGTCGCAGGAGTGCCATGCACGTGACATGAAAGGTTATTTGATGAACCTTCGCAGGCTCCATGTAAGTTAATACCTTGACACAGAAGTGTACCGCTTAATGATTTTTTACAATTGTTACCACTAAGTAATACCTCTTTTTTCCCTTCACTATAACATTTGTGTGTATAAGGTAAATTCCATGTTGACTTGATGTATCCTTTACCCAACCTTTCATACAGGCCTGCTGGTATATATTTTTGGCAATACTTAAACTGGAAAGTTGTTATCGGAATTGTAATTGTTCCGTGTATTATCCATTCAATGACAGGTCTCTCTGACATTGTCAATGGTAATCTCTCAAGTTTTTCAATGCTTAGAATCGTATAGTCTGCTCCTTTTTGTGCCAAACTGATTTGTTTATCAGTAAGGTTAAAGATAAAAAATAATGATGTTATGTTGATTAGACGCCATGGCACGTAGCCTGAACGCAGGTTTTGCAACGTCCAGCCAAGTTGTACAATAGAACGCAATTGGGACTGACCATGTTGTAACATTAGTAAGTCTTGCTCTATTATATCAATAGCAGATGATACAATGTTGTCCAGTGAATATATTCTGGAGGACAGAGTCGTTAACCCATTGTCCACTACAGAAAGTGATTTTTCCAAATTTATACGATCAATTTCTCGTATTTTTTCTGCAGTTTCAATTTGTGTTACTTTCCAAGCTTCGTTGTAAGCAGCGTATATGAAACGTTTTTGACGCTGTTTGCGTGGACCCAGTATGAAATCACGCAAGTCAGCACCGTCTTTAAGTAAAGATAAGTGTTGCTTAATTCCAGCCAGGTTGGATTTTTGTAGCCATTCGAGGCATAGTTTCCCTACACTGTATGTTGTAACTATCCCTGGATGTTGTCTCTGGGAGTATCTTGGGTCTGGCCTGTTCTGTTTTAACCCCTGTAATTTGTTCAGGAATCTATCTTGACAGTTATTTGTGTCTGTGGGCCAGATCAACCATTTTTTCCAATCAGGATTTGTTCTGTTTTGGTGTAAAATATGGGATACGTCTATCTCCTCATCTGTAGTGCTATTACTATCAGGTATGGGCTTTGGAATAGACGGTTTATTTAAGTCTTTTATCTTGGCTAAACCAAGACAGGTTGTTTGCTGAATGGTGTCATTCAGGAACATTATCTGTTCTGGGATCAGGCAGGCTCTAAATAATGCTTCTAGACCTTGTACCTGCCAGTCTTTTGATCCCCAGATGGTTTTTGTTTCAATGTTGTTTTTCCAAAATTCAAAACCAAATGTAACCATTTTTTCATAAAATGTTTCAGAATAAATCAATTTAGTATTTGTCAACATTGTTTTTATTCCCGTTTTATTTAACATTTTGAAATAAAACGTTTCTGGATCAGTGTTGTTAAACCCTGAGAAGTATGGGAATTTCTCATAAAATGTTTTCGAGCTGCCTTTTGGCGGTGTTGCACAATGTTCCCATTGGTTATAAGTAAAAACATTTCTTGGATTAGCAGATTTATGCAAATAGTGATGACCATAATGATTATAACAGTACATTTCTTCATATTTTGCTGAACCCTGCAAATAATCTTGTTCTGTGAATTTTGCTGACATTACTAAATCTGACATCATATTATTAATATTTTCAAAGTCCCAATCATCAGAGAAAGTACTTGGTTTTACAAAGTCACTTGATGAAACCTTGAACTATTGTGGATATTTCAAGAGCTCAATCGGGCCATAGATTTCATAATCAGTTTTGTCCCATGCTACCCCACCGGGTATTGGATTGGCTGTGATGTTCACTGATGATAGTTCTCTTTTCTCGATGTGTGAGGATTTGTGAGGCTTTAGGACCAAGTTGATGTTCTGACTTGCTGTGTCCATTGTACTATATTTTCCTTCAATTAATTTTCCCAAACATAGAACCATGATGAGCCAAAGTAGGAGGAAAAGTACACCTAACACAATCCAAAATTCAATCCATGGTGAAATTAGATATGTTTCTTTGAGTTGATGAAAGAGTTCAGTCGTTTTTTCTTTGAAAGTTTTTGTTGCTGGCGTTTCTTCGTGTTCACTTGGATCATCAGAAAAGTCATCGAAATTGATGAAGTAGCCAGATGCAGTTCTGTCAATTGTTGGAATTGCTTCCGGATTCTCATTTGTCTTTGCATTTTTCTTTGTTTTATTAGCATAGTCTGAGGCTACATCGTTGTAGACAGGTGTTTCTTGACGAACTGTTGCAATTTGGGTTTCAAGAGGCACAAGTTCCATGGCTTTGTTGCATAGTCCTTTTTTATTCACTGCAGGTTTATCAAAAGTGATTAGTCTCTCAGTTTGAACCTCTTGGATTGTAGCAAGATTTGGTCTTCTGCTATTTCTTGGGAGTCCACTGGGCCTACTACTTATTATTGGCCACATGATTGTGGTTTTACCAGGTCGATTGATACAACTCTGTTCTTTTTACCAGCAAGGGGCGGTAGTACTACTGATCTTGTTCTACTGACAGCTAAGACAGGTACTGCTTTTCTGTAAGAAGGCCTAAATTCCTTCTTCACCGCAATCTTTTCTCTGACCAGATCCCCAATCTTTGGGATCCCAACAGGTCTTGCTGGGACAGGTGGTTTCTCTTCAGTGGCTGTTGGCTTTAACTTTTATGATACTTAGACTTCTTCTTGTTTCATTTAAGTCCTGTAAAACAGCCAAACGGTCTTTGATTTCAAAGGCTTTTTCTTTCACTACTGAAGTCTGACAATCTAAGTCCTGGATTTTCATTCTAGTGCCGAACAATAGTTCATAAGGAGTGATACCTTTTAGAGAATTTCTTGGCAGATTGTTAAGACTACGTTGGACACTTGTTAGATGTTTGACCCACCCATCACCCGAACCTAATACCCTCGCCGTTATAGATTGCTTTATGTCACGGTTTTTTCTTTCCACTACCGCATTTCCCTCAGGATGGAAGGGAGAAGAGTACCGCAGTGCAATGCCCATGCTGGCCATGGCCTCTTTGTAAGCTCGAGAGCTTAACGCAGGACCCTGGTCAGAATGTAGCATGCCAATTGCGCATGTGCCGATAAAGACTCGCAAATCTTTTATAACAGTTCTGGCGTCAGCCGAGCGCTGGGGCCACATCCAAATGAATCTTGTGCAGGAATCCACTGCGACCATGATATATTTATAGTTGCCATCCCTTTGTAAGTAACCACAGTGGTCCAGGTAAACACATGCTAATGGTTTATCTGAGATTAGAAGGGGCGTCTGTGTTGGTCGTTTCACTGTTGATACTTTCATTCTTTGGCATATTTCACATTCTAGAACATAGTTTCTAGTCGGTTTCCTCATGCGCGGCCACCAATATCTCTGTTTTAATAATGATACTGTGGCGGAAACACCAGCATGTGCAGAAGCGAGCCCTTCGTGTGCCGCTAAAATTAGTCCTAACCTGTGTTCCATGTTTGGAATTGCCCTATCCCCCACTCCAGGGATTCGAGCAAAAGGAACATTATTCGCATCAGTTATGTAGGAGTACTTTACTGGAAAGCCTTTCAGAAGTGTTTTTCTATCATCTTTTACTGAATCACTGACAGCTTGCATTATATCGCTGTCTATTTTTGTTTTTGACCGGGTGATAGCAGCTACGGAAGCCGTTTGCACAGCTGCCTTCGTGGCTTCATCAGCCAATGAATTCCCCGCAACGTGAACGCCATCACGTTGATGACTCAGTGTATGTATCACGTGAGTCTTTTGTAGTTCTTTCTGTAAAAGAACTACTTGTTCCCAAAGCATTTTATGCTTGATTGTGCCACCTTTTGCATCTTTGAAGCCGTTTTGAACCCAGTTCTGCAAGTATTCATTGTAAGACTGAATGCAGTAATATGAATCGCACACTATTAGTGTGGGGAATTCGCGATCGGTATTTTCAAGCGCCATCTTAAAAGCCAGTAGTTCAGCTCGCTGAGCTGTACAATCTCCTAGAGATTGAGTTTTAGTGACCGGTGGTCTAAATTTTCCTCCGTGCCAACGACCTTTAACAATCGCGCACGCAGCACTGTATGCTTGTTTACCTCCAACTGCGGGTTGTGCTGAACCGTCTGTATATATTATACAGCCGTAATGTTCGAGAGGCAGGATTTCGGTCAACAGAGGACATTCATATTCATATTGGAGAAATTCTTGTGTTTTTAAATTAGGATCAAATTCGTATACTACGTCTGATGCAGCAAGAGAATGAATCCATTGTATCCATCTCGGATGTAGAGCTTTAGCATTTGGAATGCTTGCTCTTGTTACTGCTTCTAGGGCAGGTACTGGTGTAACGATTATTATTCGTTTACCTTGTGTGAGGGTTCTTTCTTTTGCTACAGCAGTTTGAACCGCAGTCAGAATTTTTTCAGTAGAACTGAATTTCATTTCTGCTTGTGTGTACAAGTGTGATTTGTAAGCTATTGGTACCGTTTCTCCCTCATTAGAGGTTATGTACGTGAATCCGCATCTTCCTGGGATGACCCGGATTACAAGGTTGCGTTCGTTTACGCGTGTTTGCAGTTTTGTTTTAGTTAACATGTCTGTTTGTAATGATCTTATAATTTGTGTGTTTCGGAGTCCAATTGATTTGTTTGAAATCAGGTTTTATTAATTCATAGAGAGGTTTAACCCTCTCTGCATAATTTAGAATGTATGCTCTTCCGAAATTCAGGAAACCTAGTATTGATTGTAAGTTTTTCAGTGTTTTTGGTGCTTGGAGTACAGCACATTTCTCTAAGAAATTGTCTACTAGGCTCTTGCCTTCACTTGATAATTCATATCCTAAAAACAGGACAGTTAGGTGAGCTGTTCGTGACTTTTTAAAGTTATATTTGTACCCTCCAGCTGCGAACCCAAGTATTATGGTGTTCACTCTTTTCAAGTGAGTCTACAGGTCATCATCTCTTAGATAGATGTCATCGACATAAGATAATGCCTCATCATCATATATTTGTAGTAACTCTGTTACCCTTGCTGAGAATAATCCTGGGCTATTCTTGAATCCCTGTGGGAGTCGACAGAATTGTTTTTGCGACCCCATTGTTGAGAAAGCGGTCAAATACCTGCTTTCAGGTGCAATGTTTTGACAAAAGAATCCATTAGAGATATCTAATGTCGTTTTATATTTTTTGTGCACGATGTTATTCATTAGTGCTGCACTGTGTGAGTTTTGTACTGCAAATGTCTTGCAGCAGGAGTTTAGGTGTCTGTAGTCCAAAACTAGACGATATGAATCGTCTGGCTTGGAGACAGGAAACAAAGGATTGTTCATTTGTGAGGTGCATGTTTCAATCAACCCCTGATATTCAAGTTGATCTAAGATCTCCCTGACTTGTTTTTTAGCTTTCTTGTTTAACAGGATACTGCCTTTGTGCAGTCGGTTGACTTTTTAACTGGATTTTGTGGGGAGGAGAATCCTCATCCCACATGATTTTTATATAATGCAGGGGCTTGGGCCACTGCCCATTTTCTTGCAAATGTGTATTTTTTATGAATTGGAATATGATTTGAGAAGGCAGGCATAATCATTTCTTCGCCATGAGGGCACTCCCTGACAAACTCTGGTGGCCAGTCTTTTTCAGCTAACAGGATATCATAGCCTTTCGAAAGGCTATCCCAAAAGAGACCCTTTATTTTCCTAGTTTTGTCCCCCTCTATTTGCAATGCTATTTTAAATAATTTGTGGGGTTTGCTAACTCTGGTGCCTGCAGTTTCCACCTGAATGTATTCATTCGTGTCCACTGTCTCCAGAAGATTCATCAGGATCTTGCGAACTATGGTTACTTCTGCTGCGCTGTCTAGCACTGTCTGGGCCCACTCTCCGTTTTTCATTTGTGTCCTCAGTATCCTCGGCATGTTTTATTTTAATACTGGCTACCTTCTTTCTTGGAAATTGTAATTTTTTACTTTGATGAGCAGGTTCCTTGTCTTTGGACTTGACGTGCTCTTCTTGTGTTCTGACCGTCCTCTTCTTTCCGATTTCTGTGAGGAAGTCTGAAAAGATCGAGAGGGATGTGTATCAATATCTTGATATCTGTCAGGTTTTCTCAATTTATCCCTATCTCTAAGGTTGTATCTTTTCTCAGAGGGCTCTCTTTGGGGAGACTTGTTTCCTCGTTCTGGAGATCTATCTCTCCGTTGAGGAGACCTTCCTCTGGACTGAAAACATTTTTCTCTGGGAGTGGATTGTTTATTACCATCCCAACTTTTTTGGAGTATTTGGATTATTTTTAATAAAAGTTTTTTCAGGATGTTCAATTAGTTGTGGTTTTAGTGGTTTCCCACCCAAACTATCTCTACCTAGTTCTTCATAGGATTTTTCTATGATTCTGGCAAGTTCAAATGGTTGTTCTGCTATATCTGTTTCTTTCAATTTCTGGCGGATCGCCACAGATGCTGCTTCTCCTTTTATGTTGGCTAATAATATAGCTGAGACCTGCTTGAAGTTAAAGCAGGTTCTGGACCGTATTCATTTTTAATCTGTCTTAGTACGTCTGGTATAACCGCCATAGACGGGACACCATGTGTTTTTTGTGTAAATTGAAGCAAAGCAATTGCCCCAAGTGTCACAGTCCTCCACATGTGGTGCGATCCCCATTGGAAGACAGGTCATAATTCTGTGTTTCTCATGAGGTGTAGTATCAGGAAATACTGCCTCTATTTGAGTGATTTTTTGTGCTAACCAGAATGGAATTCTTTCCCGTTTTGCGGGTATTTTGCCAATGGCTGATTGTATATTCTGTGGTGTGATTTTATTTGTGTTCCCCTGGTGAGGGGTGTGCTGTGGAATTCTTATTGCTGGTTGGACTGTTGAAGTCCTCATGACATATTGGACCAATTGTCTATGTATTTTAATTAGTAGTTTTAGCTGAGCTAAAAGTTCCCGGTCTGACATTTTTTCAATGTCGGGATGTGGTGTGTAGCTGGCTAGAACCGGCCACGTGGCTCCTGGTCTACCTAGTGGACCGAGCCTGGTAATGTGATTTTGATGTTTTAGGACGCCATTAAACCAGAGCAGGTGCTCTTGGTAAGTTAGTGGAATTTCAACGTCCTCAAAAGGAGCGTATTCATTCGGAGGTTCCTCTATTTTGTAATAGTGGAAGTCTTGTGTTGCAGCGTTTGCTGCTGGAAATTGTATCCATAGATACCTCTGTCTGCCGATATTCATGGGCCTCTACCACAAATATGACTTACCACCTCTCGATGATAGTCCATTTTCTAGAAGTTTAATAGTTATAGTTTTTCTTACATTAACCGGAATGATTATAGCATGCGGGTCATTCTGTTGGAGAGTTGTGTCATCTAACAACAGCTGAGATGCTAAAACATCTCTTTCTTCGTCACCGTCCGGCATTTTACTGACAAACTTCTTTTTTTTGCAGAGCAAGTTTCAAGGAAACAAAGATTAGGTGCACAATATTTTGGAACACTGTATCCTTCAACGTTGACTAAACCAAAAACTAATACACAGGAATCTCTTCCTACTAAGTTCCGGCGGATATTAACCTTTTACCCACTCCAGACGTCTTTTTGAGTTTTTACGGGAAAAAGGGTCTGTGTCGAAAGCACGACTGAGTTACTCTAATGTCTTGCGTTAGATTATCGCCTTACCAAATGTTGGGCGCCATGTAGTGTAGTTCCTATATTCCCAATAGTCTCTGCGCATTGGAATAACATAAACAGCAGTTTAGACGTAGGACTGAGGTCATCTAGGTCTCTACTGACTATGTTAGACTTAATTAGTTTTGCCAGCTAGCTCAGAGGTCACTAGAAACTTTCTCGAGTGAATAGGAAGGGGTTAACTTTCCTGAATAGACAAGAAGGGATTAGTTTCTGACAACCGCATAAACATGACAACTTTGCTCCCTCAGAATAAAGAGTATATCTCTAGAGTCGTGTGAAAACAATAGACCGTTATTTCACTCAGTCAATCGTGCATGCTTAATTTCACCAGGAGTGCAGAGAAATAGAGATACGGGCGTTTTCAATAAAAGGTGTTATTTATTGAGCAGTCTTCTTTCTCATGCAAGAGAAATGAGTTGCCACAATTGCAATACTTATCATAAAGTAAAGTGCGTACAGTAAAAGGAGTATTATGAAATAATACTGTAAAAGCATTGATATGGTTTCTTAGCCATATGATACTTTAAAACGGATAAAATATATACATACATAAAAACATTGTCTAACGTACTTAACTGGTGCTTCTAAGATACGCCTACCCCGGTGTACCTGACCTAAGCCTAATACGTGGGAAGGAGTAAGTTGCAGTTTAAGTTAAGTTGGTTTTTGCCAAGAATCTGAATCAAGAATTCTCTTAAGTGTTTAGTCAGCTCCGTACCTTGGTAATAGAATGTAGGAGGTCTTGTACCTCTCTCTCAGGACTCGATCTCCCAGCAACCCGCAAGGGTGACTGGAAACACCGGAGTTGGATTTCTCGGCAGGAGAAAAGACAGCGTCTCTCTCAGTGCGTCAAATGGGAGGGTCGGCTTCCTTCGGCACTCGCATCAGCTGGGCGTCGGGCAAGTAGATAGCCGCTCTGCTCCAAACCACCGTGTCTTTGTTTAAGGCAACTGTTGGTATATTTATACCTGAAAGGTGCCGAGTTTGACGTAAGGTTGGACATAAGACGTCACTAAGAACTAACAGTTCTTTCTGGACTCCAGGAGTTCTTGTGCAAATCAAAATAAAAGCAGGGGGATTTCCCGGGCTGCTGGAGGCTTGGTTTGTTTAAAGAACGCGTTGTACTTTCTAGGAGTCTATGGGAGCAGCCTTGCCGTATTTGGACTGCATGGGCTATGACTAGATATGTACATGATTCCTATGCCTTTATAAGGATATGTTTTGTTATAACCATATAAGGGCATGAATCGGGGATATCTTGATTAGGGTCCTAGATAGATTCACAACAGTAGGAGGTCCACAGATACTAGTCACCAACACGAGTGACCAATTCTGCTTTGAGGAACTGAAGTTGTTTTTGAAACATGCCATAAACGGAGGCGAACAGCAATGTAGCATTAAAGCCAACTGTCTGACTGAGACTCACCAGTTAACAAGTAATGTGGCAGTAGCCAGCGGTCTATGATACAGGAAACCACTAAGTAGGAACAAGGCATATTACACCACTCCCCATCGCGTAACCATGCTTTCACATTCTGTATTATATTAAAAAAAGGAAAGGGAGACTTGCATGATTGGGGTGAAGCAATTTCGAGGAGGATTTATGTTGTGAAGGCCAATGTTTGGCATAGTTAATTAGTCTGTAATGAAATGTGATTGTGGGATCCCCCTCTTTCTGATGTGGAACATTGTAATCATTAGAAGGGGAGTGGTATGTTGTCAAGTTTCGATGCTGCTGGTGAAGTGAATCTTTGGAATCGACTTGTAATCAAGGCAGACAGTCTGGGGTTCTTAAAAGAGGGGGAAAAGAAACCCACTAAATGAAGGCACATATACAAGAGGTTGGGGGCATTTATGAATGTAGCGATGTAGGCCTAAGAACTTTGCAAGGCAGAGATAACCCTTGATAGAGCAGAGATATTACCTTCCATTGATTGGCGACAATTTTACAAGGAAATGATTTATGACCTAATTTTACATGAAAACGACAATCATGCGAATTATGCTTCACGTTTCAAAAATTACATGCAATGAACTTCTTAATTGGCTACTGCATTGTAAAAGCATGCATAATGTTAGAAATGTTTTTCTGATAACAGGTAATAAGGAGATGTGAAAACTGATTTTTTAATGGCGTGTACTTATGCTTAGGTAAACGTGATAAACGATAAAACAAAAAACTTGTGAGAATAAAATGCTTCATGTGTTAAAAAACAGATAGCAATATTAGAATGTATAAACGTGAGCACTGATATTGACGAGAGAAGTAGGTGTTACACGAGGTTGTTATGATTTGCCTTTTTCTGTAGTTATCATTCATGTGCCTTTAAATCTGTAATAACATACCAAGTGGAGAAGAAATTTACAAAATGATATGTGAAATGATGGTGAATATTTAATCTTTAGGGGTACCTTATACTTGCATGTACTAATTGCAATCCATAATGAAGTGATATTAATATGCTTATTTGAAGAGATGAATGCACTATTCTATGTAATGCGAGATTCATAATTTAGCACAGTTTCATTGTGCATGATCTGTATTTCACGACGGACTTTGCTTCCTTTGCTAGTATGAACTTATGAACTGAACAGTCTAGTAGTCTATGGGAACTTTTCGAAAAAGTTACCACTCGTGTTCGAACACTCAGTCGCTTCTTTGACTTTTGTAGCTTACTTGACTAGACTTCCAACAAAAGTGTTACTTCCTAGAGCAAATGCTTGAGAATGGACAGATAATGGATGAGAGCATGAAATCGCCTACTTTCTAAATACAAAAATAATCATAAGACTAAACTACAGTGGTTGTAAGGAAATGGTAAGTAATGGATTACTTAATTCTTCCGGATCTGTATACTTTTACCTGCTACATCATCTCATCCTATTGTGATCAACCAATGGGACAGAGTGGTCTGACAAATTTGATGTCAAGGGGTGGAAACCTGGAACTGATGGAGTAGAATTACCTACATTTTTTAACTAAGGAGCACCTTCCCTCTACCCTTCTTGCGGTACAGACACTGATGATAAGGACCTGCAGAAACAACGCGAACTGTGACGAAGTACTGCGATTTGCTGCCGGCTGGTATGCTAATGTAGTGGAACCTTTTCAGCTGAAAGGGTTTGCGTCAGAGCAGCTGTGGCATTGACGCTGCAGTGCAGACAGAGGCAAACAATTTGGTCTATGAACTGGAACTGGTAATTTGGAACTTACTGAACTTGCCTAATAGCGTTGGTAAGAGGGTCAACTGATTTCCCTGCTAATTATTTTCCTTATGATAAATCTCCCTCAGCTGAGGAAGATTGGTTCCTTCATATTTGGATCTCGCAGAGCTTGCTTAATAAATCCGATCTATTTTATGCCTAAGACGTGTCCTCATTTTTAAAATCTAAATAGAAAATACATTCTAAAGATAAATTGCTCTGCGGATTCTGTTTCATTATTTGTTTGTGGCTAAATTCTATTTGATTTGGCGGTTAACCCAACTAGTGGTGGGTTAGCTTGGGAGTTCACACTCAATGTTGAATGATAATTATCTTATTCCATGTCCGCATATGATAATTGTTCATCCACTAAGCATTCCGGTCCCTTTCAGCACAGAACAACATCCATCGGAGGACCCAAAAGGATTTGATATGGTAGCTGTGGTGTGGTTCTGGAAATCTGGACCCTGTTGTTATCCCGATATCGAGGTCCAATACCCGTGTCACAAAATATCAACGTACCATGACGAACTTGGTGTCTACAGACCGATAATGATTAGGACATCATTCCTATGCATTTGCATAGGAATCGAAGGTTGCTAACACCCCTAAATCATGGTTTCCGTTCTGACCCTTTAAACTCCATTTTGTAAGCAGCATCCATCTTGTGCCTTGCCCTCATGATAAGTCAATTAAAGGTTGAGCTTGATCCAAAAGGACACGTCCACCTTCCCTGACTTCCCCCTGACCTGTCCCAACTGACTCCACTGCCTTCAGCCAGACCTGTTTGGGCAGCTCCTCGCCCAGTGGCCGAATACGATAGCATCAATGCATAACATTCCACAAACCATTCACTACATACAGACCATGCTTTCTGCAAACATGCACCTGTCCACGTTCCTTGTTTATGGCCAGTTTTATGACTAGGAGGTGCCTTTCTTTATTGAGGTTTCATCGACATCTGATGGGAGTTCCGGGCCTAACTGGGTAATCTATCACAAACCGGACATCTAAAATGTGGGCTTGCTTACATGACTTCGCTCTTTGTATTATTGTAGAAATATGTGTATAGCCATATCATAAACTCAAGAATTCTTGCTCGAAGCTATTATTTTTGTATACAAGGAGAAGGCTGGTTCTGTAAAAACGAACAGTCTCCCGAGAATATACTCCCCGTGTGGTGTACTTCTGGGACACGTGTTACTTGGTAGCTACCAATAAAACTTGATCTCTGACTGTGACTAGAAGACTCCGTGTTTCTGTGGTCCGGAACAAGGGAGAACTCAGAGGTCTTCGGGTGTTATCCCCTGGCACCAACGGGTTCCTAAAAACCCGTTACCTCAGTTGGCGCCCAATTTGGGGCGATATCAAGCGGCGACGGTCCAAGCCAGATGTTCGTGAGGAGCTTCGTGTGAAAATTCCGGAGGACGGCCAGCCACTTCAGCGACCCCTGTATGTCGACGTGGTTCCGAAGGTCTTTGCTGCGAGGTTCCCCGCGTCCCGACGGCTACGAAGGACTGCTGCCCTGACTATCGCCTTGTTTTGGACCCAGTGATCCTTGGTAGAGCGAAACGATAGACGAGTCTTCTAGCGACGTCACCGATCTTCAAATACTTCAGTTAAGTATAAGTGGAGCGTCTCCCAGTGCTTAGTTTGTCCTTAGTTTTTGGTATCCTTGAGATACGCTTTGATTTGGTACTTGCAAGCCCCAAAGCCGAAGGACTCGTGTTTTCACGAGAAATATCATAACAGATAATCCTTTGAAGTTTGAAGCTAGACTAGTGAGCGAAGATGCCTGGTTTTAGCAGACTTGGAAACTTGTTTTGTCTTGGTTGTAGTAAGGACTCCCGATTAGAGGATTCTTGTCCGGTTCCTCCAATTGGAACTCCAACGTATGAGCTCTATGTAAAGCATGGCGTAGGTCCTATCACATATAATGAAGTATGGATAAAATACACCCGCAAGGATGGTGTTTTAAAATGGCCCCAATATGGTAGTTTTGACTCAGAAATTTTAGATAATTTAGAGGTCAAATTGTTCAAGAAGCCCGGCCGGCGATGTTTGACTCTTTCCGTTTATGGCGTAAAGAGGCCAAACAAAAGGAAATTAAATTAGAAAAGAAAAATAAGAGAGAAAGAGGTATTTCGGTAATGCAAGCCGCGATAAAATTTAAAGACAACGAAGAAGATCAAATGAGTGAGCAGTTGCACAGGCAACGTAAAATGGCAATAGATAAATGCTATCCTGTTTTACCATCTCTTCAGCAAGAGACAGTAAAGGAGCGCGAAAAAGATCCATTAATGGCGCATTTGCTAAGTTCGCCACCACCCTATGCGCAAAATGCCACAGCACCTTCGCAACCTTTAGTTGCACCTCTGGTAGCTGTTATGCCGGCTCCTTTACAACACTCACCAGCCGCTCTTCAGCTGGCTTCTATTTCTCTGGTGCAGCCTCCTCAAGGCTCACCGATCACATCTACTTGTCCTCCTGTTTCTCCTACAACTTCGCCTAGCGCACCTTCTATTACTTCTGATACTCGTTCTACGAATGCTTCTGTTTCTGCTTTGCGTGACTCTGTTCTGCCACCAGTTATTCCTCCACTTTCACCTTCTGTCTGGCATAAAATGGCCAGCATTGTTACTAACATTCCTTCACCACTTTTTCGGTCGCCTAAAACGACCCCTAATACGGAACGAAGACAATTACGAAGCCAAATGCCTGATTATCAGGAGAGAGAATCATTGAATAAGTTAGCACGGAATTGGGCTATGGATACAGCGAGATATGATGTAGAGTCTGTCATGAACGTCTTCCGTCAATGGGATGAACCAACGCAAAGATACGTCTTTGAGCAGATGTGTGTTTTTCTGTGTGAGGATTTGGAAGATAATGGTCAAGAAAGCAACACTCGAGAATTGTGTAACGTACGATTTAAATTTGGGGAAGGTATGATCGTAGGTCCCGATGTTGAAAAAGCAGTTGAGATATTATTATCGTATCGAAGTACGGGTGGTAATTCTGGGTCATCATCTGAATGTGGTACATCTAGTAGGAAAAGAGCAAGACAGTACCCCATGAGAGAGGTTCCTCCGGTTTGGAGGGAAGGCGATGCGAATGCAGTACCGCCAATTCTGCCTCATTTCCAGCGTGTATGGGTACATGTCCCCTGGAAAAGATCAGAAGTTTTAGCACTCAAGCAGACACTACCTGATCCTCGTAAAAACCCGACTGGGTATTATAAGGAGTTATCGCAAACTGCAAGCTCATGTATAATGAATTTAGCGGATATAGACATGCTGTTTGGGAACGTTGTTCCACACCCTTTATGGAGTAAAATTCGTCATACGAACCATGACCAGGAACTAGGTGACTCATGGGCAAACATTACAACTACAGATGCTAGACAAATTGGTGGTTTTAAACCTGAGCCGTTAATAGCTGAACTTCCCGGTAGGATTATCGCGTACATGAAAACAATAATGCCTGAAGTACGCGTAAACTGGGATAAGCTATCTGCGTGCAAGCAGAAGAAAGATGAGAATGTGTCTGACTTTCACGAGATTTGAGGAGACTTTCACCGATCAAAGTGGTCAAGATATGGCTACCGAGGGTGGTCAAAGATTGTTTGTAGACAAATTCGTACATAACTTACTTCCTGAACTATGTAATAAACTAAAAGATTCAGAGAGTGCTTGGGCGGTCTCTACGTCAGCGCAGATTTTAGCAACAGCCCAGTACTATGAAAATAGGCTCAAAGACGAGCTAGATAAGGCAGACAAAAAGACGAAAGATTTAAAAACTAAAGTTCTTCTCCAGCAGGCCTATCCGCCTCGTATGGCTAGTCAGCCCAATTATCAGCAACAACAGCAGTATTCGAGAAACGCGCAAGGAAACGAGTTTCCCCATCAGCGTGTTCCGTATGGCCCGAATCAATGTGCGTATTGCAAGGAAGAGGGTCACTTCAAAGGTAATTGTCCGGCTCTTGCGCGACGGTTAAACTGCGCTTTGGGTGTAAGGGGAAGAGGTGTTCAACATGCCCCTAGAGGTAGGGGTCGTGGAAATTTCTCCCAGAACACAGTTTCTTTTCCGCCTCAGAATTCCATGAACAGCTTTGACCAACAGAATAATGCATTGTCTAAGTCAGCTCAGTACTATACTGACGACTATTACACCGAACACGATACTGAGGGTAACGATTGCTAGGACAGCCATGGACAAAGAGAGGGAGTTGTTTCAGTTCCAGTAGATCAGAATGGACCTTATGTCGAGGTAATTACATCAGGAGTGTCAGAGCCATTTCTGCTGGATACTGGTGCTACAAAAAGTTCTATTATGCACTCGAAACTTCCTGGCGCACCTTTGTCTGGCGAAATGAATGTCTCAGTAGGTTTCTCTGGCGCCCCTGTTAGAAACCCGATCTCTAGTCCTATATCACTTTCTGTTGGCCCATGCGCATTAGAAGCACCCCTCATTTTGACAACAGGTTGCGGTGAAAATTTGTTAGGTTTGGATTTACTAAAGAGGTTGTATGTGACTCTATACTGTTTCCCCTTGGGAGTACAACTTACTTTAGGCAAGAAAGTCATTTCTCAAATGTATTTGTCAAAGGAAAATATTCCAGCTGAATTGTCATCGCTCCCTGATATACTTTGGGCTAATGGTTCTAATGATGTCGGTCGTTTGGAGATAGCACCGTATGTCATAACTTTGAAAGCCAACGTTAGGTTGCCACGTATTCCCCAATACAAAATATCTAGCGAATGCGAAAAGGCGTTGTTAACGATCATTTATGATCTGATCGATAAAGATGTTATCGAGGAAACAACAGGAAATGTTTGTAACAGTCCAGTTTTGCCCGTCTTAAAACGTACTGATCCTTCACAGCCCCCTGTGTATAGGTTTGTGATTGACCTCAGAGAAGTAAATAAGGTAGTTATCCCACAGTTTCCTGTTGTCCCCGACATTACTGCATTATTGACCATGGTTCCAGCTTCAGCAGCTTGGTTCTCGGTGATTGACCTGAAGAACGCTTTCTTCAGCATCCCGATTGCTGAGGAGAGTCGAGACCTTTTCGGCTTCAATTTAGGAGGACGAAGCTTCCGCTTCAAGTGCGCTCCTCAAGGCTACTGCGAAAGCCCATCAATATTCAGCCAGGCCCTGAAAACACAACTGGACAATATTGTTCTGCCAGATGGGTCAACTCTGATTCAGTATGTAGACGATCTGCTGATCGCTGGAGACACTGAAGAAATTTGCAAACATGCCACATTGTCATTATTGCGTCACTTATGTGACATGAAGCACAAAGTCTCTCTTTCCAAACTACAATTTTGCCGACAAGAAGTAACCTACTTAGGTCACATCTTGTCGAAGGAGGGAAGGAGACTGACACCAGAAAGAATACAGGCAATTGCAGAACTAAGTGCCCCAAGGACACAGAGAGAGGTTCGAGCCTTCTTGGGCATTACATCGTACTGTAGACAATGGATACCGAATTTCTCACTACTAGCTAAACCCTTGCTGGCACTACTCTGCAAAGACACACCCAATCCTATGCCCTGGTCTGAAGATTGTCAGACGAGTTTCCACGAGTTGCGTGATGCATTGTGTTCGGGTCCTGTGTTGGGAAACCCCAACTACAGTAAGCCTTTTACATTATATGTCCACGAAAAGGAAGGTTGTGCATTATCAGTCTTAACGCAACACTTTGGGGACAAACAGCGCCCATGCGCGTATTTTTCGGCAACTCTAGATCCTGCGGCTAAAGCCCTACCAAGTTGTCTGAGGGCTACCGCCGCAGCAGCTGTCTGCATTCGACAGTCTGCTGGATTAGTCATGAATAATACTCTGATCGTTATGGTTCCGCATGCAGTAGACATTTTGCTAAACAGGACAAAGACACAACATCTCACTAGCGCTCGACTATCCAGTTACGAACTTACACTGCTAGCAAGTCACATCCACATAAAGAGGTGTGATACACTCAACCCCGCTACGCTACTACCCATCCCGACAGAAACAGACAAAATTGATAAACATGACTGCTGCTTTAGGACAGAGGAAGAGACAAAAGGGAGAGTAGACTTACAGGACACTCCCCTTCCCGAATGCAATGATACTTTATGGGTTGATGGTTCATGTTTCAAGTTGCCGAATGGTGATACGACTACAGCATATGCCGTAACTACATTACACACCATTATAGAGACCGCGCGCATTTCCCACAATTCTGCACAAGCTGCAGAGCTGATTGCGCTTACTAGAGCATGTGTGTTGGCGAAAGGAAAGCGAGTGAATGTGTACACTGACAGCCAATACGCCTTTGGTGTGGCTCACAGTTTTGGGAGATTGTGGCGGGAACGTGGGTTCCTTACGTCACATGGTGCAAAGATACAACATGGTCAGCTAGTTAATAAACTCCTTGAGTCACTGACCTTGCCACTACAAGTTGCCATCATGAAATGCAGTGCACACAAAAAGATTCAGGATGATGGTGGCCGCGGGAATGCATTTGCAGACGAGGTCGCGAAAGAGACTGCAAGGAACACGATGAGTCGAATGTATGTTGTGGGTCCCGCTAGATGGATTGCTGATGTGGGAATGTGTGAGGACACCATTGACAGCGTGAAATCGATACAAGCCGAGGCCACTGAGAAAGAGGTGAATGAATGGAGAGAAAGCACAGGTAGATTAGATTCGAATGGTTGTCGGGTCGAACTATCAGAACACCAGCGATGGCTATTACCTAACGCATATGTACTTGCAGTAGTAACAATGGCTCATGGAATTGCACACATCAGTTCGAGAGGAATATGTAAACTATTGGCCCCAGTATGGCAGAATAGTAATATCCCAAAATATGCAGAGAATGTGGTCAGAAACTGTATGGTATGTTTAAAGTACAATCCCGGTAGGGGAATCCCAACTCCAGCTGGTCATTTTGCGCCTCCAACGTATCCGTTCGAGGTTCTGCAGCTCGATTTCATCCACATGGAGAGGTGCAACAATCTGAAATATGTGCTCGTTGTTGTTTGCGCCTTTTCAAGGTGGGTGGAAGCGTACCCCCTTAAGGACAATACCGCCTTGTCAACTGCCAAAGCCCTTGTCAAAGAGTTCTTCCCGAGGTTTGGTATGCCTAGAATTGTCTGGAGTGATAATGGAAGTGAATTTGTAGGACGCGTGATGAAGAGAGTGTGTGAGTGTCTAGGCATACACCAAAAGTTCCACGCTGCAAATCACCCCCAATCAGCTGGATTAGTAGAATGCTACAATGGCACATTAAAGCTGAAACTAGCCAAGATCCAAGCCAGTACAGGTCTTAAATGGCCTGACGCCTTGCCTCTAGCACTCCCGTCGACCAGAATGACTGTCCATTCCAGATTAGGACTAAGCCCCCACGAGATAGTGTTTGGCCGCACCAGCCAACGTCTGGGGCGTGCCAAGACCAAAGAAACTCAGTGAGATAGAACACCCCGTACTGCTTGACTACTTGTGCGAATTGACAACTAAATTGCGTGTTTTACACCAACAGGTTCACAGTTCCTCTCCGCCAGCCTCTGACGATCCAGGTCACACCATTGTACCCGGCACGTGGGTTTTGGTGCGGAACTTCCAGCGCACCAACAACGAACAACCGAGGTGGACCGGACCGCACCTGGTACTTCTTTCCACGAGATCTGCTGTTCGGGTGGAAGGCAAAAAGAACTGGGTACATGGGACCCATTGTAAACGAGTCCCTCTGCCCCTTCCATACGACCGGTGGGTCAACGAAGGACTTGCCGACTCAGAGACCGAATCCGTACCTCGCTTCATCCCTTTCAGCGATGCACGTTTGAAAGAGACTGGTTCCGAAAAGGAGAGTGATCATATTTTGCAAGGACTTGTGCCACCGTCTATGCAGTTAGACACTACCGAACCTGAGACATTGTTTGAAGACCACACCGTACCTGGGAAACGACGGTACAACCTAAGGTCTAGACAAAGAGACTAATAAAAAATGCAAACTAATGTGAATTTCGTTTCCCCTACGAACTATTTTTGATTTTTCAGCTCTCTCACTCTCAGGGAACTTGCTAATTTTTGATTTTCGAACCACCATCCGGTTCCGCTGCTAGGGTCGCGGTTGAAGTCTGGGGAGTGCAACTGGGGAAGTTTTAGGTCAACGGTTCTGGTTGGTCCGAGGGAGTTACCCTGGACTGAACGGAGCGCACTCCCTGGCAGAATCAACCTACCACCGCGGGCAGCAAGTAGAGGATGGAGTTTCCAAGGGTAGAGAGACCTGCCAAACTTACGAACCTTGAAAGACAATTGTGTATGATACTGTCCAAAAGAAGATTCCTGATAATATGTGTTTTAACGTCATGTAGCATAGTTGTGTTTTTGACTGGTTATACTCTATTCGTATTTAAAGTTACCTTTTTGAATGACACCCAGCCACCACCTCCTCCTACTATTTCTCCACACTACTTTCACCCTCAACCTGAACACGAGTCTGCCCGAATACTAGAATTTGTAAATAACTCTTTCATTCAACTCCTACACCAACACCAATCCATAATGAACACATCGAACTGTTGGATATGCGGACTCATGCCACACACAACCGATAAGGGGATCCCATACTGCATTCTGCCATTCAGTTATTATGGTTCTCTGTGGGCTTTCCAGACCATGTTCCTATTCGCCCTAGAACCATACCCGACCCGTTCCACTGAGAGCGATTCCAGTAACAAGGCACTAATTGCAGGGATAAGAAATATGAGTAGGGATATCGACACCTATCTAACGATTCCCAAAGATGAACTCACTCCCTACACCCGTTGGAACGTGACCAAACATGGGGTTTACCCGAGTAAGAGCCAGACAGCGAAGAAATCCCGCCCAGTTTGGATAGTACCCCACCGAGGTCACTTATGTTTACAAGGTATCGGTAGGGATCCCAAAGCACAATTAGGGAAGAGCCTATGCACGGAAACATATGTGTTCGCTTCCCGAACCTCCCCTATACTCCTAGCAGCCAAAGGCACGTATTTCGTCTGCCACGACCAAGCCTACACCCCTGACTTCTCAGGTACATGTTTTATTTCATTTCTGCTGCCTCCCACCTACACGGCCAGAGCAGATTACCATCGGACAAGGACAGCTAGGGGTGTCGTGAGTTAAGACGACACCGCAAGTCAGGAATTCGCTGACTTTGCAAAGGGTTTTCTGCCATTTTGGGGGCCTATGGTGAACAGCAGGAATATTCGTCAATTAGCAAGGATAGTTGAATCCGCCGTGACTGAAACGGCCGGAGCCCTTGGCAACTTGACAACCGAGCTTCAGTCGGATCGACTTATGACCCTTCAGAACCGAGTTGCCCTAGATATCATACTCGCCGATCGTGGTGGTGTGTGTAGAGTGATCCAATCCAGTTGTTGCATTTTCATCCCTGATAATGCGCCGACAGTATACCAGGCCATCTCTAAACTGCATGAAATATCTGATTCCCTTCACGTTGAGAAAGGGGATTGGTCCTTGCTGGGGTGGTTCTGGGAACTGATCACCGGCTGGGGATGGAAAACACTGATCTTCATTGGGATGATCTTAGCACTTCTGTTTATGTTCTGCCTGTGTGTACAGTGCGCTCCTGCACTCTGTGCTACTTCATGTGTACGGAAGCCTGTGTTAAAGGACGAACGGAGTAACAGAATGATGCTACAGCAGCATCTCCACGAATTTCTCCATACCGATTTGGACTCAGATTAACGTGAGTTATTGCCTTACATAAGGGCAAAAGGAGGGTCTGTGGTTCTGGAAATCTGGACCCTGTTGTTATCCCGATATCGAGGTCCAATACCCGTGTCACAAAATATCAACGTACCATGACGAACTTGGTGTCTACAGACCGATAATGATTAGGACATCATTCCTATGCATTTGCATAGGAATCGAAGGTTGCTAACACCCCTAAATCATGGTTTCCGTTCTGACCCTTTAAACTCCATTTTGTAAGCAGCATCCATCTTGTGCCTTGCCCTCATGATAAGTCAATTAAAGGTCGAGCTTGATCCAAAAGGACACGTCTACCTTTCCTGACTTCCCCCTGACCTGTCCCAACTGACTCCACTGCCTTCAGCCAGACCTGTTTGGGCAGCTCCTCGCCCAGTGGCCGAATACGATAGCATCAATGCATAACATTCCACAAACCATTCACTACATACAGACCATGCTTTCTGCAAACATGCACCTGTCCACGGTCCTTGTTTATGGCCAGTTTTATGACTAGGAGGTGCCTTTCTTTATTGAGGTTTCATCGATATCTGATGGGAGTTCCGGGCCTAACTGGGTAATCTATCACAAACTGGACATCTAAAATGTGGGCTTGCTTACATGACTTCGCTCTTTGTATTATTGTAGAAATATGTGTATAGCCATATCATAAACTCAAGAATTCTTGCTCGAAGCTATTATTTTTGTATACAAGGAGAAGGCTGGTTCTGTAAAAACGAACAGTCTCCCGAGAATATACTCCCCGTGTGGTGTACTTTTGGGACACGTGTTACTTGGTAGCTACCAATAAAACTTGATCTCTGACTGTGACTAGAAGACTCCGTGTTTCTGTGGTCCGGAACAAGGGAGAACTCAGAGGTCTTCGGGTGTTATCCCCTGGCACCAACGGGTTCCTAAAAACCCGTTACCTCAGTGGTAAATTGGGGTAGGAGAAATTAAATTAAATAGTTCATGAGTCCTAACACGTTATAGGCTCCAGGACCCTCCACCCTCAGCCAAACTTAATGAAACATCAAACATAGACCTATTTGCGCAGAGAGCTCTTGTTGCTTATCTCAAAATGGTCCCTGATGTATCATCATTTGAGAGCAAAAGGGCTCAGCGTACTAGCTGATCACGAAGAAAGGGTTGAACATCACCATATCTCTGGCTACCCATTGAGGACATGTATTGAATACACAGAATGGTTCAATCCAGTGTGACTGAGAAAATTAGCAAGAACATAAAATAGGCAGGAAGGCGTTACCATTCTGTCGCTCTCAAAGGCTATGTACACTGCCATTTGTGTGCTGCAGGCACTGAATATTGTCTTAAGCAATTCTGAGAAAACTAAAACCTCATACTATGTAAGCGTTGAAAAAAGGACTGCTTCCATTGGCTCCTTTGCTTTCTTACTAACCTGGATTTTACTCATTTCCAGGGCGGGTGACTGCCGATGGATACTCTAGATGCAGTCAGGATCATAAGAATTGCCTAGAACTAGAGATTTTTGAGGGCTGAAAACACCCCAGGTGGCTTCAGGTAAACAGGTACAAGCTGTGTGCTGGTGGGTGACATGGCAATTTGAGAACTGAGCCTGTACGCCTGAAGAGACAGCATCTGACAAATTCAAAACAGAAAATTCCCCAGAGACAGAATATACAAAATAGCCAGAGGCTTTTCTTAAACCAATAAAACCAAATTAGGTATCAGAACATAAAAGATACCACACAAGATTGTCAAGGTCGAACCAGATGAGAGCCTTGTTTCGGTTTAACTCTCTTCCTGATGGTGTGCTCCATAATTTGCAAGTCATAAAGCGTACCTGTGCTTTGATAGCTCCAAGTGGGATTTCTTTTCTGTTGGACTGTTTTACCATAAATGTAAAAGAATACTGCATTTTCTCCTGGGCTGATTGTAAAGAGGCGGAAGGGAGCTTTGGAAGGGAGCAAGAGGTGAGCGATTCTCACAATGAAGAACCATAATTGATTGAACATTCAAAAAGACGTATACGGTCATTTCATCCAAAGAAGGATTAGTCTGAAATCTTCAATTAATCACAGTGCTTGACGAATGAAAGCCACACCTTGAGAAGATGTGGTATTCTCCAACTTTGGGTTTGTTGTCCACACCACAATCCTGATTTTCCAACCCCTCCGCAAAACCTTATTTAAAAACTCTTCCTGATGAGCAAGTCGAACAGCCACTCCACTCTGGTTCCATATGCCCAAGATGCCTACCTGAGGCATACAACTCATCCTAGCCACCTTAAAGCACTCTCAAACATCCAATGAAGGGAACAGCTCCACCATATTCTGTGCGGCCTTGCCCATTTAAGATTTTCAATGACACTATGCTCACCACCATTGTCACCCCAACCAAAGCCATCATCATTGCCTCCCAAAACAAATAAATACAGCTTTCCTAATAATTTCAAGGCCTGCCAAACCAAGTCAATCATACATATACCTCTATCCAATGATCTCCAGCTACTGATCAACCATTAATGGTTCCACAGATAACCTGTTCAAAAAGAGCTAGGCCACCCACATTTTGGAAGGAAATAACATACTCTGGTTGTCAAGGAGGCTTCACACCTGTAAGAAAAACCACAGTTGGTAGAAACACAGTCACAACACTATTACTACTGGGCCAATGTGCGGCAATAAACACAGTTGATCACTTAATGGTATCAGAAGCTGAACAATCTTGCTATTCAAGGTATCATACCGGAAAGAATCTCTCCCTACAACTGAAATATCCAACATCTCTCCCTATTTTCTTCATTTACTTTCTACACCAATTCTGGTATCCTTTTTTTATTTAGGTCGCCCCTCCACTTCAATGCCTACCTCAGCCCACCAATGGAACTCAACATGTCCTTTAATATAACCTTTTACACTGATGCTGAAGAGACCCAGATTGCTCTCAAGCTAAAGAAAACAGCGTATTTGAAACCTGTCTAATCTAGATATCTTCTTACCTTCAATCCAGGGAACAAAGGTTGATCAATCATCTCAAACTCAACTCAAAGAAACCGAAATCTCCACATGGCCAATCTGAGACAGTTACCACCCTACAAACACCTGGACTCAGGAATTTGGATCATCGCCAGTCACATCAACTGGTGTAAACACTGTGAGACATACTTTAGTGCCTGAAAGTGAATCAAGTTAACTGAAGACTTTCTTCTCCACAGAAACACTGTGCTGTGCCATAGCTTCCCTCATCTAGTATTCCCTCAGAGTAGCTAAAAGTCTCATTGCACAAATTAAGATTATAAAAGGCTCAGAACACAGCAGCCGGACAACTGCTATACCTTAGCCTAGGATGTAGCATCATTCTTACTGCTTAGGTCTTCCATTGGTTTCCCCATACTTGATGCTCATCCTTCAATGGCCTGTGCATCACCCACAGCACCATGTATGCCAACAGACTAACTTTATCCAAGTGAAATTTCTGCGGCACAAACAAAATAAGACACTGCTCAAGACTGACACTTCTTTGGACCATCCCACACTTCAAGCAATCACAGGTGCTACTTCTTTCTCTCTTTAGGAAACCAAACTACTGATCTCAATGTCGGCAGAGATGAGAAACATTCAGGTTCAACTGGAATTCAGGAAGGCGGTAAGGAGCAGTTTGTTACCAAACAGAAGAGTCCTTTACCATGAGCACAGCATACCATCAGCCCACTATTCAATATTGCCACAATGAAATTAGTATCACACAATAAAATGGCAAGTATGAGCATCTAAGGACCACTATGCAGCTAGCACTTCTCTTGGCTTCACTCATAGCCAAAGTACTACTACAAGCTTTCCTCAACATAACCGCACTCCGGCAGTCCTCATGCACGATCTGAAAAGTATTCCCACATAGGCTACATTATAAACCCCTCCCCCCTGAAAAACACAATAAACGGCAAATTCTCCCACCCATCCACCAATATTAACTTTAGGAGGTATGAACGCTATACACATGCTGCAACTAACATTTAAAAAAGCGCAACTGTACATTTCAGCAAACAGTTTTTTTCCCTCTCTTTCATACTTTTCATGCTCTCACCTGTAAAGTAACCTTAGAAAGGCCTTCGCAAGAAAGTCAATGACCATGGTAATGTGTAATTGTTCTACATGTCTGCCACAATCAGCAGCAACATCTGCGAGCTGGCACACCGAACACCATATCCTCAACTTGACTAGATCTGCTGACAAAGCAGGGCGAAGGCATAATGACATCTGATATCACCCTAAGTACTGTCTCATGTGTACCATCTGCTGACTCGTTTTTCAGTGACTACAGAAAACAAGCTCTCATGGCAGTGATGAATATCCGATGATGCCTCCTAAAAGGCACACACGTATTTTGTGCACATTCATGTCAGTACTTGCTTAAGAGAACTCTAGGTCACAGGGCCATAAATAGGATTGCAGTTCCTGGTAAGTATTAAGTCTTAGGAGGTATAGCTCCCTGACAAGGGCACTGAAGCACTGTCTTACACACGTCTCACCTAAAACACTTATCTAGATATATAGAAGTTTGACTGTTAAGAGTCCTAATACGAGTCGCCCTCTTGACAAAACAGCATGGCGATTGGAAAATGTCAATCTCCTGTGCACTCTTGGAGGCGATCTGTGAAAAATGATGGTGTTAAACAGACCAGACACCAGGATTAAGCACTAGATGGATACACTAGGCATGTACAGTGAGGTTTGCAAATAATGCCAGTTTTCAGAATGTATGTCAGTGGAAATTTAGATTCACTCCCCCCCCAATTGCATCAGTGATATGAAAAAGGAAAAAAAGACAGCACATTTTGCAATTCAAAACCGTGATCAGATCATTTCCTGCCATAGGGTGTTGCCGGGGAGGGGAGAAGCTGGCATCGACAAACGTCATGAAGAATTGTTCTTCCCCCCTTCTATTTTCTTTATCGTAAACGAGAGCAGACTAAAATGTGCAAGTTCTATGTAAAAAAACAAAAACCGAGAAAACCAAGTGGGTGAAACATAACGCACAGATGAGTTGCTGCTAACCATTTTACTAGTAAACATTGAAATATGTGGGTTTTATTTGTTGCTTAAAGACGACAAAACCTGGAACATGATGACGTTGACAGTGGGAAGAGTATCCCACACTACTGGAGTCCTGCCAGAGATTGACAGCTTGCTTCTTTCAGATTGTAGGAGTTCAAACGAGATAAACTTTCCACTGATATGGAAACCTGCACTCCTGAAACCGTCCTCCAGTGATAGTGCCAATATTGTGGCAGCTTTCTTGAAATGCAAAAATCCTGCAGCACAGGTTAGGCTACGAAGCATTACTTTTAAATAATAAAGTTTAAATACCACCAATACATTACCTCATCTCTAAACAAGTTCAGATGCTTTCAAGCTCCTACAGAAAAAACATGAAATGTCTTAATAATAATCGTTAGTAGGGAGACATAGAAAACCCTAAGGTGCAAAATCGATGTAGAGTGGGATTTGTGCACTGGACTGGCACATGGCAGGGGGAAGCACCGAGAAATAACCAGGTCGCAGAAGGTGTTCAGCATCACCTCTGTACACAGATCTGTGTATGCAACCAAAGAGTGTGCTGTAGCACTTGGTGGTACAGTCAGGTCACCTGGGAATACGGTGCAGCTAACCTTCGGTCACCATGTATTGGTGTTTTTGCTTTTTAAAACACACCTGTCACTTTTAGGTAACTTCGGATGCACCAGACACAGTGGCGCACAGATGCACACACAGAAGGTTAGCTGATACATAAGACAGACAAACACAGGTGCTTCCGAGTGAAAGGGTTGTGGTACATTGGTTGTTTTAAGTGTTGCTTGTGCGGCGGTTTTAGATATCACCTTGCGTCAGTAACTTATTGGTCCCACAGCAGCTGCCAATTCTAGGAAGGTGGGTATGTCCAGATGCCGAATCAGGCTGAGATAGATAGGTCCACTGTGCAGTACAGATCGAAGCATGAGGAAACCCAATCCACCTTTCTGCCTTCCTGTCGGCATACGTGTACATTCAAACATTGCGTGTCCTACTATTCATATTCAGGAATATGCACACAGGACAAATGAAACGCAGACAATGTCTTTGGCTGAAATCATGTGTATTATTCACAGTCCAAGATGCTCGGCTCAGAGCTACATTAAAAACATACAATATCATATTCTCGTATGGAAGAGGAAGATACAGGTTATTGCTAGGAACTCAAACGGACAAATGTTACAGCTGTACAGTACAAGGGTTGGAATGCTCGTAAAAACGGTATAAAAATGCAACATATAACTTTGTAAAAAATAAAAGGATGAAAAGAAAACAGAAACAATTATAATAGAATCTAACAGGGCAGACAGCAGTATGATGTTGTCAAAAAGGATGACAGAGGCTCCCATTCTGTCACTCCCTCACGACTAGCATGACCTGTGCGTTTTAGGAAAAAATGAGTTTCTAGACTGTGTGGTAAAGATTCTAAAAATCAAAACTTCACTCAGTAACTCTCAAAACCATTTGTTGCCTCTCTGGGGCACACACATCCTGCTAGGGCCCACCCACCTCTCAAATATCCACACGCTTACTGCACCTTCCTTTTGCCGTACATAGAGATCCGGGGAATGTACCCTAATAGACCCATAACACATCTTAAAAGGAGCACCTATAATTCTAAAGGCCAACATCCCTCTCCTTGGGACAAACATCCTCTCAGTCCGCCGCTCTCTCGCATTCTGCTTTCAGGGCCCACACATAGCAGACCATGAGTGGAGGAGTAGTAGAAGAGAGGGGAAGTGAGACAGACATACAAATATGCAACAACGACCTATCTAGACACTCAGTTCAACCAACTTCAGCCTCTCCCTGCGGCACAATCGCATATTATAGAACCACCACAATCGTCCACGTCATTCACAGATTTCACCTTCCTAAATGTTAATTCAGTCACAGCCCGTATCTCCATCTTTAACAGTGCTACAGGTACCAATAAGCCCCAGACCACTCTTCCACGCACAATGTTGTCCTACGGCTCGTAAGTTCCCCCACTGTCTAGCGCTTACATTCATTCTACCACATTGTGGGTGTCTACATGCTTCCTATGATTCTTTTCTAATAAGGTCTTTTCTCTCCCTGTGCCCCCACAAGGTCACTAGTACTGCCACACACCAGGACAACTCCTCTTACTCTGAGCTCCCGTGACCTTCCCTCGTGGTCCCTCGAACTCCGATGACCTGCTCAGCCCAAGCACAGTTCCTACAGTCCTCCTGTGCCCCAAACCCATCCTTACTTCCTCATGGCGTATGAAGGGAGGACTGTAACAAAGTATCTTCTCCTTTTATACATGTATAGTATCACTCTATATTCCCCATCGCCACACTATGAAATAATTGGGGGAATATATAAATAAAATGCCAAGTATAATTTTCTCTTCACTGAGGATACCTTCTCCTCAGTAGAGACCGTTTTCACCTACACTGTTCTGGTACTGCAGGCATTTGGACTTCACAAGTGGCCAGCATCTAGGTCGGATTGTGAGCACCAACTACACTGCCCCAACTGGTAGGCGAGAGGGTCATCTAAACGTATCAAACTTATAAATCCTGGATACATATATTTAGAGGAAGATAACTTTTTTCTTCAACACAGAATCTTTTATAGACTCACACACATGCTTCATAGAGGAGGGAGCTGTAAATGCGTGTGAGGTAGACATGCCAGACCTTCAACAGCAGAGAAGGCATGGACTCCAGCGATGGCCTTGGTGACTGTCATAATATCGAAAGACCACTGTGATGAGCAGGCTGGACTCCACGTATAAAAAGATAGACCTGACAGAGAGGTGGGGGAGCAGCAGAGGGACTTTTACATCGAGAGTGAAAAGGTGAAGATGCTGGTGAGACTTTGGAGTAGCCTGAATTCGAGCGACACAAGTATTCCTTCCCTGAGAGGGCTTGGGATCTGGAGATAGGTTTTCAGCATTAGGTGAGGACAGAGAAGGGGCCCAATAAGAAATGCAAAACTCCAGAAGCTTTGAGCGACCTGTTTCGAGTAAAACTAAACCAGTTCATTGCTCTCCGTGTCCCAAATGTGAGATTGTCTGGTAAATTACAACACTCAGGACATGATGGTCTGAATAGAGGCAAGGCACACTCTAAAAGAGGTGTCATAATATAACTTTATTTCGTCTTACTGGGCTCACGTTTTAAAAAGGGTACTATTATTTTTCATGCCCCATAAAGTAAATGAGATAGCCTTCCAGTTTAGAGTACAAAACTGTACTGATCAGCAGTTCATACCGCAAAACCCGAAGCAAGGACTGTTTGAGATCTTTTTTCTTCTGAAAGCCCAGAAATAGTGCAGGGCTCCAGTGACTCCACACCTGCTAGCATTGCATGGTACAGAATCTAAGATGGTGTCCAGGGATGACGTACGAGTTTTCAGTGGGTGAGGAGTTTGTCTTGAATCAAGTTCCACTGAGCACAGAATACCCACCTAATGCTGGGCTTGTAAAACAGGGTGTCATTTTACCATGTCTGCTGTCAGGTGGCCCTTAAGAGAGTTTAAATAAGTTAATTTATAAAAAAGAAGGAACTGCTGAAAAGGTGGGTGTGTTGTATGTATAATTCCAGCTCTTCATCACGTCAAGGAAAATTAAATAAGTTAATTCATAAAAAAAGGAAGTGTTGGATACGTTTATTTTACTTAGGATTCCAGCTCTTCATCATGGGCATCTTCCTTGAAATGCTAAAGATTAGTCTCTCAGCAAATGTGCTGGATCCCGGAACACATTTTTTTTAAAACACATTTAAATAGTTTCTTTAACTATCATAGATAAACGTACCCTTTAGGAGGCAACATATTCTGTCTTTAATAAAGGCATTTTAAAGAGAAGCAGTGACGAAGAAATACATATGGCTGAAAAGGTCACTTTAATCCCCGTCTTCACACTGACATAAAAAACAAAACATTAATGGGTGCATACAGGCATCACCGATTGGATAACTCAGTTTTGACATTGGTATTCCAGAATACTTGGAGTCAGTTAGAGTAGTCCAGTCTGACAGAAAGACCAGACAAAGTCTGAACAGTTTCCAGTTATGTGCCTGGTTTGAAGGCAAAGACTTTGGGGTAGTAATTCAAATAGGATGCTCATGATGGAGAGACAGAAATACAAGTAATGTTTCTTTCTACTATTCAGATCTATTGGACCGTAATAAACATTAAAAAAGATTAGCAAACACATGCTTCAATCTTCAGAGGTAGATAACGCAGGAGATTAGTAAAAATAAGAACGCAAATAAGTTGCACAGAGGACCGGCCCACCAACTTGTCTTTTGGAGTTTAATCAATGCAGTAATTATGCAGTAATGATGCAGTAATGCTGGTTAAAGTGTCGACATTTCTCCAGTGCTGATCAGCAAACCTGTGATTGGCACACCTTATCTGGCAGCAATAGCCTTTTTTTTGCTTGAATAGCTTGGAGCTGCTAGGGTTCCCAACACTGCTGGGGGCTCTCGGGTATCAAGGTTCTAGGCGGAGTTGCTGCTGTTGGCGTGGCCTGTACCAGTAGGGTATATGAATCCATTGCTCCGAGAAGATTTGCATCGCCCATGGAACTAATGTATTCATGGTACTCTGGGATAAATCCGTTCCAATACAGCGGCCTCACAGGTATTTGAAACAGTACAAGTGCTTTCAGAGAAAGTAACATAATCTTTATTAAGCACTCAAACAGACGTGAGCCTTATTCACAAGGAGCATCTCCTGGGCGCTGTGGAAATACTCAAACTGAAAGTTACAGGGAGACCTGGGCCAAGTTGATCAGTTGTCGGGATGATCTACCTCGAAGGTTTCTCTGAAGTATTCTCTTTAGTCCATAGACCCCATAAGTGTGAACTGTTCTACCAAATACCAAAGAGTACAGTCATAGTAGCTGTATAACTTGCAATATTGAGACTTTGTGACTACCTTGCAAATATTGTTACCCAGAGAATCCATATATCTGCTAAATTGGTGTCCGAGATCTTGCAATGCAGAATGAAACATCTTGGGCAGAACGGAGACTATTAGGTAAATTATGGGGAATTCTCCCTCGGATGTAAGGCATCCAGACCAAGAGACTTCAATGTATTCACAAATATTCTCTTTATTGTTTGACACAATGTAACATATTTGCTTGAATGCCTGATTTAAGGTTTTGACAGTCACAAAGTTTACATCTTCACAAAAGAGTGGTTTATGTTAGGCTTCCTCATTGCCCTAGAAATGTCCCCTTGGAAAATAAAGTTGTCTGGCTGAAACATTTCATAGAACTTATTCAATCGAAGGAATGGATGTCATCATAGCACGTTTCCCTTCACGGTATTGAAGTATACCATCCAAGCAAAAGATCAGTGGAGGGATAGTAAGCACCTTCTGCTATTTTGCCATGTTAGCATCCTAAGCGCAATGATTCTTTCCTTTTTGAAAAGGCCTAGCTTAAACATTGAAATGAAGAGAAGCTCCCTAATAAAAAATATTTTCTAACACACTTCCTATCTTCAGACTTGTATACAAGTAAACTGTAGTCAGATGAATAGATGATGTCCTATGATGCAGACTGAGGCCAAGGTCTGTGATCATAAAGTACATTATTAAAAGAAAGTACGAGACAACTGTGTTCAGGGATCACTGAGACAGTTCAGAATAATGAACTACCACAAATAAGTTAAGCTTTCAGGGACAATGGAGCGCCTGGATTCTTTAAAGGAGCAGTGCCAACATTATCTCATGTAAAGGGTGAAGCCACTGTGCATCATTTCCTGCTTGGTTTTCCTTTTTCATAAGAGCATATACTGGACTTTTAAGAAACATTTTAGGGTGCGAAATTTAAGATTAATTTAGCTACATTGATTTTTTTCAAAAGATAAAAAACTGTTCTAGGTGAATATTTTGCAAATAAGGTTATGTTAAAAAATTAAAATCCCATCTTTAAAAATTTAGAGTGGGGAACTAAACGTGTGTGGATATTCGAGTTGGTATCATTATCAAAGGTCACACGGAGAACTACATTCTACTCATCATGAAGACTTTCATACACTTGGGCAACCAGGTACTCTTCTACAACACATCCAATGCCAGAGATTCTGACCTTGTGACTAAACCAACCCTTTTTCATACACCTCCCCAAGTGCCCAGAAACACAGATCAATTCAGGTGTTGCCATCTCTTAGGCACACTGCAAGCACATCCAAATAGATTCTGACAAACTGATCACCATCTATCAAGCTTCTTTAAAGGATATGGTGCAGGCAGGCCCTGCCCCTAAAGGCGCTGTGAGGAGGAACCTGCCTTTCCACTGGCACAGCCATGGATTAGCCCTATAAGATCTGATGCATGAATAGATTAAAGGAACGTAGCACCCGTATGGACTAACGTTTTAGAATACAGGAAATTATACAACAGACAAAGCTTTCCTTGCCCAGTTTACAGCCATCATTACAAATCTAAGTATGGATTGAAAGTACTGAATATGTTCCTTGTAGACAGTGAGAACCTTTCTAACATCTAAATAATGAAGTATTTAGCAAGTAGGATTAGGTTGGTAAGAAAATATAGTGATGTGCATTTTACTAAAACCTTTGAAAATTATGAAACTCTAAACCATATCATGCGTTTGCACACAAATAAAGCAAGAGGGTCAAATCAAGCACATTCCTAACATACAAGTTTAAATGAACAGACTAATAGGTCTCCTAGTTATTTAAAAATAGGTAGAGATTGTCCGATGGCAGCAATGTTTGAGCATCACAAACAAGCAAGAAAGGTTCAAGATGTCGTGTTCTTTATTTACAAAAATCCGTAGAAATGAACTTGACAGAAAAAACAGCCGACACGTGTTTCGTCAGTACTGCAGGTAAGTACAGAGACTTTTTCAAGGCTAAGTAAAACGAAATATCAACTTCGTGTGTCCGCAAGGGGCTTGTCCGGATATGATAAGTATGCGGTCAGGAACCATATATGTAAGAGAATCCAGATATTCAAGTGTTCAAGGGGCAACCGGCCAAGAGTTCGGATGAGTGCAGTCAAAGCATATGGGTCTAGGTGCAGCGGCGGATGCACCCAGGAAGTGAAACACCAGACATAGGGATCCCCAACGCAGGTAACGTGGCCAGGTATGCACAGCTAAAAAGTAGACTTCATGAACGTTCGTATAATGAGAATGTTCCAACAAGTTGATGAAGCGATTGCTGGCCCATTCACGAAGGGTTCGAGCCGATGCTCATAAGTATATATGTTTGCTGAAATGACAGGGGTCCCCAAATGATGTAGCCCAAGACGCTGCAGCCAAGCCCCACAGCAACGCGAAAAGTATAGGGTCGTTTGCACACTATGGGATTCTTTAACCAAAAAGGTCAGAAGCTTGCTCAGTGGTGGTCTGAAATAAAGGCAATTACAAAAACAGGATTCTGTGAATCATGCTATGTATAACTGGTGAGTATGTACTCACAGGGCTTTCAAAGCTTAACAGAAAGCTCAATATTCACATCCCAAATCGGAATGGGAAAAGGGTGGGAGGCGGTTCTAAACTTTGTAATAGACAAAATAATCTATTAAAAATTGGAAAACATTGTTCTGCAAGGGAAAAACCCTTGATCCTAATTCAATAAGGGTCAATCACAGCCACATGCAATCCCTACAATTCTACTGAGCCAATTAAAATATTCGAGTACAACGTATAGTAGAATACATGTGCCCAGGCACATTTCTCTTCATAGATGGCCAAATCTCAGAAATTGCATTTAGAATGCCATTTAGCAATTCACTTGTGGATGTCTGAACAATTTCCAGATTATTCTAAAATGGAACCCATAACCAAGATGTCCAAGTTCAAATGCTAAGAGCGGAGATGAGAAGATTCCCTAGCCTCTTGCATATATGAGAACAGGTGCCCACAGACAGACAGAATTGGAAAAACAAAGTAAATCTTGCAAGCTCATCAGGAACTGATGCTTCAAAGAGGCCAGGGCTTGTGCTTCTAGGAAACAAATGCTTGCGTTGGCCGTTGACAAAGGGGCACCAATGCACCTTCTGTTGACCCAAATCATCGAAAAGGTCCCTAACAAGCTTAAAGTGCAGCATCCACTCACTCATTTATTCAGCACAATGAGTTGGCTCAAGTTTTCTGAAGGAATAGCAAATATTCACATCTTCAAGGTCTGACTGTATCATGGACAAGATTTCCACCCATAACTTTGTTCACAAAGAACACTGTCCCGGTATGGTCAGTGAAAGCCAACAAATGTACTTGATACCAAGGCATGAAAAAAGTTTAGTGCCCAAAAAAATAAATTATTAAGCTACAGGACACGCTGCTGAGCTGTTCAGGTGTTTGTGAACCGCAAGTCTTGAAATTTCACTGAGGCAGGTTTGCTTTGCAGCTGTATTCTGCAAAACCTGATTCTAGAGACACTGCACCATCCTGGCAACGAGACCTTCTTTGGCTACAGTTTTGGAAAAGATAGAATAAGGGCCACTTTCCTAGCAAGAAAAGTGCTATTATAAAACGAATTCCTGCACTTGAGCCAGGCACTTGGCATCATCTAGGTGGCTTTGGACCGCTCTGCCGGCTGAAACAACAACACCGTGGTGGAACAGCATTTTGGAAATGATGTCCAGTATGAAGAGATGTAGCTTGCTCTGATAGAGGAAAACACTTTGTCTTAGAACAGTGTCCATCAGTATGTTCTAAGACAATCATTGCAGGTCACCCCACTACTCATTCTTTTTCAATTGCTGCTCTATCACCTTTTTCCAATAAACCTCCTACCGAATGTGCAACCCTAAAAACCTACATCATGGTTCCCCAAACCACATCCTTATTTTGCTGCTGCACTGCTTATGCCCACATAATGCCTAAGACCTTGCAACTGTTTCACTTCAGGCTTATTTTTCTGGATGGAGACTAGAAAGTTGAAGATCCAGGATCAAACAAGGACATGTGTTTCACCTAACATTAAAGAATTTAGAGTTAATTAATAGTAATCTCTATGGATGAAGAGGGCTAAAAATAAAATCAGCAATGCTTCTCAGAGGTCTGAGCAAAGGTTTTGGAAAAACACACTGGATGAAGACTTGTCTTATGGTCACTGGAGGAATGAATGAGCTGGCATTGCACAGGACCCACCACAACAATGGGCAGTTGTGCTGGCCCTAAAAAAGTCACAAGTAAGCTAAGGCTTCTACGGCATTAGCAGGGTTGTAAGGCTCAACAAAGACTTTGCAAAGATCTCTAGTCTGACACTGTGTCAGCACATGTATGGAAGATGAAAAGAGCAAGTAAAAGGGCAGAGGCAACACTTAACTGTAGGTATCCTGATGAAGACGTTAAATGCCATAGAGGACTATCTATAGAGTGAATAGACAAAGCAAAGAATGTAAATCTCTTTGCACCGCAAGCCAGTTCAGACCATTGAACGATCAGGTGGTGCATTGTCGGTACAAGGTCTTGGTAAGAATATGAGCCACCACGTTTTACATTACTTTGAAACATTTGCTCTTTGCAAAAATCAATTCTTTATAGCACTACAGCTAACATTGTAAAAATTTGATTCGGAAAGGCCACATGATGCAAGATTCTTTGGCTAGGTTTGAGAAGACTGCATCCCCAACCTTTTTGTCCACCAACCAGATCTGAAAAGTCAAGGGATAGTTTTTATGAAACACACCCTTTTGATCACTGGGATTGGTGCAGGAAGATTTTCCTGTTTAGTATGCATACATTATTCACAATGATTGATGAATGTCCACTGACATCTTAGTTTTAAAACGATTAAGATTTGACAAATTGAGACCCATCTATTTGACAACAAGTTACAACAGGCATTCACCCACGAGATCAGAGTTTCAGAACAATGTGTAGGACTAAGAAAAGCCGAAAGGAACGTATCAATCTTGTGAAGAGTAAAATGCAAGCACTGAAAAACAGGGGTTGAAAAGCAGGAGTCATGAAGTACCTAACACGTTTTGTTTTAAACACAGCAGAAGACGGTCACATGTCCACCAACTGAGATCTATTAGACAGAAGAGATAAACTGAAATTCATAAAAGCAATTGACGCAGAACAGGTAGAGTGTGCCGGTACTTCCTCAAAGTAAACTTGTGGCATTGGGGTTGATCATGAGACCCACCACAAAAGGAAATGTTCTAGGTGTTATACCGAAGATTTCAAAGAATTGCTCCTGTGATCAAGTAGAAGCATGACTGGCTAGTCCAGGGTTTTCTTCACCAAAGTGCTGAAGCAAATAAACTCCCTCCCACCTGTGTGAGGTATCATTTGAAGTGGCCACTTTTCTCGCTGACTGGGCCGGAAGGATGCTCTATTTGGCTCAAATTATTGGGACATAGGGACTGTGCATTCATTTACCTTCTTCCTAACTACAAAGTAATAAAATCCCTGGGGAGCCTGTACCATCAGTGGTAAATCTTTTTTAAGGCTTTACCTAAAAAGAAATACTGGTATTAAACAATAAACATGGTGGCAGAGCTCAGGCATGCATTGCATGTCGCTGTGCAAATACCTTTGTCCTATTTCTTCCTATGGGAGGGGGAAGGGGCTATGGAAGAAGTGGGCTGTGGATATAAGATTTTGGTGAGGTGGTTCTCCTCAAACTACAAACTCCTGTTTGGGAGCACATAAACGGATCACAAACTGGTAGCAGCAAATACAGACAACTCTTTCAAAAATCTCATACACATGCCCCTTTATCACACGCTCATCTTTCTCTGACAAACCAAACTGCTGTCCGTATCCTGCTCAGGCATGCCACCCTAACATAACCTAGTGAGGGCAGCTCCGTGCATGGGCTTCTACTCAACAGCCACATCAGGTGTAGCAACCGCCTTCCCAGGCACCAGTTTTAACACATAATGAACCAAATCTGAGGCAGACTTTGGCACTTCCCAAGACTACATAACTCCTAAACACATTTTCCTCACTCAGAGACCTCATTTGGGTTAGAGATATAGGAGGGTAGTTGGGAAAGCACACAACCCTTAATCAAATTGAAGATTTAAAACAATCTCATCTCGTCCAGAGGTATGCTCAGTTTGTAACCTCTTTAAAAAAAATATATGAACACTCCCCCTTTCACAGATAAAGCCAACTTATAAACATTTATCGTGTTATAAGCTAAAAATATACATTCCCAGAGTTTTGTATTTATACATATACATTTATAACATCTTAAAGTACAAATGTGCAAAGTGTAAACAAGGCGGTCCCACAGGGTCGCTGCTACCTCCTGCCCTGGATGGACGGACGGATGGGCGGCTGGCCTCCTGCGCACGGCCTGCTGCCGCACAGATGGTTCTGGTATGGACATAGTTCCTCCGCCAGGGCTTCTTAGAGCCGCGTCGGTTCCTCTTCACTGTCGCTGCAATTTCCACAACAGTCCTGAGAGATGGTGGGGAGGTGACGAGGGAAATCACCAGAAAGAAAGCAGATGGGACAGAGAGAAGCAAAGCAAGCAGAGCAGAAAGTTACCATAGTGAAATACTTTCAGCAATAGAGGGGCGAGACAGCAGGGTCATCATATGAACACAGCATAAGCAAGATGCTAATCTTTAACACAGAAGGGGCTGAGCAACGCAGTGGACAAACCTTGTTAAAGCCCAACCCTTACCCACAGAGCAGGATTGGTGAACTGGCTTCTTACCGGGTGGCACGAGGGGAAATAAGAGAGTGACAATAACATTGCAGCAGTTTGCAGCAAAAGAAACCATAAATCCCTAATAAATATACATTTAGGAGTTTGCAAAGTTTGTTGCCGAGTGAAGGGCGACTATTCACCAAACAGAAAGGTCATGTCATCTGCTGATATAAAGGCTCACTCTCTCCCCATAGTTGAACTGCCTGTGAACCTCAATGACTAACATAGGATTGAAACTGTTTCCTGCATGTGCAGAGCTGCAGACAATGTGAAAGAGTTGATGCGACTAACACGACTACAAACCCAACCCTACAGCAAACTAAGCATTGAATAGACTACAGCTGCCTCTTAAAAAACTACTAATTGCTTCAAAACTTATCCCACTGAGTGGGGGCTAAATTCTGCAGCGAAAATGCAGCACAAAAGGCACAAATCTGTTTATGTATGTGACCTGCATGGAGAAGTTCAAATCCATACAGGTTGTGAATGACTTGGTTTAAGCAGCAAGCTCTCTCAGATTCCAGCAGAAAACAGATAAACAAAATAATTAAGCATTAGGCTTGAGATAAACAAGTCATGAATCAGAGTCTGACTCAAGTGGGCTCCCACCAGAACATGGGCGGAAGCCAGTGAAGCAGCCGTATTGGCAGAACTCCGAATAGCATCACAGATGCTCTTCCACTGGAGTGGGCCTCTGGTGACTACTTGTTCCAGAAGCCCATTCAACAGTTCTATGCAAACCGTCGCTGCAAGATAATCAGTGGTGTATAATCTAGTACATATAGACCTCATGCAAGAAACAGCACCAGCTGTGGTAGCCTTCAAATATCCAGGCCAGGGCACACTGACAAATGTTTCCCTCTCGGACAAGGCAGATGCTTGAGGAGGAAAATAAAAAGGGATCTTGAATAAAACATTTCTGGTACGGGGAATTTTCGGTGGACACAATGGAATGTCCAAAATATTCAGATGTACCCTTTCTAGAGGATAGCCTAGATTGTACACACAACTTACAGTGGTATTCAGAAGTGAACACACATTTAGCGGTCTCTAAGGAGGTAAGTGATTTGGTTTGGCATGGTTTAATAAACAGAAAGAAAGAGTGCATTACCAATGTCTGAAAGAACTTAACCCTTAAGTGGAACTCTGCCATTTCAATCATCCTGGTGGGAAGGGGAATGTCAACATAGTGACAGACCAATGATGCTCTTTGCCAGTTTGTTGTAAACTGCGATCTTACTGAAGGCCCAGACATTTTACAGCAAGCAGCAATCCTCTTAATACCCATAGCCTAACACATTTGAGAACCCTCTTCCAGTTCTAATATACAAGAAGTCAGCATGTAGATACACTGAGAACAGCCAGCCTGCGGAGTTACACTGAAGCTAGCATTTGTGCAAAAACAAGCATTTTGACTCAGGAGATCAGACGTGACTGAAAAATGCAGGTTTTGAAGTGACGTTTTCAGTGTGACTGAACAGCACAACCAGTCGCACTGTCAGGCTCCTCTAGAACCAACACCACAGCACCAAATACTACCACTTTGTTTATCCAACTATAAATGTAAGGGAAACCATATGAAATACTGCTATATATTTGGGAGCGGAAAATGCAGCACCCAAGACATGGGCTTTTTTACACCATGGAAAGTCCCACTAGTGTCTATTGGTCACTGTGTTCTCTCTCCAATTCTTACTTTAGAACCTCAAGTGCTACAGCATCATCCTCAAGGACGAGTAGACTTGCAGCCCTTCTAAAGTATTCCAGTGACTACTTGGACCATAGGCCCAAGACAGCCCAGCTTAGTTTTGTTGAGAATACGGTTTTATTTAAGAATGCAGGTTTCGATCTTACTGCTTGTCTTGCTTTGAAAGGCTTGAATGCTTGGGTTGATTAAAAATCAGAAGAGCGTGAAGGTATTTGGAAAAATTACTACTTCAGTCGTGCACCGCTAAAGAACCTAATCAGTAGTGGATGAAAATAAATTATTTCCATTCAATGGAAGGTCAATTACTTTGTCCTCCACGTCCTCCTGTGGACGAGGATCATCGTCAAGAGTGGTGACTCAGAAAGAGTAGTTGCCCTGTACATGGCTGCTGTGCCTGCGGTCTTTGGGCATGACAACCGAATATTTAGCTATGAACTCACCTGTAGAACTGACCTTGCGAAGGGATCCAGTTGGGATTTGGGGGTGGAGGTGTAAGAGAGTACTAACCGTCAACCGATGAAAAGGGGACAACGAGCTGCGTGCTCATTGGCAGTTTTGAAGCATGAACTTCATAGGGATATGATTTATCATATGCATCACAATCTGTGACGTCTCTGAACATCAGAGTACAGTATGGGGTGCTGGAAGTTTACAAATCTCAGCCAAGGCAACATTGATAATAATAAAGATGTATTAGTATATTACCAATTGCAGCAGTGTTCAAAATAATACGAGGGGTGAGCAGCTCTGTTTAGGCCCTTTCTGACCACCACAAGTATTAAAATTACCAAATGGGGAGGGGATATTAGTGGAGTTGGGGAGTGGGTGTAAACTGGCCTGGTGGTAAGGATGGTGTTAAGACCATTTATCCATATATTCACTCTACGTGCAGCAGATGGGTCCCTCCATAGATTTTCAAACATTCCACATTTTATTTCACAGAAGCAGAAAAGTGTAACACCATTGATTGATTCAAGTGTCTTTGTAGATCCCTGTATACGCAAAAATCTAATGTAAATTGAGGCCAATTTGTTAGGAGCTTATGTGTACTGAGAGGAACAGCCAACAAGCTTGTGGCTTCAACCTAATTGAACAAAAGGTCAGCAACAACCTAGGTTTACACAGTCAAAGGTAAATTCTGCCAAAAGCAGTGCTTACTGATGAAAACAGAATGGAGGCTAGAAACTCATCTCATCTGCATATTTGTTTCATACAGGTTTCGGGCTGCCAGTGACTATCAGAACCATTTATGTTTGCACACGTATTAAATACAAAGTTATGTTTCAAGAGCATTTTAATGGCAAAATTCACAGTTCTGGATGACTGCCCTAGTAGTAAACCGTTACCATATCTGTGTACATAGCATAGAAGGAAAAGTGCTGGAAGAATGTACACATTTAGATTGTGGTTCACAAAGGTCTTTTACTGATATTTCAAAGATTGGCAAGACAGGACAGGATCATATACCACACTATGTGCAGGTATTTTTCAGATATTAGACACCAGTGACAAGGAAACCTGCCTAATTAAAATGGAAGCAGGCAAACCCGTCCAGAAAGAGCACATCATGCATGGAACAGCTTGAGGAATATTCTGAAGGCAAGAACTGCAAACTGAGCTCTTAGTACAGCTTACAGACTACAGACAATCTAGGACCTTTGTAGCTCTCTGATTTTAAGACTCTTGTTCTCAGGTGATGCAGCGATATGGTTTGAAGCCTATGCGTTAGCATCCAAGTTTGCCCTTTTTCTTGTGCATCATACGGATGGTGGAGAGATTCAATGTATCAAAAAACATTCATATTGTAAATGGAAGCACACCACTCAACTAAATGAAGGCTTTGCAAGTTGGTGGAGAGAAAATGTCATAGACTCGGGTACATCTTTCGAACTTATCCTAAATATTCTCAGATGGTCTGTAACGGTCACAGTTTTACTTTCAACCTAGTACTTGGTAGTTCTACATTTGCGAAAGGCAGCTTTCAAGGTAAATTGGAGCAAATCAAACATTAAACTGCTGGGAGCAGATCGTCTTTTTCTACAGCAAGAGTCTCATACTGTACTTAGATGTGCTATGAATAACTTCGAAACGGACCTTAAACGAATGGCAGGCTCTACAGACTCACTTCAAGCTACCAGAAGAGAAAAAACCATACAGGCTTTTTCCATGAAGGTGCATTCCAAAAAGGAATTGAGCCCAAGACTGCGGGGAGGAATTAGGGTGCATGGTCGGATCTTCAATGGTCAACAGATAGGAAACAAATCGGTGCATCAGAGAGGACTTGGCAAGGTGAGGTATCTACCTGCTTCTAAACTAATTAGTAGGAAGAGGGACCGTTAAGGTGAGGTGAGCAAACTGCCATCAATTGGAAAATGTAGATTATGATGACTATATTCAGTTAGACACCTGCATATCTATATTCAGTCACAGCTTCAAGGGAAAACGGAATAGATAACGGCCTACATAAGAGCAACGTAAATTTAAGTGAAACTACTTCACCTTTCTTTATTAATTACATGCACATTGTTTTCATAGGCTTTATCATGTGCACATCTTTTCCTTGTCAAGTTCTGGGTGAACTTTGGAGGCAACCCAATGGACACAGACGCATCCATACTACAGTATACGCAGCATTCCTGAGCAGGAAGACAGCTCGAGCAGGTCTCTGCCCCTCCTTTAATGAAACAGGCATCTGCAGCTAATGTTATGTAGTAAGACATGAGCACGGTCGATGATGGTGTGTTGAGTGTGATCCTCCTGAATCTGTAAGTGGAGTCAACATAATCAGACTCCAGGACACTGGTATGTCTAGTTTAGCGTTAGAGTGGGCTAGATCATTTTATCCGAGCATTTGCACGAACAGCTGCTCCTACTTTCTGTTTTTAATCTATGCTAAATTACTATTGGATACCTCAAAGTTTTACAGCACTCCACTTTTTTCCGTATATTTAAACTATACATTTGGCAAGCATCTTCTGTTAAAGATTGTGCTAGCCACCAAAGAAGACGGTCTGCTTTTTTAGCTGTTTTCTAACTGTAGATGAAGGAATGCGCTAATATTCTTTAAATCTTTCACCAATAACGATGGAGTTCAAGGTGGTTTGAAATGCTGCGGCAAAGTGGCCAGTTGGTGTCTGGTCTGAAAAACAGAGCTCTCCAAGTTCATGTGAACAGTTTAGTAACATGGTGCTGTGGCAGATGTCCAAATGAGTATTTCACTCTGAATTTCAAATGTAGTGTTGGGTGTTTCCTCCACTGAAAATTCTAAAGATCAATTTAGACAGCATCTCAAAGAACTGAAACTATGTTGGCACTATTGCTTTAAAGGCCTATTATGCAACCATGCTTATTTGGGTTCTCCTAAATATCCGATAGCCACATTACAACAGCTTCTGAATGCAATTTTTTTTTTTTTGCAGATGCAGGAGTTCTACACTTGTTCACAGTGAGTTCAAAGTGCCAAGTACGACCCACTAGGCTTACAAAAATGTTTTTAAAAAACCCAGACTGAAAATACTTTTTTTAATTGGATGTGTCTTTAAGTGCCAACTGTGCAAGTCCAACTTGCAAGATATAAAGATATGGCAGGACTTCTTCGAACCCAATCATTTTAAATTCACCAGGGGCTATTACATTAGAAACAAAACCTGCTTGCTTTCTAGATCTAGGTCGAATGAGATGTTTTTGACCTGTGGGATATTGGGTTTGTCACGAAGGCAGCCATCTTGATGATAATAATTGCTTTTAACACGCCCCCAACAACATCAAAGTGTAGTGAGAAAGGGTGCTCAGAAACATCGGCTGACTGACCAGACATCATTAAAAAATCATAAGAACTTCACTTACCCTCAATATGTCAGGACTAAGGACATTTATGTTAAAAACTAAAGAGCAAACATCCATACTAGATTATAGAATAGAGGATGTCTTTAAAGAGTGGTGAAACTAATGTGGATTCTACATTTTCCTAATATAGGACGTGTGAATGTCTGAATTGTAAAGGCTCTAGAAGACTGTTTCTGCTTTACCATTTATGTGTAAATGTGCTTAATCTCAGGTTTGGTTAGACCATGGTTCTAAAGGGCAGCCTGCACAAGGGAGAAATGACAATAAAGATTTGCTCTTGGTAATGTTTTTAGACATCAACCACCTGTTCACCTTAAGGAACTCCTACCAAGTCACTTTGGAAACTTTTTTTGTAATATCAAATATACACGGGTCTCTCTTATGACAAACCTTAACACCTTCAGCGCTACCGCGTTTACCTGCCCTGCGCTGGTAGAGGAGCAAATGGCTTGTTTGTGACAAAGCCAGCTCGTCATGAGCGCAGGGCAGGTAACGCCCATGACGAGCTGGCTTTGTCATTAGCGTCGAAGTGGTTAACCGGGTTTTCTAAATCACGCGCAAGGACCTGGTATATGACACTATGTGCTGGCAAATGTGGACTACGTCTCATTCCTTAAGAGTCAATTGTGCTGAAAATATGGAGAAGTTCCGTTTAATATGACTAATATTGCAAGCACTGATTATGGAGCCTGCTCAGGGTTGAGGGAGCAGGGTGTTCCTTTCACCACCTACAGAATTAGTAAGGACTGTGATATGAACGGCATCCGATGAACCCAGAGATTTAGTTGGCTAACAAGCAACTAATCTAGGTTGTTCAGCCAGTTCACATTAATAAACTACATTCAATATACAAGTGATCAGAAATTGAATAGTCAGCCACATACTTCATTTTGGAAATAAAGATGACCAAAACATTTAAACCACTCCTTTATAGCACTTACTGCCACCGTTATTGCCCTTTTAAAGCACTGTGAAGTACATGTGTTATATCACTGAAAAGGCCCGGTCTTCAGACTTCCAAACTACTGTGATTTGTGGAACTCGAGCATATTTCACTCACAAAATGCTAAACCAAAGTATGACTAAGTCATAACCAAAACCTTAATCTCACAGAGAATACGACTCAGCCTAAACAGGACAACATTCCAATGTCTGCAAGCTAAGAAGACTATTGAGAGGCCCAAGAATGGGCTGGGAGACCAAAACTCAAGGGTAAGTCACCAAAAGTACAACGCAGCCTACTGTAAAGCGAACACGAAAATAGAAACAATGGCACAATAACACAGAGTAGCAGGCAGGAAATCCAGGAACTCTTAATTCTTCATCTATAGCCAAAAAGGTCAAAATGCATTTAAATATGGAAGCTAATGCCCATGGGCCCCTGACCAAAGGGAAGGAGTAAAGAAAATTAAAATACCTCCCCACTTCAATTGTAATGGGACGTTGTCCAAGGAGGCTGGTATGAAGACACCCTATTAGTCTGCATCCAACAATAATCAGATGCCTTGAACTGGGAATGTTAAACCTTCTACTTACAAAGACTGCTATCCTTACAAACAAGCGCCTACTCAAGTGTCTCTAAACAGCAGGAATACTGAACGCACAAAACGCTGAAACAGCTGAATGGAGTACAATGAAGCTGGCTATTACAGAACACAGGTAGAATACAATGGATACAAGCAACACTACTCGAATTGAGTGGTTACATTCTATTTTAATGTAGCCCTACCTAACACTTATTTAAATAAGCAGAGTTAGTTTTAGTTTGCTGTTCTAAAGCGCAATCTACCTAGGTCTCCCGACATACGAATAAAAAGCGTTCCACTCAACTCCTGCAGAGAATGGGAACACCACCCAACCTGTACCCCTTCCTCTAGGGCTGCAAGGCAGGGTGGCACGTCTGCTAAGACAGGAAGGACAGCTATCCGACTACACACAACTTCGTTTGGGTGATGGGTGCGTGAAGGGAAAACAGGGGAATGCATTAACCAATGAATTTGTTCCTTTACAGTGTTTTCCATTTTTGAGCCGTAAACCGCACTATATGTGTCACACGCCACAGTAATAAAGTGTAGAATAAAGATCACCCTTTATCACAGCGATAACTGAGGTTCTTTTATCCCTCTGTGAACTCACTCCTTGTACATCTCACCTCTGCTAAGGCCCATCTGGTGCCAGCATTTCTCTGCATGTCCCACATGCTAGCACTGCCTTGAAGAAGCCCCAAAGATCTTCCTGATTAGGATAAATGCTGCCGGGTGTCACCAAGACCTACCACCCTTTCTAAATGATGCTGTCCTAATTGCTCAAATATCACTGCTACCCAATGTCTGCCAAATTACCTTGCTCGCTTAACCAAACAATGCGGACATCCACACACACACATCTTCCCTGCCCAAAAATACAGTCAGCCGCCCAAGAGTTACCTGTAAGTCCTTATGTAATAATCTCAACTTGACCCCAATTCCCACCTCATCATGACCACCCTACAAGAATTGTGAGCAGCTCCAATGTGGCAACTTATTAGTTGCAGACAAGCAAAGGGTGGGAGGGCGAGCGGACAAGAAGACAAGGAAAGGTGTGTCGAGCGCTTGTCTTGTAAAAGAGAAATGATGGTGTGCCAGTGTGTAGCAGCAGCAGCGAAGGACAAGCAAGGCCTTGACTAAGCCAGGAAGAAACATGAACTCGAGTTTAGGTCTGCAGAAGGTGTTCGTTACTCCCACATCTCTCTGACTTAATAGCACCATGCTTTGATTTAGGCGCCAGCCTTTCAGAAGCCATCACAATTTCTAGAGAAAGAAAACAGCCCCAGTGGGGAACAGCATGAGACATGCACAGAAAGCATGCAAGAATATCATTTAAACAAGATGAGTAAGGGCTCCCATGAAAACCCTGTGAGACAAGCAGGCACTGCACGGAAACATCCAAGAAATGCAATGGGAGTTGGGATTGTGCATGGAGATCGGTGAAGTGGGAACTGCAGTATTGTGAAAAAGAAACCCCAAGGAAACAAGACTAACAGGAGTGTGTTAGAGAACCCAGACAATAAGGGACTAGCAACAACACTCATGAAACACTGTGCATGCATATATTGTATAACTCAAATTATGTTACAAAGCAACAGAAGCAAAAACAGTTAAAAAAGAATTTACTTTCAGTATGTTTTGGGGTGGTGGTCCGGACTAAAAGGCAGTTCAGCAGCAAAACCACATTTCGTTGCTGAATTTTGATAGGGACCCCAACCCAATCACTGAGACACAGAATCGTTAAAAGCGTGTGAATTTAGAAAACATTTAATGCGGCAAAAAGACCGGTCAGCAGTAAAAACACTGAATTATGATAGTGTTAAAATTAAGAGTTCAATTAAAAATGAATAATTAAAATGGCCAATGCGCTTTATTGTTATGTTATGTGCATTTGTAAAGTGCACTATTACCCACGAGGGTATCCTGGTGCTGTGCAAGTGTGTGTGCCTAGCCCAGAATGGTAGGTTGGTTAATTGAAAAACCAGTCATTGGTACTTCTGGTGACCAAACATGCATATTATCGTAACCGAGTGTTGTTCCATTCATTATTAAAACAAAGCTGCAAACACAGTAAATCACAAGACAAGCCTGGACAGAAAAGAAAAACAGGCTACTTACTCAATCTGCACCCCTACTGCTGAGATCTCGTATTTAAAAGTCTAGAGGACTAAGAGTGAGTGTTGGTGTCCATCGCATTGCATGGACAACTTTCGGGGGACACACTGATGTTTTCTTGTCGCATAGATCTAAGTATGAGTAGCTGGCACAGAAGAAAATGGCGATGGGCATGTCCATGTGTTTCTACAACCACACATGCTATAGATGGATGGATAGATAGATGGATGGATGGGGGGATTCAGGTACACGTGATAATCTGAAAATGTTTAGTCAAAATATTCTTCAACGTGGTCTGGCCAAAAGGCATTAAACAGTGGTTGCAGGAAATATGGGATGGAATCATTGTGAACTCAGTGGGGAAGTGATTACTACACCTGATGCTGCTTTGAAGATTGCTAGTCCTTGACAATAAACTAGTTCAAAAGACAAACCACCAGGTAACAGAAAAACAAAACTGTTAATGAGCTGTACCAACAGTTTTGCAACATGGACTGTTCTGAAGTTACATAGTTTGCTTACGTTTGCCATCTAGTGGTTGGATGGAAAATTCATTAAAAAAAAATAAAAAGAAGAAAGTCCGCATGGGAGTCGAGACTGGATGCGCAGCTGTTGCGTGATCCTAGCGTGACGTCCCGACATGAAGCTAGCTTCAGATTGTGTCCTGGGTGCATCCCATTCCCCACTGATGCAATATACCAAGGTACCAAAGAGAAGGAAGTGAAGGAACATAAAATGCCGCCCCACTTCTATTGTAGTGAGGTGGCTTAGGTTAAGGGACAGGGCTTGTTTTGGTGTAAAGGAGAAGCTGGGGGTTAATCAGATGATCATAGGTGGATTGTGCTAGAGATAGAGGTAAATGTAAGCTTAGGGCTAGAGACAGTCGTAGCGCTAGGGTTACGGTTAAGAATAAGCATTATGGGTAGATAATATGCCTACTTGTGAATAATCAGTTGCAAAGCTCCACCTCACACAGAGGATGGACGGGTCATAGAAACGCCTATTGAAAAACACCCTTAAAGCTGCAAATGTATTACACTGATTAACTCGGCTTGCCTTTGCAGAGTGATTCAGTTACAGATTCGAATGCATTGAGTAGATGAGCAAGTGTACATTAAGTAATTCACAGGTCTGAGCTGCGGTTGGTATGAAGATTTGTTTAGAACACTTCTGTGGGGCATTGGTTTCAATACAGTCATGTTTGGGACCAGTGTGTGTTCAGCTTTGGTTTCAATACAGTCATGTTTGGGACCAGTGTGTGTTCAGCTTTAAGTGTCTGTCCTGCAGATACAGGAGAGGAGCGTTATGCTCTAATTCAGTGGCTGCCTCTTGTGTTCTTGTAGACTGTTTTCTGGTTTTATTAGTAAAGGTAAACGAGAATACTAGTAAAATGTGTGCATGCAACCGAGAATCCATTTTGGTAATCCAGACAAGCTCCCTGCCGTTCCCTCGCTTTTACTCGCAAATTAAATTAAACGTCTCACATTATGCATCTCCAGGGCTAATCGATATACAACCTCTCATTGCAAATCTGTAGTGCGCCGGGTTCTTCCTGCTCTAGTTTGTGGATGATTGAAGAAAACTAGTAGATTAATTCCTACGGAATTTAGGATAAATCTTTAATTTTCGCGGACCGCTACCTTTTCTCTTTATATAGCAAAATGGGTTATTGCTAATGTTAACAACTCACTAACTTTTCTAAAACGAGGTGATTGCTACTAAAATGCCACCTACATCTGTGCATAGGTTAGAAAGACGCTGTAGTCTCTCAGTTCATGAGACTTAACTAAGACATTAGCGTTTCAATACCAAGGAATTCTAAAGTTGTTCAATTCTTTTGATATCTTTCAAAAGGTGTCAACCACTAGAATCTTAAAACAAAACACTATTAGACTGCCTTTCTGTATACTTTTAATGTCTTTAGGTTTACTTTATTAGGGAAATGCAACATGCATGTCTGTGATACAGGGGAGAAGCTATTTCACATAATTCACATTTCAAAATGATTTTATTTCAGGGAACAATACCTTCTGCTGCCTGGCATCTGAACTTCTTTGAAGCTGCCACTCTTCTCTTACTAATACAGTGGGGCATCTGTATTCTAAGTCCCCTGGAGCTGTGCTGCAGAGGTTCATGGATTTTGGATTGATGTATGTGAAGGTACCTTTCAACTTTGTGAGCTTCCTGTGCGGTACAAGGAAAACCTTCTCCAACTGTGAAAATCGCATGTGCGGTGTCCATCTAGGTGCCATCGATTTTATTGGCACGTTAGATGTCTGCATCTTCTGAACTACCAAATATACATTTAGAAGAAAAGTAAGCATAATTAATGTTACATACCAGAGGAAGGAGAATCACCCTCTTGTGAAAGTGCTAGTTAGTACTTGAATGTTTAATCCTGACATTTCGCATTTTCTTTTGTCGTGCATAAAATGTCAGGCCTGTGTCGCACTTTAGTTCTTTAAACTCTAATATTGCAGCTTCAGACGTTGGTTGTAGTTTTCCAAGCCTGTGCAAAGAGTTATTCCTGTGTTTAACATGCACGTGCTACATCTCTCGTCCTTCCTGTGATAACTGGAGTAAATATGTTCCTTCTGGAATCCACTGCATTGAATCATTATGGCACCTTCCTGCATATTGGAACCCAAAAGGACTTTAACACGGATCCTAAGGTTATCTGTTCCAATATATTCATGTGCAAAAATATGGTCACGCTTTGCACTTACTCTCCCGCCTTGCGAGGGATGGATCCATTTTAATCATCTAGGAATGTGAATATATACTAAGTCTCCCAAGGGTGGACATACATATACAAACTCTTGAAGGAAATGACTACCTTGTATAAAACAGTCATTCGATCATCGACAGCTACACCCCTTCAGCCTGTGACCATTGTTTGTGCAGCAATTCTCGCACTGGTTTATGAGCAGACTGGCATTGACAATAAGTTTAATAAAGGACATCAGCATTCCCACCAAATGTATCACTGCCTTCACTGTCAGAGACAGGCATCTATCTGGCAGAGGGTAATCTGCTTGGAGGATGAAACACTGAGCTAAAGATGCCAACATGCTTTTTGTGTATAATGACCATCAAAGTGTTTTCTTGAATAAGGTTTAAAATGTGATTTCGGATGCTCAACACAAACTCCAACATGTAGAGTATCTGGTCTGTCTTCTTTTTACTTGGTTAGCACCTTTTAAAAAACTCCCTCTTAAGAGCTAGTTATTTAGGTAAGGATGAATACCTTTGTCTTATAGCACATAGTGTACACTCTGTGAACTGATTTTATGCCAAATGGTAGGAGACAGAACTGGTATTGTTTTTTGTCTTGTGATCTTCAGACCTCGTGTTTTCAAAACGTCTCCTTCCATCCTTGATGGTTGTCATACAGAGTGTTGGAGTCTTTAAGTAAGAGTTCATTAGTCTGATGTACACCATAGGACTTAGTGTTCCTCCTCCTTAAGGGCTTCAGGAAACTGATTAAAAGTATTTTCTCCTTTCCTGAATTGGGCAGTTGTTCTCATGCGCCATTTCGCTGCCAGTGCAGTAACTACTTGCAGTGTTACCTTTTTCCTGGCTTGCATTTCTCTCTGTTACTGCTCCCGGGACACCATCATCCATCTGTCCTAGATGATTCCTTCACACTATTCCCAAATACCCTAGGCTGGGGGGGGGGGGGGTGTGTGTTCAGTGTAAGCATTAGGAGGCCATCTCCTCGTTTGCCATTCCTGTCCAGGGTGTATGTCCTCCTCTACAGTGAGGTGGGGTTGTAGATTTGCATCTGTCCTGCAAACACTGCCTTGGAAACGTACGGCTGGACTTCATCTCCTTGCCAGTTTTCTTATTGTCAGTTCACCACAGAGTGTGTGGTACACGTTTTCTTTCCAGTCTTCTACAAAGCCATCAAAGGGCACATTTTGTAGCTGTGGTTGGACCTCAAACCTAAACCAGGATACCTCAGCCAAGTGGTGAGCTTAAATTGTAGTCCCATAGTGACTTCCCCTACACGTTTTAATACTGGTCCAAGCACTTTGTAATGATGTTGTTGAAAAATTCTGCCCCTTGCCCGCTGCATTCCTCTAATTTTATTTCAGCAATGCTCTTTTTGAAGATGTTAGTGAGTCGCACGTCAGTCCATGTGTTTCTATTCTTGCTGTATGAAGTGGAACGTTGCAGTTTCTGACACTATTTCTGAGGAGGTATGCCCTTCCTCCTACTGGACTCACTTTATGTACATGAGGACCTGAAATTCAAGTGTATATTCATTTTCTATCTTGAAAAAGCCTAGTTGGAAGAAAAGCACTTCTGTTTTATCACTTGTTCTAGCAAATATAGGCATGTCTACTTTTTGCCTCTGGTGTTGGGTTTGAATAAGAACTCTTTCTGCTCTTCATTTAAATGAGCAACTATTAATGCTGCTCGTTACAGAATTATATTAAAGGTCATCTGATTCTCAAAAGGGAGAGCTGAACCGATTTGTTCCACCCCAACTGGGGCTAACTCCTGTTGCAGTCCAAGACTTTTACAACTTTCTCTCTTATGTAAACTTCTTTGCCACGTTAGTAAGACTTAAAATTACTGTCTGCTGGGGGGTCCATCTTAGGTGAAACCGTTCTCTCTATCTCTGTAGGCCTGGTAAATTAGTTGGGTGATGTCGATAAAATCACTGTAGTGGTAGGCAGAATGATCAATTTCATGACTGTTAGCACTTTGAAAAAAGAACAATTGATGGACAGAATGCAGAACAATGTCATACATTCACCCCAGTACAGAGATCTGGGCCTAAATCCATCGTTTTTTGCTCACCATGTCATTCCGGTTTGAACCCAGACATATGAAAATCAGTCTTGACCCTGTGCCCAATGGGAACAGTCCAGCTCGAACTGCCAGGCCAGTTCAAGGCCAGTTCCTCCCTGGACTGGAAACAAGCATCCTAGGACCGGTTTCGGGGTTTCACCCGTCATCAGCCAGGATAGCTTGACTCCAGTGGCATGGAGAGCATGGGACCCACGTCTAGGCCTACTCGTCCCACTCTGGTGACAAATGCAAAAAGAACAATTGACGGACAGAATGTAGAACAAATTGGTATGCCCAGACGTGGGTCCCCTGCTCACTTTGCCACTGGATTCAAGCTAGCCTGGCTGATGAAGGGTGTTACCCAGAAACCGGTACCAGGATTCTCGTTTCCATTCAGGGAAGACCTGGCTTGGCAGATCGGGCTGGACTGTTCCCATGAGGCACAGGGTCAAGACTGATTTGCCTATAGCTGGGTCTGACCTGGGGTGGCGAAGTGAGCTAAAGAATGATGATGGATTCAACCCAGATCTGTGACTGGGGGTGAGTGCCTGAAAAGCTTTAGTGCTCCGTCCATCATCTCCTTGTGTTTGCTTTGTTCACCCTAAGTTGGCAAGGTATGCTCAGACGTGGGTCCCTTGCTCACTTTGCCACTGGTTTCAAGCTAGCCTGGCTGATGAAGGATGTTACCCAGAAACCGGTTCCAGGGTTCTTGTTTCCGGTTCACGGAAGACCTGGTTTGGCAGTTCGGGCTGGACTGTTCCCATGAGGCACAGGGTCAATACTGATTTGCAAATAGCTGGGTCTGAACTGAGGTGGCGAAGTGAGCTAAAGAATGATGATGGATTCAACCCAGATCTGTGACTGGGGGTGAGTGTCTGAAAAGTTTCAGTGCTCCGTCCATCTCCTTGTGTTTTCTTTGTAAGCACATTGAGACAGAGTATTCTGTCAGAAGCCCAATTGCTCTTCTTTTTATGCCAACTTCTCTCCTTGCTCCTGTAATTGAACCTTTCAGTGACACTGAGAAGCTACCTTTCAAAGGGATGTGGATATTTAGATTTTGGTACGAACTATACAGATCCCTCCATTTCCTTCAGCCCTACCTAACTTTTTTCGGAGGCTACAGTGGCTTAGGTTTGCGCAGTGTGCCCTCATTGGAGGCTGCTGTTTCTTCCTTATTAAAGTATTCCCAAAAGGTACAGCCTCAGCAACTTCTTACACAGTAGCTAAGAATGAACCAGCATTGATCGATGTGCATTTACAGCTCAACATTACTGCTTTTCACTTGGAGTATTTTGAGGCTTGATATTTGTGCAAACATTGCATCCGACCACAGAACTGTCAAAGTCAGTCGTGGGTACAAATCCCATATTTGTGGATGAGGATCTGCGAATAGGGGCAGATTAACTAATTTTCATGTGTAGAAAACTGGCTCCTTATATAGGATGCCAAAATGCGGTATACTGTGCAAATAGTCGAGGTATCCCTTGTAAGTGGAAAGGGATTCGCTCTAGCAAACCCAAGGTGCTCTCTTAGGGGGGGTACTGTGGTAGAGCAGCCAGAGGCTTATCAGAGAGGAGTGTTACACATCTACAGTATACACACAGTCAATAAATGACACACACGACTCAATAAGGAGATCGACACCAATTTATAAATAATAACACTCAACTTTATATAATATTTGGCACCAAGCTCATCACAATCAGGTACTTCCGTTTGGAAATATACATTTTTATTGTTTTCAAAAGTTGCCAGTCCAAATTTCAGAGGCAGCAATTTTATCCTATGAAGGAAAAACAAATACTGCATGCAAACACTTCACAGCGACTTACGAGACCAATCTCCTGGACTTAAGTTGAGTATGGGGCAAGGTCCACAGCAACACCAACTGGTCACCTCGGTGGGGTGGCCGGGTGCAATACAGAGTTGGGTGCCCTGCTGAAGTCAATGGGGATTGGTCTGGCTAAAAAGAGGCTGCAGGTTTGGACTGGGGGGGGTGGGGGGAGGAGGCAGTCTGGCAGAACCAACATGGGCACTCTGGTCTCACAATGCTCTGGTACGTGATGACACCTTTGGTCCTTTTCTCCTCGGGAGAAGGCGGCTGGCTGCAGAGATGTCCTGAAGCATCGAATTTTCATCACCTGAGACACTCGCGGTAGATGGGGCCTGTACAAAGAGGCTGTAACGGGTAGAGCACAGTTGGCAGACCCAAGATGGGCTTCGGCTCTGAAGGGTCTGAGGACCACGCTGGTACTGTTGGTCCAGGTCAACTCGGGTTAGGGGGCACGGGTGCAGTGCTGCTTTACGGTGTTGGGTTTTTGGCGGTTCAAAGTCCTTGCAGCTCTTCTGGGGTGCCTGCTGGATGCCGGATGCCAGGGAGCAACTCCGTTACTCACAGGAGTTCCTGGGTCTTGGGCGAAGGCTGGAAGTTCTCCAAGGCTTTTGGAGGCATAGGCAGATGCAGGACAAGTCGTCTTTGGAGCAATTGTCGAGGACGGCAGACAGACCGGCAGGGTTGGAGCCAAGTCAGTTACTGGTATTCAGTTCAGAACCAGTCAGCCGGCACACTAGTAGTTGGTAGGTTTTCAGGGGGCACCTCTAAGGTGTCCTCTGGGTCCATGTATTAATTAATCCATCACTGGAATCACTGTGGGTTTGTTAATACAAGATGTTTGAAACCAAACATCTTTTAATTTCATGAAACCATCATGTCGCTGTGGAACTTGTTTTTGACCAGTACAAAGCACGTTTTTAAAATGACTTCCCTAATCACTTGTATTGGCATTCATTGTACTGGTCAGAACAGGGGCATAATTTGCTCATGCAGATAGGTCTACACATGTAGTATAGTGCACCTTGCCTTCAGGCTTTAAGGGCTGCAGTAGAGATGATTCATCTATACTGCATGCAGTGTTGACAGGCTTGGCACACAGGGCTTTGTGCCATGTCGTGTTTTAACTTTTGTCTGCACCAAGACATGCAGCCTGCAATGGCAGTCTGATTGAGTTAGGCGAGGGTCCTTTAGGGAGGCATAATACATGCTGCAGACCGTGGGGACTCTCTTTAGTACCCATGCCCTAGGTACCTGGCATACCATTTACTAGGGACTTACAGGGGTGCTAAAGGTATTGCCAATTGGGGGAACAAATGAACAGTTTTAGGGAAAGATCTGGCATGGAGGACCCGGATAAAAGGAACCCAGTGCATTTTCTGTCAAAATTGCACTGAATACCAGGCAAAAAGTGGGGTGACAATTCCAAAAAGGGGCACTTCCTTACATGATGTAAAGCTCAAAAATGTAGGGCTTACCCATAAATCAACAAAGCCAACAATTAAATTACCTAACTTCGGTAATGCTCTTTCTGGTGGATACTCCAATTGCAAATTCCTCACAGGGGAATACCCCCCCAGAAGCCAAACTGGATTCAGAAAGTTTTTTTCAGCAGTGCTCCAGCACACCACTAGCTGAAACTGTGTAGCTCTGCGTTGAATCCGTACCACTCTTTAAGTGACCGGGTGGAGCTGCATACAAGCGCCTTGTCTGCATGCTGTTGTCTGTTTCTGTGCCATCTGACGCAGAGTGTGAACAATTATTAGTATCAATGTGCTGATCTGTGGACTGGCCTTTTTTTAAAAATATCGAATGGTCCCAAGTGAGAGATCAGAGACGTGGGAGGGTAGTGAGGAATCTGTGGTTAGATAAAGGTAATTACCAGAAAGAGTTACCGAAGAATACGTCTAACAAAAGTAGTACTTCCTCAGGTGAAAGGTCTGTGGAGTGGATTCAAACCAAATAGTCCTGCAGGCCAGAGCTGGAAAAGTGTCCTTCCTGCCATACCCGACAGTCAAGACAGTACAGCTTTGTGAACATATGCGATGATGCCCATGGCGAAGCCTGGCAAATGTCAAGGACAGGTACACCGCGAGCTGTGAATGCAGTGCTAGCAGCCTTAACCATAATAGAGTGCAGGCTCAGACCTTCCAGGATGCTGCTTCTTGGCCAGTGCATAGCAGGTCTTGATGCAGAGGACTAGCCACCTCGGCTGGTGTTCACTCATGTGACGAACAGACGTAGCTGCAGTGAGAAAACAGCCGTCATAGTGAGGAGATGCAGCAAGCTACTATGCATAGCCTCAAAGGGGGTACATTTGAGAAACGTCAAGACCAAGTTACGGTCTTACTGTAGCATTATAAACAGCTTAGGTGGAAACATGCACATCAAGCTTTTAATATATCTCACCACAACAAGGGATATATACAAGGACAGTTGGTCCGATAAACGCAGGAAGGCTGAAAGGTCTGATAAACAATCTTTAATAGTGCCCAATGCAAGGCCTTGCTGGGCTATAGATAAAACAAACAAAAGGACGTCTGACCGCTTTGATTGTGAAAGAGCAATATTATGAGCGGCACACTAGGCCACAAACCTGTCCTAGTGCCCGATATAAATGGATTTTGCAGAAGGTGCATGTCAGCAAGGATGGCATCCACCAACTTAGCCGACTGGTCAAGCACAGTCAATTACCACCAATATTCTCCATGCATGCAGGTGCATATTGGTACATCAGACAATCCTCCTGAAGTGGTAACCTAATCAGAGGAGAGATGCTCAAACCCGGAAGTTCCGGGTAACACACTCTCCCAACCCAATTGGAAGCCAAAAGGATGACTTCATCCTGGTTGTTTCTTGATCCTTGATCTTTTCCAGAAATTGGGGAAAGAGGGACAGGGCGGCCAGGTGTACAGGAGCCCATCTCCTAATGAGTGTTCTTGTGTGTAGGAAACTGGGTTTGTGTTGCTGTACCCCACCTCCCAACTTTATGCCCCTTTTTAAGGTAGCTACTATATGCTGTTATTTTTAAAACTCTGACAGTGCACTGAGGTCAGCTAACCAGACTTCAGTGCTAGTGCTCCTTCCTTAAAACAAGGTGCCATAATTGTAATACAATTCGTAAAGGACTTTAGCACATCTGTAAGTCCTTAGTAAATGGTACCCCTGGTACCTAAGGCATGGGTTCTAAAGAGGGTCCCTAAGGGCTGCAGCCTATCTTATGCCACCTTAAGGGACCCACACACAAATTCCACAAAGACTGCAAAGAAATGGTACCTGACATTTTACACTAGTTTAGCAAAATGTTTTTTTTCCTGCTTTCATTTTTTAGGTCGAGCCTAGCAGAGCGCATGCGCTGCCCTGCGAGGCTTCCTGTGGCTTCTCGATGTGGGTCTGATTCGTCCCACACATTGTATTGGCTTTTATGAATGTCTTTCAATAATGAAAGCACGTAACTGGCTAAAGGCGTGTGCATGTCCCACCTCTTTTCTAATGTTCACTCGCACGGCATTTTGCTCTTGGGAGCTAGCAGCCGCGTGCAGGGTGGTAGTTGCATTCCTCGTGGGTCAGGTTACTATTTCCACACAACGTGCCGTCCTGTCGCTTGTTTTGCTTGCTAAGGCTTTCGATGCAGTGAAGTGATTTAGTGAGCGCGAGTACATTCAATATCTACTAGCCGCTGGAAGCACGATCACTTCACTGCACCGAAAGCAACCCCCCTCCTTCAGAAAGACACTCACCGCCCAGCTAGAAGGACTTCTCAGCACCCATTCAATGGAATGCAGAGCAGTGCAGCCTGTCCATCCAACCATTTATTCATTCATTCATTGGGAAACTAGGGTCCAGAGGCAACACTGCTGACAGTGGATCTGGGGCAGCTAGGCTTCCCCGCGCTTTGTGATCTTGGCTAAATCAATATGCAACTGGGCTTGCTGACTTATCCAACACATCACAGCCGTAAACCATTTTAGCGTCATGTGAAGGAAAATAATGAGACATTTATGCGGCAAAGATCTTAGATGAAGGGCAAGTCGCAAGTAATACCAAGTAGGCGCTCAAGGCACTACAACAGGCAGGAACAGGAGCCAGACGGCTTGTCTGCTGCTTGGTATTCTATCAATAACCAGCAGTACATCACAGTGGGTTCAGCGCTCGCTGCGGTGATGCGCGAGCGGGACCCAGAGTTTCAAGAAGGGTAAAGAGAGGTCAAACACTCCCAGGTGGCAGGGCATGACATGCACCCCTGCCCAGAGGCCTCGTGCGGGACACCCTGCCAGGCCTGCACAACATACACTCACTATGTCAGCGCTACCACTGTGTGTGTCAGATTGCAAACTACTGATTGCCGTCAGGCTCGGCCTGACGCGTCACATGGGGCAGCAGGCAGCGACCCCACAGAGGGTCCCAGGGGCAGCACTTGGCCCTGTCGCGGTTTCTCCGTCTCCCATTACTTGTGGCTTTGTTTTCCACTCTAGGTGTAGGACTGCAAGAGCCCAGATCCCACACCCCACATGGAGCAGCATCAGACACACGGCTGTCACACCGGCCATGAGACAGCACGAGATATCCCGGATGCAGGAATGGCTCAGACCCTAGCTGGTACAGCTTGTGACATCTGACAAGTAGAGGCATTCATTCCTTACAAGGGACAGCCTGGCAACTCCTGCCTTGAAGCAGTTAAAGACCTATGGACTGGGCGAGTGATCCTACCGGCCATGAGACAGCCCCAGATATTCATTCCGTATAAAGGGACAGTCTGACAACTCCTGCCTTGAATTGGTTTGAGACCTATGGACTGGGCGAGTCATGCCATTCACACTAGACATGGGGCAACATAATATTCCTGGAGGATACACACTACTAGAACTTGACTTGAGACATCTGTAGACCTATAACCTGGCTGAGCTGCACACAGTTTAGACAACTCGCACTGGCAGAGACATATCTTCTCTGAAACTAGTAAGCCACTCACACCTAACAAGCGAAAGGATGTAAACCTATGAACTTGGCGCTCTTCACACACCTGGTACGGGACAGCCAGAGGTCTGCAGATCTGAGAAGTCAGCCGAGCGAGGTGAACTACTTCCATCATAAAAAGGTCAGATTCAGATCTGGTGTCTGCTCCGAGGTTCTTGTATGAAGCAAGGGGCACCTTGAAATCTTAAGACTGGCAGAGGAGTTCTCACCGGGCATACTTTACAACATGGGATCTCTGTACTGGGTTAGCAACATCCACCTGGCAAGAGACCGCTTGAGAACTACTGAACATGGAAGTTACTCGCACCTGTCATGGGAAAGCTGGCATTTTTGGAATTTCTACTAATACTCTTGTGAGACTGTCTTAAGGGGATAATAGACCACTGAAGTTATGTCACTTTCCAAGACATTGGTCCCTGTGATATGGAAGCAGCCAGATCTGAGGACTGTTGTCACTGCCTGGCAGTTCCTGCGGTGCAACTCCAAGCATTCATTGTCTATGTCAAAGTGGTACAGGGTAGTTGAGATTGGGGTCACCATGGTGGGAGATGATATGGTCTCTCCTAGCAGCCAATCTCTGTGTCACTAGTCCCACAGTGAATGGTCACAAAAGCCATCATGCGGTGTCAGCCAGAGAGGGCCAATACTCTGATGCTCCACATTTGAATCTCACCAACCAGGTCATTCAGAAATCGACTCAAGGAAAACGTGCTCCGATCTGGAACAAGCATTGGCATAGCCAATAGGTCTCGTCTTTGGGACCTTATAAGTGTTTAGTTATCCAGCACAATATCCTTTGTGCAACAACATCAACTGTTGCATGGCTAAACACTTATAAGGTCTCAAAGGCGAGACCTATTGGCTATGCCAATGCTCGTTATATTATGGGAATGAATATCGTAGTACATAAATTGTTGCACATCCACCTTCTATCCAGGATGGCCGGTGGTGTCGGTTGTGTTCCAGTGTAGGAAGTGACTGCGATAGAGCTTCTGTTCCAGTGCCCTAGAGGGAGAGGCAGACCGCTCTGGATGGGGAAGGGAGAGGGGACTACCACTGGACCAATTTTGTTTGAGCAGCCACCACTACAGATGGTGAGAAGATGGGCCAATTGAAACTTCTGATTCCATTGCAGAACCCACATATGCCACCTGGAGCAGCTGACAAGGAAGATGCAGCAGGCTAAGAGTCCATGAAGCCTCAGAACCGCTGTCAAAATTATCCTAAATCCTAGCTCAAATATATTGGACTCATTGCAGTGGAGGGAGGGCCGGGAACCGCAGTGTGTTAAAAACAGGTCCAATTAATGGAAGCCTGGGTAAATGTGTCCAATGCAACTCTGTCTTGTTTATAGTGAACCCCAACAATGTCAGCAGATTCACAGTCATTTGCAAGTGGTCTATGACTGTCTGTGGTGTGAGTGTTTTTGACAGGCAGCTATCGAGGTGCGGAAGATTGGTATTCCTTACATCCGAGGAGTGGTTGTAATCAGCCATCACTTCCAAGAACATCCAAGGAGAACTGGTGAAGAGCAAATAGAAAATGCTTCTGGTCTACCTTTAAATGTAGGTAACATCTCTAGAACTGCAGGGCTGGTTTATGAAAATACATGTCCTGCACTATTCAGTCGCCAAGGACCTGCCAGACAGGATCTGGGCCAGAGTTAGCACTTTGCATTTGTCCTTCATGAGGAAGATATTCAGAGGCCAAATGTCTAAAAAAAAAAAGGCAGGAAACCCAAGGTATTTTTCAGCACAGGTGGGTGATCTTCTGAAATTCTCTCTGATGTGCGGAGAATGTTTGGAGGAACAAAAAGAAAAGACAAGGAATAACATTGCTGAACTATTTATAAGACCCATCTGTTGGAACGGATGGATCGCCACCCTGGGCCACTCCAAACTGTATAAGCATGCACCACTAACAGCAAACTAAAGCAATTTGGTGCTTGTTAAAGCAAGGGAAAGGGAATGGGAGGACTGATGAGCCTGCTAACCTGCATGATGCCTTTCAGAGCAATGCCCATATCCTCTAAAGGACTTGGGTGACTGATGTACTGGTTGGGGAGACTGTCTTTGCCTATACGCCAACCCTCTGAACTTGAGCCAGGAATGCTGTAAAGTCTTCCAGGATGCCAGTAAAATGTTGCTGGCCATGTCGTACATGGCATTCATCAAGCAACCCAATAGGCAGACAGAATTAACCGACCACAAAGCCAAACTGGCGGAGGAAAACATGCTCAACAAAAGTCTGAATCCTCTTGGACTCCCTACCCGGAAGAGTCATGGGGAATTCATTGGGATTGACTTTACTGGTTTAATCCAGAAACACAAAGTTCTCTGGAGTAGAATATTCAGTAAGAATCACCAGGTGCTGGGCTGTGAAGCTTGGCCACCTGCCTATTCAATGGTGAGAATGAACAGGGCTTTGACTTAGTTTCCATCAAGGTATCTGAGAGGGCCTCTTTAAAATTGGACAAAGGCTCAGACGTGGTTGGACCAGGACATTACATTTCTGAGAGCAGCTATACATCTAGGACCTCTGCTGAGTGCTGGATCACCATTGCAAGGGTGGCACGTTCTCCCTTCGGTGGCCCAAATGTTGAATCAAACCCTGCCTCGTGGGAGGTGTCATGCACAATGGCCTTTTGTAATCTGTGTAAAAGTTATCATTTGTGTAATGAAGGGAGAGAAAAACATCTCCATCTCCACCTCCACCTCCATCCACCACCTCCCATCATCATCTTCAATCCCCATTGTAGGGTATCCTTTGTTCACAGTCCGAGCCAAAATTAAGAATGAGCCTTAACTGGCGCCTCTGCCTGGTAGAGGCAATGGGTCAAAGGCTGGATGTAAGATTATTAATTACACCTTTGTAATGTGGTAGCATGACATCGGTCGAGATCAAAACCAAGATGACTCATCGTCTAACATCGGAATCAGCACTGGATCATCTTCCAGCACCGGTGGTACGGGTACTGGTGTTGAAGTGGCAAGGCCCAGCGCAGATCTTGGAGTGGGATTCAAAGCTTACACAAGAGTCTATATGGGCCAAAGTGGATCCCAAGGGGTTTGATAACCCGAAGGAGGATTCACTAGAGGTAACCAGACTGGAGTCCCCTCTGGTCCTTTGGGGTCTAAGTGTGTATTAAATTGAGCAAGATGCACACCGAAAATCTGCTGCATGTCTTCCTTAAAGGCCTCAGTCAGCTGCGAAGTTGCTAATGGCCCGGGGAACTTGAGGGGCACTGGATCAGCTGAGGAAACAGGTCCTCGACCAGAGACCTCAAAGGTAAATGAATGACATCATGACGTCTTTGCACCGTCTTTTAGTTCAGGGTGACGGGATGGCGTAGAGTGCCCGTTCGCTCTTTTATATTTGTGTATGCACTTAACAGACAACTTTGAGCATAAACCTGCCTGCTCATAGGAATAGCTTTGGAAGCAGGATCGTGGCTGTGCCCGCAACTTAGAGCAGACCAATGAGAAGGCAAAGCCTCCTATGTTTGGCATCATTCAGCGCCACTTTCCGTTCCCGGATTGCCTTTAAATGTATGAGGGCACATTTATTGCATGGCGTTGAGTTGTGGCCAGAGTCCAGGCACAAGACATCCACCTTGTGAGGATCCATTACCTACATTTCTTTTCTGCAATTGTAGAATGGATTGAAAGCTGTGGCTTTAGAAAGAGGCTTTGTTCCCTAGCTCACTGGAATTCGATGTATATAGAAGAGCTCTGGATCCATATTAGAAGGTGTGAAAAGAAAGGAACTTATGTCAGTGCTCAGCGGTGGCACTTATAAGCGGCTCTGCACTGTAACCCTGGGAAGCTACAGAGCCAATGCGGAGCCGCACAGTTCCAACTGGGGGCACATGGGAGTAAAGCTAAGTTTGCAGAGCCAGTCAGGCGCCTGGGGAGTATTCCAAGGTGAGGAATCTGGAGTTAAAAGTTTCAGAAATTGAACTTTAGCCTTTTCCACCTGTGACCCACTACTTCCCTGTTGTGCGGCTGATCTCCATAGGCTAATAGCTCAACACATTTGCCCTCTAAAATGAAGACTGATCAAAATGTGATAATTACAGGGCCATTGTTGAAGCTAGTCTGGGACCTCATGGAAGCACTCACAATGGAAAATGTTTTGAAAAACAAAATTCACTCCTCCAACCAGCCACTAGATAGATGGAGTATGCAAAGCCTGAAAATCTAACAGTTTCATACGGGAACAAAACTTGTCTCTGATTTAAGGTCACTACAAGCCACTTGAACAAGACCAGTAAAGTCAGTAATGATTCTAAAACCAGGACTGAGTGAAAACTTCAAATTACTAAAAGATAGTTTTTTTTAAAAAAGAGGCCCTTGCAAAAACAGGAACCTAATGTAAGAGACTGAAAACTCCACTGGCAGAAAGGAAGCACAGGTCTTAAAGATCACCTTATCAATAAGGAAAACCTGATAGTGTATTTGGTCTTTTGCTGGTAGACGAGTATCACCCAAGGTCACATTTCAAATATTAAAAACTTAAATCTGTTAGACTACAAGGACCATAAGATCATTTGATGGTGGTGGGAGACTGGTGATACTGGTGGGGGCAATGCCGGCAACGTTCGGAATGCGTCTCAAATGTTATGGACCAAAGTTGGGAAAAAATTATGTTGGTCTGAAAGCAAAGAGGAAACTTCTAATCTAAAGGAGAAGAAATGGGTTTCTCAAAAGAAACTTATACTTTACCATACAAAATATAGAATGTGATGCCACTGGTTTGTCAGACAAATAAGTAGATCCAACATCTCCATGTGTGTCAGCAAGCGAAATCTTTTGAGATTTCTATGCTTTATATCTCAATTACATTGATGGGAGTCGGAGATCATGAATCTAACAATCCGGAAGGCAGAAGTGAGTATGCATATTTCATTTGTTTTCTGAAACCATCATATGCGCTTGTAAAGAGATCACAACCAATGAAGACTAGTTAAAATAATCAACCAGGTACAGACGGCTACAAGGAAGAGTGTTCTCTGAAACAACTGGGCCAAGTCAATATCGTTTACCAAGGAAAATATTTTCCTTAGGGAAGTCAAGGGCTTAAACGATGGGTAAAAGGGCCTTTCACAGCTCTGGAAGAAGTAGACATGCCATAAACCTGGTATTCTGATCCGAAGTTGGAGATGGCTCATAATCTAACAAGTTGGATATTACTAATTTGAGGTAAATGAAAGTTATCTCTGTAGAGGAGGCTCAGCTACAACCTTTCAGGAAGCATACAGCTGTATTTTGGCCACCATAGGGGTGTGTCGGGAGTGCTGCCATAGCCTTTGTAAACACTTGCTTCAGGAAAAGAAGCAACTATGATATCCTATTCTGGTACTGCTTCTTGTGCCCACTGAAAGGCCAAATACATTTTGACATCTTGTTCTGGTATCTTGAAAGACAATCTCATTTACATCATCTGAGTGAAAAGAGGAAGGAGCAGAAGACTGGCATTTTCCCACTGTTTCCATGGAAACCACAGAATGAGACTGCAGTCAATGCATCAGTCGTTCACCTAGCCTTTCCACAACAGAATAAAAAAATATTCTTTCTGTATATCTCTTGGGTGAGGAGACATCCAAGCTTGCACGTGGTGACCAGCAGGGCCATGCAAAATGCTGCTTTGCCGACATGATGGTAGGATGCATTTTGCATTTAAAAGTTACATCATAAGCTTCTGTTGCCATGAAGGAGAAATTCAAAGCCATGACTGAAGATAGACTTAAAATAGTTATGTTTTGCGACATTTGGAGACACCACATGATATCATTTGAGCTAAACTGTCAGAAAGTTCTCAAAGTACACCCCTCTGAAAAGGGAAGGACAGATAATGTAGGTACACCTGGAGTGCCTCTGACTGATAGGCTGGCAGAAGTACTCAAGTTAGTTTTCCTGTGGGGATTGGATACGGAGATATTTTCCAATGTAACATTTTTTTTAACCAGATCAAAATGTACCAAGAAAGTACTGCAGTGAATTGACCAAGATGTATAAATCTTACCTTTGAAAAACAGATTAAAAAACAAAGGTAAAAACTAAAGTGCATGCTCTGGGCTTTCTTTCTGGGTGGTGTGCATATATGCACAGAGTCTTGCAAAGACAGAGGTAGGAAGGCTGATCATAAAAATGAGTATGTCAAAACCTGGTCTCAAAACTGGAGAAACCGGGAGCTTTTAAATAGGTCCAGCACATGTACGCCCTAATAACACTAGTTTAAATATACGGTGTGCAGTTCCTAAGAGAAAAAGTGAAAGTTCGGGTCTATGGAATAACCTCCCAATGGAGGAAGTGCCCTCACACACCCTGAGAGGTGTCATGGACTGATCAAGTTACCAGCCGTGCTGTTTCGTACAAGGTCCAGTTTCACCTTGAATCGTTGAGACTCCACATTTGTTAGGTCTAAGGCGGACGGGAATGCATCCTGTGTAGGGAGACAGAGCCGGGGTAGGTGAAGGGGTACTCGCCACGCCACCTTTCAGTCGTGAGTGAGCAACTTGCTCTGGATGCATTCCCGTCAGCCTTAGACCTAACAAATGTTGAGTCTCAATGATACAAAGTGAAAACGAACCTTGTACGACACAGCATGGCTGGTAACTTGATCAGTCTGTTAAATTGGAAGCACCAGCCTTGCAGTAGTGTAAGACAATTGAAAAGTTCTCTAATTGGTCCGGATGAATTGCTGATAGACCCCATAGGGGCTGAATTAGGCAAGAAACATGTTGACCAAGGTTTATAGCATGCATCCTCTATAGGACCATTATCTCCGATTAAGGCTGCACTGTTTTCACTTAGGTTAGCGAGCCGTACAAATAAAAGTTTAGTAAACAGGGTTTCCTTACACCATTTAAAACGCCAAGAATTACACTGCATCAGAGTGGAAGACAAGCAGCAGAGACTAAAGGGAGCAGGGAGGACTGTCTTCTTTTGGATGGACTTTAATATCTACAAAACCTGTAACTGCAGTAAATAATTAATTCTTTAGTACTCGGATTCGTGCTTGCCTGTCCTCCCTGCTTAAGGACTTCTTTTGACTAATAGGGCCCATCTACAGGTTTATTGCTCTCAAGCGTCATCATCAATCACAAGCACCCAAGAGACATCTGCTACTACTAGTGGATTTATTATTTTCTCAAAAGAAGAATAAGGTCAAGGAGAAACCAATCTTTCCAATTCGTTGCCATGTTGTGCTAAGGGTTAACAACCATTAACCAGCATGGTTTCAGAATTCTGGACCACTTGCAGATGGACAGCCTGTTATAGGAAGGCCCAGTAAGCAGGATTACCAAAGAGGCAGTACAATGGCCTGTCAGGAAAATGAGCTGGGTTTACACAGCAGTGTATTCTGCGCGGTAATATACTGTGGGTCGGACAGGGTGTGAGTGATGAATTTTCAGGGTTATACTTGGAGACAATTTCAGAAGAATTGTAAAACGTCATCCAAATCAACAGCAGAAAGTGCCTCTGTACATACTATTGTCCTACAGAAGCACCAGGCAATCTTCAGCAAAATACTGCAGATGGTAATGACCAAGTCAGGAAGCAAATATATGGCAGAATCAGGAACCAACTCCAATCAACACCAAACACAGATGCCCAAACTGCCATTTATTAACTCATAACTTCTTGCACTTAGAAATACACATCTTGCACTCTTGTAGGATATCACCACGGGGCCTTCTCGCCTATCTCACCTGAATTCAGTTTACACATAAACAATCTACGGTACATCACAATTCAGTAACCTCCATGTAAAGTCCTAGGGGGAGAACGCATGCAAGAATAACTGTTAAAATAGTATACATTCAGACAGGATTAGTGGCAAAACACTGAACACTAAGAAGGAGTACGAGATGCTCAAGTCAGCATTGAACTAAGGAAAAGACAAACATGGGAAAAGCCAAAGCAGCGAGAACTATAGGTGAGCTGAACAGGGCAGATGTTTTGTGTGGGTGTTCAGAGGAACTGAAGAGGTGAAATTTGATGAGAGGAGGCATCAACCCAGGATCTAGATTAGGATTACCTGTCTGCTGAAGAGTCGCTGTAGTAGGCCTTTCTTTGGCTGTGGGGATGGCAGCCCCTTCCAATCAAGGTCTGGAGGGACAATGCCGTCTTGTGCAAAAACATTCAGTTCTTTGAAACATTCCGTCTCTATCATCTGGCAAAGAGAATATAAAAGAAACAGGTCACAGATGAGACTGGAGATTTCCCTACTCTTATGTGAGCTGGCAGAACAAACTGGAGTTACAGTCTGACCAGAATCCACATTCATAGCTTTCTGCCACTGTCATTCCAACCACTCAATGTCTCCAAATAAATTAGACTTAATCTTTGACAAACTACCAGGTCTGCAAGATTAAGACTACCACTTTCCATAGCTAAATACGTCCCACAGCTAAATACGTCCCACTAGAATTCACATCCACAGCCTACCATCAATAACATACCTCACAGGACAACACCCCCCCCCCATAACTGTTTAAAAAGTTTTATATAGCACGAACATGACCCTTGCGGGTATCAGAGAGCCGTACATAGAGGCAAAAGCATGAATAAGTTCAGTACAGTAAAGGTCAACAATGTAATACTACATGGAGTAAAAAATAGAGCACAATAAGTTGGGATAAATGTCAGATCAGTCAACACAGGCACTTGGGGGGGAAATGTACAGGTGTTGAAGTTAATGTTCACTCAGGAAAATCCATTTGGCCTGTTTCTTGAAGGCAGTAGTGGAAGGATTGACTCTAATCTCAATAGGAAGCGTGTTCCAAATTCTAGGAGCAAGGCCAGAGAAAGCACGTTTGTACATACTTTTCTTTTTGAATTTAGGAGGTTTCAAGAGTAGAGTGGACGTACTGCTTAAGTTCTGATTCGAGCCCGAAAGAACAAGCTTGTTCACCAGATAGGCCGGAGTGTTGTAGTGCAAGACTTTATGCGTGAGGCAAGCTATTTTACATCGAATCCTCGCTTCAATAGACAACCAGTTAAGCTGAAGCAGGTCCGGTGTAATCCGATCGTGTTTTTTGGAGCCAGTGATGAGCCTGGCCGATGCGTTGAGCGTTGCTCTGATAAGGGCCAAGCTCGCTTTGGGAAGCCCCACAAGGGTCACCAGACCATATTCAAGTCAGGAGATCACCAGGGATTGTACTGCAGGCTGTATGTCTTCAGGCGGAAGGAAAAGCTTAATTTTCTTAAGATTGTTAAGATGAAAGTTGGCACCCCTAATAGTGGCACTGATGTGGGCTTGCATATTCAGGAATTTGTCCAAGGTAATGCCTAATGATTTAGCGGAATCAACCATGTGAGGGGTGCAGTTAAAGGCTGTGAGTTATTTTAGCCAGTCAAGAGTAGGAGCAGAGTGCTTGTGTGGAGCAATAAGCAGGAATTCCATTTTGAGGGCGTTCAACAAAAGATGGTTCTTTGCTAGCCATTGTTGAGTTTGCGGGAGAGTCTCATTTAGAATTTTAACATCATCTAGAGAGGAGATCTTCAAGTAAAGTTGTGTCATCTGCGTACATGTGGTAGTGAGAGTGGTTCAGAATGACAGTAAGAGGTTCCATAAAAAGGTTGAAGAGAGTAGGCGAGAGTGCGGAACCTTGCAGAACGTCAATCCTGACCGGGGTACTGGATTCAAGGGACTGGTCGAGTTTAATCCTTTGTGTGCGGTTATGTAAGAAAGAGGTAAACCAATTTAGGACCGGACCCGTTTTACCCATCCTAAGTTGAAGAAGGTTAATCAAGTTTTCATGTTTGATGGTGTCGAATGCAGAAGACAGGTCCAGAAGGATGAAAAGGCAAATTACATTTTTTTTTTAAAACAGATTTTATTGATAGATTGCACACATTCCGCAGGGCTCTGCACACCAGAGATATCTGCAGGACAAATATACCACATCAATTGGGATGCAAGCGACTTTTCTTTTCTTTGAAAACAAATATAAACAATGCAATACTAAACACCCCCCATACCCCCCTCCTCCAACTCCCCCATCCCGGATCCCACTCACCCACCCAAGTCGCACTAGGTCCGTAGACAAGTGACATTTTGATCAAAAGGACTTCAGGGCGTCATCCACAATGTGAGTTAATGCAGTTTCAGTACTATGCCCTGCTCTGAAACCAGATTGAAAGAGGTCAAGTAGTTGACATTTCTCTATATGGTTGCAGAGCTGCTTGTGGGTGCATTTCTCAAGCAGTTTGGCAAGGGTCATGATGCTGGTAAGAGGTCGGAAATTGTTGAGATCATATAAATCCGAGTTGGGTTTCATAGGGTTGGGAGTGACTTGCCCCATTTTGAGGCAGTCAGGTATTGTCCCCTGCAGGAGAGATTCATGAATAGTTAAGGTCTTTAAAGAATTTAGCAGGTAGTGGACGACGCTTTTAGAGTTGCCATAACGTGTAGTAGTACTGTGAGATCTGGCAGGATGATAGGAATTCCAAGAGGCTTAATTTTTGGGAGAGCAACCAGGAAGTCTAGAGATTGCCGAGGGCACCACAAGCTCAGCTGATGAAGTGGCGTAGATTAGAGGTAGCACCATGAGAGTGACAGGTAGCAGCTCCATTTCAATTTTCCTAGATTTATCAGAGAAGTGCACTCTGAAGTCCTACCCGCTAGGAAGAGGAGTCGAGGAAGACAGGTTGAGGTTGGAAGAGTGATTTGCTTGACTCTTCATAATTTAAAAAAGCAACCTGGGACTGTTTTAGCACCATTCAGATGTGCCCTGAAATGGTCAGATTTAGCAATGCAGATTTTTTTGTTGTAGGCGCTTCTCCTTTCCCTTAGCTGATAGAGGCTAGTGGTGGAAGACTCGTTTCTCCAGAGTCTCTTTGATAGCGTAAGTTTATGGCGATTGTCATTAAGGGATCCATTAAACCAAGGTTTGGTAGGAATCCTTTTGAGTTGTTTTGGCGCAATGGTGTCAAAGATATTAACCACAGTGCTAATGTAGTGATCAGACAGATCATCAAGGTTGGTCATGTTAGGGGGGAGGCTGAAGTCTATTCAAAGCAATAGAAAGCAAGAGCATGTATGTTGACGTCTCATGTTGCAAGACAATTGTTTAGCTTTAAGAGGTTGTCCCTTTCTGCGAGTGGTCTTTTCCAGTATGTGGAAGGCAATTTGGTGATGATCCGACCAGTCACAAGGTAGGATGTCAACCAGTTGAATGATATTGTCTCTAGCAATAATTAGGTCGAGGGTGCCCCCTTTGTTATGGGTAGGTCCTTCACAACTCTGCAAAAAGTTGAGATCTAAGAGGAAAGTCTTAAAGGCTCTGACTAAAGGATCATTGGCGTCATTCCAATGGAGGTTGAAGTCTCCAAAGAAGATATGGTGTGGTTGATCCAAACACGAGCTAATGACCTCCATGATTTGTTATATGAAGGGCAAATTGTCACCCGGATGATGGTAAATCGTGTGAAGCACACAGACTATCTTGCCTTTATTCCATATTTCTGTCACTAGAAGCTCACAAGAAGATAGCGGAGCATCCAGAGATTATTTTATAGTTAGGCTGGAGCGATGAATGTAAGAAATGCCACAACCCAATTTCCCCCCCGACGATCACCTTGGATAATGGCAGAATCATGGGGAACAACCTTTACAACGAAACCCTAACAATGCGGAACCATTACAACGCAGGTTTTAGAACGAAAGTCGTTACTACGACTTTCGCCGGAGGGCGCTCTTGGATAGGGAATAGTTTAATTTACTATCCAACACCTTCCCTACTATCCACGGGGACTGGAGTTGGAATAGTAAATTAAACTATTCACTATCCAGCGCCCCCCAACGCAAGTCGTTGTAACGACTTGCGTTGAAAAACCTGCGTTGTAACGGTACGCGTGGTAATACCACGCGTTGTACCGTCATACATCCCATAATCATGGGGTACTAAGACATCGAGAACAGGGGAGGATGCATAATTGAGCCAGGTTCCCGTGAGAATTAATAAGTCCAAATATTGCGCTAGGATGAGTGCAGAAACGTTAGCAGCATGTTTCACTGCAGATCTGCAGTTGAGCAGCATCACATTGTGAGATGAGGTGTTAATCTCTTCATGATGAGCGGTAGTAAATTGGAATAGGTTTTCCTTATTGACCGATCTGACGTTGACCCTGGGTTCCCTGTCAGTGTCCGGGGAAATAGCGGGGATGTTAATAGCGGATTTAGAGGAGGCAGGAAAACCTGTGCCTCGGTACGAGAGTACAAGAGCAAGGGTGTCCTCTGCCGACAGCTGAGGTAGAAACCTACAAAGTCTGGAGTGATGGTTAGGAAGAGACTTAGAAGTCCAACTGGAAATGAGTGGGGATCGAGAGAAGGATTGATTGTCCCAGTCTCTGCAGACTCCAGATGGTTTGGTTTGCACGTTCCCAAGCCGAACTGTATTCGACTTTGCACAAGGTGACCCTGCTGACTATCTGCTTATAAAAAATGCCTGCACATACAGCCAGTCATTTGAGTGTTCTCATTAGGCAACATCATTTTAAACTATATTTACAGCTATCTGACAGTGGAGGTTAATCACCTTGTCTGTAAAGTACAAGTGATACACTTGCCTTATCAATTAATTCACTTCTACATTGTAATTGCATGTTGGCTCAATGAATGAAAATCCTACCTCATTCTGCCAAGGAATTGACACACATCCCGTGGCAAACTTCTGGTAGAAGTCATTGTCCGTGGCCTCCAGTTCCACTCCCTTGACAGTGGAGAACTGCTCGATGTCCAAGACGTCTTTACAGTAAATGGCCTGAGGCTGAGAGGGAAGGTATAGAAAGTGTTTGTTAACAGAATGCATTGATAAAGAAATACTGTTACAAAATAAGTAACATCTGTGTCTTTTCCTGTACAAAAGATTCAATGATTGTCAGTTCTTTTTACAAGTAAAGTGTTGACAAGCGCAAAACTAGATTAACTTGGAAGCTAGGTTCAACTTTATTTCTAGTACTCCATCTTACAAATATCTAGGGGTGGAATTTCAAGCCTTCGGTCATCACAAATTTAATATGAAGGTAATGGAAAACAAAGCGGTGGGCTTAAGAATTGTGCTCAACATCTCAACATCTGGTGGGACCACCCTTAAAACCGTTGTCTGAGCAATAAACACAACATTTCTGCTATCTTTAACCTATGGGTTTGAGGTATCTCCAGGCAAACTAAATTGTTAGCTGAACCATGCACAGACCAAACTCTACAAATGAAACTCAGTCAGCCAAGAACCAATCTAATTGTAATTTATTTCATTAAAACAACCATTGGCATCAAATGCGCTTTAGTTAAGGTACTGGTTGATAACTAAAACAAGCAGAAAAGGCCATCTTTGTCAAGAATCCGAGTGACAAAAGCTCTACATGGCACTTAGCCACTGAGAGCATATTCACAGAACTACAAGTGATACATCAATGAAACTGTAATTAACCCTACGGATCATTTAAGCAAATACTAAAGTAGCCAAAAGCAGCAAATCTGAAAACACTGAGTCCTTCAAAACAAAGCAACTTGGGCTTGGGTTGAGTATTGCTTGATTTTTAATCCTCTAATTTTCCGTATACTCCACAGTATCTGGAGTAGTTTCACTCTCTCTCAAAGAACCCATTCCCCACTTAAAAATAAACATGGGCGAGTTTGTGTGATGGATATTTTTTATTATTCTATTGTATGCATATGGCATAAAAATTTAAAAAAGAAGAAAAAAACATCAGGCAACATGTCACCAACTAAATGTAGGGGCCACGTGCTCACAAAAAAAGATATATTGAAAAAAATCAACCATCATATATAATATTAACAGAACAACACGAGTGCTTCTTAGCATGAATGTGTACTTAAGCATAGGCAACCTCTTAAGTTTCATTAATGCACATCTCAGGAACATACGATTATTACTGGCAAAAAGAAAAGGTATTATTGGCTTTGAATTACTACAATCTGAAGGCAGTTTACACGCACGAGTCACTGTAACAAATAACTAACAAAAACACTAACAATAAAAATGGACAAAGATGGGAAAGAAATAAAATTGGCAAAGTATAGCAGGAGTCTTCCAGCTCGCCCTGGCACTCATGTGCACTTCTTTTTAGGCGCATGTGATTAGGCTAAATGCTTCAACTCACAGTAAAATAAAGCCAATGGCAGAGGTGGGCTGACCCACTGAACCATGCAACATATGGTGTGAGGTGGGTGGAAGTAAACTATGAATATTTGAACAGACAAAAGGCTAAAGAGATCTGAATAAAACCCCCTCTTATTCATGTATAAATGAACGCATTTTTTATTATTATTTTTTTAAGGTCTGGCATAGGGACAGATTTAACTATCTCGACAGTCTGATCTAATCATATGCTATTTTCAATGTTGTACATTAAAATTCAAAGGCTACCCAGTTCTAAATACACCTGCCTGCTAAGAAACTTGTACTGCTCAGCGACTGCAGAAATGAGCTAGGTTAGCAGGATGCCATACAGCTCTCTTTAGTATTAGCGTAACATATTTTACACCCTAGTGGTACTAAAGTCTAGAGGAACAAAACCTGCCTTTAACATGGAAGAGAGTTGATGTGCATGAGCCTGGAAAAGATGGACCGTCCCACATTGAAGTCTTTCAAGTGCTAGTACAATGGCTCTATTAAAGATCTATTGACGTTACCTCTGGAAGTCGCAGCCCAACAGCTCCTTACAGAGCTATTGAAGCCCCATATGTAGAACAAATGAGTTAAAAACTTTGCATAGTACCCATTTGAAAACCTGGCAACATGGCCCACTATCAACACAAGAAACAGTGCTTGGACAGAAAGTACCCTATAAATAAAACTTTTTTTGAGCAAATGGCCATAAGGGCACACTTACATCTGGTTTGAAAGGGGGGTCCAACATGCCTGCCTCCAGTCGTTTGAAGTTCAGGTTCCTGAAGAGTGGATGATCTTTCACTTCCTGGGCTCCACCTCCCCGGCACCCTAGCCGCTCTTTGGGGTCTTTGCAGAGAAGCTATGAAAGGGAGAAAGGTCAATAAGGCACATAATTAACAATGCATAAATCCTATGGAATGCATACATGCCTCCTGTACCCTGTAACTCATATGCACAAGGTCTACGCCACCAAATTAATAAGTTCTTACCTCTGGTTACACTCTTTCGGGTGTTAAATGGCAAGAGTTTTGGGTGCAAAATCTCTATAGCAAGGTTAGTCGTAGACCCTAAAGTGAGGAGAGGGGCAGTTCTAGCACTTCGGTCACCCTCCTAAACACAACTGCAAAATTGTTGTGGGTCACAAAGGAGAATCAAGGAACGATTCTAGGGAGGAATCTAGACCACTGCCATTCTGTAACTTAAGATAGAAGTTAGCATCGGTGTAATGAGGGAGTAATAGGTTTTCCGTCTCCGCATCATACTCACCAGGAAAAGCCAGAATCAGTTTGAATATCTGCAGGATAGTCTCTTTGAAGGTCTGAACTTACTGAGGAGTTGATGATGGCCAGGGAGGTTGGGTTGCATTGGTTTGAGGTTCGGCATCAAGATACAAGAAAGCAAAGCCGGCACTGGGTTCTGGATTGCAGATTCATCAGACCTCTCCCTAGACTGCATGCATCTTGACATCAAAGAGCCTCATTTACTCCCTATCCCAATCTGGTCTACTTAGCCCTTACATGACGAGGGCAACCTGGACCAGGACTTGCCTTGCGACCTGATCAAATTGTCAAATTGTCAGAACTTCTTGAGTTCAATGGCTTGCAGTTTGGCTTTATTCTCCCTGATGAAATGGATCACATCAGGTAGCACACGACATCAAGTCCTGTTGGTTGCTGATGCACCACAAGCAAACATCAATAAGATATATCACCAGCGCCTAAATTCAATTGGGGCAAAGCAGTCACTGGACCGTATGATTTGGGCCAGTGGTTCTATGTACAGGTCAAAGAGAAGAGGGGAAAGGGGACAACCCTGCCTAGTGCCTCGCTCTAAAGTGATATTGTTAGATAGGTTTCCATTAACTATAATCCTGGCTATAGGAGTTTTATATATATTCTTGATAGTTCTTAAAATATTTTCTCCTAAGCCGGCTACTTCAACTAGGTGGTATAAGCAAGCCCAATTCACCTGGTCGAAAGCTTTGGCCGCGTCGAATGCAAAGATAGTGAGTGGCAAACTATTAACTGAAGCGATGTCAATAGCTCCTATCAACTTGTGGCACAAGTTACTTACCTTTGGTAACGATATATCTGTAAGAAACAGTAGTTAGTATTAGATTCCTTACCTTAGAATACCCCCAGGCGTCAGACTGGATCCGGAAACTTTTGCGTAGCAGTACCCTTGTGTGTCGGTAGGCGTCGTCTGCGGCTCCGTGTCCGTCGTCAGCGTCGGGATGCCGTCACCGGAGTACTTAGACACCGCCCTCGCGCGCGGACGTCAGTTCTTATACACTGCTTTTCCGCGCCAGAAAACGCAGAGCCATGATAAAAACCCAACACTGGTGCCATAAAAACTAGGGTCCTGAAAGGGGATGACCTTAACCCTAGATATCGGTTCACAGAACGGGGAGGATGGGTGGGGCGGTAAGGAATCTAATACGAACTACTGTTTCTTACAGATATATCGTTACCGAAGGTAAGTAACTTGTGCATCTGAAAGAAACAGGTTAGTATTAGATTCCTTACCTTAGAATAGATACCCCCAGCAATACCAACCCCGGTGCTGGGTCTGCGAACCAATGATCACACCAGAAAGTCCTGGAGAACGGAACGGCCGAAAATGCCATATCTCCGGACTTGGCTGTCCAGGCAGTAGTGTCTTGCGAACGTGTGCAGCGAGGCCCACGTAGCTGCCTGACAGATGTCCTGCAAGGGGATTCCCCAGCCCAGGGCAGTAGTAGCCGCTGTGGCCCGTGTGGAATGGGCACGAAGCCCCACAGGAGGCTCCTTTCGAGCCACAGAGTAACAAGCATTGATGCACAAGACGACCCATCGAGAAATGGTTTGTTTGTGCACCGCCTGTCCTTTCTTAACGCCCACGTAACCAACGAAGAGTTGGTCATCCACCCGGAACTGGCGTGTGCAATCCAGATAGAATGAGAGCGCACGTTTTGGGTCCAGACAGTGAAGCCTCTCGTCCTCTTTCGAGGGATGCGGAGGCGGAAAGAAGGTGGGCAAAGGGATGGACTGCCCGATGTGGAAGGCTGTGACTACCTTGGGCAGGAAAGAGGGTCGCGTCCGCAACACAACTTTGTCCGGATGGACTGAAAGGAAAGGAGGCTTAGAGGAAAGGGCCTGGAGCTCACTCACTCTCCTGGCAGAGGTGATGGCAACCAGGAAAGCGGTCTTCAGAGTAAGGAGGCGAAGAGGACAGTTATGAAGTGGCTCAAAGGGAGCACACATCAGAAAAGTGAGAACAAGGTTGAAGTCCCACTGAGGCATCACAAAAGGAACTGGAGGAAACATGGGTGATGCCCTTCAAAAACCTATTTACAATGGGGGACTTGAACAAAGAGGGCTGATCAGGTAGCCTTAAGAAGGCGGAAATGGCCGAGAGGTAGCCCTTCAGAGTGCCCAGAGCAGAGCCCTGCTGGGCAAGAGAAAGAAGAAAGAGCAGAACCTCTGAAAGAGGGGCAGAAAGGGGATCCACAGCCTTTGCTGTGCACCATGCCACAAACATATTCCACCAGCAGGCGTATACCGATTTTGTGGAGGGACGCCTGGCTGCCAGAATGATATCACAGACTTCAGGAGGCATGTCAAATGGCCTCAACTGCCGCCGCTCAATCTCCACACATGTAAGTGGAGATTGGACAGGTTTGGGTGGAGGACCGTTCCCTGCTGCTGCGACAGAAGGTCCTCCTGAAGAGGCAGACGAATCGGGGGATCGACAGACAGGCTGAGTAGCTCGGGATACCAGAACCTCCGTGCCCAGTCCAGAGCCACAAGGATGACTTCGGCCCGGTCGCGCCTGATCTTCTTCAGCACTCTGGGCAGAAGTGGTATAGGCAGAAAGGCGTACATTAGACCGCACCTCCACTCGCGAATAAAAGCGTCTCCGAGCGAGTGCCGCGTTCTCTTCTGTGGCGAATAGATCTAACCAAGGCTCTCCCCACTGCCGAAAGAGGCCTTGCGCCACGTCTGAGTTCAGACGCCATTTGTGACCCATCATGCACCAACGGCTGAGTTCGTCCACCCTGGCGTTCAGGGAACCTGCCAGGTGTTGAACCACCAGGGTCACGCCCTGATGTTCCAGCCACTGCCAGAGGCGCAGAGCCTCCTGGCATAGGGTCCACGACCCCACCCCGCCCTGTTTGTTGCAGTACCACATGGCGGTGGTGTTGTCTGTGAACACCTGCACTACACTCCCCCGGACAGAGGGGAGGAATGCCTGCAGTGCAAGTCGGTTCGCCCGCAGCTCCAGAAGGTTGATATGGAGCTGGGACTCCGCCGGAGACCAGAGGCCTCTGATCTCCGCCTCTCCCATGTGGCCTCCCCAGGCCTGGAGGGACGCATCCGTCACAATTACGTGCTCCGGTTGGGGTAGGGAGAGGGATCTGCCGCTGACCCAATCGCGGTCCGTGAGCAACCACTGCAACTGTCTTGCAATGCCCTCCGAGATCAAGACATGGTCAGACATGTTGCCCTGATGCTGGGCCCACTGAAACTTCAGGTCCCACTGCAGAGCCCGCATCCGGCGTGATGCACCAGAAGGATGCAGGAGGCCATCAGCCCCAGAAGGCGCAACATCAACCTGACCGAGACTCGGGATAAAGGCTGAAAGATCGGAATCAGAGCCTGAATATCCCAAACCCGCTGTTCGGGAGGAGAACCCCAAAACTGCCCCGAGTCTAGAACTGCTCCGATGAAGAGGAGCTTCTGAGAGGGACACAGGTGCGACTTAAGCACATTGATGGAGAACCCCAGCAGGTGCAGGAGGTCGGCCGTAGTCAGGAGGTAGCTGATGACTGTCTGGGGAGAGCCCGCCTTCAACAACCAGTCGTCGAGGTAGGGAAAAACTGAAACCCCTAACCTGCGCAGATGAGCTGCGACCACTGCCATCACTTTCGTGAACACTCGTGGGGCGCTGGTAAGGCCGAAGGGGAGCACGGTAAACTGAAAGTGCTCGTGGCCCACCGTGAACCGCAGGTAGCGCCAGTGGGCCGGCAGGACGGGGATGTGGAAATAAGCGTCCTGCAAGTCCAACGCTACCATCCAGTCTCCTGGGCAGCTAAGACCTGAGCCAGTGTCAGCATCTTGAACCTCTCCTTCCGGAGGAAGCCGTTGATGTTCCGCAGGTCCAAGATAGGGCGTAGACCCCCTTTGCCCTTCTTTGGAACCAGAAAGTAGTGAGAATAACAACCACACCCTACTTCTGGCCCAGGAACTCGCTCGATGGCCCCCTTGGCCAAGAGGGCTGCAACTTCCTCTCGCAGAAGATTCAAGTGATCCCCCGACACGTGGTGGTACTGTGGTGGCATGGCTGGAGGGGTTGCCTCGAAGGGGAGGGAGTAGCCCCTTCGGACAATTTGCAGCACCCACCTCTCCGATGTGATGTCGCGCCAGTGGAGGAGGTGATGGCGAACCCTGCCACCCACTGGCGTCATGTGGGCCTGAAAGCTCGGACTAGGAGGGCTTTGAGGTGGATGCTGCGGGGGTGGATGTGGACTGGCCGCGCCGTTGTCCCCGGGCACCGTCACTGCAGTTACCACGTCCGCCACCGCGCTGGATGTTAGTCTGCGGCCCTTGGCTGGCAGGACGTGTGGGGGCGCCCCTTCCTTGGCCACGAAAGGCAGCAGATTGCTGGCGCGAGGCCGACAGGCCCAAGGACTTGGCCGTAGCCCTGGAATCCTTAAAGCGCTCAAGCGCACTGTCTGCCTTGTTGCCAAAGAGGCGACGGCCATCAAACGGCATGTCCATAAGGGTGGTTTGGACATCAGCCGAAAAGTTGGCAGGCCTCCGCCAGGCGTGGCGACGAATCGCCACCATCGTTGCCATCGCTCTACCTAGTGAGTCCGTGGTGTCCAGTCTACATCTGATGGAGTACCGTGTCGCATCTCGACCCTCCGCAAGGGCTTGGGCGAGTTTAGTCCGGGCCTCCTCCGGACATTGTGGCAGCACGTCCGCGTCCCAGAGAGAGTGGGTATAACGGCCCAAGAGGCACGCGGTTTTAACTGACCGCAATCCCAAACTCAGGGAGGAGAACATCTTTTTGCCATATTGCTCGTACCTCTTGGATTCCCGATCGGGGGGAGCTGTCGGGAATGCTGTCTGGGAGTTAGAGGCCTGGATGACCAGGCTCTCGGGGGTGGGGTGGGTGGACAGGAAGCAAGGGTCTCCCGGAGCCGGGCGGTGGCGTCTGGCCACGTTCCTGTCTACAGGAGGACCTGCAGCGGGCCTGGACCAGGTGCCCAGAAGAACGTCAGACAAGGCCTCATTAAACTGCAACAGAGGCTCCGAAGAGCTTGCTTGCGGTTTAAGGACTTCAGTGAGGAGGTTAGTCCTCACGGCCGCGACGGGGAGGTCAAGGGATAAGGCCTTGGCCGCCCGCGTCAACACCACACTATAGGCTGCCCCCTCCTCCGTAGCCACGGTAGGAGGGGAGACAAAGACAGTGTCTGGCGAGGTGTCCAAACCACTGGCGTCCCCTAGCTCACCTGCCCAGTCCTGATAAGGCTGGCACTCACATGCCAGAGGGTCCTCAGACCCCTCCCAAACCGCCTCGCCACCCATCGCCTGGTATTCAGGGTCAAAAGATGGGGCCGGATCATAGAAGTAAAAATCTCCCATCGGCGTTGAATGCGGCATCGAGCGACGCCGCTCCGGCGCCGGAACCGGACTGAGGGGGGAACTGGGGACGGCGTCGACTGTGGTCGGCACCAGTGGCGACACCCTAGCAGCCGGCGAGGTCGTAAGGTCGACTGGCGATGACCCGGATCCAGCGGAGCCCTGCGGCATCGGGACCGAAGTCGCTGACGGCGCTGAAGCAACCGACGGCGCCGGGGCCGAAGCACCGGGCCCGCTTGGGCTCCCAGTTGGGGCCGCGGGCCCGAAGGCGCCACAGAACCAGACGGAGGAGTGAGCGACCTCATGGTCGTGAGGAGGGCGCCAATCTCCTCTGGCGTCGCGTTCTGCCCAGGGACCGGCGGGTATGGAGCAGGCCGCGACGCCAGCAGCTCCGATGGAGCCAAGTGGGCGGTGTCACCCGAACCCCCGGCCGCGTCGCGCGAGCATCCGGGGGGGGGGGGGGGGGGTCGGAAGAGCGATGTCTCCTCTTCGACTTCTTGTGCCTCTTACCTGAGGACTTAGAGCTGGAGGAGTGGTGTCGATCCTCCGAGCCGTGATGACTCCGGCCCCGCGACCGGTCCCTCGACCTCGAACGGCACGGGGCTGACTGCCGGAGCTCGAGGCACTTGCGGGACCGCTCCCGCCTAGCCTGCGACGTCAAGGCCCGGCAGTTGGGGAACGACTTGTCATCGTGGTCGGGCCCCAGGCAATGAAGACACCGGCGATGGGGGTCGGTAACCGACATCAGTTGGTTGCAGTTGACGCAGGGTTTAAACCCGGGCATCCCTACCGGCACCGTCGGAGTCTTTCGACTTCGAAAAATAAGATCAAAAAGTTTAGTCAAAAAATGACTAAAGGGTACCACTGTTCCCGGATTGGCGCTTGCTGGCGTGGAAAAAATAGGAACTGTCGTCAGACCGCGAGGGCGGCGTCTAAGTACTCCGGCGACGTCATCCCGCCGCCTACTGCGCGCAAGGGTACTGATACGCAAAAGTTTCCGGATCCAGTCCGACGCCTGGGGATATTCTAAGGTAAGGAATTTAATACTAACCTGTTTCATTCAGATTGTTAGGTCATGCAGTTGGCGTCCTCTAATAAATCCCTTTTAATCCGGATGAATTATTTTCCCATTATATTGTTCAGTCTCCCTGCTCTAATTTGCACAAAGATTTTATAAATAACAATTAAGCAGGGAGATGGGTCTATACGATTCAATTTTTAAAAAAAATCTTTGTTAGGTTTCAAGATCAAGGAAACGGCTGCCTCGTTCCATGAACTAGGGATTGGAGAGTTAGACAAGAAGATACTATCAAACAGTTTCTCTAAGAACGGTGCAAGTGTCTCATTAAGAGCAATATAGAGCTCGTTAGGGATCGCATCTAGGCCCGCAGCACTGCCTCTCTAAGTTTTATATTACAGATCTGATTTCACATAGTAAAAGCTTCCTATTAAGTTGTTGAGCCTGGTCTTCAGATAATGACTGTTTGGAGACTTTTGCTAGGTAATTTTTTAATTTGGGCGTCACTGACTTTCAGATCTTCAGTATACAGATCTTTCAAGAATAATTCAAATCCATTCTCGATCTTATCCCGGTCTGAAAAGAGCTCTCCTGTTTCTAAATTGCATATTTCTTTAATCAGATTTCTAGATAGATTGGCTCGAGCTTTCCAGGCCAAGAGCTTCCCACTGCCCTCAGCATATTCCTAATTCGCCAGTCTGCTAACTTCCCATCTACTTTTAGTGATACTGTCAAAATAGTCAGCCATGTCTTGTCGTTTAGATAATAACTCTGGACTTTCCTCCCTCTGTTCTTATACTCCTTCGACTTGTTTGGTTGAGCATGGCTCCAAGAATTTCTGCTTCCAGTAGCTTGATTTTATCTTTTTGTTCCTATTAATTTTAGCCGAAATACCAATGATTCTGCCTCTAATATACACCTTATAGGCATCCCATATTATCTCGAGAGGTGCGGACTGATCATTTACCTAAAAAAAAGAACAGAGTATCCACTTTTAATTGTTCAATCACGGACTCATCTTTAAGAATGACTATCAAACGTCCATCTTTTTGTTTCTGGATATCTAGGAAATTTTAGATATATCTGGACCGCTGAGTGATCTGATAAATGTTCTGGGATGTAGGAGACTAAACTGACCAATTCTATCAACCTATAATCTATCAGGAAGTATTCTATTCTGGAGTGGTATTTGTGTTTTTTATTATGAAACGTGAAGTTTTGGAGGTCAGTTATAGTCTTATTCTTTGCTCTCCAGATATCTATAAGATTTAAGTCATTCATAATTATTTTAATCAGTGAACCCATTTTTGTAGGTATCACTCTTCCCCCTTTGGAACTATCCAGGGCGGGGTTCAAAAGAACATTAAAGTCACCTCCCATGATAATGGGGAAATTAGTATCCATCAAGTGGTTATAGATTATTCTAAGAGATGACTCATCGTCTATATTTGGGCCATAGTATCCCACCAAAGTCACCCACTCATTTCGTATTTTTACATCTGTTATGCTCCAAAGCCCCCTACTGTTCAACTTAGAAGGGCCCAAAATACCTTTCGCAGATTTTTTAATCACAATGGCGACGTTTTTGGTACAAAAGGGTTGTGTGGTATGAAGTGAGGCATCTATCCATCTTTGCTTAGCTACAGCCAGTTCCCACTCAGGAGTAAGGCGAGTCTCTTGTAAGATCATGATGTCAAAGTCTGCTTGCCTTAAGTATTGAAAAATCCTCCTACGCCTACTTGGAACCCTAAAACCATTGACATTCCAAGTACAAATTCTAGTTTCAGTCATTTATATCGGATCGGTGTGCCCTAACTATGGCCCAAGGGAGCGCCCTCTGGTCACCTCCTATTCCTATCTACCAACTTTCTGGAAAAAGGTGTGTGAACGAGGACTTTTTCTTCTTTTTTCCCTAATTTGCTCCCCACCCAGTGAAAACTTAAAATTGCATTCTTCGTGTGTGTCCCCACTCCCCCCTCCCCCGGGAACCCTCATAAACCTCATGGGGTTTGATTTAAATTAACCCCTATGAGCTCACCTCCCACCCACCCGACAACCTATACTTATCATGCAAATTGTAGGCTACATTATGCCGGAGCTTTAATTTGTTCAATAAAGGCTCCTATCTCTTTAGGGTCCCTGAAGTTAAGCATTTTGTTTTTCCACATAACCCTAAGTAAGGCAGGGAATCTCAACTATACCATTGCACCCAGAGATCTTAGAATTGGGATGAATTTGCCCAACTCCCATTGTCGATCCTGTGTCATTCTCGAGAGATCTGACCTGATCCTAAAAGTCCAGTCCCCCTTCGTAAAAGTTCCTGCTTTTAAGGCTTCCGATAGTACCTGTTTCTTTAAGTTACACGTTCAAAATTAGCCAGGATTCGCCCAGGATTTTTACTATTTGGATTCTTGGAGAAAGGATCTCTATGGATTCTCTGAATGTCTGCTTCTAACTCCTTAACATCAACAGCGGGGATAAACTCTCTTAAAAAATGTTAAATTATAGATTTTAATATCCTCCCCCTCTGAACCCTCCGGAATATTCATGATTTTAATATTATTCCGTCTGGCATTATTTTCCAATGTCTCCAATTTATCAAGCATGTCTTTTTCTCCCTTTTTTAATGCCTGAATCTCGGTAGAGTTCTGCTCCACTTGATTATTCAGTGCTTCTTTTGAAGCCTCCTTTACACAAATTATCTCGGTGATCACAGACATTTTAGCTTATTGAGATTCACATGAGTCTTGAATCTTGGCCTGGTTTGTCTCCGAGATGGCAAACTTGCTCCTGGTCAAAGAAATTAGCCCTGTATGCTGATGACCTGATGCTTTTTACAGAAGAATCACCAGCGATTCTGCCAAAATTGGAAGAACTACTTATAGACTTTGGGAAGATATCAGGCTACCAAATCAACTCACTAAAAACTGAAATTATGACATGGAATTGGCAACATAGCTCGTCCCTAGTACACCATCAAATAAGATTCCTAGGTATTCAAATCACACAGAATATAAATGACTTCGCCCAGATTAATTTAGAGGTTAAAAAGAAGGATATAAGAGCTCTACTGAAGTCTTGGAGCAACCTTCCATTGTCGATCCTTGGTCGCTCTAATCTTGTTAAAATGTCGCTTCTCCCTAAAATGACATTTATTTTTGATGCAATCCCTCTGCTATTTAGCTCAGTCTCTTTAAAAAAACTGAAATCAGACATTAATAGTTTTCTTTGGGCCGACAAAGGGGTGAGGATTGCCTGGAAAAAACTGAGATGCGAGAAAGCAGCAGGGGGAATAGCCAGTCCTGACTTTGGGTTTTACAGCTGGGCATTTCTTTTTAAGAATATGAGATCTCGGCTTCTTGATTCTACCCACTTTGCACCTTGCCTCTTAGCCATGTCCAATAGTGTACCGCAGGGGGGCAATGGATTTCTTTTTAAATTTGGTCACCCAAAATACTCTAAAAAAATTAAATTGAAGGTGATACGGTCGGCCTGTGAGTTATGGTTCTAGATTAGGAAGATGCCCAAAATTCCATACTACTGTTCTAGTGCTCCTATATGGAACTCTCCAGGCACTCCATCATGCTTAAATGACAGATTATCTACCCCTCTATGGGAAAATGGATTTCAGAATTGGGGCCAACTACTGCGAGAAAATAATCTCTTGTCATGGGATGAGCTTAATTCTCAAACAAATCAAAGGCATCTCAGATTTAAATTCTATCAAATCTCCTGTTGGGCTTCTAATCGGGATAAAAACGAAATTAGCAATGAAGAACTGGAGAGCAGTTTTTTTGTCCCGAACCACCAAAGCTAAGAATTGGCGCACTGGTACTGGACTTTGATTAACCCGTTCCATGCTGATGACGGAACCGCTCCGTCATCAGCTACGGGTGCGCTGTGCTGATGACGGAGCGGTTCCGTGATGGCCCGCCCAGCTCGATAGAACGCTCATGCGCGGCGCGAATTCCGCGCCTGCGCTGAGCGTTCTATTGAGCGGAGCGGGCCGTGACGGAACCGCTCCGTCACGAGCACAGCTCAACCGACGCTGGTGACGGAGCGGTTCCGTCACCAGCATGCGGCCGCCGCGCGGCCGCCCCGCCCCCTTAGCACTGCGGCGGAATAGCCGCCGCAGTAAAGGGGTTAAAGGAGATCCACCATTACTGCCCATGGAGGAGCCCTGGAGAAGAGAACTGCCGCTCAGCGATATTTCATCATTTTGGCAAGTATCTATATGCATTTTGTGGAAGGTTGTCAAAGCTGCATCGGTGAGGAGAAATCATCTGCTCACACTTCACAGAGCCTATGGACACCGAAGAGGCTTTCCAAGCTGGGAGGTGGACAGAAGGTCTGTGTGAAGTGTAACCTGAGATTCGCAGATGATGTACATATGTTTGTGCAGTGTCCTATGGACGCCGAAGAGGCTTTCCAAGCTGGGAGGTGGACAGAAGGTCTGTGTGAAGTGTAACCTGAGATTCGCAGATGATGTACATATGTTTGTGCAGTGTCCTCAGATCCAGGGCTTCTGGAGGCAAGTTGGTAAGATTATCTCTGAAGTAATGGGGCAAGAAATTCAGGTAAGCCTGGTATTAATTATTTTTGGAATTTTACCTGATGACAGTAGTGCCAAACTGTCAAACCTCCAAGCTTCACTATTGTTTGTTTTAATACTAATGGCAAGAAGAGAAATCTGTTTAAATTGGATATCACCTAATTCTCCTAAGGTGTTAGATTGGGTGTCCTCTGTTAAATGAATCCACAAATTGGATATGGCTTGTGAAGCAAAGAAAAGAACTAGGTTCTGGGGAATCTGGGATAACTGGGCCAATAGTTTGAACTAATCTGAACTTTACGACTTTCTAGCACGTATAAAAAGTCCAATGATTATGAAGCAAGTGAGTTCCTGGGAAAATGGTTTATGTATAAACTATGGGTGCGATACCATATTCGACATTCCCAAGTGTCATGCGGTCGGCGCCTCTGAAACAACCTGGAGGTGGAAAGAGATCTGTAGCGTTACATATCTCCTCTACTGGGTCCAGGAGGGTGCCATGGTACTGCGGTATGACCACTCACTTTTTTTCCTTCTTTTTATAAAGACAAAATGACTGTCATCCAAATCCGTTGCGCACCATATAAAATAAAGCCTATAAACTTCAGCAGACACATACCTGCATACTGTAAAAATTGTTTGCAGAAGTGAAAGACTTGGTAGTAAGTCTGTAATCGCTGGGAGCATTGCTTCAGCTTGGCATTGCAGGGTATGGAAGAAAAGGGAACCGTCGTTCGTGTGCATGGATCACACATATATAGGGCTCTGTGTTGTCCTCTCCAGATGTTGAGAGAGTTGCATCAACGGTAGATGGCACCACCTGCGGTACCGCTCGAACAAATGCAGTTATTGGTTTGGCACAGGGAAGGTGAGAAATCTGGGGTTAGACGTATCCACAAACAAAATAATTTGTGAAGTGGGGAATAAAATGAAAGAACCGAAAAGGGAGAGAGGTGGGAAGCAGTGTTTGGTAGCAGATAAAGGGGATAAATGTCAAATGCGACAGAGGATACAATGAGTATGCAGGACGGAGAAGCTCCCGAGTGGAGTAGATTCCATGGCAGGAATATGGAAATGAAAGGCCATGCCAAAAGCAGAAAGGGAGGATTACAGGCAGGGGGGGATTGGCAAGGCGGGCATTCGGGCATGGGCCGAAGGGCCGGTGCCTCAGTGCCCTCTGTGGGCCGTTTTTTTCTCCCCTGTCCCAGCCCACAGAGAGTGGACTAGGAAAAGGGGAGAAAAAAAACGGCCGACAGAGTGCACGGAGACAGACGGAGAAAATGAAAGCAGCCTCGCTGTGCGGCCGGACAGCGATTGTCAGCTGTGTGGCCTCTCCTTCACCCCTGCCCTGTCAAGCAATCAAGCTGATGCTGGGCTGGGGAGGGGTGATTGTTTGCAAGAATCGGCCTCCCTGGGGGCCAGGTGTTTCTCAGGCCTTTGAGCCATTTTCACCTCGGCCCCCCTGGGGCCCATGCAGCCCAGAAACGGTGTTAGTATTAACACCTCAATCAATCAATCAATCATAGCATTTATATAGCGCGCTACGCACCCGGAGGGTCTCAAGGCGCTTGGGGAGGGGGGGGTCCGCTACTGCTCGAACAGCCAGGTCTTGAGCTGCTTCCTGAAGCGTGATTTATTGTACGCTTGTAAATCGGTCTTTTTCCGCCTTTTTTTATTCGGTGGAGTGCCATAAGTTTTAGTAGGCATAACTTTCTTGGCCCTACTCCTAGCGGGTTTACTTTGCCTCTGGATAGGGGTTATCAATGCCTCAGTTATAATTGTGGCCTTAGTTACACTGGGATTAATAAGATTAATAGGGGCATTCACAATATCCTGGGACCCAGTGACATTCATGGGCGTACGCTCTCTAAATATTAATGGAACATTATCCTGGGAAAAAGTACAATCATTCTCTGTTAAGGTCCCCTCCAAAGTAGAGATGATCAATACAGGTGAGTCAGGTAGTGACCTATTTTTCATGCTTTCCACCGAGCGTCGGCGCTCAGCCCGTCGTTCCGCTAGAGTAGGAATACTGGGGGTGTCCATAACAGTTTTCTTAAAATAGTTGTCTAATGACCCATTGATCAAGCTCACTGGTTTATCTGGGCCAACAAGTTCCGGAGTTAGGGCTTCAATAGACATTTTAAGCAAGAAAATAATACCCCAGTGGGCTTACTCTGATAGTCCTCCCCGGGCCGATGTCCGACCAAGGGTTCTGGCCCAGCCCAGCCTTTTCCGGCCACAGAGGGCCCGCTCTTTGCCCGGTCTTCGCCCGCGCGTCCCGCGATCCGCGGGAAGGGGCGGGGTTAAGTAGAGAGTGCTGGGGGCGGGAAGAGACACCAGCTGCGCTGCGATGGAAAGCGCGCTGAGGATGCTGGGTCTCGCAGTCCCGTCTCGGTCCCCGCAGGCGGCAACACAAAGGAGAGTAGGCGTTGGTTCCCTCCAGGGAACGGCAAGTCCTCGGAATGACCTCAAGGGCAGAGAGTGTCCTCGCTGGGAACAATGCAAACAAAACCCGTGAGGTAGGAGCTACGGGCTGCTTTTAGCCTGCGGGAGTGCTGGGGGCGGGAAGAGACACCAGCTGCGCTGCGATGGAAAGCGCGCTGAGGATGCTGGGTCTCGCAGTCCCGTCCCGGTCCCCGCAGGCGGCAACACAAAGGGGAGTAGGCGTTGGTTCCCTCCAGGGAACGGCAAGTCCTCGTAATGACCTCAAGGGCAGAGAGTGTCCTCGCTGGGAACAATGCAAACAAGTCTCTTCTGGAGTCTGGCAGTGGTTCCGGCGTAGAGGGAGTTGCCGTAGTCCAGTCGGCTGGTGACGAGGGCCTGGGTGACCGTCTTCCTGGTCTCGGTGGGGATCCACCGGAAGTTCTTACGTAGCATGCGCAGGATGTTGAAGCATGACGAGGAGACGGCGTTGACTTGTCTGGTCATGGAGAGGGAGGAGTCCAGGATGAAGCCCAGGTTGCGTGCATGGTCTGTTGGTTTGGGTGCGCTGCCCAGGGCGGGGGGCCACCAGGAGTCGTCCTAGGCGGAGGGCGAAGATCCAAGGATGAGGACTTCCGTCTTGTCGGAGTTCAGTTTCAGGTGGCTGTTCTTCATCCGCTCGGCTACGTCTTTCATCCCCTCGTGTAGGCTGGCTCTGGCGGTGGCGGGGTCAATGGTGAGGGAGAGGATCAGCTGGGTGTCGTCGGCGTAAGAGATGATGTTGAGGTTGTGTTGGCGTGCGATGGCCGCAAGGGGGCTCGTGTAGACATTGAAGAGGGTGGGGCTGAGCGAGGAGCCTTGAGGAACGCCGCAGATGACTTCGGTGGCTTCTGATCTGAAGGGGGGGAGGCGGACTCTCTGAGTCCTTCCGGCGAGGAAGGAGATGATCCAGTCTAGTGCCTTCTCTTGGATTCCGACGTTGCTGAGGCGCTGCTCTAGGGTGCGGTGGCAGACAGTGTCGAAAGCCGCGGAAAGGTCCAGGAGGATGAGGGCCGCTGTTTCCCCGTTGTCGAGCAGGGCTCGGATGTCATCAGTGGCAGCGATGAGGGCGGTCTCGGTGCTGTGGTTGGCCCGGAAGCTGGACTGCAAGTGGTCGAGGGATCCATTCGTCTCGAGGAAGGCGGCCAGCTGCTTGTTGACGGTCTTCTCGATGACTTTGTCAGGAAACGGGAGGAGCGAGATGGGGCAGTAGTTTTTGAGTTCGGTCGGGTTCGCTGATGGTTTCTTCAGTAGAGCGCTGAGTTCGGCATGCTTCCAGCTCTCCGGGAAGGTCGCTGTGTCGAAGGAGGTGTTGATGATGTCCCGCAGGTGGGGTGCGATGACGGAGTCGGCCTTGTTGAAGACGTGGTGAGGGCAGGGGTCGGTTGGAGATCCGGAGTGGATGGAGTTCATCGTGCGTAGGGTTTCCTCGTTGTTGATCGGGGTCCAGGCGCGGAGGGTGGTGGTGTGGGGTGCAGGTGCTGTCGTGGGGTGCGTCGGCTCTGTGCTGAAGCTGTTGTGTATGTCCGCGATCTTGTTGTGGAAGTAGGAGGCGAGCGAGTTGCAGAGGTCTTGTGATGGGGTGATGTCGTTGTTTTCGGCGCTGGGGTTGGAGAGCTCTTTGACGATGTTGAAGAGTTCCTTGCTGTTGTGGGCGTTGTTGTCCAGTCGTTCCTCGAATGCGGTTTTCTTGGTGGTGTAGATCAGTTGGTGGTGTTTTCGAGTGGCGAGCTTGAGGGTGGTCATGTTGTCTGGTGTTGGGTCTCTGCGCCAGGCTCTCTCTCGAGGGCTCGGCAGTTCCTCTTGGAGCTCTTGAGTTCGTCGGTGAACCATGGTGCTTTCTTACTGCCGGGTCTGCTGGGCGGGGTCCTCAGTGGGGCGAGGTCGTCTGCGCAGCCCTTCACATTCAGGGCATAGTGGGCAAGAAGAATGGGTCTTGCTGTGGGGGCCAGGTGATGTTTGGAATTTTTTTATTTTATTTATTTATTTATGCGATTTTATATAGTGCAGACTTTACCCGAAGGTGTCAGAGCGCTTCACACTAGGAACAGCAATAATACATGAGGAGAAAAATTACATGAGAACAAATTACAAAAGCAAACGTTAAGTTACATGAATCAAAAGTGACAAAAGTGAGCAACCAAAATACATGAGGTAGCAATCGGTACATTACAGGAGGAAAAAGTGATATGTGTGCAGTTACAAAAGCGTACAAAGTACAAGTAGAGGTATAATACTGCAATAAATGGCAGACACTCCAGCACAAGAACAAACGTTACGTAGGCAATGGTAAAGTAAAAAAGTAAAGTCCACATTTGTAAAGCGCACAATCACCCGTAAGGGTCTCTAGGCGCTGGGGGGCCGTCGGGAAGATTAAGCGAGCTATTGCCCAGAGTCACATGGTGCTGGGCTGACCTGCCGCCAATGGTGGCACTTGTGCAAGTATCTAAAGCAAACAAAAGTGAGAGGTAGCATACAGTGTGATACCAGAGAAAAGTGACGTGTGCAAGTTACAAAAGGGTACCATACACAGGTACAAGGGTATTACTACAGTAAATGGTAAACACTCAAACTGCCAGAACACACTGGGAAGGCACTTCCCATGCTCCAGCTTCACCTCAGCCTCCCCCTGGCTACCTTGGATGACCCAGAAAGCTGTGTTGTGTGCTCCCCTGCCAGGACATTTTCCCGAGGCCTGGAGGGCTGATTAATTTACTAATTGCAGGGGCTTTACCTCTGTTCATGTGCTCCTGAGCTGAAGGTCTGGGGAGGGCTAAGTAGGTTAGTAATAGCAGGGGCTATGCTGCTTTTCAGGTGCTCCTGTGCTGGAGGGCTGGAATAATTTTGTGACAGAAAGGGGCCTTGCTATTTTTTTTAGTTGCTCAGCATGTAGGCCATTGTCACCTTGGCCCTGTGTCCTGTACAAGAACAGTATCCTCCCACTTTCATTCCTTGTCTGTGCAAATGGTGTTTCATGAAAGGGCACGCCCCTTGAATGTGGGCCACGCCCCTTAAATATGGGCCAAGCCTCTTGAATGTGGGCCACGACCCTTAAATATGGGCCACGCCTCTTGAATGTGGGCCACTTTTTTCATCAGTGCCCGGGCCGAATTGTGAACCCAATCCGACCCTGATTACAGGGGTAAGACATGTTGGCCAACAGGAACAAAAAAACAAGTAAAATGTCCATTTACCAAAAATAAAGCCTGGAACGGAACGGAGAAGCCTGATTTATACACAGAGCACACATCTTGGTGTTCACCAATGGAGCGAACACTTGGACTGCTTTACCAACAGCACGCACTAACATCACAGTTGGAGTTAGTTAACTCTTATTAAGAGTTTAACCACAAGGGTTCCTCCCGAAGGGACTTCAGTAATACCCCCTTCCATCACAACCTTAGTTAAAATCATCGCTGTACTGGAAGTCTCCGAGTGAGATATTTGATCTTCATGAACATGTTCAAAGAGACATTCACTTTATCAATGGATGGCATCTCTTTTCTCATGGAAGTGGTGCAATTATCAGCAATCCTACACTATCATAATGCTGTAACGCCAGCCCCAGAAACCTCTGGCAGTAGAGGAACTTGAGCCAAAGCTCTACCTTCAAGTCAACACAACCTCAAACGTTACGAATTCACATCAAGTTCAGCGGCAAATCAACCATGTCTTCAAAGGTATAGCAATTAGCAATGGTACTAAAACACCATATCTTGTAGTTAATATAACAAAAGGGCATGTGGAGCAATATGGTGATACCACAATGAAGAAAAAACTGCTACTTTAATTCTGGATACTCCCAGCATGGCTATTACCAAACAGCTTGAGACAAAAAGGTCCTCCTACCATGGTGCAAAAGGACCGCGCTTCCTCCGAAAACTTTTCTGAGTATTCTTCCTGAACTTCTTTCACAAGCCGCTCAACTTCCTCTCGCTTAATTTTCTTCTTCCGCTGCTGGAAGGGGGACTGCCCCTCTATCATTTCATACACCAGGCAGCCCAAGGCCCACCAATCTGGACTGAATGTATATCGCTCATTCTTTACCACCTCAGGAGCTGTAAGGTGACCAAAAAAAAGTTGCTTTAGTTGCAGGAACTTTATGCCCTCTGTCCTTTGCCAGTATGTTTAGCATTTTGTAGGCCTGTCTGAAATATTTTATCAGCCCAGTGACATACTATGGCTCAGTCTATTAATGTCTCTTTACTCGGTTTTACGCTTCTGTCTCATTGAAGGAGACATCTACAGCATTTGAGATGGAGGAAGCTGAGCAGAACGGTGAGTGATTACGTACAGAGCACGGCAAAATACATTTTAGGCACAGAACAACAATTATTAAGTAACAAAACAACAATACAAAGTGACTTGTGCAAAAAAGCTGGGTTTTGAATAGAGGGTGTGTGAATCAACAACTGGTTAAATGACAAATGCATTCCAGAATCTGTGTCTTAAGATGTGACCTATTTTCTACGAAATATCTGTTTTGTACCCGAGGCCTGGCTGCAGTAGCCTTCAGAGGACAGCCATGCTGATGTAGGTTGAACCGTGAATATTATAATTTTAAAGTAGCCAGACACTGGGTGGCAGAGTCATTCCAGCATGATGCACCAACCTTTAATTTTAACTTTTCCACTCAGAGGAGAGGACGTTTCATTGGATTTCTGAGATATCGCTTCTCAGTCACGTGTTGAGGAAGCAGAGTGGACTGTGCTCTATTAATTACTTTGGGTAGCCTTGACATAGAATGCTTGTGAAATTCTTAATAATAACTGGATGGTTTTACATACATTGGGAAAGTTGTGAATGGTATTTGACCATTGCTGTTAATTTTAATAGATGTTTGTAGACAATATAACTCATGTACTTTCCCAAGTGGTCAGATGTGTCATCGAGAATGGGACGATGCTCCATCTTCAGAGTGACAGGGGTGCTTTTGATTGAGTGGAGGCATTGAACCTCAATTTTGTATTTTTCGATTTGGTCTGAAAGGCATATTATTATTTCAGTCAGAGAGTCGTCTATCTAAAGGCAGCTGCTCTGAATTCCAGACCGTTAAAAAGGAAAATGGAGGGTTTTCACATTTGACTTCTATTCCATCTATGTTGATGACAACTAGGATATCATTGGAGGATGATTTGTGTTTTAGTTTATAATGTTAAGTCTATAATGTTCAACCAGATATAGTAAAGTTTTAATAAAAATACTGAATAGACACCAGATGGTGGAATTACTCTAGAAGCCCACAGATGAGAAACATTTTGATAAGTAAGTCATTACAAGCTTCCAGAAGATTGGCTAGACCAGATGACAGACTAATAAGACCATCACTGCAAGCCCTGGTGCCACATTGTCTAGAAAAGCAGTCTTTTTGTTTATATAGATCTACAGAAGGAGAAGGGGTACAACTGTAAAAATAAAAACAAAAAAAAATCTGAAAATGTAATTGTCAAATGGGATGCTTCTAAAAATTCTCTAGATCTAAATAAAGTTGAACTGGTGGCACTCAGTCCTTCAGGGTGGCAGAGGACAATAGACGCTGCCACCCAGACTATCGGCTGCCAAATTCATACATCTCTGTACCTTGACAGAAACTGCCATCATGGTGGTTCCTATCAAGGTATAAAAAGTTTGATTAATATATATTTATTTATTTTTCGAAAACAAACTCCCAAAGTAGACGTTTGTTATTAATAGACAAAAACCTAATGGCCCCCACACTATGGGAGTTTTCTCCCAAGGTCTGGGCATAATTTATCTTCTGTCCCTCATCGCCAGGTTTTGGACAGAAAAGCGTGGTTTTAAGTGGTTTTGCTGGAGGAATCGGGGACGAAGGAGACATTTGTTGCTGCCATGGACTGCCTCTGAAGGTAGCATGCCTCCAGTCGCTACAAAAGGGCTGGATCAGCTGCAACACTGATTGTTCGGGCAAGCGCTGCCAAAAGGACAGGCCCAAGAAAGTCTCATGAACCTGTGCTACTGCTGATGAAACTAGCAAGCAGAGTAAGCCAGTGCCAAGGACGAGCCACAGCACATTCTTGAATGAAGCACTCCTATGCAGAGCTTGCCTTATCTATAAAGAAGTGCCCTCCATCCGAGCGCAAGTCAAAAAGATTCATCTAGACAACCCACTACAAGCCCATGGAAAGCAGCCAGGCCTCGTGGAAGATGGCGATGTAAGATCCTATGGACTGTGCACAGTGGTGTCCAGGCCACAACCAAGAATCTGCTTGGTCGTGTCTTGTCCATCACGCACAACTTCCACAAAATGGTTCTGAAGATGGGTTGTGAAATTAGCAATGACCATTTGCACCATCTCCCGTAAACCATTGTAGTAACAGGCCAGGAGAGAAGCTGCATTCTTGGAGCGAAAGGCCAGCCTCCCTGAAGAGAAGCCCTTGTTCCTCATTGAGAGGAAAAAGTCATGATTCTTCTTAGAGGAAAGAACCTGGTCCACAAGACTCTCCTGAGCTCAGTAAGCAGGCCAACATTTTGAATACCTAGGAGCTGGACAATGGCAGTGGACAACCTGGTGGCACACCACAGGGGCAGATGCCAGCTTGCTCCAAGTGGCCACAATGTCATCCATCAATGCCTCGTGGAGGGGAGCAATGCTTCAACCACAGAGGATGCAGTAGATAGAATTTCACTGAGGAAGTCAGACCGGTTCTCCTCCACAGGCAAAGGTAACTCGAGGATTTCTGCAGACGTGCGAACAGCCATAAGTGAGGAATCAACCTCAGTGGAAGGTCCTGAAGACATTATGAGTCCATCTTCCAGGAGGTATCCAGCAATTATCTCAGAAGAGGTTTTTCTAGGGTGGATGTGGAACCAGACTGCTTTTCTCACTACCATCACCACTGTTGTCATACAATTAGTTTGGCATCTGAACAGGGTCTAAATCAGAGACAAACACCTCCTCCAGCTTCCAAGGTACTGATCATAATGGAAAGGACCGTAAGAGGGCAAATCCTCCATCAACTGCTGTGCTTTGCATCAGGACCCAACCAAAATGACCTTAGATGTACGGAAATTTGGTATGCTCGAGGTGGGAGGGCGATTGAGAGGGTTTGGGTAGGCGGTAGGGATTGTCCACCTCATTTCTGTCATCACTGTTGTTGTACACTAGGTTAGGCATCTGAATGGGGCTTGAATCGGAGCCAAACCACCCCTCCAGCCACCCAAAAGTACTCATCACAAGGAAAGGGCTGTAAGGGAGTAAATACTCCAAAACGGCTGTGCTTTAGACAAGGACCAACCCAAAACAGCCTTAGATATTAGAAAAGTTGCTATGTTTTGTTGGCAAAAGTGGTGTAGTAACCTGGGGGACCTTAGGCAGAAGAGGAGGTTCAGCATAACCAGCATCAGGAATAGGACATGGGGGTGTTGGAGAGTCAACCAGCACCGGGACAACATAGCAATTTTTAGTAGAAATATTGCTAGCACAGCGGATCTGCATCAAACGGTGCAGGAAAAGAAAGAAGTGACGTCAATGTGCTGGGTTGACACCCTTAAAAGACTCCATGATGTCATATCTACACGTGGATACTGGAGACCAGACAACATTTATCGGCACTGGTGCTTGGAGCAGATTCAAGAGGTGAGGAATCTGCAGAATGAAGTATCCAGCAGAAGGAACATTCTACGTACCTAGCTGAAGAGCCACATGCTTTACAAACTACTATCATCTAGAGTTGGGCTCACGCATTACAACTTGCTTTTCTTCGAAGAAGCTTCAAGTCACTGGTATCTGTAAGGCTCCTACTTTTGTCCATAAAGTTAGGGCAATCCTTATGAATAAGGGGATGCTGCACTGTTGAAAAACGAGGCAGCATCTGTAAGGCCTGCACAAATAACATGACACATTTGCCATTCACTGGGAACCAAACACCCTAGGGCAGCGCCTGACTCAGAGGGTAGCGTTGCAGAGCAGTCTGAGGCTTACTCAAGGGAGGTGGTGTGGGCTAGTAATCGCTATTTGCAGGTGCGCAAAAATAACACTCAATAATTGATTGTCCAGTCAGTATTTTGCTTTATAAAAGTAAGAGTACATTTATTAAACACACACACCACTCAATACTATACACCAATTTACAAATATACATAAGCTGAAGAAATTACTTTGTGACATTGCATAACATCTCCACCCCTCCCGCAAGGGGGGGTGGGGGGGGGGTATAGTACCACCACTCCCATGTATGCGCATCATCTTGCCCCCAATGCAGTGAATTGGTCTTAACCTGGAGCGAGGGCCCTGCGCACTGCCACCATCCCAGTGGCGGCCCGCCCTTATTACCTCAACAAGCATTAAAAAGGCTACACCTGCCTTGGTGACACATGACCCTGACTGAGCATCTCCTACTGACCATACAGTATGCACCTCTACATCGTAAGGGCTAATAGTCTGGGGTCATCACCTCAGCGCAGCAGCAGAACACATGTTTACGCACATTTTAGAATGACAGTATTCAGCACTTTTAGATATCATTATAATGCATTGCAATTACAGCCCCTAAAGACATCCCAGATGATCACATGATTAAGTTGTAAATACAGTCAGACACCCTAGGAGTGTCTAGCCACTTAAATCCACTTTGCTTAGGACATCACCTTACACCTATACTGCACACTGAACATCAGTCCCTCTAAAAGAAATAACTATTAATAACTGCATTTCAGTGTAATTACACCCCTTCACCTCCAGGGATGCCCTTCTGCAGACATCCTCGACTCAGCTCTTCCATCCTTGATGCAATTATTAAAACACCCTCAGCTGAAGAACAAAAGTTCCAGCCCAGAAGGTGTTAACTGGAAGTTGAGCTCTGGAGGGGTTGATTACTTTAAATCCCCAAGACACTTGGGATGGGATTTTGCTTTTTGTGCTGTGGGGAGACTGCGCTTCTCCAGCAGCTCCCCAGCACCTTTGCACCTGTAGGGTGGTGACCCCGTTCTCCTGGGGCCACTACAAGCCAAGAAAACGCCAGGTTGCCCTTGCAGGCCGGTCCTGGCCTGCAAGGCATTATGGGCCTGTACGCATAAATGATGAGCGGCTCTCCTGCTGCTTCGGGGAGAGCCGCACTGTGGCCTCCGGCCGCGTCTTGGGCCTCGGTGGAGGGCCCGGTCCCACCCGGACCCCTAGGTGAGAGGATGCAGCTCGGGGATCCCACCCCCGGCCGCTCTGCCCGTTGTTGGGGGCCCGGTCCCACCCGGGCCCCCAACGCCGACTTTACTGTTCGGAGGGTCCCGGTCCCACCCGGGACCCTCGTGTGTCACCATGGTTGGGGGCCAACCCAGGCTGCCCACCCCTGGCTGCCCACGCGGCCAGCACTCTTCTGTGCTGCCGCCGGAGCCGGCCGAGCACTTCTGGTCTGCCCGCTCCGGTGGCCTAAGCGGTCCCGTTGGGACCTCGGAGGAGCGCGGCGGCACTCCCCCACCTCTGCCTGACTTCGGGGTCCGGGGATGGGGTCCCGGGCCTCCAGACATCTTGGGGAGGGGGGGGGGGGCACGACGGCGCTCCCCCGCATCCCGCTTCGGCAGGGGGCCAGGGTGGGCTCCTGGCGCCCCCGGGGGACAATTTTCACAGGGGTGCGCGACGGCGCTTCCCAGCCCTCCTCCTTCACATCACCGGGGGCCAGGATGGGCTCCTGGCCCCCTGCTGGCATCTTCAAGGGGAGCGCGACAGTGCTTTGCTTCCTCCTGGGGCAGCCCCCGGGACCTGACCCACCCCGGGGGCATCTGAGACCGGCGGCGGAGCCCCACGCGCTTTGTCGTTTGTCTTCTTAGGGGTCAACGGTCGCCTACCTTCCGGGGGCCATATCTCAGCCCCTGGGGGTCCGATCTGCCCCATTTCTGTGTCTTCCTGCTCCTGGTGGCGTCCCCCAGCCACTGGGAGCACTCTCCTTCCTCCTCCAGGTCTCCAAGAGGGTGCATTCTGCAGGGAGCAGTCTTCACTGGCTCCCTGCGCCTCTCTTCTCCCTGCGCAGAGGCCTCTTCTTCTGCGCACCAGTCCTGGGCTCTTCTTCTGGTGCTGTTAGGGGCTGGGGGGGGGGGGCAGTCAGGGGTGTCCTCCTTCCAACTGCCAATTGCACCAGGCTCCAGTACCTTTCGCCTCTGCAGCCCACACCCCGGAGAGCGCTTCTCTTCCTGTGCAAGTACTTTTTAAAAGTTGAGTAGGGGGCTGGCAGGAAGTCTCTGGGTGTCCTATTAAACAGCAACACCTCACTTCCCTGCCCCCTCCCTCCCTCCTTGTCCAGCCTCTGGGTTGTTCAAAATGGATTTGTCTGCCTTCACATAGTACAGCTTGGTAGTTCTGCTTGGTGCCTGGCACCCGGAGACAGCAGTTTATGGATTGGCTTATAGCTCCACCTATCTTTTCCCCTTGGAGGGAAGATCTTCGCTCTGGGAAGAAAGGTCATTAATCTAACCTGCCATGGCCAGACCCCAGCCAGGGACTCAGAGAAATATGACATTTCTGGACGACCCAAAAGCAGTACAAATATGACCTTGGACTCTGCAGAACACTCGTTTTCACATCTGCTACACTGGACATTAGTGCGTGTCTGGAATCTGTAGGCTTTGTGGAAGTCATTTTAGCCATGGGCCCCACATACCCATATGGCAATAATGAAGTGAAAACACAATAAGCCACACTGACTTTCCCTGGCATGTTCCTTTCCAGTGTATAAAGCCTATTCCATGTCACCACCCAATTCTGCCAAAATCCTGCCACACCATTCACTCTGTAGCTGCTCCTGGACTGCGCACGCTAGGAATCTCCCATGCGCAGCCCCAACGCGTGTGCACACGCATGTACACCCGTGCCTGCATGTAACCAGCACGGTGTCCCATACTCCAGCTGCTGCGCAGCGGCCTAGTCAAACCAGGGGTACACCAGCCAAATCTCCATGCAGTCTCCTTCATTATGAAGTCACTGTTGTTGAGTCCCAGAATATGAGGCTCCCCCACAGTAAAAGCTCAACAATTAGGTGCTCAAAAAGTGAAAAATCCGGGTGGCCCATAGTGACAGAACCACCTTCTAACATGCACCAAATCCGAATTAAGGGGCAGAAAAGGCCTTTTGCTCATTTTTTCCTTTTTACACTTCTTAGTCTTCACTCTGATACTGGTGTGGCTGCGGGCATGCCAAGAGCCACCAGAGATGGTGAGCTAGTTCACAAGTAAGTGGATTTCTGGTCATGCAGTTGATTTTGAAGATGGAACTCCACTGGCTACCCTTGGGAGCATGTACAATCAGGATAGGTTGATAGGATTACTTTCTTCCAGCCTTTGCTAAGAAGTGCTGTGGCGTATAGGATGCTGTTAACAGGTGTTCGTGTTGATTCTGGGAAGCCACAGAGCAGTGATTTACCACCATGTAGATACAGGAGTACGAGAACTTTACCAAGGATTCAAAGTTTCTTTAGAAGAGAGAATTGGTACCAAACCATCTTTGTTTTTGAGACAATGTGTCCCTTGAAGGTGTGGTTGGTGTCTAAGGTATACCCAAGAGATTTGGCATTAGGTGAAGGTTGGGGTTATAAGCGGTCACAGTTCAGATCATTGTGCCAGGTTTGTATTATTGCATGCTTCTTGTTTTTGGCTAATAACAGGAATTATTTTGGTTGGGCTGCGATTCGGGTTGGCGCTTGACAGCCAGGACTGGATGAGCTGCAGACAGTCTTTGAGGCATTAGATGTCTGGAGCAGGGGAGATGTAGAGGTATGTATCTTATGAAACTTCAACAATTGTCCTTTCTGTGGCTTAGCTCATAATCAGACTCAAGGCCTTTGTTCCCCCGCTACTGGGACACGCTAATGACTTTGCTCCCCAGCAGAGGTATCAACCCTCCACCCCCATCCACCCCCACACTTCACACAAAATGAGCAATTATCAGTTATTGGCTCAGTTCCTAAGAAGGAAGAGGAATGATGGAAAATCTGCATCTGACAATTAGCTTGTCACACTGCAGCTAGGCAGGGACAGCCCAGGACCACTGAACAAAGGAGGAAGTCCAGGCCTCTGGAGTCAACACAGAAGGGGATCCTTTTGAAGTTTTAGAGGGAAGAAATGAGGCAGTGATGTCAGCTAGGGGTGGAGCGGAGGCCCTCAGAGGAGCTCTTTCTAGAGGAAAAATTAAACTGGACATGATATTGTCTCAGAATGCTGTGTAGGAGGGCGTGACGGTGCTGGAGAGATGATGTGGCATCCTATGATTGGCCAGGAGTGTCTGGCAAACTTTCCACCCCCCAATTATAAACCCCTGCACAAGGGAGAGACAGTTAAGATGACCATGGACCTGGAAGGTGACAGCAGCAGATGAGGGCCTAGCTTGAAAGAGGAGCCACCTGAGCCCTGCAAAGATGGACTAAGGATTTAGTCCCCAGTTGTCCACCCCCAGGACTAGCAAAAGTCTCTCAAGGGCCAATGGCGCTGCCCCCTAAGGCACCCTTAAGACCAGCTGGGGAAGACCTGGAATTCCCGGGTGCTCAGCAAGCCAGCCAGGCCATTGACCCTGGGATAGCGGGTAGGAGGGGTGCTCTGCTGGCTCGTAGTGGAGGGGCTGCTCAAGATGCCCCTACCAGTAGCAGCAAAGGAGCACAAGGGGAAGGCTGCTATAGGGAGAAAAAAAACAACCCTGCAAGGTGAGCTCCTTTAGACATCAAGAGTTTGAAAGAGCTAGCCCTGGCCACAAGAATCAAAATATGCCATAAATGATGAAAAGAGATAGGCTACCTTTAATATTTGCTAGCTTGTAAAGGAAAACAGCCGCATAGTGCTCTGCTGTATTCCTAAAACAATTCCCTCCAGGGTGGGCCTGGAATGATGCGCGCTACTGCCATATGGGGAGAGTGGCGTGTGTGGGGTCCCCTCCCCGTGCCAACTATCGGGCCCAGGAACCCACTCTCTGTGGGCTCGCCACAGATCAAGTAGACCCGGGGGACCTCATCCCGCTGGGACGGAAGGAGGCGGCATGAGTGCTTACATGCTTTCTTATGAGGCAGTGTGCCCCCTCGCTTCTCGCGCCCGTGCCTCCATCTACCCACCTCCAGAGACAGCAGGAAGGAGAAATTAGTTGGCTCCTATGTGCTGCACATGGAATGCAGATAGCAGAGAGCCGGCAGGGACAGAAAGGCCTTGGTGCTCCTGCAGCGAGCTCACAAAGAGTCCCTGAGTTTGTGGGTGCATCAGATGGGACCAGGGCACCCAGATGTTATAGATAAAATAAAAACACTATGCACAGCCACTAAAAAAACTGGAGAGGCTTTGCCGCTCCTATAATATGCACACGCTGCCATGCGCTGGCTGGTATTTGCATCTTTCTGTCCTTGCAGTGCTCCACAGAGGGGCAGGGGCACCACCAACATATTTGCAAATGCTGTGGTGGGCGGGTTGCACACGACACAAAATAACCGTATGTTGTTACAGTTATGACCCCCACCAAAGCTTTTGCCTCGAATCAAAGCACCCCCAGAACTAAAGCTTTTGTTCTTGAGCTCTGAAGTGAAAGGACCCTTAATTGTTGGTCCAAAGGCTGCATTAGGTGACCAAATACAAGTAAAGAAAGACTCTGACATAGGTTTGGAACGGTTTTGAAACCGTATGCTTTATTAACAGCATTGATGATGAATACTGCTAGGCTTCTGTTCAAATAGGGTACGGTTTCCATTATTTTTATGGTGATTCACTAGCAAATCATAACATGAAGTTATTGTTTGTCAGGGTGTCATCACATTACTAAGACACCAAGGATTGAGGGGGAATGATGGGATTTCCTTCTCTTTGCATGTAATTCTTGGTACAATGCTTTTGCTGTGGGTAATACTACTGTTTTCACGCAGAGATTGAACACTGCTGATAGAATCTATGGCCCTGAGATCCTAATATTCTCTTAATTTAGGCAACTGCTTTCAGGGGGGTCTGCTTACAAGTTCACCTGGTGTATCTCGTCATTTGCCTGGTTACAAAATAAATATGTTCTTGGAAATTTAAAACATTAGGATTTTCTGATGTAAGACAAGCTTCAGTCCAGTACGAGGCAACCGAGATTAATTCAAAGCCAGAACAAAGTATACATCGTTTCTAGGAATGCAAAGAAAAAAACACAGACTGGCTAGGTTACTCATGGACCTGGACAATTGCAGAGCTTTGTAACATGCCCTTTTTGAGAATCTCCAGAATGGATTCAACTATTTGTTGGACAATGAAACCTATTTCTTCAATGATTCCCAAAGTGAAGTCTGTTGAGACAGAAAAGTCCTCTGTGTGGTTAAAGAAGGGGACCCCAGGCCAGAGTGCCCAACTGTACTGATGTCTGATACTGATTCCTAATGCTATAATTTTGTTTGACGTAGGTGAACACGGATCATGAATGTGTGCCATGACATAGGCTGTCTCACGAATTGAAGTCTTGCTGAACCGGGAGAGGTGCTCAAGCACTACCCTCATAGCGGTGGAAGACTACCGCCTTAACCAAGAGTTATGCAAAAACATCAATTGATGGACAGAATGCAGAACAATGTCATACATTCACCCTAGTTAGATGGATTCAACCCAGATCTCTTGACTGGGGGAGAATGTTTGAATCATTCAGCATTCCAGCCATCATTTGTTGCAATTACACTTAGTGAATTGGATGATCATTGAAGCCCTGGACCCTAACACACCCAATATCCAACACCAACTACTCAATAAGGAACAGAGATGGATCTACCGACTTTCCAGTCATAAGACCGGCCTCAATGACAACATACCATGGAACAGCCTAAGCAACCGCTAACACCGGCGTGCACCAACACCTTGAACCCAATCCTTCTTGAGTCGTAAGGGACGTGGACCCTTTGTTATCGGTTATCTGCTACTTCACATACAGCCTAGGCCCTCGCCTACACCCTGACAGAACCCAGGGACATGAACTGCGCAACATATTCACCTATTGACATTCCCTCCCCTCTCTAATACCCACGCCAGGCATAGCTGCGGTGGAAACTGCCACACATACCATTGGTTCACAGGAGGCATACCACTTTTACATTAGTACTCGGTCCTCCTGTCGTGCCCAGAGAGCTAGTACCCACCCATCTAGCACTCTCTGTCAATATCCCTCTACCCTCCGCCATTCATTCAGCACGTTGATTGGGACCAATTCACCACTGGTACCATCCTTGGGTAGGAGCGCTTGCCCACCGGACACCACTACAATATGGCCGCTGCACTCACTCTGAGCCTAGTGCGCAACGCGCATGCTCGCACATGCACGTATACCCTGAATGCACTCGGAGCTTAGTGCGCAAGGCGCATGCTCGCACATGCGCAAATACCCGGAAATGACCTGGCCTCTTACTTAACCGGCATCTCTCCTGGCACTTCTGGACCAGCCGGGACGCCGCGGGACCCGCACTAGGTACTCCCGCAGAGGACACAGCACAACCAAGTAAGGTCTCGAACCCCCCCCGAGAGGCTGTTTTTCGGCATCCATATCGCCCGATAACAGCTGAAAGCACTGCTCCTTTTCTTTCCCATGTAGATCGGCCAAACGCAGTGCCTCTTTCCCCCCGCCCCGAATACTGCCTAAAACGTTGTAGCATTGTAAATATTGGTGCACTTTTTAAACTCTTCATATCAACTTTTTACTAGCCTGGTAGCACCTCTGGATACCAACACAGATCTAATAGTAGCCTCTCCTGCACTCCATCATGAATTGGCACTAAATAGGTTTAGCGGGAGCTACACCGACTACTTGCCACCATAATTTGCACACAGCACGCCGCGGACTGCTGGGTCTTCTCCCCAGCGGACCTTCAGCCCGTCTATGTGCTACATATAATAATGTGTAAGTCACAAGCGCATTTTGAGCTCATTGATACGCAGTGCCACATTACCGCTGGTATTGTTCTGGCCATGGCATGCCACACAGTATCGCTTGCATGCCGCTCTCTGTCTGAGCCTTAGTCACTTGAATGGCCTATAGGACGAATACTGCATGACACCAATATATACTTTAAGATTGCATTTTATGTTGCTAAAATTGTACTGGATGTTGCTGAATCATACGTGTTGTGTATTGTCCTTTTTCCTCCCTACAGGAATTTTTTTCGCTACTCATAAGTGTCCGTAAGTACGTTGACACTTATCTACCACTTTTTTACTACACACCTTAGCGAGTGTGTAGGTACAACACTGTTTCACTTGGCACCTACTTTTCTCACTCACTGTTCACTGATTGGTCCTGAAGAAAGTCCTGCATAATACCCAGAAGGGACTGAAACGTGTAGATCGCAGCACTTAAGCCAACTCTTAGGAATAGTGTTCCTTTAGTAGTTGCATCACACATAGTTTTAACCAATACCCTGGGCCGCCAAGAATAAAACATTAGGTAAGGATTCTCAGAGGCATTTTTTATTAGTTCACCTTCACTCACATCACACTGTTGCACGACACCTGCTCCGCTATAGTCAGACGTCGAAGCACAACCAGGTGGCACTCGGCCGCCTGGTTGGGACCCCGATGATGAAGCATGACACCAACCAGGTTGGTGTGTGAGGGGTCTTTTAACACCCAATGGGTCCAGCTTCTAGGCCACCAATACAAGTGGCTAAGAAAAACACATACACATAGTGGGCTAGTCCACATTGTTTCTATGCAGTTACACTTAACCAAGAGTTAAGCAGCGCAAGTGCTGTAGTGGCAGCATAACTTGTAGTCATCAGTAGCAGTGAACAGGTCCTTTTTACACCCTGTGCCAATGAAGTGAGGCCTACAGGCTCACTCACCTTTTTAAAAGTTCTGCTGCTGTGTAATTTACTCACCCTTGGCCTACATCAGGTAGATGTGGAATGCTGCGCAGCACAGGAGTAGTGACTGTGCTGGATGTATGTGTGCCTTGGAAGGGTAGAGTATAGGGATACAGAAATGCTATGCAGTATATGTGTGGTTAGTGCATGTACTGAGTGTATACTTGCCTGTTTGGAATACATTATATAGATGACAGGGCTTTTGTGGCAGTTACCCTATCCACTTTGAGCCCCCTTTTTAGTTATCAGATGCTGATTGTAGACTCTGACAGTGCACTGATGCCTACTAACCAGACCTCAGTTCCAGTGCTCCTTCCCTAAAACAAGGTGTGGTCAGATTGTGCTACAACTGACAATGGCATTTAGCACCCCTTTAAGTCCATTGTAAATGGTACCCAGGTAACTAAGGCATGGGTACTAAAGAGGGCCTGAAGGGCTGCAGCGTGTCTTATGCCCCCCCTAAGGGACCCACATACAAATTCCCCAAATACTGCCTTTGCTGGCTGCGTGACACGGTGCTACCCATGAGTGGAAACACGACATGACACTCCTGTGGGTCAGGCCAAAGTCACTGCATCTAATATAAAAAAGTCACCCCTACAGCAGGCCTTTGAGCCCTAAGGCAGGCTGCGTTATGTTTTATGTGAGGACATATTTGCATGAGCAGATATGCCCCTGTGAGGTCTAGTTCTAATACTAGATATTACAAGTGAACAGGGACGGCATTTTGAGTACATGTGCTGAACATTGGTGAAAATGAGTACTCCAGCTACACGATGGCTTCACTAAAAATAGGGCTCACTGATGCCAGTGATTTATTCATACATTCACACTGAGGGCATCCAAGAGGTGTCCCCTGAAAATCTGCCACCACTGGTGTGCTGACTGACTGGTTCAAGCCAGCCTGCCACCAGGGACAAGTATCTGACTTCCAAGGTTAGGGGACCTGCACTTTCAGGAGGTCAGAATCAGAGCCTGCTTCGGTGGAGGGTGCTCATACCCCATCCCACAGGATGACCCGCTGATTAGCATTCCAAGGCTGTGGAGCTTCAGAGAAGCCACTGCCTTTGATATTAGAGTGTAGCTTCCCTCACAGTAGAGGAAGCTGACCCACTTTGTCCAGAGCCATTTGTCACCTGGACAGGTGGGAAAATTAGCTATTTAGGGATATGTGCCCACCCCTAAGGTGGGCTAACTGAAGTGGACATGACGTCTCAGAGTTGGCCATCTTAATGATGGCAAACTTAGAGATTCTGGGACAGGGTTATGCCCACTTCCCACAGGAAGTGATCATATAGGAGGTGTAGTGAACACAGGGGTGACCATTGGCTCCTACTCCTACTCCCCTTTACACCCCTAAATTGAGTATTTAGGGGACCCCCTAATCCCAGATGTTCAGATTTAGTTAGACACAAAAGAAAGAGTGGCAGAAGACTTCTGCCTCGAGAACCAAGGAGCAAGACTGACTTGGCGCCATCACCGCCGGCCTGCTTGCTGCACCCGACCTTCGTGGAGCAACTGATTTGTAATGCCGATGTGCAGACCTCCAGAAACCCAGAGAGCTGCCAGTTCTTTGTAAAATGATAAGGCACTCCCTTTGGATAGAGGAGCTACTCCCGTGCAGCCGCATGCACCAAAGAAGCAAGACACAGTACACCGACCGGACTCCTACTGGGTAACAGCAAAGCAGCCGCTCTGGAAGAGGCAGCAGTGCTCCTACAGGTCAGATGTGTCCTCCCTCCAAATGGGGGGACACCAGGACCTACTGGAACCACACAGTACCAATCCCTGGGGTACTGGCCCCTTAGCAACAGGCAAGGCTTGTTGTACCTAGACAGGACACCGACGCAGAGGAAGACTGACCTGCATGTCGAGGGACTTCAGTGACAGTGAGACCCACATTGTGAGTGGTCCAGCTGTCCTACTAACCCTCTGCAGCAGAAACATAGACCAAGAGTGAGTCAGTAACTGCCGCCACCCGACGTCTCAAAGCACCTATGCACCCACGTTCCAGAGCCTGAGTCAAAGGGAGGTGAAGGTGCCAATGAGGTCTCCAGACCCACAAGAGCCAAGCCCATGGTTGAGTTCGCCCGGACTGGACTTCCAGTCGCTGCCAGCAGCCTCTTTCTGCAGGACCCCTCCAACTGCGAGAAACTCCAGCACTGAATCCGATGCCAAAAGACACCACTGCACCAGAGCACCAAAGCCCAAGGAGAAGTGGACTGAGGGTGTCCCTGTGTGTCGTTGATCTCAAGGTTAGAGCCCCCTCTGGGTTCCCCCGGACAGATCCCCCCGGACAGATCCCCCCCAACCCCCCCCCCAGTCCCAGCTTGCAGCCTATTTGTAACCGCTCTCCCATTGAAGTGAATGGGACATTCGACGCCATGGCACACTTCTGCACCCGGACGACCCAGAGACTCCAGAGGTGAGGTGACCTGTTGGTGTGGCCTTAGACCTTGCACCGTACTCACATCAAGTCCAGAAGAACAGTCATGTAAGTCACTCACAAGTGCCCGAAGGTAATACATGTTTTTCCTCCATAGGATAATTTTGCTGGTCCAGAAAATGCACTGTCTCCATTTCTGAAAACTGTAAAAATTCATAACTCAAAAAGTACTTCCCCAATTCCAAAGATCTTGGTCTCTACATATGTATAATAGTACATGTTATTGAATGTGTGTCTCACTTACTGCCTTTGTGTATGTAATAAATGCTTACCACTACCCTCTGATATTCCTAACTGCTCGCCCACACTACTACAAAAGAGCATTTGCGGTGTCATTTGGCCTCTGCAATTCATTTGGGGTTTGACTGAACTCTGCAGAGTGTACCAATTTGGTGCACTGTGTAGAGAGAAAACTTCCTACATATTACATGTGAGATGTAGTGCTGTGCAGTACGTGGGCAATGAAAGCATGTGATGGGTGTTTGCGGGAAGTACAATACATAACGGGTGAAGTGTGTGCAGCACACATGTTGAGTGTGTGCTGGCAGTGTCTGTTTGTAATTAGCACACCCTGGTACAATACAAAAAAGCTGTGCGCACATACTGAATGTGTGTGCTGAATGTATGTGTGCTTGTAATAGTACAATGCATGGAGGTAACAGTACTGGAGAGTATGTGTGATGTGAAAGTACACTGAGTGCAAATATGCCTGCAATGGTTTATTACATGGAGGACCAATGGTTTCATTCTGGGAAACCCAGGCCTGCCTGGTGAAGACATGAGGAGTAGAAGAATCTGCCCAGACGGATTTGTGTATTGCTGCATTCCTGTGAGCTGGGTGGGACACATACTGGTGGAAGGGACTCTCCCTTTACACTTCAAAGTGTGCTCTTTGATTCCATGATAGATCACAAGGAAAGGCCTGGACAAATCTCAAGGAGATGGGAATGATAAAGTGTGACAATCCGCTTCAGAGTCATGCCTGCTGGACAGACATACTTTCATGAGGAAAGAAGAAAAAGAAAGCAGTACACTTCACAAGAAGCAGAACCCAAATATGAAACTTCAAAGATGTAGACCCTAAAATACATTTGGTTTCTGGAAATGGACTATAAAAAGGGGAGTTTGCTTTGTCATCTGCCAAGCAGCCAGACTGGCTGTGTAAGGAAGGGAAGCTCTGCAAGATGTCTGCCTGTGACATGGACTGAGGCCAAAGGCCTGCTAGTCTTCCTGCTGGGTGAAGTGACATCACTCAAGATCACATGCCCTGCAGCCTGGAGCACCTGGTATCAATGTAGGAGGACAGGGTGGCAGAATCGTGCGACAGGGAGGAGGTGTACAGGTCAGAACAGAATGTAGTCATGACTCGTCAGATAGCGTCGGGCACACCGGAGCTATCTGTTGGTCATCAACTAGCTCTAAGATGTGGTTGCTTGCCCAAAATTTGTGCAGTAGCCTGGCAAGTAGGGGCCTCCGACCCAACTACTCACAGACAAGGATGCATCGGGCCCCAGGTCTCGCGAACGGCTCCCCCATGTCCATTCCTCACCAGGTAGACCCAGGTCCTGCGATCAGCTGAATCGCTTGCTATCATGTCCCTCAGAAGTTGGCGGTCACTCTCCCTTTGGAAGATCAGCTAACCCCCAGCCTCCAGTTCCAGTGGCAGTAGTCTGTGGTGCAGCACACCAGCCCCAGAGGAGTAGGTGGGGCCCAGTGCACTTCTAACGTCACTGCGCCCCACCACTTCAGGCTCAGCCAGCCCTGGCATTGCAATACAGAATATCCACTGCTTTAGTCCTGTAGAACAAGTTACTTACCTTCGGTAACGATATATCTGTAAGAAACAGTAGTTAGTATTAGATTCCTTACCTTAGAATATCCCCAGGCGTCAGTCTGGATCCGGAAACTTTTGCGTAGCAGTACCCCTGCGCGTCGGTAGGCGTCGTCTGCAGGCGTCCCCTGCGGCTCCGCGTCGTCGGCGTCGTGCGCCGTGATGACGTCGCTGGAGTATATAGACGCCGCCTCCGCGCGCTGACGTCAGTTCTTTGCACACAGCTTTTCCGCGCCAGAACACGCAGAGCCATGTGAGAACCAACACTGGTGCCATTTGAAACTAGGGCCCTGAAAGGGATGTCCCTAACCCTAGGTATCAGTTCGCAGAACGGGGAGGATGGGCGGGGCGGTAAGGAATCTAATACTAACTACTGTTTCTTACAGATATATCGTTACCGAAGGTAAGTAACTTGTTCATCTGAAAGAAACAGGTTAGTATTAGATTCCTTACCTTAGAATAGATACCCCAGCAATACCAACCCCGGTGGTGGGTCTGCGAACCAATACAACCTACACCAGAAAGTCCTGGAGGACCGAACGGCCAAAGAAGCCATCCCTCCGGACTTGACTGTCCAGGCAGTAGTGCCTCGCAAAGGTGTGCAGCGAGGCCCACGTGGCCGCCTGGCAAATGTCCTGCAAAGGGACTCCCCGGCCCAGGGCAGTAGTAGCCGCCGTGGCCCGAGTGGAATGGGCCCTCAGCCCAACAGGAGGCTCCTTCCGAGCCAAAGAGTAGCATGCTTTGATGCACAGGACGACCCACCGAGAGATGGTCCGTTTCTGTACCGCCCTTCCCTTCTTCTCACCCACGTAGCCAACAAACAGTTGGTCATCCACCCGGAACTGGCGTGTGCGATCCATATAGAATGAAAGCGCACGTTTTGGGTCCAGACGATGGAGCCGCTCTTCATCCTTTGAAGGATGCGGAGGCGGGAAGAAGGAGGGCAAGGTGATGGACTGCCCAATGTGAAAAGCAGAGACTACCTTGGGCAGGAAAGAAGGTCTGGTCCGAAGAACCACCTTATCAGGATGAACAGACAAGAAAGGAGGTTGAACAGAAAGAGCCTGGAGCTCACTCACTCTCCTGGCAGAGGTGATGGCTACCAGGAAGGCCGTCTTTAAGGTGAGAAGACGGAGAGGACAGGAATGAAGGGGCTCAAAGGGAGCGCACATCAGGAAAGTCAAAACCAGGTTCAAGTCCCACTGAGGCATCACGAACGGAGCTGGAGGATACATGTGCGTGATGCCCTTTAAGAATCTTAACACAATAGGGGACTTGAACAAAGATGGCTGATCAGGTAGCCTCAAGAAGGCGGAAAGGGCAGAAAGATAGCCCTTGATAGTGCCCAGAGCAGAGCCCTGCTGGGCAAGGGAAAGGAGGAAGAGGAGAACCTCAGATAGAGGGGCAGAAAGGGGATCCACAGCCTTTGCTGTGCACCATGCCACAAATCTGTTCCACCGGCAGGCGTATACCGACTTTGTGGAGGGACGCCTGGCTGCCAGAATGACATCACAGACTTCAGGAGGCAAGTCAAATGGCCTCAACTGTCGCCGCTCAATCTCCACGCATGGAGGTGGAGACTGGACAGGTTCGGGTGGAGGACCGTCCCCTGCTGCTGCGACAGAAGGTCCTCCTGAAGGGGCAGGCGGATCGAGGGACCGACTGTCATGCTGAGTAGCTCGGGATACCAGTACCTTCGAGCCCAGTCCGGAGCCACAAGGATAACATGGGCCCGGTCGCGCCTGATCTTCTTCAGCACTCTGGGCAGAAGTGGTATAGGCGGAAAGGCGTACAACAGACCGCAACTCCACTCGCGCCGAAAGGCGTCGCCGAGCGAGTGCCGTCTTGGAAACTCCAACGCGCAGAACTGATGACATTGCGCGTTCTCTTCTGTGGCGAATAGATCTAACCAAGGCTCTCCCCATTGCTGAAAGAGGCCTCTCGCCACATCCGAGTTCAGACGCCATTCGTGATCCACCGAGCACCGACGGCTGAGTTCGTCCGCCCTGGCGTTCAGAGAACCTGCCAGGTGTTGAACCGTCAGAGTCACGCCCTGACGTTCCAGCCATTGCCAGAGGCGCAGAGCCTCTTGGCAAAGGGTCCACGACCCCACACCGCCCTGTTTGTTGCAGTACCACATGGCGGTGGTGTTGTCCGTGAACACCTGCACTACACTCCCGTTGACAAAGGGGAGGAATGCCTTCAGTGCCAGGCGAATCGCCCGCAGCTCCAACATGTTGATATGGAGCCGGGACTCCGCCGGAGACCAGAGGCCTCTGATCTCCGCCTCTCCCAAGTGGCCACCCCAGCCTTGGAGGGACGCGTCCGTCACAACCACGTGCTCCGGCTGGGGAAGGGAGAGGGATCTGCCCCTGACCCAATCGCGGTCTGTAAGCCACCACTGCAACTGTCTCGCAGTGCCCTCCGAGATCAGGACATGGTCGGATAGGTTGCCCTGATGCTGGGCCCACTGAAACTTCAGGTCCCACTGCAGAGCCCGCATCCGCCATCTGGCGTGATGCACCAGAAGGATGCAGGAGGCCATCAGCCCCAGAAGCCGCAGCGTCAACCTGACCGAAACCCGGGATAACGGCTGAAAGATGGGAATCAGAGCCTGAATATCCCGGACCCGCCGTTCCGGGGGATAAACCCGAAACTGCGCCGAGTCGAGAACCGCTCCGATGAAAAGGAGCTTTTGAGAGGGACACAGGTGTGATTTCGGCACATTGATGGAAAACCCCAACTCGTGCAGGAGGTCTGCCGTCATCTGAAGGTGGTGGACGACTGTCTGGGGCGAGCCCGCCTTCAACAGCCAGTCGTCGAGGTAGGGGAAGACTGAAACCCCTAACCGGCGCAGATGAGCTGCGACCACCGCCATCACTTTCGTGAACACCCGTGGGGCGCTGGTAAGGCCGAATGGGAGCACGATAAACTGAAAATGCTCGTGGCCTACCGTGAACCGCAGGTAACGCCGGTGGGCCGGCAGGACGGGGATGTGAAAGTACGCATCCTGCAAGTCCAACGCTACCATCCAGTCTTGTGGGTCTAGAGCAGCCAAGACCTGAGCCAAAGTCAACATCTTGAACTTCTCCTTCCGGAGGAAGCCGTTGACGTTCCGTAGATCCAAGATAGGACGCAGGCCTCCCTTGTCCTTCTTGGGTACCAGAAAGTAGTGGGAGTAGCAACCACACCCTACTTCTGGCCCAGGAACGCGCTCGATGGCCCCCTTGGCCAAGAGGGCCGTAACTTCCTCCTGCAGAAGAGTCAAGTGGTCCCCCGACACACGGTGGTTCTGCGGTGGCATGGCTGGAGGAGTGGACTCGAAGGGGAGGGCATAGCCCCTTCGGACAAGCTGCAGCACCCACCTGTCCGATGTTATCGCGCGCCAGCGGGAGTGGTGATGGCGAACCCTGCCACCCACTGGCGTCACGTGAGCCCGAAAGCTCGGACTAGGAAGGCTTGGATGCCGCAGCGGAGGGAGGCGTGGACTGACCACGACGCTGGCCTCTACCGCCACCACGGCGGAAACCACGGGCGCCACCGCGCTGGGGAGCGCTCTGCGCCGCGTGGCTGGCAGCACGTGTGGGACCTCCTCTCCCTTGGCCACGAAAGGGCCGAAACGAACCCGTCTGCTGGCGCTGGGTCTGGGTCGAGAGACCCAAGGACTTGGCCGTGACCCTGGAGTCCTTGAAGCGCTCCAGCGCGTGGTCCGCTTTGTCACCAAATAGGCGACTGCCATCAAATGGCATGTCCATAAGCGTATTTTGGACGTCTGGTGAGAAGTTGGCAGATCTCAGCCAGGCATGGCGACGAATCGCCACCGTAGTGGACATGGCCCGTCCCAGTGAGTCCGTGGTGTCCAGACCACAACGGATCGAGTACCGCGCCGCATCCCGGCCTTCAACAAAGGCCCGGGTGAGCTTGTCCCGCACTTCCTGGGGGCATTGCGGCAAACACTCCTCGACCGTATCCCACAGGGAGTGGGTGTAGCGGCCCAAGAGGCACGCGGTGTTACAAGACCGCAGCCCAGCACTCAAAGAGGAAAACACTTTCTTTCCGAATTGGTCGTACCTCTTTGATTCCCGGTCGGGCGGAGCCGACGGAAATGCGGACTGCGAAGTGGAGGCCTGGATCACCAGACTCTCCGGGGAGGGATGGGTGGACAGGAAGGCAGGGTCGTCCGCGCAGGGACGGTGACGCCTGGCAACGTTCCGGTCAACCGGCGCACCAGAGGCGGGCCTGGACCAGGTGCCCAGAAGGACATCCGTCAGGGCCTCATTAAACGGCAGCAGAGGCTCCTGGGGGCATGACTGCGGTTTAAAAACTTCCGTCAGGATATTCGGTTTGACCTTCGCAACGGGGAGCTCAAGGTGTAAGGCCTTGGCAGCCCTCATCAGGACCACCGAATAGGCAGCACCCGCCTCGGACGCCACAGGGGACGGAGAGACAAACCCAGGGTTGGGCGACTCGTCCAGGCCACTGGCATCACCCAGATCACCTACCCAGTCCACATCGTACTGGCAGGCACGGGATAGAGGGTCCTCAGACCCCTCCCAACCCTCTCCATACTCCTCCTCGTCATACCCATATTCTGGGTCGACGATATAGACATCGGGGTCAACAGGCCCCATCGGCGTCGGGTCCGGCGTCGGCCGACGCCGGTCCGGCTCCGAGTCCGGAGTCGGGGAGGAAAGGGGGGTGGCGCCGCGCGGCGTCGGTGCCGGGGACCCGACGCCGGCCGGAGCCGACGGCGGAGTCGCTGCACCACGCGGGGGCGGTACCATGGGCTGGCCCACAGGAACCGACGCCGGAGAGGCCGGGAGACCAGCCGGCGACGAACCAGAGGGAACCAGCGGCGCCGGGGCCGGAGCCACCGGCGGCGCCGGGGCAGGAGCACCCGAACCGCTCGGGCCCCCAGACGGGACCGACGGGCCCGCAGGCGCCGAAGGCCCCGCCGGAGAAGACCTCGCCCTCATAGCAATGAGGAAGGCCTCGATCTCCTCACGCGACGCGCCTTCCCCAGGGACCGACAGGTGTGGGGCAGACGGCGTCGGCGACCCATGCGGGACCGCGGGGGTGGGGTCACCCGAGCCCCCGGCCGCAGCACGCGGGCGTCGGGGGGAGTCGGGGGTGCGATGGCGACGCCCCGACTTCTTGTGCTTACCTGACGAGCCGGAGGAATGGTGGCGACTCCCGGAGCGCCCATGGCGGCTCCGCGACCGCTCCCTCGACCGCTCCCTCGACCTCCGACCGGACCGGGACCGCTCTCGACGCGGGGCCGACAACCGGAGTTCGAGAAGCTTGCGGGACCGCTCCCGCCTAGCTTTTCCAGTCAAGGCCCGACAGTCGACGCAGGACTCCACGTCGTGGTCCGCGCCCAGACACCGGAGGCAGAGTCGATGGTGGTCGGTGACCGACATCATGCGGTCGCACTCGTCACAACTCTTGAAACCGGGCATCCTACCGGCACCGTAAGGATCAATCAGTTAACAAAAAACTTGGTCAAAAGACCGGAGTACTGCTCTTCGGATCTGCGCTAACTGGCGCGGAAAAAAGAAGAACTGACGTCAGCGCGCGGAGGCGGCGTCTATATACTCCAGCGACGTCATCACGGCGCACGACGCCGACGACGCGGAGCCGCAGGGGACGCCTGCAGACGACGCCTACCGACGCGCAGGGGTACTGCTACGCAAAAGTTTCCGGATCCAGACTGACGCCTGGGGATATTCTAAGGTAAGGAATCTAATACTAACCTGTTTCTTTCAGATACAAGAGTTTGATTGTGGAGGAAGGTCATTGGGGACCGCGGCAATAGTGAAAGGGGCTTGGATTCCCTGCAGTCAACAGGATAAAAAATAGTTTGTGCTTTCTGGCCGGCGGAGCCGCACTATACAGCGGCCATCTAGCACCCTTTGCAATGTCACCACATTTAATTACACAAGTGCTTATAAAGGATCATAACAATCCCAGAATGGAGAACCAAGACAGCACCCCCAAACACAAGGTGGTGAAATGAAAATCCAGAACTGTAAAGTTACTTACTTTCTGTAACACGCTTTCTGATGGATACATCATCCAACCATAGGTCCATCACCTTTCGACTAATCCCAGGTGCCAGATTGTATCTGGATTTCAGAGCCATTCCTCTCACTTGCCAGTGGGTGTTGCAGTTGGACTCTGCCACAGTCTTGTGCAGTCCCAGAAGGGACAGTGTCAAGCCATATGTAGCAACACACCTGTACGCTGAAGTCAATTTTACTGAGCCCTCAGCAACCGTTCACACATGGTAAACTGGAGGAGACTGTGGCGAAAATAACTTGGGATCAATTTGAACAGGCACTCCATAAAGTGGGAAGGGAGTTAGGGCTGTGTGGAACCTGCGGTTAGAATATCCACCGAAAGAAGGGACACAGAAGGTAAGTAACTTGTTCTTCTAAAGGATACTTCTAACCACACATTTTTCAGCTTTAGAATACAAACCAGAGAAGTCCTCCTCAGCTGGTTGAGGGTCTGAGTAGCTGATTTACACCAAACAGTCCTGCAGAACTGAGTGGTGAAAGTGGTCCTCTTTCTTGACTTCACTGTTGAAGCAGTAGTGCTTGGTGAAGGTATGTACATGTGTCCATGTAGCAGCCTTATAGATGTCCAGGATTGGGACACCCCTCACTTAAATCATCAAGGCGGCTTTGACTCTGGTGAAAAGATCATATAGGACCTCAGATTGTTTTTTCTTGGCCAGAACATAGCATGTCTTTATGCAGAGGACAGTCCACACAGACAAGGTCAATTTGTGCACTGCATTCCCCTTCTAAGCACCCTTAAGGCCCACAAAGAGATGGTTGCTAACACTTATTCCTGCATGCTCTAGATGTAAAAGTTGAGTGACCTCCTTGGATAAAGCGGACAGGGTGTGTCTCTTCTTTCGAGGGATGTGGCAGAGAGAAAATAAGGTAGGAAGGGGTGATGGACTGACTCACATTAAATGGAGAGACCAGCTTTGAAAAAAGGAAGTCCAGGCTCTCAGCATCAACTTGTCAAAAAAGAAGGGGTACAGAGGGTAAACTGACAGTCCTACAGCTCACTTACAGTGATCAGAAGTATTTGCAATTTGAAAAAACATTTATGGAGAGAAGGCTTAGAGAACTGCTAAGCAAGGGCTTAAACAGAGTGGAATTGGAAGACTAAGCTGAGGTCTCACTGAAGAATGATGAAGGGCTTTGTTAAAGATGCGTGACAACTTTTAGCAACCTCATCACAACAGGTGACATGAATAAAAAAGGTTGGTCAGGCAGACAAAAGCTGACAGCCAACATAGAACCTTTAACTAGCCGTGCTGGTTTAAAGGCTTTACAAATAATAAAACATCTGGTAACTGAGCCTGTAAGGGATCAAGGTGATGGTCCCCACATGAGGCCACACATTTCTCCCTTTGGCATAGCCATAGGACATTTTCACACAAGTAACACATCCACTGCCTCTGCAGGTAAATAAGAAATGCTCAGTTATCGCCGCTCAGTCTCCACTTATGGATGTGTAGATTGACACAATTCGGGTGCTGAACTCAACTATGCTGCAGATACAGGCGACCCTACCTAAGAGGTAGACTAATCGGAGGGCAAATGCTCAGACTCAACAGGTCAGGGTACCACACTCTCCTGGCCCAGTCAAGGAACTACCCAAATGACTTGAGCTTGGTCTGTTCCTATCTTTGGAACTCGAGACAGGAATGCATATTAAAGGCCTGCGGTTCACTACAGGCAGAACAATTCCCCTACTGACTCTATTGACCGAAACTCCAGTGCACATTAATCTTGAAACTGCATGCTCTAAGAAATGGCGAAAAGATCCCGCCAGGGGAAGCCCCACTAGTCGAAGGTCAAAGATGTCTCAAGCTACCACACAGAGAGGATATTCGTGGTCTGCCATTCAAAGCCTGCCAAGTTCATCTGCTCTGGCATTTAGGACCATCCAGGCGATCAGCTACCAGGAAGGACCCAGTTGATTCAGCAACATTTAAAGACAAGCATTTACAATGCAATAGGTCTCCCAGCTTTAAAGTTTGAGCTATTGGCATTGTATATTACAATGTGTTACATTAACTTGTTATCAAACTCTGAATTGTTGTATAAAGATGATTTGCAAACTGTCAAATGTTGCTGAATAGTAAGCAACGTTGTGAATAATATTGTTTGCTAGTCATCCTTGGGTACCAGAGTACTTCACTTGAGGCAGCTCACTACTCTGCACTCACTACTCTGCACTCACTACTCTGCACTCACTGCTCACTACTCTGCACTCACTACTCTGCACTCACTACTCACTACTCTGCACTCACTACTCACTACTCTGCACTCACTACTCACTACTCTGCACTCACTACTCTGCACTCACTACTCACTACTCTGCACTCACTACTCACTACTCACTACTCTGCACTCACTGCTCTGCACTCACTACTCACTACTCTGCACTCACTACTCACTACTCACTACTCTGCACTCACTGCTCACGGCGGAGTCGATGCGTCTCGCGGCCCGGGGCTCCTGTGAGCGGTGTGGAGACCCGGGGCCGCGCTAGCAGGAGGTTGGGCGCCGCGTGCTGAGAGAAGAGTCCCCGACATTGCCCAGGTAAGTTTCAAAAGGCTGGGGGGGCTTGGTGCACTTGTTTCTCTCTGTATTAGGTCATCGTTGTCTGCCACATTATTTTGATGTCGGTGTTTTATGATGACATTGATTACAAAGGATCCAGTGTTGTTTTTCACTTGGGATGCAAGTCAACATGGTTCTCAGCAACTCAAATCGTATAGGGACAGTATAGTTTGTCCTAGTATTTTTAGTTCAGATCTAACAGCTAAAAAGTGATATTTTGTTAAGTCATAGAACACACTAAACGTTCTGTTGGTGGAGTAACAAACTTATTTTTATATCTGTTTATTTTTTAATTTGAAGTTTCATCATCTGCAGGCTGTGCCTCATAAGTGAACATCGTCAGAGATTTTATGCACGTCCTTTCGGAAAGTGACACTGTCATTTTGACCTATCACTCGGGCACATCACACTGGGAAAAATTACTTTTGCCTTGTGGAGAAACAAAAGATGAAATTGACCTGTAATTCTATGAAATATTTTCTCATAAAATTAACATGACCTGGCTATGACCAGAGGCATCTAAATGGCAGATATCTTGTCTCCTGAGCTTTGCTTTTACTCTGTTTCAACCTTCTCCATATAGAATATGTTGAACGCCCTGTACTTTAATGTAAACATAGATAACTAAGGTGTATTGTATGTGTAACTTGTAATTTAAGGTTACTGGCTGCTATACAGACTGACTTCTTCTATGCTTGATATACAATGGAAATATGTGCCAGTATGTCATTGTAACTTGCTCATAGAATGAGTGAATGAATGCCCGTGTGTTGAGCATTTTTCTAGCATTTTCCACACGAGGAGTGGAGGGGAAGTCAGGCACGGTCGCCTGTGACGGGGGCGGGGCCACGTCCAGACCGGAAGAGGAGGCAGGCGGAGTCGATGCGTCTCGCGGCCCGGGGCTCCTGTGAGCGGTGTGGAGACCCGGGGCCGCGCTAGCAGGAGGTTGGGCGCCGCGTGCTGAGAGAAGAGTCCCCGACATTGCCCAGGTAAGTTTCAAAAGGCTGGGGGGGCTTGGTGCACTTGTGTGTGTGTGTGTGCGTGTATGCTCGTGTGTGTATGCGACGGCGACGGTGACGGCGGGGGAGGGGGGAGGGGGGGCCTCGGGGATGCGCGCGCCCCAAACTGTCTGTGTGTGTGTATGCGACGGCGGGGGGGCCTCGGCGCACTCGTGTGTGTGTGTATACATGGGAGAGTGTGTGTCTCTGTATGTATGTATGTATGTGCGTGCGTGCGTGCATGGGTGCTCGTGTGTGTGTCTGTGTCTGTGTGAATGCGCATGCGTGTGGGAGCTTCCCAGGAGACAGCAGCTGGCCACAGCGCTCGTTCGCGTGCGCGTGGCCAGCTCTAATCGCCTCCTCGGAGACAAAATGCGCGCGGCCAGTACTGTCTCCTGGGGAGCACAGTCAGTGACAAAAGATCTCCTGGCGGACACAGCGCTGATGCGCTGTTAAACGCCAGGAAACCTAAAAAGTACCACCTGCACAAAAGCCAAGACCTCGCTACCCTGCTTGTTGCAGTACCATATAGCGGTAGTCTTGACAGTCCAGAACTGCACCAGCCCACCCTTAATGGATAGGAGAAAGGCTTTAAGACCTAACTGTATGCCATGACGCTTCAGACTGTGAATATGAAGCGGTTGTTCCTATCAAGACCACTGGCATCTTATCAGATGGATACCACAGTTCTTCTTGGGAACGAGTAAATATTATGAGTAACCTCCTTGTCCAATTGTCTGCTCTGCCACGTACTCCACAACTCCAACAGGACTGCTGCCACTTCTTGCTTCATGATGCAAAGATAATTTGATGGAAGGGTGGAGGATAAGAGGTACAGAAGGTGGACCTTGAAGAAAGGGTAGGGTGTAACTCCTTTATATGATCTGAAGGATCCAATGGTCTGAAGTAGTGGCCTCCCAGGGCCAGTAGACAGGAAACCTGCCTCCCACAGGCTCCATGTGGGCTTGAAGCAGCAAACAACACCTGCTTTGCAGGTTGGGGGAGAGGGGAGTGGCAGTTTGGTGGAGGGATCCATAGCCCTAACTCTGACCCTGCCCCTTTAATGCTTGACCAGTGAATTCTGGGGCCGCTGAGGCTGAGAAGAGCTGATGCTGGCAGAAAGTGAATCCTTTTGAGAAAACTTGAAAGCACCAAAACTGGCGATCATCCCTGGAAGCGTCAGATAGTTGGAGCTCAAAGACTTCGCTGTGACCTTGCACACCTTGAAGCTTTCCAAAGCGGAGTAAGATTTGTCCCCAAATAGGCGTTCTCGGCCAAAGATGAAATCAGTCAGGTTAGCCTGTATACCAGAGGGTAAGCCAGGCAGGTTGCCTCAGAGAGGTATCCATGGAGTGCGCCACAACTTCCTAGCAGTGGGCCCTTATGTCCTCGGGGGCTTGGGTGGTAACCAGCTGGGCTGTGTCCCATAAGACACAGGTGTTTTGCACCGAAAGACAGGTGACATTGAAGAATTTGAATGCCAAGCTGCTTGCTGAAAACAAATAGTTTCTTACTTGTCGGTGCAGTTTTGCAGCTTGAAGAACTTTTCTGGATTCACTATGCAGGGCATTATTCCGCCATCTGGTGGTTGGGTATGGAATTTTAGTATTTGTTCTTTTATTTGGTTTGTTTTGTTGATGGGCGTCGAAGACGAAGTACCATTTGGAGTCTTTCTGTGACATCGACGTACTTCCTCCGGAAGCCCCACCTTTGGTAGCAATCTTCGGATTCTTCTTTCTCTGTGTTTTGTTTCCATTTGTCCTACTTATGGTTATCTTCCTTGGTGGAGGAGGGTGGGTTCGCTAGTGAATCCAGAAAAGTTCTTCAAGCTGCAAAACTACACCGACAAGTAAGAAACTATTCATTTTGCAGAGTGAATCTTTTCTGAATTCACTATGCTGTGTATAGGCTTTGTAGCGGTTTGCTAGTCTTGTGGTGGCTGGGTGGAAGATGAACCTTGGTTTGTAAAGAGATGCTGTAAGACCCTTTGTCCTACTTGTGCTTCCTTGTTCATTTGAATGTCCACACAGTAATGTTTTGTGAATGTGTGTACTGAAGACCATGCAAATGTCTTGGATTGGAGTGTTAACCAGAAAAGCAATTGTAGCTCTTATCTTTCTTGATGAATGCGCCTGAGGTGCTCTCTGTAACATCTGCCCTGCATGCTTGTGACACAGCTGTATAGCTTGTGCTGCCCATCTTGCGATTGTTGTTTTGGTTACTGGTCTTCCCAGAAAACGTTTTGCAAAGGATACAAATAACTGCTTTGTTTTTCTGTGTTCTTTAGTTCTTTCCACGTAGTATATGACTGCACTTCTGCGTCAAGTGTGTGTAAAGCCCTTTCCACTTTGTCCTTTGGATTCTGAAAGAAATTTGGCATCTGTATACTTTGATTCATGTGGAATTTTGATACCACCTTTGGCGTGGATCTGTCCTCATGACAATTCTGTTGCAATGTATTTGAAAGTAGGGCTCCTGTAGAGTTAGTGCCTGTATTTCGCTAACTCTACAGAGTGATATTATTGCCACTAGAAATGCTGTTTTTATTGTAAGGATTTGCAGCGTTGCTTTGTACAGTGGTTCGAAAAGTGCCTTCGTTAATTGTGCTAGAACAATGTTCAGATTCCATGTTGGTGCTGGTACCCTTTTTGGTGGTGCAATTCTCTTTGCCCCTTCCATGAATCGTTTGACCACATGTGAGGTGAAGAAGCTCTTTCCTGTTTACCCTCTTGTGTACGCGACAATTGCTACCAAGGGTACCTTTAGTGATGTAAAGCATAAATTACTTTGTAGTAAATGTGTAAGGTGTCCGATTTTAGGTTTAAACCTATAATAACCGATAACACCCCACAGAAAGAGAAATAGCCCTCACCAGTGAAAACATAAACACTGAAAAAACACCTGCACAACCACAAACTTAATGCCATTCAAAGATATGAAAAATAGAGAGAGTCATTTTTTTTCTTCCTGAAGGGGCCAATACAATGTTACTTTGTTATAAAAGCTAGCAAGAAAGTCTGGGCTAACATTATTCTGCTTGAGTTTTGTTGTTTAGGGATGCCACTAAAATATGGTTTCTTCTTCCTTTAGTCGTTTTCAGTTTTGTGGTCTTTGGTCTAAAGATGCAGGGTTTAGTAGCATATTTTAGGTCTTGTTTAATTATTTTATGAACTGTAGAGAATCGGGAAATATCAAAATCATATTTGATATTTTCACTGATGGGTAAAATGGCTGGTTTTATAAGAATCTTTCCTTATATGTGTCATCACATGTATCCACAGAGAATGTGTAAAACCCCTTAATACATCAGCCCCCAGTTTCTATTGAGTCAGTATTGATCGCAGGAGAAGTGCCAACATCTCACGCTTTAAACATTCAATGCAAGGTAAGGTATAGTGACAAGTATATGTGAAAGAGCGCTATCACCAAGCATCTGGGATAGTTGTTGAAACAGGACAGCAGACTATTGGAAAACATGGAATGCTCTGCGAAAAAGGTTCTTTCCAAGTTCAACAAAGATTGTAGTGATATTGTTTGTATTTGCAGTGATTCAGCTACATATACAAAAAAGTTGAGTGATGACCTGTCAAAATTGATACCTGAGCTGAAGTGCTTCCCTGTAAGAGATCCTTGCCACTTGTTAGATGGTATGCTGAAAGCATTGTACAATCTTGAGAGTTAATGAGGAATGCTATTGACTTTTTAGCCCATTCTGGAGCACTGTTTTCTTATGCTCAGGAACTAAAATGTAAATATTTATCATTTCATGCTTTGTGTAGCATTGAAGAAAGAGTCCTTCTAACTGTGTCCCTTAGCTGACGGTTCTCAGTCCAAGGGGCTATGAATGCTATATTATTCATGTGGCAACCGTTTACAGAATTTTTGCTGGGTGATGATGCCAAAGGCAAGAAATCTGAGGATCTTTGGACACATATTGATAGTGATGTGAAAAAAAGAAAACTCTACTTCATTCTTAGATTTTTACAAGAAAACATAACTGCTGTAGTGGACAATAAAAAACTAGAGTCTGAAAACATCCTTTTCTGGCAAGTGTTCAGCAAAATTGGTGTAGATGTGAAACATCTCCTTGAGAGTAGGCTGGGCGACACCTTTTGTGACTTTGGCACTGCAACATGTTCAGTGTTAGAGTGCTTGCCACTTGGTAAGCACAGCAATGGTGAAGAGCAATTCAGGAACTTTTATTTTGCAATGTATGAAAAATGGCTTGCGATGATGCATAAAAAAAGTCCCTTAATCACAAATGGCATTTGAAGTCAATGAAACCTCACTGGGGTACTCTGTTCTAGATCCCTTCCGTAAAGGGGAATTTCCTCCGTAGTTTCAAAAGTGCCGCTTCATTTTTAACTGCTTCAATAACTCTGAGGGCATAAGTGCCCAGATCAGCGCAAATGTTGCAGACCCTGCCCTGAGAATCGCAATCTTCAAGTGAACCAGTATTGGCATGGAAAGCTAGGTCAGTGGTCTGTGTTAACAAATTGTGTACTGGCTGTTTTGGCGTTGCCAATCTCAAGTGCCAATGTTGAGAGGGCCTTTTCACAGAAGTTTACATGGGAAGGAAAGAGCGAGCGGACATGACCAACGACTCACTGAAGCAGTATTGTATGGTGTACTACAATAAGTTTAATTTGCAAAAATCTATTTGTACCTCATATACACTATACTCACACTGTCTTTATACCATGCGCTATCAGTGCAGAAAGCAAGCAATAATAAAAGTGAAACGTTCCATAAACACCGGAAAAACACGGTTTCTGTAGTTTTTAATGGCACTAAAATGTGTAACCACTGATAATCACTATTTTAAGTTATTGAAATCACTTAAAAACACTGAAAAAACTCCACCAGAATTTACCAAAAATAGAAACTGAAAACAGGAAAGCCTATACATGTGTGAGGTTTTTGAGTACCGTTCTTTCTCTTGTGTTCTTTTTTGACAGTCCTTGTGTAATACTCCATTGTGTATATCTTTTCCATTTTGCTGTATAACATTTTCTTGTTGTCGGTTTTCTAGCCTCTCTTAGAACAGTCATTGTGCTTTCGGGTAGTTTTAGATCTGCAAATTAAGTCTTCAGGAGCCAAGTCGCTGAGCCTAAGCTCTCTGGTTCTGGGTGAAGTGCTCTCCGGTTTTGCATTGTTAGCAAATCTTTCCTTCTTGGAATTTTGTGCATTGTCCCCTGTGAAGTTTCCATTAGTTCCGAGAACCAGGTCTGTCAGGCCCACTGTGGTGCTATGAGAATCATTGTCATCTTGCTGATTCTGCACTTGCTGATCACTTTGTTCAACAATGGTATTGGGGGAAAAGCGTATGCAAATATCCCTGACCAGTCTATCCATAGCACATTCCCTAGGGGTCGGCTGCAGGGTCCCCTAGATGCGAAGTTTTGGCATTTTGCATTCTGGGGTGTTGCAAATAGGTCTACCCGTGGGGTCCCCCCACTTTTTAAAAATCTTCCAGACTTCTGTTTGGTTCCCACTCGTGTGATGCTGCGGTTGTCTGCTCAATCTGTCCGCTTCAAGATTGTCCTTCCCTGTTAGGTGTTTTGCTAACATCTATTCCGTTTGGGATCGCCCATCTCCACATCTGCTGTGCTAGATTCGAGAGTGCGACAGAGTGGGTCCCTCCTTGTTTGTTATTGTACAACATAGTTGTGGTGTTGTCTGTTTCGATCTACACATTTTTCCCGTATAGCTCCTTCTGAAAGGCTTTTAAGGCTTAGAACACTGTTTTTAGTTCCAAGATATTGGTGTGTTTCACCGCATCCTGTGGTGTCCACAATCCCCTTATCTTTAGATTGACCATGTGTGCTCCCCATCCTACTAGGGAGTCATCTGTTATGGTCACTGTTGGTGTTGGAGGTGCGACAGGTCTCCCCTGTGCTATATTTGCCTTGTTCCACCATGCCATCTCTTGATGAACTTTGCTTGTGACAACCACTAGATCCTCCCAACTCCCTATAGCTTGTGACCATTGTGTTTGGAGCCATTCTTGAAATGATCTCATGTGCAGACGGATGTTGGGAACTAAGTGAATGCATGAGGCCATAATTCCTAGTAGTTTCCCCACAGTCCTCACTGTCAAGACAATGCCCCTTCTGGTATAGATAAGCCTCCTTTATTAGAGCTGTTTTCCTCTTGTCATTGGGGAATGCTTTCCCTAACGCAGTGTTTATTTCTGCACCCAAGAACAACTTCTTTCGTCTTGGTTCTACTGACAATTTTTCCTTGTGTATGGAGAATCCCAGCTGAACTAGCGTCTCCATCACTTGCTGTAAATGCTTTTTGCGTAGGTTGTATGAGTTTGCTCTTACCATCCAGTCGTCTAAGTAGGGGGAAAACATGAATTCTCAGATGTGCTGCGACTGCTGCCAATCTCAAAGTGCAAAGGTAACTACAGGGATTTCGTTTATGTTTAGAATATTTTTTGACTTAAGATAATTTCAAGTAAGTCACAAATGAACAAACTTCACGGTGTCCACTAGGATAACAATAGTGAAAATGAATTTCAATGAAGAGAAGCACACGGTAAATCTTATTTTATATCAAAAGATCATTTTATCTAGCTTTCATCATCTCAAGTTTGCATGGGTACATAAAGAAAAGGGGAGGAGAAATATTAGCAAAAGAAGTCGTGTACATATATACAAAATCAATTTGAGACTATATGTCATCACCCACATCAGCTCCTAAATAATTGTAAAGCAAAAATTAACTAAACATAGAAAAAAATTGCTCAGAAACTGTAGAATTTTCTTGGGAGTTGATGGAACTGTCGACGTTTCGGTCTTTTTGGCGTTAGTCCCTTAGACCATCTTCAGGACAATGGTTAGTTTTGCAAGATATATACAAGACCTTAGTCATTCAGGCCGAAGTCATAAATGAACTTCACTAGATTTATAGTGTCGAGTAACACCTAGGGATCACCTCTGGTGTACGACCTCCAATCAGTGTTGAAGCCAAACATAAATTTTGCTTCAATCCTTCAAGAAACGGCACCGCTACGTTTATTTTAACAGCGTTTATTTTCGCTTGACACAAGGTGTGCGGCACTCGTATACTCGTATACCAATACGGGAGACAGCACTGGCGGGAACTAGCCAGAGACTGCTGCCAGGCACTTTGTGAACACTTAGTGCTGATTTTAGACCGAAAGCTAGCACTTTGAACTGGTAGTGTTTGTTTATGAGAAATCTTAGGAATTGCTTTTGTTTTCTGTTTATTGGGATGCGTAGATACGCATCTTGTAAGTCTATTGTTGCCAGGTAATCTTCCCTCTGCAACTGAGGTAACACTTCTTGTAGTGTAGTCATTTTGAATCTTTGCGTTTTGACAAACTTGTTTAGAAATCTTAGGTCTAATATTGTCCGTAATGATCCGTCCACCTTTTGAATTAGGAAGTATATTGAATATACTCTGCTGTTCTTTTCCTTGTGCGGTACGCGCTCTATTGCATGTTTTCTCTGACGTTCTTTCACCTCTTTGACCAGGTGAGATAGTTCTTCTTTTGAATGTGTCCTTTGCCTTTGTGCGGAGGCTGTCTTGTTAGCATTATACAGTACTGTATTATGTTCAGAATCGCTGTGGTGATTTCTGTCTATTTTTGTTGAAAAAGTGTTAGTCTGCCTCCCACTGGAGTGGTATTTTGGAGGAACTGCAAGTTTGTCTTTTTACGGTCACTGTTGGTTTTGGTGAGTACTTCTCTGCGTGTGCAGTCACTTGCCAGATGTTTGTTGTCCATCCCTTTGTGGCGGACCTCTGCCACTGGGACGCCCTCGAAAGGACCCTCTTCCTTGGAATTGCCAGCCTAGTTGCTGTCCCTGTTGTGTGCTCTGGTTCCCGGCATGGTATGTTTGCAGGTAACCTTGGTGTGTGTGGTAGTAGGTTGTTGTGTACCTCTCCCCGCTGGCCTTCTTAACGGTGTGCCTCTACGAATACCTCTGAACTGCATGGCTCCCATGGACCTTGCTGTTACGTTGTCCTTTTTTAGTTGATTTAGTTTGTCATCAACCACCGTTCCAAACAATTGTTCCCCAATGAATGGTGAATTCATTAGGTTGCTCTGCACTTCTGGCTTAAAGCCTGATATTCTAAGCCATGAATTTCTTCTTTCTATTATGCCAATCATAATTTGCATGCTTGATATTTCGGGCGCATCAAGGGCTGACTTCAAACATATGTTAGCAATGTTTTTGCCCTCTTCCAGCAGGTGGCTTGCCCTTTTCTGAAACTGTTCTGGTAGGTTTTGTAACAGTTCCCCTACCTCCTCCCAGTGCTGGTACACATGCCTGTTGAGCAGAGCATTTGAGTTTGCAATGCGCCACTGATTTGCAGCAGTTCTCTCAGTTTTCCTTCTGACGAGGTTCATCCTTCTACTTTCTTTGTCTGGAGGTGACCCCACTGTGGTGGGCACATTAAACCTTTTTCTTGCTGTTGAGGCAATGATAGAGACAACTGGTACTGATCCCTTAATGTATAAAGGGTCTTTTGTGAAGTGTTTATATTTTTTCTCAGCTCTTGGTGTTATGGCCTTGCAAACAGCAGGCTTCTTGAATGCCTCTTTTCCCTGGTCTAAGACACTAGGCAGCATTGGTAGGAATTGGTTCCTAGATGGTGTAAGCATTTCCAATAAAAAACAGGTTTGAGGTTTTTCTTCCTCTAGCTGAACCCCATAAGTTTCTGCCGCCTTCTTTATTACCTGATTGTACGTGCCAATGTCATCAGATGGTGATGACCTCGAAAGATACAACTCTACTGACTCTTCGGGCGACTCTGCGTCGAGGTCTTGCTATTGGAGCTCTTGAGTCTCAGAGTTCGACGATTCTGCGTATGCGTGTTTGTCCTGTTCGACATCTTCCCAGAAGAAGTAGGAACCTTCCTCAACACTTTGTGTTTCAATTTCCGTTGATCACTGCGGTATCTTGTAATGCTTCAAACTTTCGTCTAAGTCTTTTTTGCGCTGAACGATATTCACCATTTCGGCTTCGAGCCTTCTCCTCTTCTACTCAATCTGGCCCTCTTTTGTTTCGGAGCCGCTTTTCGTTCTCGACTGATGACGCCAGGGCGGTCGTGTAGGTTTGCTTGGGTCTCGCTCTTTTCGATGCCGAGGCGTCCTTTTCCAGACTCTCGCTCGACGTCTTGGTTTTTTCAAGAAACTTTGCCGCTCCGGAGTCCTTATTGATGTATCCTACGGTCTGCTTTTGCTTGGATGCAGCTACTGTCGCCCTTTTTGTGATCCAGAGTCTGATTTTCGAGACTCTACTTATTTTTTCGAGGTCGACGACTTTCTTACCTCTTTCGAAGTCTTCTACTCGACTTCCACGACCAACACCTCGGTGTCCTCGTTGACTTCTGGTCCTTCGGCGACATTGTCTTCCTCCTCGCAGGAGAGGACCAGGTCACGCAGTGATGGCGGTGGCCCTTGGCCTTGCATATTGTAGTTTGCGTGTCGCTGTTTTTCCCTTACCCTCAGGCATTGCAGTTGTCGCTTCGATGATCCAGCGTCAGGTACAGGTTACAGATTAGTTGCTGATCCTTCTGTGGTGGCAGTTCTTGCAAAACTTGAATGGCGTCTTGTTCTTTACCGCGCCCAGGGAGCCCCCTGCATGCGCATTCTCCGGTCGATGAAGTTCTAGATTTTCCTCTTCTCGTTGAACTGCAGTTGTTGTAGAGTTACTGGTGGAGATGTAAGACCCCGGTGTTCTATTCTCCGACGATTTTTCTAAGTTTTTCCACGAATCTTCTTCTCCAGCTCGGGAGCTTCCCCGTATCGATCCAGACCCAAAGGCGGAAAAAAGAATCTGAAGATGGCTACCAAAGGTGGTGCTTCTGCAGGAAGTACATTGACGTCACCAAATGGTACTACGTCGTAGACGCCCACCAAAAAAAAAAAAAAAAAAAAAAGACTACAATTCCGGACCCAACCACTTGATGGCGGAATAATGCACAGCATAGTGAATCCAGAAAAGATTCACGCTGCAAAACATTACCTTCCCCCATGCTTCCAGATGTTTTGCCTTCTAGTGTACCAGAACTGAAGGAGAGGTGCCGGCCAACTGTCCACATGAGTTTGATACGTTAATAACCAAGTTTTGTGATCACTGGTGTGCAGGAATAAAATGCAGATCCGCTGGTTTGGGACACTAACACCCTGCCCACCAGCCTATTTGACTGCTGGAGCAGAGGTGGGCTTTTCCCAGGCTCCAATGACTGGGTCCATCAACGCCTTGTTGAAGGGCAACAGAGGTTCTGACGCTGCTGGGGCTGAAAGGAGATCCTCTGAGGATATTCGTTTTGCCACCCACCATCGGTATTTGCAACTCTAGCAACTCAGCAGCTTTCCTAACCACTGAGTGGAAGGACATCACTTCATGGGTGGGAGAACGTGTAGGGAACTCCATCTCTAGAGAGGTGTCCAATCTAATGGCCGATGAGAGGCCTGCTAGCTTGTAGGGATGATCTTCCCAGCCATCAATGCTGTAGCCGTAAAGAATCAAAGGATCAGAGTCTGACCCAAAAAGTTAGTGGATCTTGTGCCTGTACACTTCTTCCTCTAAGAGTCTCTTCCCTACTGGACCTGTTTTGATGTATAGTCTCAGGAAAAGAAGGAGGTGGTGCTGCTGATCGGTGTTATTTTTAAATTAAGCTGTACTGTATTTGTTAAAAGTGCCCCGGACATCTTATTTGGATGGGACAATCCATTGCTAATGACTAGTTATGACAATCCCCTTAAGGGGAACCTTACTTCCTACTCTCTGACTATCTTCAGATGCATCAGGGAACACTTATCAGACAAGTTTTAAGTTGCATCCAGAGCCCAGGCGTCCGAGATATATGGTGTGAGGGTCCACGACTGCTGATTACACCCAACACCTAGCCCAATTCCATTCTTCAGTCTGAAGAGATGGAGTACCAGCGATTTTTAAGTGATATTAACACATCTTTCAAGCATCAAAGCTAATCAGTCTGTGGAGTGCATAGTCAGTAGTTATCATAATGTGGCTGAATTGAACTTTAATGAGAACCTGAAAAGGCTATATAGTGTAGAGTAAAGCCTCTCTAAATAACTCCATAAAATTGAAAACCTTGCAAATGAGGGTCACATAAAGACAGTCTTCAGCACTCAAGCAGCAATACTATTATTCTGAACCGCCTATTACTGTCCCTTGCCTTAACCACAACTGTTTGTATGCCAGGAGAAGTGGAGAAACATGGGGATGCAATAGAATGTCTGACAAATAGTAAGTTCCATAAACAGAGAAGATGAAATGGGTGGCGAGAGGTGTGGTATTACCATCACCCAATGCCCAGGACATATTGTTTGTGGTCAAGGACACGTTTTCATATTTATTTTTCCCACTGGACAAGTATTCCCCCCACCACCACCCCTTGTAGCACCTTTGGCAGCCAGTTTACAATGGCTGCAATACACACTATTTTGAAAAGAGGGTCCAAGGGCTAGTTTAACCCCTTCGATGCTGGCCCGTTTCCGCCGCTGTGCGGTAAACAAACGAACAGGGCAGGGCAGTGACGAACCCCAGCCGTCATCCGCACACGAGCACCGCGGAGCGTGATGGCTGGGGTTCGTCACCAGCCTGCAAGGGGTTAAAGAGTCAAAACTAGATACACGCCCCTACCTATAACATTAATACACAACAAGTATCTAGGAGTCAGAGAAAAAGAGAGAAGGCTCTGTTCAAAGAAAACCAATGACATGCCACGTGTTAGTTTCTAGTAGGTGGAAACCACGAACTCCAGCAATTGCTGAACAGATATTTTGTTAAATCTGTTTCTATTTCACTTCATTTTAGACTTGGAGAAGCTGAGAGAAAACATTAAAAATCATACCTCTACTCAGCTTGATCCAATTTTATCTTATCACCACTTACACTTTTTTGCACTGCTTTTTTCAGTTGCCTATTTACATTTATTCTTTATTCTTTATCTGCACCACCAATTTGCTGATATTTGAGTCACAGGGTTCCCACAGTCCCCACTATATCCATTCGACTGTGAAAGTCCTGTCTCCTGGGTAAGGAGAACCCACATGATGTAAAGAATGGCGGAACAGATCGGCAAATGATGGGAAAATTTCACCTACCCTTGAGGTTTTTCTTTCCCAGATCTACATGACCACGTATATTTGACTTAATTCAACTACACTTAATGGAGTTCGTGGTTTCCACCTACTAGAAACTAACACTTGTCATGTCATTGGTTTTCTTTGAACAGAGCCTTCTCTCTTTTTCTCTGACTCCTAGATACTTGTTGTGTATTAAAGCCAGTTTACAATACCACAGTATGGATCTTTGAAATAAGAGTGTCTGCAACTAAGGCAAGGTTTGTATCCATATGTATACGTTGCTCAAAAATATATGACTTATTAATGCAAAGCCTTTACTCATGTAAACGTAGGAAAAGCTATAAACTCCGCATGTATTACTCACTGTGGTTCCAGTAAAATGTAACAATCTCGAGTTACTTATACTGATTGTAGAATGCTACGTAATTATATGCATAATACACACAGAAGCAAGATTGAGGATAGTTTGCTTTCAAAACAAGACATATGCAAAAAATGGAACTGGATTAAAAATGTTTTCTTAAACTATTGTGCAACTTTAAACACTTTCTCAGGCTCATCATTTAGTGAAAATGTGTGTGACGAATGTCAATATTTAAAAAAAAAGTCAGTAATTGAGAGTCACTGTAAAACAATATTGGGCCACAGAATATTTTTTAGAGGCTTGATTCTTAAAGACACTCACAAATGTATATCTGCAGATGAATGCTCTGTTATGTTGATTCATAACCTTCAGAAATACACAAGGGATTACTAAAGTAGGCCTGAAAGTCACACTTCTCCCAAACGTTTGTGAACTCTATTTTTATTTTTGCACGAGCAAATAAACACATGTATCTGCTCATGCAAAAATCCACTGAGTGATTGCAAATATTCACTTTCCCTATAGCGCTTTTTATGCCATTCTGGAAAAATATTTACTTAGAGGAGTTGGTGGATAGCCTTAACTATGTTAGTCTGTGAATGGGCCCATTTTAATAGGGCATTCTAACTTCAGAACTACTGCTTAACTGCATGTATATTTGTGGAATGGTGACAAAATCTCGAGCCCTCCTAGACTATTGAAATTATATAAAAACATTATCAGGGGGGCGATTAGCAGAGCTCTAATATGACAAGAACGCTTCCCTTCCATAATGTCACCTCCTAGTATAATACCAAAAGGGACAAGTGTTTTTATTTCCAGAACATTTAAATTTCTGAAGTATTCCACCTGTTGTCAGGTAAATATTTTATAAAATTCAACACCAGTGTGGAGTGTTTGGGGAGAGGATTTGGCCTTACGGCTAGGGCGGTCGACTTCGAAGCTGGGAAACCCGGTTCGAGTCTTGGCAGGGACGCTCAACATCCTGAGATTCTGGGCAAACCACTTAATCTCCCTGAGCTTAACAAAAAAAAAGAAGGTTCTTGTCTGTAAAGCAACTGTTGCTCATGTAAAGCGCTCTGATGCCTTTGGGTCTAGTTTGCGTTATATAAAACAAAAAAACTAAAAACTAAAAGGATATATGGGTGATTATAACAGATCTGTAGTTTTGGGAACTGTGTGTAGGTGTGTATGGACTGGATTAGTGCTCTGCTTGGCTGTATGTTGGAGGTGGTGCGATGGTGGTGAACCCTTGCTCTCCTCTTGGAGTTGTATCAAACACTTCGGAAGAGAAATCCTCAACCATAAATGGGAGTGATTGGGGGTTTCTTGTCCTCGACAGAGGCCATTAAGAACAATTGTGTTGGTTAAATGACTGTGGAAAGAAACCTTGAAAACACAAAGCTTTGGCTGGAAGGAGTTTGACAAACGAAGTGACTTAGCTTTAATGACACTCCGCACAATGTTGATGCCTTGTGCTGTGACCGGAACCAAAGCTGTTGTTCAAGGATCAAGTAACACTGCCAATAGAATCTCAGGACATATAATTTCTGCTCAGATGGCTTCTAGTACCAAAGGCTTCAATTTAACATATTGAGACTCATTAATTAGTTCCACTATTAGCAGCAGAAGGAGCATGGGCAAGAAACTGCAGAAGAATCCTGCACACTGAGCTGCTGAAGGAGCCTGGGCAAGGAAAAGGCCAACCACTACCAAAGATCTTTCACAAAGACCAATTACACGAACTATGTAAGAAGATGCAAATCAGTGCAAGGACCTAAATAAGCAAAAAGTGGTGCAGAAAGAGTATAAAGGTTCACTTACCCATATAGCCCACTGTGCCCACTCTGCCTTTTATCTTCTGCTCATTCGGTATGTGCACTGCAAGCCCAAGGTCTGAAATGCGGATGTGACCTACCAATGGGATTAAAATAATGAAACACTAGTAAGAGAACATAATTGAAAAGTTCATACTCGAGAAACAGGGAGCAGACATAGTATTGCTTGAACCAGCAACACATAAAAACAGCATAGGAGAGACCACAGGAAATCTTGATTGGGAAAGCAAACCCGCTACAGGTGTAAGGGTCTGAAGGGGACTCCAGCACAGCTGAAATCAGAACTTTTAAAGGTGTGGGCTTAAATAATACTAGCAAAGTAGAATATGGTGGGATCACCAATAGGAACAGAGGTAGAGCATTACTAAGGATCTGAAGTACCCCACAGTGCATGATCGAAGCTCAGCCAAACTACTGAGCAGATATTTGCAGGAGCAGGTTGCTAGGGGTAGAGGATGGCTACAGCTAGGAAGGGTTTGCAACACATTCCAACAGTGATCGAAAAGAAAGGTCAGAAGGAAGACCTAATAAAAATACAAATGTAAACGTTTTGCAGAACAGAGAATAAGAAAACAAGTTATTTACCTGTAACTACAGTTATCCAGTATTGGTATCTTTCATAGATTCACATGCACCCACCCTCCTCCCCCGGCAGGACAGTTCTCTATTTAGGATACCTACTTCTCACTTGTGCTCAGAAAATCGGAGGAGAACTGCCTCTGCTGGGAAGGTTCTAGAGGGTGCTGGCAGCTGATTGGTTGGAACTATTTTTTAGTTCTTTTCATATAATGAGGTAGATAGGCTACTAAATTTTGGGCCTTCTGGGCCTCTTGTCTTTTTAGCCTACTACAGTTCTTACTAAGGCACTGCTTTTGTATATATATTTTTACTGTGGGACTCCCGCCTCGGCGACGGGGAATGATTCAGGCATGTGAATCTATGAAAGATACCCCAATACTGGAATAGAGGCCACTACACCAAGCACTCTTCATTTGCCCCATACTAACACCCTGGTCTTTCCAACCCAGGGGGCACAGTCATTGCAGAATATACCCCCACACAACATTACTTATCTCTGCAAACTGACTAAATTCCTTCACTTCAACAAGGGCAGGGGTACATTACAGTTAAGTTCTGAAAGAGTTTAGTCCCAGGCGAGGTTATACTAGTTTTAAACACTTTTTCATTATGACTGATTGAGGTTTTCAAAGTACACAGCTAAGGCTGCTGATCCAAAAACCAAGCAATCACATGAAATAAACTTAGCAAAAAGGAGCTCCAAATCTTACACATCTTAAAATTCCGAGAATACAGAGATTACAGAGGGCAAAAATAATGCAAAGTTCATTCATGGGGAAAATTATGCTGGTTTGAAATTACTTGCAAGCTCTCCATAAGTAAAAAGGACAACTTGATGTAGGACATGTTTTAAGCAACCAGACATTTGGAGAGTATAACCTACATTTTCTCTCCCCAGGCTACTAGTTTTCGCACTGCTAGGTAGGCAAAGTGTTATTGTTTTTACACTGCCCATAAAGTTTCTCTCAAAACTTCATTACATTATTGGGTCTGTAGCAACTTTGTTTGTGTATAATACCATGAGAGGAGTCATCGCAGCGTTACTTAGCTGAATAGGGTGGATAAAAGGAGAAACCCTCTCACCCCTTGTGTGCACAGTTGTAAGTGGACTTAGAGCCACAGCGGTGGCCCTGACCTTGCTGGCTCATGTTACTTACCAGGTTGCAGTGTGTGCGCATTAGAATATAAAGAGTATGGGGCCTGCAGGAACAACTTCACAGAGGGTACAACCCTCTGCAATCTATGGTAGGGAAGGATATCTCAATTGCTGGATCTTTCGTCGATGCAACTTTAACACCCACATCCCAAAAAAGTGAAGTGCTCACCCCAGGTCACCTGGAGACCACCGTTTGTAGTTGGACTCTTTAGAAATACTTCTGTTTCGTTTAATAAACTACCCAACTCTGCCATTATTTTCCTTGGTGGCAAGCTGCCACAGGTCCATGAAGCCAGGCATTTTGTTCTAAATTGGACAATGGTCACAAGGCCTCACCACAAAGCCAATTGGTAAAGATCCTTCCCCGAGTTACAATAGGTCAGTGTTTCAATCCTCTGCATAACTCGTTGAGACTTCATTTAATGTACAGCCTTTCAGGTATTACTGAAGAAAAGAAGGATGTGGCTGACAGATTGAGAATAAGCCAAGCAGTTGAATTCTAGATAATCTGGAGATGGTGCAGAAGCTAATCTGGAAGGCCAAGGAAGATGGAATTACCATAATCGATGTGGGAGCTGATTAAAGAATGGATGACGTTTTTTAAAGGAAGAAAGTGAGCAGTGGTAAGATGATGAAATAAGTCCAAGAAACCCAATTGATTTGTTTAGTAAAAGTAAGCTGAGCATCAAAGATCATGGCAAGGTATTTAGGAGAGAAAAGGGGATAACGAGGTTGCCCCAGTTCTGATGGATATTACGTGACCAGACAAGAGGCTGGTGTCCAAAGAGAAGAACATCTGTCTTGTTGCTATTGAGTTTCAGATGGTTGTACTGAATCCAACTTGAACCCACACACATTATAAGACCAGAAGTTAGACTAGAAAAAGTCTGGATTGTCAGAGATGGAAATGATGAGCTGTGTATCTTCGGCATAGAAACGAGTGGTAGGATGGATGCACAGCATTTAAATGTAGATTCGTCCAATTGGGTTCACCTAGGGTGGCGTAGATACCCCTAAAAACGCCAGTGCTAAGAATATAGAATGTGATTCCAGAGTGGCTCTGGGACCATCCCCTTGGGAACACCTTATTTTCCTCTTAAGACAGAGGATTCCACAATGTTGTATACGTAAAGTTTCCTTTTTATTCGTCAAAGTTCATCAGATAATTGGTTCAAGATATATTCATTTTAAACAATGATTACACTCATTAATATGCATGAGTGACACGTTAAATCATGAGACATCATTATGGTTCAGTGTGTCCAATGCATTTCGGGCTATACAATACGCCCTTCATCAGGGAACAATGATGTCTGTAAGAGGTTTGGTGCCTGCTGAACCAATGTAGTGGCGCTGATGCTCGGTAAGACCGGTGTATTCAAAAGTAAGGGTGCCCTCTCTACAGAGGGTCGATGCTCACGGCGATGCATTGGACACACTGAACCATAATGATGTCTCATGATTTAACGTGTCACTCATGCATATTAATGAGTGTAATCATTGTTTAAAATGAATATATCTTGAACCAATTATCTGATGAACTTTGACGAATAAAAAGGAAACTTTACGTATACAACATTGTGGAATCCTCTGTCTTAAGAGGAAAATAAGGTGTTCCCAAGGGGATGGTCCCAGAGCCACTCTGGAATCACATTCTATATATCTTCGGCATAGGACAGGTTTTCAAAACTGAATAAGCAAAAGAACAGAGCAAGAGGTGCCATGTACATTTTAGCCAAAGTGTGACTTAACAATGAGACTTGCGGAACACCACAGAGGAGGGGAGAAGAGCAGGATTTAAAATGGAGGAAAGTAATGGTTACAGTTCAGCGAGAAGGAAACCATCCAATACATTTGAGAGCTTGTTCAGAGATGCCCTTAAAAATGCTGTTAATAAAAGCAGAGCGTGAGACAGAGTTGAATGCAGTTGAGATGTTTAACGATCTGAGGTTGGCAGAGCAGCTTTGGTCCAACATGATTCTAAGGTCAATAATCACAGTTTATTAAGCAGTCTCTGTTTGAATGGAAGAGATTTTACAGAGGAAAAATAGAAGAGAAATATTGATAGAGCGGAGAGAGAACAATGAGGTGCTACAAACTTGGGGGGGAAGAAAAAATTTGTTACTTACCTGTAACACTCATTCTCCAGTATTATTATTTTTCATAGATTCACATGCTTGAAACATCCCGGTCGTCGAGGTGGGAGTCCCATTATAAAGTAGTAGGAATAGCTTACAATTGTAAAAAGACATTGACTTTCGTAGCTTATCTATATCTTTTATAAAGAAATAAACTCCAGCCAATAGTACCTTTTAGAACACTCCCAGCAGATGTATCTTCTCTCAGATTTTCAAGCACTAGTGGGAATAGTCACCACTTGTCAAGAAGAAAAGCCTCCAAGGGGAGGAGGGTGGGCCGCATGCGAATCTATGAAAGATACCAATACTGGAGTACAAGAGTTACAGGTAAGTATTAAGCCTTTTCTCCGGTATTGGCTCTTTCATAGATTCACATGCTTAAATCAAAATAGTTATCAGTCACATACCATATATAGTAAAATCATGTTTTATAACCCAATAGCGGATGGTGGGTACAAATATACACATTTTATAATAGAAGGCTCACCTTAATGGAAAAGATGCCAAAGCACTGCTTGACCCACAGCTAAATCCCTGCGCTGCACCAAATCCAGGCAATAGTGTTGGATGATCGTATGCCTGTTTTTTATATTGCAGCACGGCATATGCTTTCGATAGGCACTCCAGCAAACAAGGTCGCAGTTGTAGAGACTGCCGTGATCGAATGCGCCTAAGCCTTTCCTCCGACCGGCCTTAGAATGTCAGAACAGAATGGCAGCTTAAATCCATCTTGCTATGGTGATTTTAGAAACTGAACTTCCCTTGTTAGGATTTCCATATGCCACGAATATTTGATCTGTAGTACGTAGATGCTTTGTGTGCAATGCAAATAGAACTTCAAGCACCTTTTTACATCAAGGGTACGCAAAGTTTGTTAAGCAGATGTGTGGATCTGGGAAGAAAGTCTTGAGGACAACAGGTTTGTTGAGACGGAAATCTATTGGAACTTTAGTTATGAACTTGGGATTAGTTCGGAGAACAATAGTATTTTTTTTAAATTGTAAGAAAGGTTCCTTTATTGTGAAAACCAGGTGTGCGAATACTCTCCTTGCGGAAGTGAGTGCTAAAAGTGAAGTAACCTTCCAGTTAGGAATTTGAGTTCTGCCCTGTGAACAGGTTCGAAAGGGCTCTACATCAGTTGTGATATACCGTATTTAGTTACCAAGCTGGTGGAGGTGTTTTTATCAGAGGAAAAACCCTGACTAAACTGAAGAAATTGCGTGATTAGTCTGTTCGACCACAGAAAAAGAGAACCTGATGTCAGTCTGTATCTTGAGATGGCCGCTAAATGCACATGAATGGAAGAATACACCAGGCCCGATCTGGCCACAGGGAGAAGGTATGGCAAAAACTGTTCTGGAGGTGACTAAATTGGGAGGACTTTGGTCTCAATCAATCAATCAGGATTCATAAAGCGCGGCTAATCACCTGATAGGGTATCCAGGCTCTTGCAGGAGGCTCATGCAAACAGACAGGTTTTGAGAGCCATTCAGAATTTTGGGAGTGGGGTGATGGACCAGAGGTGCTTGGGGAGGCTGTTCCAATTCTTTGCTGCGATGTGGGAGAAGAAGCATCATCCACTTTTGCTTCGGTAGATGTGGGGAGTATAGGTATTTGAAAGGGAGGCAGATCGTAGTCTTCGACAGTCGGTGGAAGTTCAGACGGTGGTTAATATATGTGGATTTTTGGTTGTGTAGAGCCATGTGTGAATGAGTCCGCAGCTTGAATTGGCATCACTTGTGTACAGGGAGCCAGTGGAGTTGCCCTCGGTGGGGTGTGATGTGGGTTTGTCGGAGAAGGCTGAGGAAGAGTCCAGCTGCGGCTTTCAGTATAGTCTGAAGTCTCTGTAGGAGGTGTGCGGCGATTCCTACGTAGAGGGTGTTGCCATAGTCCCGGCGGCTGTTGATGCGGGACTGTCACTGTGCTCTCGTGTGTAGGGATAGCCACTTGAAGATCTTATGAAGCATGCGCAGAGTAAGGAAGCAGGTGGAGGAGATGGCGTTGATCTGTGATTTCATGGTGAGCTTGCCGTCAATGATGATTCTGAGGTTTCTGATCTGGTCGGAGGGAGTGGGTCCTAAGTCTGAAGGCCACCAGGAGTCGTTCCAGCTGTTGCTGCTAAACATCAGTTCTTCCGTCTTTTCGGTGTTCAGCTGCAAGCAGTTGTTCTTCATCCAGTCTGACATTTGTCATGCATCTGTGGAGTTGGTTCTGTTGGGGTCGTCGGTGAGTAAGAGGATGAGTTTGGTGTCATCTGCATAGGAAATTATGTTGAGACTGTGGGATTTGACTATGTTGGCCAGCAGGGTCATATATAAATTGAAACATGTGAAACAGAGGGATGAGTCTGGGGGGGCGCGGCAGGTGATCTCCTTGGGTTCAGAGGTTCTTCCAGTGAGGAAGGAGGTGATCCATCTGAGTGCGTCCCCTTGGGTGCTGATATGGTGGAGTCTTTTGATCAGTGTATGGTGGTATATGGTGTCAAAGGCTGCTGAGAGGTCGAGGAGGATCAAAGCTGCTGTTTCCCCTCCGTCAAGTAGGGTTCTGATGTCGTCTGTGGCTGCGAACAGAACGGTTTCAGTGCTGTGATTGTTGCGGAAGCCGGATTGAGAGGTGTCAAGTAGCTGGTTCTGCTCCAGGTGTCATGAGTTGATGGTTTATGATATTTTCCAGGACTGCTGGCACCAAAGGCAAAAACACTTCCATTTCAGGCAATACGATTTGTTTGTAGTATCAGCTCTGGCTCTAACTAAGATATCCCTACAGTCTTGCAGAATATCTAGATGCTGCAGTTCATGGTATTCAGGAGTCAGGCCAATAAATGCAGAGCAGTCTGGTTCAGATGAAGGACCTGCTTGTGGTTCATTGAAAGCAAATTCTTCTGCGGCTCCAGCTGAATAGGATTGTCTTCAGACAACAGCAGAAGCTTCGTGAACCAGCGCTCTCTGGGCCACCTTGGAGCAATGAGTATTAGCCAGCATGGTTCCCTTTTCATTTTCTTGAGAAGCCTGAGAATGAGGGGGAATGGGGGAAAAGCGTATGCATAGATCCCGGACCATCTGATCGAAAACACATTTGCCCACGACCCTTATTGAGGGCCCTAGCTTGCTTAAGACAGGCATTTCCAGTTCTCTCGAGACGCAAAGAGATGCAAGTTTGGCTTGCCCCATCATTGGAATATGGTGTTTAAAATGGAATGATTTAGCTTCCATTTGTGACAGCTCTGATTTGTTCTGCTTAAAGTGTCCGTCAAACTGTTGCTCATCCCCGGCAGATGTTCTGCTCTGATGGATAACTGGTGCTCCAATGCCCATTTCCATATTTCTTGCGCCTCCAGAGAGGATTTGAGATCTTGTACCTCCTTGTTTGGTGAGGTAGTGCATACTGGTAGTGTCTGTCCGTATTAACACTGATGATCTCTGTATTCTCAGAAAGAAGGCTTGAAGGGAAAGTGGATTAGTCCAGAGTTCCATGACATTTATGTGCATCTAGAACTTAGAGAGATTCCATTTGCCATGTATCTGAAATCCTGTAGATGGGCTCCCCCAGCCCTCTAGAGAGGCATCTGTTCTGTTTATGTACTCGGGAACTAGAGAGAGGAATGTTAGCCCTGATTAGAGATAGTTGGAGTTTTTCCACCAAGGAAGCACCTTTTTCATAGACAGTGTGAATTGGGTGACATTGTCGAATGAGCCTTCCAGATGAACCCATAGCCTGTCCCGTACTTCCTGGCAAGGTCTCATTCTTAGACGAGCACAGGGCACTAGGAGAAGGGCCAATGACATCATGCCGAAAAGAGATTTGAGAAGACACACAGAAACAGACTATCTTTTTGAGCGGATTTGAGCCAGTGTCTTGAGGTTGGTTTGTCTCTCTCTGTGGACAAGAATGCTTTGTCCGGTAATGTATCTAAGTTTGCTCCAAGGAAATTTATCCTTGTTGAGGGAGGGCGGAGAGAATTTTGGTAATTTACTGTGAGAGGATTGAAACATCCGTAGATACGCTATTGTAGCCTACGACCCTTGCTGGACAGATAGTGCTTTCATGAGCCAGTGGTGGAGGTATGAAAGTACCTGAAGGCCTTTCTGTCTTAGATGGGCTGTCACCGGGGCAAAACATTTTGTGAATATCCGAGGGACCAACTTGAGACCAACGGGAAGCACTTTGAATTGATAGTGAGTGCCGGCCACCGAAATCTGAGGAACCTGTGATGCTGGGATGGCTAGGGATATGGAAATACGCATCCTACAAATCCAGACTCACCATGAAAACTCCGTGATTGAGGAGCTGCAGATTCTCCAGATTTCTGCTTGACCAGGAAAAAGCGAGAATAGAAACCCATTCCTTTCTGAGAATGTGAGACTTTCTCAATGACATCCTTGTTCAGCATGACTAGCACCTATTACCAGAAAAGATAGAGGTGGGGTGTAGGCACCCATTTTGGTTGGTGGGATTTGCGTGAACTCCAGGCAAGGCCATATGTAATAAGATCCAGGACCCATTTGTCCTCTACGATCTTTTACCATTGATGGTGATATTGTGAAAGTCGTGCTCCGACACAATGAGGTGCTGAATGGGGGGTAACCAGCACTAGGATGTTGTCACTATTTCCTTCTAGTGTCTGTAACTGGTATTGTTTTCTGGGTGACTGTTGATTTGAGTAGGCTGCTTCTGGTCGTGCACAGTATGACAGGTGCTGCTGATAAGCCGGCTGAAAAGGCTGCCGATAGAGTTGGTACAGCTGGTATCGCTGCTATTCCCCATGATAGGAGTATGTACCTCTTCTGCGGGCCCCTCTGAAAGCTGTTTTTCAGAACTGCAAGATACACAATGATCTTGCACTGTCCGTGTCCGCCTTTATTGTTTGTAAGGCGTCATTGATGTACTTGCCGAACAAGGCGTCGCCATTATATGGCATGTCTAGAATTTACATTTGGACTCCAGGACGAAATGATGATGCCTTTAGCCAACCTTGGTGTCAACAAACGACTGACCCTGTGAGCTGCCAAAAACCTAGGGAAGCTATTTCCATAGCACAATTTAAAATCTCTGACACAGATCTTTCTTCCTCTAGCAGAAGCGGTTTTGCATCTGTTTTCTTGTGCTCCGGCAGAAAATCAAGATACGCTGCGATGTCTGACCATACCTGGCGGTCACAACTGCCCAGAATAGCCAGAGAACTTGCAGCACGCACATTAGTGCCTGAGATGGTGGAGAACCGCTTCCCTATATTATAAAGGCATCAGCCTTCCTTGTCAGGTGGAGTTCAGATTGGCATGGAAGGGTTCTTCAACTGTAGCTGGGCAGCTTGTGTAATAACTGAGTCTGGTAATGTATGTCCTACAAGACATGCCAGGGAGTCTTCAGAGGCCTTATACTTTTTGTCTATTCTCGGAAGAACCAATGTCACAGGAGTTCTCATTATTTTAATCTCTTCCTCCCAAATGTAATCTACTATAGAGATTGCTTTAACAGTCTTCCTTGACTGTCCCTTAAAATCATACAGAAAGCAAATGGATTGCTTCACTTTGATTGGGAGCTGAAAACGTGTAGTGGCTCATTCCAGAAGTCTATGAAAACCACCAATATCCTCTGGTGGTAAATCTATTTATTGGGGTGCCGAAGGAGAAGGCGTGGGGAGGAGGTTTTCATCCCACTCATTGGCAACTGACTGGGTATCTTGAATTTCACCCTCCTTTCTATCATCATCCGAAGAGGATAGGCCATCCCTAGGAGGCACAGCAATATTCAACTTTGGTGTCATCCTAGGTGTAGCAGGAGAAAGCATAGGATCTGGCGATATAGGTGCTGGAGGCAGCAGATGCTTAGGTGATGAAGTGGTCCCAGCAGGCGTAAGGAAACGTTTTTAGTAGACTTGCAACACGCCGTGCAGGTCTTGCATCAGAGATACGGGGACCTGACCCATGCCCTCAGGTGTAGGAGGCAGAACATATTGTTGTCTTTCATATACTTGCGCATAGTATGCATCATCCTCCTTCTCTTACTGGTTCTTGACATGGTGTCAAAAGGGCCTTTAGACTCGGCTAAGTCTAGACTTGTGGTTTGGTGGTAAAAGAGACACTTTACTAGAGGAGGTGTGCTCTGGGTGCCGATCCTTTTGTGCAGGTTGGTGTCAGGTCAAATCTGGTAAAAGAAAAAGCATTGGATGCTTCTTATTCGTTGTCAACAGTGTCGTTGTTGGTGGCATGGCTGCCAACAATGTCGGCTACGTCTTTCAATGAGGTGGTAGTCGTCATTGATGATGTTGCAGTCATCATTGATGAAGCGGTAGTCGTCGTTGACGAGGTGGTAGTCATCAACGGGGTGGTAGTAGACTAATTGGTTGCCGTCATCTTGGCTTTCATCGTCGATCAGGATTTTGACGGCGTTACCGTGGTTGACAAGTCAGTTATTTTTTGACTAAGACTGGATCGGAGGAGGATTTTGCGAGCTTCAAAGAAAAGGCCGTGGATGGAGTAGAGGGGTCAGTTTTTGCCTCAGAGGAAGCAATTTCTTGCTTTTCATTATGTGAGGAGTCTTTTGCAGTCCCATGATGTGTCTTTAACGCTTTCTTGTGTCCCTCTAGTGACCCTGGCGACCTTTTTCTTTTCCTAGATTGCTCATACGAGGTAACATAATCCCCACTGTTTTCTTCCTTAGAAACAACAGCAGTTCTTGTCTTTAGCTTCTTAAGCCACAATAAAAGCCTCCCTTCTCTATCCTTGAGAGGTTTTGAGGAAAAGGTTCTACAATATTTGCAGTCTTTACCTTGTGGGTAGGATAAAGGTAATAAATACATTAATTATGGGGATCTTCTGAATGCATCCTTTTGTTTCCACATGTCCCACACGATCTGAAGAGTCCCTTCTTGAAAGGTTCCGACATCCTGAAGCAGTAGATCATAATTTGGGTATACCAAATCTGAGTTCAAGCTGAAGAAAACCGAGCAGAGCTCAGGAAGACTTATTGTCACACAATGTGTGGCAGAAAATCTGAGGGAAGATGCCTCTGCTGGTAGTGTTCTAAAGGGTGCTATTACCCAATTGGCTGGAGTTTGGTTCTTTATAAATGATATAGATAAGCTAAAAAAGTCAATGTATTTTACTACTGTAAGTTATGTATGCTATTCCTACTGCAGTAGAATGTACTATGGGACTCCCACCTCGACAACAGGGATGATTCAAGAATGTGAATCTATGAAAGATCCAATACTGGAGAATAACCGTTTCACAATGGAAAACATTTCCATTGATGCACAGGAGTGCAATCCTATGGCAGAGTTTCTGAATCTTTAAAAAAAAACATTAAAGGCCACTACTTTTCTATATAGAATTCATCACTTTGGCTATCAACTTAGAGCCCACGTAGGGTCAACGGAAATACTTCAGTAAAAGATATCAAAAAAATTAAGGACAGCAACATGTACTAAAACAGCGGACACAAACTTTTAAAATCTAGCAAGGCACAGTTAAACACATGGCATGGAACATGCATCTTACGAAACGACGCAACAAAGGAAGACTTTGTACTAACCATGGTCATCAAGCAAAATGTTCTCAGGCTTCAAGTCTCTGTGTGAAAATTAGGAGAGAAAGATCATTACTGAACCCTGAACAAGCACAAAGATAGTACATAAATAACATGATGGCCAGTGCTCCACTACCAGAAATCTACATTAACATTTTTTAAAAAACAACATTTTGTATGACAGAACGGTCAGAAGGAACAATGTAATGCACCACATACGAGGATTACAAATCAAAAGGCTTACAGCATCCTGCTTAAAGTAATTGTATATATTTTGTTAAAAGCTGAATTTACTTCTTTTAAAACAATACTGTTTGTTATTCAGGACCACACACAAATGCAAGACATAAGCAGAAGAACATTAAACTTATACACAAACTACCAAGAAAACAAATGTTGGGAGGAGCTTGGCGGGCATCCGAGATGGCCGCGTGAGCACAGCGCTCCCCGGACCCCCGCCGCTCCCGGCTTAATATCCTGCTTTGATCCTGATTTTTGCGAGGATTCATATAGAGGACGTTGGGCTGATCTACCTGGACCTTTCAGAAACTGATTTGGACATCGGGTGCCTGAATTATGTTCGATTGAACTTTTGGGCTCCACCCTCGAAGTGCGCCCGGGACTGGGTGAGGTTCGGTGGCCGTCTTGGAGTTGAACAACAACGGCAGGGGGATTGGTCTTGTGGGTCCCCTTCTTAAGTTTCGGTTTCGTTTCTGCCTCAGACTGGGACGCTGGTGAGAGGGTCGGGCCAGAGCTGTGGCCGGGACACGAGTAGGTTGTCTGGCCCTTGGCTGCACTGTTCCTGGAGTGGGCTGCCTCTATCCTGGTGATACCCCTCTTGTAGTCCTTTGGTCCCGGGGCCTCCATTTCTGGTGCCCGGTCCGTCGACCCTGGTGACTTTACTCGTGACGCATCTTCAAAATGGCAGGCAGAGGGGACCGAGAGACGCGCAAGACGAAGACACCTCTGCGCGGGGGTCCGGTTCAATCTAATGTTATGGATCGTTATACCCACTCTAAGGGGTCCCCCGGAGCTGCCCTGCCCGGTCCCATTGCGTCCGACCAAGTAGTGGATGCGTCGACGGAGCCCTCCTTGCAGGACATCATGGGCGCCATTTCTGGCATGAGGGAATCCATAGGCCAACAGTACGAAACCTTGGCCCACAAACTTGACACTGTGGCAATTGAGGTGAATTTGATTCGAGCCGATCTCTCCAAGACGAACGAAAAGGTGAAGTCGTTGGATATCAAATCATCCAGCCTCACGACGGACGTCTCTGATATTCAGACGGAGATTGGCAATCTCCGTAGGGTGAACGATTTCATGACCCGGCGCTTGGAGGATTTTGAGAACAGGGCACGTCGCTGTAATGTTCGCGTGGTTGGTGTGCCGGAGAATCCGGAACCCCACTCGGTTGATCTCCTGGTTGAAGACCTTATCCAGAACCACCTTTCTCCGTCTGGCCTTAGTAAATTTTTCGCAGTGGAGCGCGCACATCGTGTTCCGGGGGGCCAGGGCAAGCCAGGTGCCCCGCCGAGACCTATTGTTGCAAAGCTTTTCCACTATAGAGATCGGGACGCTATCCTGCAGGCCTCGCGGGTGTAGGGCCCGGTGGCCTTTGAGAATGCCACGGTGAACTTTTATCCGGACTTTTCCCAACAGGTCCAGAAGCAGCGTATGGGATTTCGTGGTGCCAAGAAGCGTCTTAGGGACATGGGGATGCGTTACGCTATGCTCTTTCCGACCAGGCTGCGGGTGGAGTATAATGATCGAACTTTCTTTTTTGATCGGCCAGATGCTGTGAATGACTGGCTAGACTCCCTGCCTCATCGACCTCCTGAGACTGAGTCCGAAGCCCACCCGGGCGGTGCTGAGGGTGGCGTAGAGAGCTGAACATTTCATCTTTGACTGATGCCTTGTTTTGTATAACCTCTCCAGGGATGTAAGCCTATGTTCCTCTACCTCACATGTGTTTTGATGTATGATCTTTTTCTCGTCATTGGTTTGATCGGGGGGCGGGTGGGACAGAGCCTTTCCTCCTCCGGGGTCTTTGTGTAGAATAGGGGTTCTTGGGCGACAGGCACACTGCAGGTTGGGGTGGCTTTTTAGCTTTTTGCAGGGGTGCAGGGTGGGGGGTGTTTTCTTGTTACTTGGGGGGTGGGTGGTTGGGAAGTTCGTTGTTTGTGTGTTCTGTGTTCAAGGCGACTTTATTCTGTATCTGGACTGTTTTTTATGGTCATGCTCATTGGTGGGGGGTTTGGGCTTTTTCGGGTGGGATGGGGGGTAGCGGGTTGAGATTTGTTTCGTGGAACGTTAATGGTCTGGGAGATCGTATCAAACGAAGTGTGGTGTTGAAATGTATACGACGTTTATCTCCTGACATTGTTTTCCTGCAGGAGACTCATTTGATAGGCAATGTTTGTCATGCACTGAATAGGTGGGGCTATCGCCTCGTAGCGCATTCGGGGTTTACCTCGGGTTCCAGGGGTGTGGGTATCCTTGTCCGGGCTTCCCTCCCCCTGGCTATTGATGATGTTATTCAGGATGACCGGGGGCGGTATGCTGTTCTTGTGGGTCGATATGAAGGCCGTGCCCTCTCCTTATTAACTGTTTATGTGCCCCCCGGCTTGCAGACTTCTACCTTTTCGGATTTGGGCCGTGTCTTGTTGGACCTCCCTGATAGTACTCTCTTTCTGGCTGGTGATTTTAATTCGGTAGTCTCCGGTCTCCACGATCGCCACCCCCCTAGGGATACCCCTGCGGCTCAGCAGTGGTTGGGTGGATTTTTGGATACCTTTGGCCTGGTGGATTGCTGGAGGCTTTTGCATCCTACGCAGCTTCAGTACACCTTTCACTCTGGGGCCCATGGGAGTCTGTCTCGGCTGGATTATTTCCTGATGCCTGCGGCTCAGTCCCCAGCGGTGCGTGAGATTGTGCACCTGCCCAGGGGTATCTCTGACCACTCTCCGCTCTGGCTTCGTTTTGAGGTTGGGGTGGAGGCAGTGGGCCGGGTGGCTCCCATTAATCCGTGGTACCTCACCTCCCCCGAGACCCGCACCCTTTTGCTTAAGTCCTTGGACTCGTATTTTCTGGATAACGAGGGGTCGGTTTCCTCTGCTGTGTCCCTATGGGAGGCCTTTAAGACCGTGATTCGTGGGCAGGCCCTCTCCCTTATTGTTGAGGCTAAGAGAGCGAGAAATAGAGAGGTGGTTGATCTTGAGGGGGAGATTTCTGCATTGGAGGAGGGTTTGGAATCTGGTGTCACACCTGAGAAGCTCCATGCCCTGGGTCTGAAACAATTTGCTTATAAGTCCATGGTCACAGATGCCGCCAAAGTGATGTTTCGGGAGCAACAGGGTCGTTTGTATGATGTGGGTGACAAAGCGGGTAAATTGCTGGCATGGCTGGATAAGAAGGAGAGAGCTAATCGTGTGGTACCCGTGATTCAGTCTGCGAGTGGTGTGAGTGTAACGGACCCGATTGGCATAGTTGACCGGTTTGCCGATTACTTCCGTGTGGTGTATACCCCTGTGTCTGTGAGGGATGTGGTTGACTCTCGCCTTCTGTTGCGTGATATAGCCCTGCCCATTGTTTCCGATTTAGACCGTGTGGCGTTGGACTCCCCCTTTACGGTTGATGAGATAGCTACTGCCATCCGTTCCCTCCGTTCGGGCAAAGCATTGGGCCCGAACGGGTTGCCAATCGAATTGTACAAGTTGCGTCCCGATAGGGTGGCTCCGTATCTTCGTGCCATGTTTCTGGAGTCCCGGGAACGGGGTATTCTCCCTTATGATCAGAGACTGGCCACAATAGTTGTCATCCCCAAGGAGGGTAAACCACGTGATCTTTGTTCCTCCTATAGGCCCATATCCCTGCTAAATGTTGAACCCAAGGTATTGGCGAAACTCCTGGCATCCCGTCTCTTGACGGTCATTAGTGACTTGGTCCATCCGGATCAATCTGGATTTATTCCGCATCGCAACACGGCTCTGAACCTGCGTCGTCTTCACGGCGCGGTCGCGGGGGCGGGGCTTCTGACGGAGCCGGCCATTTTGGCATCGTTGGATGCTTCCATGGCCTTCGACACGGTGGAGTGGCCTTATCTTTGGGCGGCTCTTGAGAAATTTGGTTTTGGGCCTGAGTTTATTGGTTGGGTCCAGTTACTGTACGCGGAACCTCTGGCGCAAGTAGTGGTGAATGGTAGGGTCTCGGCTCCTTTCACCCTTGGTAGGGGTACCCGTCAGGGATGCCCCTTGTCTCCGTTACTGTTTGCGCTCACCATGGAACCATTGGCTGCTTGGCTTCGGTGGGAACCTTCCCTCAAGGGGATCCGCTGGTCTCCGGACTTTGAGGACCGCGTTTCGCTTTACGCGGACGATATCCTTTTATATCTCACCTCCCCGCGTAAATCTCTATCTGTTCTGTTTGACGTTCTTGCTTCCTTTGGAGCCAATTCGGGCCTTGTTATTAACTGGACCAAGTCCTGTGTATATGTTCTTTCGGGGGTTTTGCCCCCCTTGCCGAGTGGACTTCCTATTCAGGTGGTCCACTCGGGTTTCAAGAATTTAGGGATTTTTATTACGTTGGACCCGACGCTCCGCTTTGAGCGTAATCTCCTCCCACCGTTGCTTAGATTGCGCCTGGATGTGGCCCGTTGGCGTAAGCTTCCTTTGTCTCCTCTGGGCAGGGCGGCTCTGTTTAAAATGATGTCCTTGCCGCGATTCCTTTACGCGCTCCAAAACTCCTATGACGCTATTCCTAAGACCTATTTCCAGGAGATTGAGAGTCTTCAACGGCAATTGATATGGGATGGGCGTCCGCGTATCGCGCTCGCAAAGCTCACCATCCCTTGGTATGACGGGGGCATGGCGCTCCCCGATATCAAGCGATATTACTGGGCTTCCCAGTTGTCTGCCATTAATCACGTGATGTTTTCCCCGGGTCGTAATCCTGCATTCGAGATGGACAGATTCCAGCTCCCGGGTGGGGACTTTACTAGAGCACTTTATTCTCGATCGGCCGGGCGCCATCTTGTGGGCCCATCCAAGATCGCGGTAACTGTATGGCGAGCTGCGAATGTGAGTTTGGGATTGGAGGATCGCTTGACGTTGGCGACGCCGCTTTATGCCTCGGAACGTTTGGGCGGACTTTGGTCTACCAAGGGTTTTGACCGCTGGGATATGATTGGGATTTGTAAGGTGGGTGATGTGTGCTCGAACGGTTGTGTGAAGTCGTTCCAGGCCCTCCAGGCGGAATATGGTTTGAGTGGTAGAGAATTTTTTCGCTACCTGCAGGTCCGGCACGCCCTCGCCTCAGTTTTGGTTCCTGATGAGGCCCTGCCTGAATCTTCTCCCCTCGAGGACCGTGTCCTTGATGGGCATCTTCCCGATAGTACTATTTCTCTGATTTACAAGAAATTGATCAATAATCGGGCGGACTTATTGCTCCGACTTCGGGAGGCTTGGGTTGGCGATGGGTTGGAACTGGACGACGAGGATTGGCAGTCGGCACTCTCTTCTCCCAAGGAGGTGGCCATTCCTGCCCGTCTCCGTTTGGTTCAACTTAAGATTCTTCATCGAGTTTATGTCACGGGTCCGCGTCTGGTGACGATGGGCTTTTCCTCGGATGGGCTGTGTAAGCGTGGTTGTGGTTTGAGTGCGACCTTTTTACATATCCTTTGGGAGTGCCCGGTTGTAGCGGCTTACTGGACTGCTGTGCTTGAGGTGATGACTGCTGTGACTGGTGTTGCCCTGCGGCCGGAGCCACGACGATGTCTGTTGAATGTGTGGGAGCCCACTGACTACTCTGTGGCCCAGACCAGATGGGCTACCCTGGGATACATGATTGCGAAGCGGGATGTTGCGCAACTCTGGGGCGCTTCCAGGCCCCCTGAGGTCTCGAAGTGGGAAGACAACATGGACTGGTCCATGTTTCGTGAGAAGACGGTTTATGTGGCCAGGGGCAGACCCAGGGCGTGGACGAAGGTTTGGGGCCAGTGGAATGATTATCGTGGGGATATTTGCACTCCTCCCCTTGTAGGCACTGCTGAGATTGTCCTATCTCCCTAGACGTGCGTTCCCGGAACCTTCCCATACGGGTTTTTTTTTCTATATTTCCGGTTCTCCCCGCTGCTCCCCTCCCCCCCTCCCGACTTGATAGGAGCCTCCGGGCTCTGGGTGTGTTCTCCTGATCGTGGACCGTCCCCTCCGTTCTTTGGGCTGACCTTAATTATCGTGCATTCGCCTTTTAGTGTTTGTTTTTCTTTTGTAAAATAAAAAATTCAAGTTGCTCTGTGATATATGTAGAGTAATGCTTTGTGCTCGAGCTGTACCTGACCACGGGTGTACATTTCTATTTCATGCATTGTGCCTTGTTATTAGCGGCCAGCCCGTGCGGTTGTAGGCCCATTCTTGTACTTTTCTATGCTTGCTCCAATAAAGGTTTTTGAAAGAAAAAAAAAAAAAAAAAAGAAAACAAATGTTTTCAGAGATGCATTTTGTGTAAACAATGTAAATAAAATAAAAATAAGAGTATACACATTTAATTGCATTTGGAAAATAAGAAGTTAACAGAAACAAATGCCATTGCAAGTATATGGGAAAGATAAATATTCAGATAATGTGACTAACATTTGGAAGTCAGATGACTGATGTATACTTAATCTTGGTCTCAGAGAAATTGACCTAAGCGTATTTTAGGGACCAGGAGTGATTGTGCAATGCTGGATGGCATTAGGACTCAAATTTAACAAGTGAAAAGTATTGTATTTCAGTGCTTTAAATGTGCCGAACAAATCTGCGAATCTATTGCAAAGGGTGCCAATAATGGATTTAATCCTAGTTCAAATTAAATGAATTAAAAAGAGGAGTCCAAACTCACAGGTCCTGTGTTTATTTTTTTAATCTCAGACCTGAGAATTAATGGAATATTTAACAAAACAATTCTTGATAGAGTTCTTTAAGTCTTCGACCTCACCATATGAGCTTCAATTTATCGAATGAAAAGTCTATTTGTTTTCAAATCATACTAATGCACTCAATTAGCACCCAATCCAGACTACTCTCTTTATGTAAAGTCAAGAAATCAAATTTTATTACCTCCTCTCCTGAAGGTGGGTGTGATAACATTATGCGCTGCCCTAATGGGAGTCCCTCAAATTACCATCTTCATGACAAACCAACGAGTACATTCAAAGAAAACATAACATGCCCATAATGGCAGTGACAACAGATGCTAAGTACATGAAGAATATTTGCAGTGTTATATATTTTGCACTCAAATAACATCTAGAAATAAGTCAACATTAGTGGAAAAGGTAAACTTGAAGGGGTAAAAGCTGGACTGCTCCGAATGAACCAAAATCATTTCTGGCAGGAGCCAATAAGTTCAGCCTTAGATTGAGCATTATTTTGCTGCTATGTAGCTGAATTGTTTGTGGCCACTATGTATGATAGTAGCTAATAGGTCAGAGTATGTCTGCCTAATTGTACATTAGACATCCACCAACTCTAACAGATACAAGTTAATAACAAAGGGAGAGAGATGAGCTTTGCAGTAAACTACAGATGGGTAGTGTAGAAGCGGACTGAAAGGAAGGCATAGAGACCAGAGGTTTGGAAACCTTTAGGGAAGAACTATACAAAGTTAGAGCAATCACTGCGATCATGATCTGTTTCAAACATCTGAAAATAAATATTGGGGTGAAATATACAAAGGGAACAGATTGATTCAGTGTCATAAAACACATGCAATCTCCTGCATCAGTTACAGCAGGGGTTTGTAACCTTTTGACTTGTGTGTACCCTAATGAATCAATACTGGAATCCAGGGACCTCCACCACTGAGTCATTAATGGAAGCCAGGAACCTTCGGCCTAGGCAATTTCTGTGATTTGAACCTCAAAACAAACACCCAGTAATACAAAAACAAGTATTCAACAAACAAATGCTAAAATATTGAAATATTTTGTTGAATTCACACAATCAACAATAGAAAAAGTTGCCACATTTTCAATGTAGCTTTATTTGTATGTACTTTATTAGTTTCAATTAATTAATTTTAATATAATTGAATAAACTAGTCATGGGCGGCCCAGGGAGGAACTCGCTGAGCCCCAGAGGCCGTTGACTCACAGGATAAGAACCACTGGGTTACAGAATAAGCAGCTTGCATAGAAATCATTGCATACAAAGTCTAGACTAAAGTCGGCCTGTGGTGAGGATAGAGGAATCAAAGGCCTTTCTAGTAGCTTTGGCAAAAAAACTGTGAATAAACTAACAGTTTAGTGAAGACCTGGATTGAATAAAGGCCTGAAGTTGACTAAGGACCACCATTCCCTACCATCAAAGCAGAACTGGGTGTTTTGAGGTCAGTTTGAAATAAATCACAGGATCAGAGGTGTCCACAAAGGTCTTTAACAGTGGAGGAGAGAGTTTTGTTGAGATTACTGCGTACCACTTCTAAAAATAGAGATGTTATTTATATCGGTTCACTGACAACATCAATGTAAAAAATATTGAGTACAAAATATCAACACTTATGCTTGAACAGGTAAGTCCAAAGTATCGACTAAAAAATATCAATGTAAAAAATATAAATGTATATAATATCGACTTTTATTTTTAATATAAAATAAAATATATATTGACTATATTAAATTGTAAACATTTTAACAAAATAAAGTACATTTAATATATATTTTAATAAAATATAACAAATAAACTTAATTAAAAAAATTAAACAATTTATTCATATATATTTACTTTAAAACTAAAGCTTATTTTTGATTTATGTTAAAAGTTTTAAATTATATAAAACATACAAAAATATATTGATTTAAAGTATAAAAAACAAACCTCAATAATAAATTAAAACATTAAACTATTAAAAAATATTTAAACCTAAATTTCACAATACAATCTATTAAAAGATATTTAAACTTGAATGTCACACTACAATCAGTGCAACAGTAGGGAAAGTGTTGGATAGCGGAGGGTTAAAAATAACTATTACACTCCAGTGAGTGCAACAGTAGGGTAAGTGTAGGATAGCGGAGGAATTACATTTATTATTCCCACTTCAGTGAGAGCAAAAGTAGGGAAAGTGTTGGATAGTGGAGGGGCAAAAATTACTATTCTCACCCCAGTGAGTGCAACAGTAGGGAAAGTGCTGGATAGCGGCGTGGTACAAATTACTATTCCAACTCCAGTGAGTGCAACAGTAGGGGAAATGTAGGCTAGCGGTGGGGTAAAAATGACTATTCCCACTCTAGTGAGTGCAACAGTAGGGAAAGGGCTGAATAGCGGAGGGGTATAAATTACTATTTTAACTCCAGTGAGCGCAATAGTAGGAAAAGTGTTGGATAGTGGAGAGGGAAAAATTACTATTCACACTCAAATAGTTACAAACATATGTTAAAAATTAAAAAGTATAAAAATAAATATTTTTAAAAAATCAACATCGAATAAATTAAATATGTAAAAAGAAAACATTGTAATATTAATTACATATAACAAAAACCTACAATTATATAAAATAAAATTATAAATAAATAAAAAATATTTATTTTAACTAGAAAATATTTCCAAACAAAAACATGAATACATAAATGTATTTATTTCCTACCCTAGAACACCACACCAATAACACAACACTTCAGCATTTTTAATTAAATTTACTTCCATAATTAACATAATTAATAATCAATTAAAAACATGAATAAAAAAATTAACATTGAGTACACACACTTTAACACTATAATATCCACAATATACACCACAATTAAACTATAAAGTAATAAAACAATTAAAAATGTTTTTTAAACTATTACTATTAACAAATTATAAAGTAATTAAAATGTATTTAACGCCCACCCTTTACCCCTTTAAAAGTAAAAAAAAAAAAAAATACACAATTACTCAAAATAAATATCAAATACTTAACATTAACTATGTTAATTAAACACAAATTACGTCCCACCCATTACCCCTATAAACACAAGACACGCCTAAAATTAATTACACAATTACCATATTACATTTTTAATTAATTTAATTATCAATTAAATAATTCTTAATAAAAAATAAGCTACTTGGGGGGCGTGGCTTCGCGGGCAACGATGGCGGACGTGGCTTTCTAGAGCTCCCTCCGGACCATCTTTTATCCGTTAATTTATCCTGGCTCCCGGACCCACGTTGGGGACCACACTGTCGGAGATTGTGGCGGAAGGCAAGGAGTGATCCCCGGTGAGGTGTGTGGCGCTCCCGGACCATCCGAAGCGGCGGTGGCTGCCTGCGGCCTGGTCCCCGAGAGTGAAGCCGGGGCCTCGATTTTGGCGCCTCCCGGTCCGGGGGTCCTGGCGCAGCTGGCCCGCGCCGGCGTTACTCCTGTATCCAGTGCCCTCGCGGGCAGCGGAGCTGTGGGCGAGCCCTTGGACCCGTCCCTTGTGGAGGCTGTGCTGGCCTGTGCAGTGGGGACGCCCGGAGAGTGTCGGGCCTGTGTCGAGGCCGCAAAGCGGGGACCTGGAGTTTGGCGATCCCCGGTGGCGATTGTTGGTGCCCTGTGGCGGCTTGGGCGCGTGTTGGAGTGCCTCACAGTGCGGCGGCCCCCGAGGTGAGACCCCGCTGAGCTGGACTGGTGTGGTGTGGTGTGATCGTGCTGGGTGGCCCACAGGCCGGAGAGCGACCTGGGTCTCCGGTGGGGGTCGCAGCTGAACCGGAGGTGCCGGCGTGGGACGTGGCTTTGTGGTGCCCCCCGTATGCGGCTGTGAACGTGGAGTAATAGGGGGCCGCGGCTGGTGACTACATTGCCTGTAAGCGCCTGGCGCGCTTGGATTGCGAAGTGTGAGAGCTCCCTTTGGCCCGCAGCTGACAGCCGAACGCTGGGTGGCCTGCAGCGGTGCCCCGGGATCGGACCGGGGGCCTCACAGTGGGTGGCGGGGCCCGGCTGGGACCGCGCTGTGCGCCTGGCCTTGGAGAACAGACTTGTAGCCCCAGTGCCCCCCCCACGCAACAGCGGACGACGGTGCAGGTGATCGGCATCCCCCTGGACAGGGCAGTCAGGTGCGTGGTGTGCCCTTGGTATACCCCTATTCGCGATTGGAGGCGTGGGGTGTTGGCACTGCGATATCCTATGAACGATCCGAGGTGCCAGCCCCTGGGGGTGCCACAGACATGACCAGAGGCGGAGGTGGCAGCGGACCGGCCAAGCAGGGGCCTATTGATAAATTCACGGGGCCGAGTGGAGGGCCCGGAGCCTCTGGGGGGAGCCAGGGGACGGGGACGGACAATGCGGCGCTCATGGCGGCGATTACCCAATCCAGGGACATGTTGGACGCTAAGATCAGACGTGACCCTGTTGCGTCAGGACCTGCGCAACGCAGTGACACGTATCACAGAGGCAGAATCCAGGATCTCGGTGGTGGAGGACGACGTTGGGACCCTTAAACGGAAACTGGCAGCCATGGAAAACGTCCAGAAGGGCCTTGCGCTCCGTGTGGAAGATGCCGAGGGGCGGGCACGCAGGAATAACCTTCGCTTTGTGGGTTTTCCCGAAGGATGTGAGAAGGGGAATATGGAACTTTTCTTGTCCCAGTGGTTGGAGAGTTGGCTTCCTCCAGATGTCCTGTCGCGCTGCTTTGCAATAGAACGTGCCCACAGAGCCCTGACGCAGAAACCGCCTGCGGGGGAACGGCCAAGGCCGGTGATAGCGAAACTCCTGAATTTCCACGATCGGGACACTATCTTATGGGAGGCAAGGACCAAGGACTCTTTACTCTTTGAAAATCAGAAGATCATGATCTTCCCAGACTATACCAGAATCGTGCAACAGCAACGTCACTCATTCATAGCAGCCAAGGCGAAGTTACGCGGTCTGAAGATCCAGTACTCCTTACTCTACCCGGCCCGCCTACGGGTGATCTTTCAATCGCGGACCCACTTCTTTGACACTCCGGAGGTTGTTTTTAAATGGACAGATGAGACGGTAAGGGTCAGACCGCACGACCAGCCGGGTCTGAACCCGGGCCACTCGAGAGAACCGTTGCAGGAACGGGAAGACCGGAACGCCCGGAGCAAGAGGAACAGAAGGTCAAGATCACACAAAAACGTTCCTCTTCTCGTGGTGGGAAACGAGATGGCGCACCTGTGGACTCTGACCACTCCAGAAAGGACCATTGAGGGGCCTTGGGAGGCTGCACTGGTCTGCTGATATTACTAGTTCCCATTGGGAAGGGGTACACTGCGGTGTCTTCTTGAGCTGACTCTTGCTAACTGACCTTCTAGCCACTAATTGTTTTTTTCTTCATTTGGGAATGTGTGGGGCTGTGGGGTGGGTTCGGGGAGCTCTTCTGCAGGGGCTCCTTACCTCCTACACAGGTGGGAGTTGACGGGCGGGGGTTCTTATAGTTGAGTGGGTAGTTGGGATCCATTGGTATGGTTGGCCTTGGGCGCTCTGTTTTGGGCCAGAGGTTGCCCATGCCGCGACAGATACTTCAGAGTTTTATGAGGTATAGGGGTGGGGGGTATGGGGAGGGGAGGGGAGCGGGGAGTTGAGGGAAGTGTTTCAGGGTTGTGTGGGTGGGGGGGTCAGGGGCGGTTGGGGGGGTTGCACGTGATTCCTATTGCCTTGTTACAGACTGTGCTGTGCGCCTGGGCCTGGTGCTGGGGGCTTAGGTGTTGAGTCCCGTTGGATCATGGCTGACACGTCGAAGCCGGGGCTCCCTCGGAAGTCCATGCGCATACTGAGCTGGAATGTGAGGGGGATGCTGGATAATAACAAGAGGGGCGATTTTGAGGTGGGGGAAGAGGGAAGCGGCAGACGTCTTGTTGCTGCAAGAAACCCACATGATGGGGACGAAAGTGCTCAGCCTACAGAGATTTGGTTACCAGCAGGTTTTCCACGCTGGGTTCTCCAGAGGCTCCAGGGGGGTTGCCATTTTGATCCATCGTAGGCTGGCCTATGTTCACGAGAAGCAATGGGTGGACCCGCAGGGCCGATACCTCTTTGTTAAGGGGATGGTGGGTACTGAATCCGTTGTGTTTGGGAGTATATATGCCCCCCCTCCGTTGCAGTGGTCCTTGGCAGAGCGGTTATTTGCAGTGTGGGCCGAAATCCCGGAGTCCTTGGCGGTGTTGGGGGGGGATTGGAACGATGTGATGGATGTGACTGTGGACCGTGGGAGATTGCGAGGGACGCTGTCTGCTACCGCCCCTACCCGACTGAATGCGATGGTGGAGGGCTTAGGCTGGGTGGATGTTTGGCGACATAATCATGCTAGGGTCTGAGAGTATACCTATGTCTCCCTGTACATGGTTCCTTTTCGCGGTTGGATTATGTGTTTGTGCCCTGCGTGTTTCTGAGTAGGGTGCGTGAGGCTCGTATCTTGCCTAGGGGACTGTCTGACCATTCCCCCGTGACTGTGGTAATCGATTTGCATAGGGCGAGACACCCGTTCCGTTGGAGGATGTCCTCGTGGCACCTTCAGCAGGCTGACTATGCAACACTTGCGGGGCGCGATAGCCCACTACTGGAAGGAAAATCTGGTGGCGGATACAGATGTGGCGGTGGTATGGGAAGCCATGAAGCCTACGTTGCGGGGCATTGACATTGCGTGGTGTGCGGCGGCGCCGGCGGCGGGAAGCCATAGTTGCGGCGGCGGCTCGTGTGGAGGCCCTGGAGCGGCGGTGTCAGGGGATGGGTGATGAGGTGGCGGTGCGATTGCTTCTCCAGGCGCAACAATCCTATGCGTCAGTCCTACTTGATGAGACCCGACAGGCATGGCTCGCCACGCGGAGCAGGGTATATCAGTGGGGAGACAAGTCCTGTACAATGCTTCACAGGCTGTGTCAGGGCACTCTGCAGCCACTAGCTTTGCCGGGGCTCACGGATGGGAACGGTGTTGGCATTACGGACCCGGCGGATTTGGCGGTTAGTTTTGCTCGTTACTACGCAGAGCAATATGCGCCGCAGGAATGCCTCCCGGCTGATGCGGTTGATAAATTTATTGCCGACCTGCCCCCTCGGACGATCGTCGAGTCGCGAGCGGCGTTAGACCTCCCCCTTACGGCGGAGGAGTTGGGGGACGCGCTGGGGCAGCTCAACGCAGGGAAGGCGCCCGGACCGAGTGGCTTCCCGTGTGAGTTCTATAAGAAGTTCCATCTCCAATTAGGGTCCCACTACAGAGCTGTGCTGGAGGCAGCGCGGGAGCAGGGACAGCTGCCAGCAGACTGGCGCCATGCGGAGGTAGTGGTTTTTCAGAAGCCAGGCAGGCCCCCCGACCGACATGACTCATATCGTCCTATCTCATTGCTCAATGTTGAGGCCAAGCTGCTGGCTAAGGCACTGGCGAATCGTCTCCTCCCCCACGTGGCCGATCTGGTGCACCCAGATCAGGTTGGCATTATGCCGCGTAGGGCGACACGGCACAATATACGACGAGCACAGACGGCTATAGATGCAATGGGGGCCACTGGAGAGCGGGCGGCCCTGCTCTTAGCAGATATAGATAGGGCCTTTGATTCGGTGAGTTGGACATATCTGTTCGCGCTCCTACCCCATCTCAATTTAGGCCCGGTGTTTATTTCATATGTCCGGTTACTGTATACTGACATTACGGCATCTGTGCGTGTCTCGGGTGCGGTGTCAGAGAGATTTCCCATCGGCAGGGGGACCCGTCAGGGATGCCCACTGTCTCCATATTTATTTGCACTGGTTATGGAGCCCCTGGCCTCCTGGGTACGCATCGACGCTCAACTACGGGGCTTCGTGTAGAATGCGGGACTTACTGATAGGATCGCGCTCTACGCAGACGTCATCCTCTTTTTTCTCACGAATCTAGATAGATCTGGCCTCAGAGTGTTGGAAATCATGCGTGTCTTTGGTGAGGTGTCGGGCCTCTATCTTAATCCGCGTAAGTCCACTCTATGGGTGCTGGGGGATGGGTCGAGCGCGGGCCCGTGGGCGTCGGACTTGCGAATAGCGTCCGGGGGTATAACGTATCTTGGAGTGTTCCTATCCGAGTCCGCAGTGACCTCGTGAGAGCGGAATGTGCTGCCGGTTTGGGAGAGGGTCCAAACGGATATTAAAACGTGGTCTCGGATGCCTCTTACCATCTATGGGCGGTCTGCGATTTTTAAAATGGTTGCGCTTCCGCGCCTGCTCTATCAGTTACAGAACCATCCGCACCTGATCGCACCTCAGTGGTTCCGGCAAGTCAATTCTATCCTAGGCCGCTTCTTGTGGGCCGGGGGTGCTGCCAGAGTAGCGCTGCGTACGTGCTTCATATCCACATATTGTGGTGGTCTTGCTACGTCGGATTTGCTATCTTATTATCAGGCCTCCCACTTGCTAGTGTTAAATGAGTGGTGGTACGGGGATGGAGGGGACCCGGCGTATGCTTTGGAGCGCTTGCTCATGGGAGACAACACGGTACACACCATCTTGTACTCGGCTGGACTCCGGAGGCGGTTGCCATGTGCCACGCGAGTGGTTTTTACGGTTTGGAGGCAGGTGCTGCGTCGCATGGGCTGGTGGGGTCGGTTGACGGCGGAGACACCGTTGTGGCATAACGGACGACTCCCCGCGCTGGCCTCGCTGCCGGGCTTTAGAGGATGGGATTAAATCGGGATCTCATCGCTTGGAGACGTTATGTCCGGTGTAACCCTTAAATCATTCCAGGAGTTGAATGACGAGTTCCACATGCCCAAGACCCAATTTTTTAGGTATCTACAGTTCCGTCACGCGCTCGCCCCTAGCATAGTCGGATTGGAGACGCTGCCGGAGTTCAGCCCTGTAGAAGCGGAGATATTCATGGGGGACCTTGGAGATAAAAAGGTGTCCCGTATCTATCAAACGCTAGTGACTCACTGCTCCCCCTCCCTGCTGTCGTTAAAGGGTGCCTGGGAAGGGGATGTCGGTCCCCTGGATGAGGACGATTGGAGAGAAGCACTGGAGTCCCCGCTTGGAACTGCTATTGCGGTACGACTCCGACTGATCCAATTCAAATACTTACATAGATTTTACTATACACGGGAGCGACTGTGGAGGGTGGGTCTGATTGGGTCCCCGCAGTGCCTACGCTGTGGAGCCGAGAGAGGTACCCTGCTACATACTGTATGGTCGTGTGATGCTCTGACTAGGTTCTGGAATGGTGTGTGGAGCTGTCTGTCGGAGGTGCTTGGCTGGGATCTTCCCCGTACCCCTCGCTTGGGCCTTCTACATGTGCTGGAGGGTGTGGGCGGTAATGCTTACAAGCGTCACCTTTTGTTCTTGGGCTTGGTGGTGGCCAAACGGGACCTGGCACGGGCATGGAAGAATGAACGCGCTCCCCCCCTGAATGCGTGGCAGGCTGGACTGGACTATTTTATGGGGTTGGAGCGCCCGGTGTTTGAGGCCAGGGGATGCCCTCGGAAACATTACAGAATCTGGAAGCGTTGGGCTGAGTATAGGGGGCTGACTCTGGAGCCTCCAGTTGATCCTGATGACGATCCTACTCTAGATGCAGGACTCCAGGCCTAGAGGAATGCATGGCGCCGGGCTTAGTTTTGATACCTACAGGAGGCTTGTTGTGATCACGTGCAATGGGTTAGGGAGGGATAAAGGGTGGGTAGTGGGGTTGTTGGGTGGTTGTGGGTGGAGGGGGGAGGTGGGGGGGTGGTTTGTTTTATTGATTGGGCTTTCAAGATATTGAACCGTGTATTTCTACTGTGCAGTGATCTCCTGACTGTGGAACGCTGCATTTATGCCTCTGCCTGATCAATGAATAATAAAAATTTGTTGTGAAAAAAAAAAATAAGCTACTTAACACCCTTCACCCCTACACGCCCCAAACCACACACCTAAAATTAATTACACACTAATCATAATGAATTACCAATTAACCAACTATTAATTAATTAAAAATAAATTACTTCACCCTTTACAGCTATAAACACAAAAACACACTTACAATTAATTACACAATTACCATAATTAATGACCAATTAATTACGATTAATTAACTAATTAATAACTCCGCAATTAAAAATAAATTACTTCCCACCTTTTACACCTATAAACACCACAACACACCTAAACTTAATTACACAATTACCATAATTACTTACTAATTAATTAAAATTAACCAATTAATTAATAATAAATTACTTTACATATTTAACACTATAAGATCTCAATTAAACAAATATTAATAAATAAAAAATCATTAATTAATTCAATACAATTAGATTACTTCCCACCCTATAGCCCTATAAACCCACAACCTGCTATGGAACTAAAAACGCAAAATTAAAATAAAATAAAAACTAATAACTACAAAAAATGTAACATATTAAAAATACAAACAATTCTAATATGAAAAACATACATCACATACATGTAACATGTATACTAAAATACATAACGGATTAAAAAACAATATTTTTAACTATATTTCAGCAAACGATATTAAACACTGATATTTTTAAAATCGATATTACTCATCCTTACGTCAATATTCTTGACCACAATATTCTTGCGGTCTATATTTCTGAACCACAATATTTATGAGTCGATATTTTTTACTCGATATTCTGTCTTCACACCATTTATATCTATCATACTTGCCTTAACAATGAAGAGGGAGGGAAGAAGGGTTGTCAAAAGCCTTGCTTCATATGATTAAGGAAGGAAACCAAGGGAGAAAGCAGTGGAAAGGTGCTTAAAGTAGGGCTTTCCCTAGAAGATGTGCAGGCAAGTGTGATTTCAGGTTGTGCATCGCTCACAGGAGCCCCTGTTTAGCAATACTGGTAAATTCTCTGCACTTGAATGGGAAAACGTCCATTAAGGAGTTGAATGGTATGTGTGAAGGAAGTGGGAGGATGCTTCTGGTATGCTAAGCTATGAAAAGTTTTGAACAGCTGTTTTCTTAGGCGTTTTTAAATGTAATATTTGCTTCTCCTGAAATTTTAATACTATTGTAGAGTGCTTGTATGGAGTAGTTTGTACTAACTGTAATTTGGTTCTCCATTTACCCTCGGACAGCCTTTTGAAATATTTGACCCGAGCCCTTATTTCCGAGTACCACAGACCAAGCTGAGATTTTAGACACAGGAATACAATGCTGATCATGATCAGTTCTTGTCCACAACCAGGGACCTTCGATTCAGCTCACAGAGTATATTACCAAAATCCAATGAGATCTTAGGGTTAATTTTGTTCCAAGGTCTCCTTGTGCCTCTGCATAACAAGTGAGGGTATAATGTGCTCAAAGATGGCATAGAGATTTGAAAGAAATGGTCTCTGCAAAGTAGTACTCCGTTCATACCCCTGAGATTGTAGATTCCCTGGATTAAGAATACAAAAGATAAAATCTACAGAATGACTCTCATAACATGCAGGACCAACTGACAGTGATAAAAGGAATTTGGTCAAAATTTAGTCTCTAGGCAATGTGCAAAGACACTTGTCAGTGCTCACTGCAAATAGGAAATAATCTTCTCAGACACCATCCATATGAACAAGGGCTTTTTAGAAGGAATCAAGAAATTCTTCAGAGTTCGGTTCTTCCTTTTACTGGAAAATCTTTTCAAAATGTCAAAATCCAGGTCTTTCATAATCAAAGGTTCTCCTTTTGTGGAAACTGGTTTTGTTGGTGACAGTTACATTGCCTGGGAGGGAGTGTAATAGTAGCCCGTCTTTATTTTAAACATTGTTTCTGCTTGTGAGCCAAAGGAGAACTCCCAAAAATAGAAAGTATAAATTTGCATGCCTCTTATTGGGATTACATTTAATAATCTGGAGCCAGAAGAAGCATTGTCCTTCGATGTGCATCAGCTTTGTCCTTAGATGTACTAATTATGAGCTTACGCCAGCATATCTTCTAGAAGGAAGTCTTTGACAGCTCTATACTCCAGCATATGTGCATTAAGCGGTGTCATGGGAAAATATTTACTTAACATTTACTTAAAGGCTTAATGTGTGCCATCACAGCTCACAGGGTGAGCACATAAGCATTTCTTGTGTGCCTCTGAATATGATGAAGTTTATGGAATGGTAAGATCTTCAACAAGTTTAATGCTTTGGTGCTAGAGATAGCAAGAGCAGAGATTACAGAGATGACAATGGAAAGGTGACCCTGTCCCCTGAATTTCCTGGGACCACTGAATTGCAAGGTACTTTTGCAGGTTCTTCATGTACTGACGTATACATCATAATAACAGATACCATAAAGGTAATATTAGAGGGCAGTCATCCAATATTTGACAAAAAGCAAGAATGCTTAAAAATTGTAATCTATTACAAATTAGGAGCATTTTGTTAAAATGTGCACTCTGGATGTAAATTATTGCACCAAAGGAGAAAATCTTAATTTCCCTCTATAGCGAAAAGCACATTTCTTATTGGTCTTCTAAAACTATTTCACAAGGAAAATGCTACTTACCCAGTATGCATCTGTTCTTGGCATACAGAGCTGTAGAGTCATATGCTGTAGCATAGATTGCCATCTGGTGTTGGGTCCGGATGTTTGCATTTTGTTTTTGTCTGAAGAAATCTTGTAGTCACGAGGTAGGCGACTCCTTTCGGTGATAGTGCGCATGGGCATCGACTCCATCCTTAAATTGTTTTGCCATAAAAGGGTTATGATGGAGTTAGTATAGTAAAGGAAGATGTCCATGTAAATTGTATACAAGTCAGATATCACTGCAACAGGTAAAGGTACCCGGGGAGGCGGGTGGGTGCATAGAACTACAGCTCTATATGCCAAGAACAGATACATACTGGCTAAGTAGCATTTTCCGTTCAAGGCATATGAGCTGTAGATCCTATGCTTTAGCATAGACAATAAAGCAGTTATTTCCGAAGTGGTGGCTAACCTGTAGTTGTTGCAGTGGTTTGAAATAGTGTTCGTAAAACTGCTTGGCCCACACTAGCTTCCACACAATAATGTTTTGTGAATGTGTGAGGTGTAGACCATGTTGCAGCTTTGCAGATGTCATCTATGTGTATCTTTCCTAAGAATGCCATAGGAGCCCCTAGTTTGCGTGTAGAGTGCGCGCTAGGGGGAATTGTTAATGTGCGTTTAGCTTTAATGTAGCATATTTGAATACACTTAACTATCCACCTTGCAATGCCTGATTTTGATATGAGATTGTGTTTATGTGGTGGAGAAAAAGCAACATAAAGTGGTTTTGTTTTCCTAAAAGGTTTTGTTCTTTCTTTGTAGTATAGTAATGCTCTATTGACATCTAATGTGTGAAGGGCACGTTCTGCCTCAAACTGGTTGAGGGAAGAACACAGGCATCTCAACAGATTGGTTGATATGAAAGGCAGAGATGACTTTAGGTAAAAAGGTGGGGTTAGTCCTAAGAACCACTTTGGTTTGGTGTATTTGCAAAAATGGTTCCTCTATGGTTAGTGCCTGAAGCTCACAGACGACTCTTAGAGAAATGATGGCTATAAGGAACGCTACCTTCCAGGCGAGAAATTGTATATTTGTGCAATGGCTCAATGGGTGGACCCATGAGCCTTCCTAAGGACTATGTTAAGATTCCACACTGGAAAAGGTGGACGTCTGGGGGGAAGAAGTCTCTTAAGTCCTTCCATAAAAGCTTTAATAGCGGGCACTCTAAAAAGAGACAAGTGTTGTCTATTTTGCAGATATGCCGCTATTGCAGAGAGATGTAAGCGTATGGAAGTGTACGCTAAATTAGAATGTTGTAAGTGTAATAGATAACAAATTATGTCTTAGATTACAGCATCTAGTGAATCAGTCTGATTGTTGTTACAGTAAACGACAAACCTCTTCCACTTTGCTGCGTAGCATGTTCTAGTGGTAGGGCATCTAGCCTCTTTGATAACAGTCATACAGTCTGGCGGAAGATTGAGGTAGTCCAACTCTAGGATTTCAGATGCCAAATTGCAAGGTTGAGCTGATTGGCATCTGGATGTCTTATCTCGCCATGGTTCAGAGTAAGAAATCTGGGGAAAGGTGTCGTTTTTGGTGAGGAACTACTCATAGCTCTAGCAGAATCGTGAACCAGGGTTGCCGGGCCCAGGTGGGAGCAACTAGGACAAGTGTCAGAGAGTGTTGTTTGAGTTTCCGAACACCAGATCTGACAACTGACCTTGAGCCCGATTCCACTGATGTGCTAAGCATTCCTGTAAGGGACGCATTTGAAGTTGTGCATAGAACGATTAAGATGCAAGAAGCCATCATTCTGATCAATTGCATGAACACTCGGGCTGGTAATGAGTGTTGAGGCTGAAACTGTGATATTAGAGCTTGCATGTTGCGAATCCTGACTGGGTTGGGGTACGCTAGTACTTTGCGAGTGTCTATTGAGGCTCCTAGATACACCTGTGAGTTGGACGGTTGAAGGTGAGACTTGGTGAGGTTTACAGTGAACCCCAAGTTGTGAAGCAATTGGACTGTCCTTTTAGTGTGATGTAGGCAGCTTTGTTGAGATCTTGCTTTTATCAGCCAGTCATCTAGGTAAGGGAAGACATGAATGTGCTGTCTTCTTAGATGAGCTGCGACTACTGCCAGGCACTTGGTGAAAACCATGGGTGCTGTAGTTACTCCGAATGGGAGAACTTTGAACTGGTAACGTTGTCAGTCTACCACAAACCTGAGATATTTTCTGTGAGCAGGGTGAATGGGAATGTGGAAATAGGCATCCTTTAAGTCTAGAGTGGATAGAAAGTCGCCTTGCTGAAGTAGTGGGAGCACCTGTTGGAGTGTACCACGTGAAAGAGATCTAACTGTATGTATAGATTCAGCTGTCTGAGGTCTCGTAAAGGCTTGAGAGAGCCATCCTTTTTGGGAATTAAGAAATACAGGGAGTATACCCCGGTCCCTTGAGATATTAATGGGACCGGCTCTATAGCATGTTTTTTTCACTGAGATAGAATCTCCTGCTTTAAGCGGGTGAGATATTTTAGTGACATTGCATGTGCTCTTGGAAGAATATTTGGGGGAGTGCTTGTAAGCTACAGGCAATCAATCAATCAATCAATCAATCAATCAATCACAGCATTTATATAGCGCACTACTCACCCAAAGGGTCTCAAGGCGCTAGGGAGGGGGGGTCCGCTACTGCTCGAACAGCCAGGTCTTGAGTTGCTTCCTGAAGGCGAGGTGGTCCTGGGTCAGGCGGAGGTGGGTCGGGAGGGAGTTCCATGTCTTGGCGGCGAGGTAGGAGAAGGACCGTCCTCCTGTGGTGGCTCTTCGGATGCGGGGGACGGCGGCAAGGGCTTGGCCGGTTGATCGAAGCTGGCATTTGGGAGCGTAGAAGTTGAGGCGGCTGTTGAGGTATCCCGGGCCTTGGTTGGGTAGGGCTTTGTGTGCGTGGGTGAGGAGTCGGAAGGTGATTCTCTTGTTGACCGGGAGCCAGTGCAGGTTGTGATGTATTCCTATAGGTTCTGTATCGATCCCCCTATTCCTGACCCTATTCTGGTTAACAAACTAACAAGTTAACTAGCAGCCATCCCATGAGGCAGAAAACCCCCATGATGCAGGAACCGTTATCTGATAAAGCCACACTACGGCACAGGAACGTGTTATCTGATTAGGTCATAACGCTTGCCATCTAATTAGACAAGCGATATTCCTCCAGCCCCTGATAAGGCATACGGAGTTCTCAAAACAAATCAAACCTATGACAACCTGGGAAAAACCCTGCGGCCATTGTTTTGATTTCACCGAGAACTTCAGCAAAAGAATGTGCTAACGACCTGGTCGTATGACATCCTTATTGACGTATCTATGTCCATCCTTACGTCAATCTCGGCACCTTAAAGGTATAAATATTACCGATATTGCCCTATGCAAACACACGCGGTGGTGACGAGATCGGAGCAGCCAGACTTGCCGAAGCCCAGAGCAGACCCCGCTGGCGCAGCCCCGCCTTCTTGACGCGCTGAGAACGAGCAGCTGCCTATTTCTCCTGCCGAGAAATCCAGCTCCGGCGCTTCCGGGTAGCCCTTGCAGGCAGCCTGGAATATCGAGACCAGAGACGAGAGATACCATCCCTCATCCATCCTAGATTCCAGGTACAGAACTGAATAACCCCTTGCAGAGAATTCTTTAGTCAGTCACTTGGCAAAAACAAACTTAACTTAAACTGTAACTTTCTATTCCCGCCCACGTATTAGGCTTAGGTCAGGTACACTGGGTAGGCGTAGTTAGAAACACCAGTTGAGTACGATTAGTCAAATGTATATGTGTATGTAATATATTTTATTCATTTTAAACCTTCATATGGCTTAGAAACCATATCAATGTTTTTACAGTATTATTTTATACTTCTGCTTTTAATGTATGCACTTTACTTAACCATAAGTATTGCAATAATATCGATCCATTTCTCTTGTATGAGAAAAGAGACTGATCAATAAATAACATCTTTTATTGAACACGCCCGTCTCTTCCTTTTCTCTACAATCTGATGAGACTAAGAATTGCCTTTTGTTCACACGACTCTCGAGATACACTCTTGATTAGGGGAGAGCAAAGTTGTCATGTTCTATGGTTGTCAGAAACTAAATCCCTTCTTGTCTATCCAGGGAGGTTCAACTCCTCCTTGCCTATTCGAGAAAGTTTCTAGTGAACTCTGAGCTAGCTGGCAAACCCAAAACTTTAAGTCTAATATCGACAGTAGTAGACCTAGTTAACGTCTGGTCTAGGCCTATACTATTGAAGGTATTATTCCAATGCGCAGAGCTTATTGGGATAATAGGAACTACACTACATGGCGCCCAACGTGTTTGGAAGGGCGATAAAACTAACGTAAGACATTTAGAGTAACTCAGTCGTGCTTTCTCACTCAGACCCCTTTTTTCCCATAATACTCCAAAGACGTCGGGAGTGGGTAAAAGGTAATATCCGCCAAACCTCGCAGGAGGAAACTCCTATGTATGGTACTTGGTTTAGTCAACGTTGAAGGATACACCGTTCCAAAATATTGTGCATCTAATCTTTGTTTCCATAAGAAACCTGATCTGCAAACAAAAGAAATAAGCTTCCTGTCGGTAAAATGGTAGACAGTGATGATGAAAGAGAGGCAGTTAGATTAGCAGTTGAAATAGTAGCAGCTGATACTGCTATACAAGAAGCTGACCAGGATATAATACTCATCCCGGTCATCAAAAGGAAATCTATAACCTTAAAACTTATAGAAAATGGACTGACACCTAGAGGTGGCACAGTCATATTCGTAATTGAGGCACACGAATATCGGCAGACAGAGGTATACTATTCATGGATACATTTTCCAGCAGCAAATGCTGTAACAAAGTACTTCCACTATTACAAAATAGAGGAACCTCCTGAAATGTACACTCCTTGTGAGGAGGTGGAAGTACCACTTAAATTTCAAGAGCATTTGCTCTTATTTAATGGCGCCCTAAAACATAATAATCACATCACCAGGCTCGGTCCTTTAGGTAGACCAGGAGCAACGTGGCCGGTCCTAGCCGGATACACACCACATCCAGAGTTCGAAAGAATGTCTGCAGCAGATCTTTTAGTACAACTAAAACAATTAATAAAAATACATAGACAATTAGTCCAATATGTGATGCGGACTTCAACAATTCAACCAGCAATTAAAATTCCACAGCTGACCCCTCACCAGGGGAACACAAATAAAATTACACCACAGAACATACAATCCTGCCTAGGTAAAGTACCAGCTAAACGGGAACAAATACCATTCTGGTTAGCACAAAAAAATCACCCAAATAGAGGCTGTGTTTCCAGACACCACCCCGTTAGAAAAACACAGGATTCTGACTATCGGTCTTCCAATGGGAATCGCACCACACGTGGAGGACTGTGACACTTGGGGTACAGTCTTTGCTTCCATCTACACAAAAACGCACGGTGTTCCATCCATTTCGGATATACCAGATGTGCTAAAACAAATTCAAGACGAATACGGTCCAGAACCCGCTTTAACTCTTGGTATGAAATTACTAAAAGACTTCAAGCAGGTCTCGGCTATATTATTAGCCAACATAAAGGGAGAAGCAGCGAACGTGGCGATCCGCCAGAGGTTAAAGGAGACAGATATAGCAGACCAACCAGCTGAGATTGCCAGAATCATAGAAAAATCCTATGAGGAACTAGGCAGAGATAGTTTAGGTGGAATACCAGTAAAACCACAACTAATTGAAAGTCCTGACAAAATATTTTTTAATAATAATTCAACATCACAAAAAAAGAGCTGGGATGGAAACAAACAATCCAATCCTAAAGAAAAGAAATTCCAGTCCAGAGGAAGGTCTCCTAGGCGAAGAGAAAAATCTCCGAACAAAAGACACAGGTCACCCCAGAGTGACCCCTCTGGGAAAAGATATAACCTTAGAAATAGGGATAATATAAAGAAGCCTGATAGATATCAAGACATTGATACACGTCCCTCTCAATCTTTTCAGACTTCCTCGCAGAAATCGGAAAGAAGAGGACGATCAGAACAAAGAGAAGAGCACGCCAAGTCCAAAGACAAGGAACCTGCTCATCTAAAAAAGAAATTACAATTTCCCAAAAAGAAGGTAGCCAGTATCAATGTAGTTAACAATGCTGTGAATACTGAGGACACAACTGAAAAACGGAGAATGGGCTCAGACAATGCTAGACAGCGCAGCAGAAGTGAGCATAGCTCGCAAAGTCCTTATGAATCATCTGGAGACAGTGGACACGAATGAATATCTTCAAGTGGAAACTGCAGACACCAGAGTTAGCAAACCTCACAAAATATATGAAATAACTTTACGTATAGAGGGGGATAAGACTAGAAAAATAAGGGGACTATTTTGGGATAATCTCTCCAAGGGCTATGACATCCTTCTAGCTGAAAAAGACTGGCCACCAGAGTTTGTCAGGGATTGCCCTCATGGCGAAGAAATAATTATGCCTGCCTTCTCAAATCACATCCCAATTCATAAAAAATACACACTTGCTAGAAAGTGGGCAGTAGCTCTAGCTCCTGCTTTATATAAAAATCACGTAGGATGGGATGAGGACTCTCCTCCTCACAAAATCCAGTTAAAATCACAACCTACTGCACAAAGACAGTACCCAATTAAGCAAGAAGCTAAAAAACAGGTAAAAGAAATCCTAGATCAATTAGAATACCAGGGGGTGATTGAAACTTGCACCTCACAAATGAACAACCCTTTGTTTCCGGTCTCCAAACCAGACAATTCATATCGTCTAGTTTTGGATTACCGACACCTTAACTCATGTTGCAAAACTTTTGCAGTGCAAAACTCGCATAGTGCTGCACTAATGAATAACATAGTGCGCAAAAAATACAAAACAACATTAGACATCTCTAATGGATTCTTTTGTCAAAACATAGCACCAGAGAGCAGATATTTGTCTGCGTTCTCAATAAATGGCACTCAAAAACAATTCTGTCGGTTAGCCCAGGGGTACAAGAATAGCCCAGGGGTATTCTCAGCGAGAGTAACAGAATTACTACAAACATATGATGACGAAGCATTATCGTATGTCGACGACATATACTTAACAGATGATGACTTGGATACTCACTTGAAGAGAGTGAACACCATAATACTTGGGTTCGCAGCAGAGGGTTACAAATTCAACTTTAAAAAATCTAGAATTGCCCATCTAACAGTCCTGTTCTTAGGATATGAATTATCAAGTGAAGGCAAAAGCCTGGCTGACAATTTCCTAGAGAAATGTGCCGTACTCCAAGCACCTAGAACACTAAAAAAACCTACAATCAATTCTAGGCTTCCTAAATTTCGGAAGAACATACATTGCAAATTACGCAGAAAGGGTCAAACCCCTTTATGATCTAATAAAACCAGATTTTAAAAGAACCAATTGGACTCAAATACACACAGAAATTCTGAGATCCTTACAAACAGACATGTTAATAAGAACAAAATTAGAAACACGTGATAACACACGCAATCTTGTGATTCGAGTCATCCCAGGAAGATGCGGATTCACATACCTGACCTCTAATGAGGGAGAAAAGGTACCAATTGCATTCAAATCACACTTGTACACTAAGGCTGAAATGAAATTTAGCCCAACGGAAAAAATTCTTACTGCAACACAGACAGCTATAGCAAAAGAACGAGCCCTGGCACAAGGTAAACGAATAATAATCGTGACACCGATACCAGCCCTAGAGGCTGTAACAAAAGCAAGCATTCCAAATGCTAAAGCGCTCCATCCGAGATGGATACAATGGGCTAATTCTCTTGCTGCAACAGACGTGGCATACGAATTTGATCCTAACTTAAAAACACAAGAATTTCTCCAATATGAATTTGAATGTCCTCCGCCGACCGAAATTCTGCCTCTAGAACATTACGGCTGTATAATATATACAGACGGATCAGCACAACCCGCAGTAGGGGGTAAACAAGCTTACAGTGCTGCGTGCGCGATCGTTAAAGGTCGCTGGCACGAGGGGAAATTTAAACCAGCTATCACTAAAACACAATCTTTAGGAGATTGTACAGCTCAGCGAGCTGAACTACTGGCGTTCAAGATGGCGCTTGAAAATACAGATCGAGAATTCCCCACACTCATAGTGTGCGATTCGTATTATTGCGTTCAATCTTACAATGAATACTTGCAGATCTGGCTTCAGAATGGTTTCAAGGATGCAAAAGGTGGCACAATCAAGCATAAAATGCTCTGGGAACAAGTAGTTCTTTTACAAAAAGAACGACCAAAGACTCACGTGATACATACACTGAGTCATCAACGTGATGGCGTTCACGTTGCAGGGAATTCATTGGCTGATGAGGCCGCGAAGGCAGCTGTGCAAACGGCTTCCAAAGCTGCCATCACACGGTCAAAAACAAAAATAGACAGCGAAATATTACAGGCTGTCAGCGCTACAGAAAAGGATTCGATAGAAACACTCCCGAAAGGCTTTCCAGTAAAATACTCATACATAACTGATGCAAACAATGTTCCTTTTGCTCGAATCCCTGGAGTGGGGGATAGGGCAATTCCAAACATGGAACATAGGTTAGGACTGATAATAGCGGCACACGAAGGGCTTGCTTCTATACATGCTGGCGTCTCAGCCACAGTATCATTATTAAAACAGAGATACTGGTGGCCACAAATGAGAAGACAAACAAGGAATTATGTTTTAGAATGTGAAATATGTCAAAAAATGAAAGTATCAACGGTGAGACGTCCAGCGCCCCTTCTAATCTCGGATAAACCATTAGCCTGTGTTTACCTAGACCACTGTGGTCCCTTACAAAGGGATGGTAACTATAAATATATCTTGGTTGCAGTGGACTCATGCACGAGATTCATATGGATGTGGCCCCAGCGAACGGCTGACGCCAGAACTGTTATAAAAGATTTGCGAGTCTTTATCGGCACATACGCAATTGGCATGCTGCATTCGGACCATGGTCCTGCTTTTAGCTCTAGAGCTTATAAGGAGGCCATGGTCAGCATGGGCGTTACATTGCGGTACTCTTGTCCATTTCACCCTGAGGGGAACGGAATTGTTGAAAGAAAAAACCGTGACATAAAGCAATCTATAACGGCAAAGGTATTAGGTTCGGGAGCTGGGTGGGTCAAACATCTAATAAGTGTCCAACGTAGTCTAAATAACTTGCCAAGAAATTCTCTGAGGGGATTCAGTCCGTACGAATTATTATTTGGAACTAGGATGTTAATCTCTGACCTTGACAGTCAAACTTCAGTGGTGAAGGAAAAAAGCTTTGATATCAAAGACCGTTTGGCTATTTTGCAGGACTTAAATGAAACAAGAAAAGACCTGAGCAACATAAAGTTGAAACAGCAGCCAACAACCACTGAAGAACCACCACCTGTCCCAGCAAGACCTGTCTGGATTCCAAAAGTCGGGGATCTAGTCAGAGAAAAGATCGCGGTTAAGAAGGAATTTGGGCCTTCTTACAGAAAAGCAGTTCCTGTCTTGTCTATCAACGGGACAAGATCAGTTGTACTACCGCCGCTTGCTGGTAAAAAGGAGAACCGAGTTGTATCCATCAACCTGGTAAAACCACAATCATGTGGCCGATAACAAATAGTAGGCCAAGTGGACTCCCCATAAGTAGCAGAACACCAAGGTTTGCTACCAGTACAGAGGTCCTAACAAAGAGGCTAATCACATTCGAAACGCCTACAGAAGAACAACAAGGACTATGCAACAATGCAATGGAACTTAGACCTCTGAAAACCCAAATAAAAACATTTAGCAGAGACACACCAACCTATAATGAAGTAACAAACGACTATGCAAGAAACAGTAATCCTGAAGCAATTGGAACAATTGACTGAACTGCATCCGGCTACTTCATAAACTTCGATGATTCCTCTGAAGGCTTCAGTGAATCAAAGACACAGCCATCATCAAAAACCTTTAAAGATAAAGCTAAAGAACTTTTGAAACAACTGAAAGAAACATATCTAATTTCTCCATGGATCGAATTTTGGGTGGGTTTTGGTGCATTTATCCTCATACTTTGGCTCATCATGATACTAACATTGGGACGCTTCATTGAGGGAAAATATGCTAAAATGGACACAGCAAGTCAGAAAATCAACTTGATCCTCAAACCACACACATCTTCACACGTCGAGAAAAGAGAACTTTCTTCAGTCAACTTCACAGCCAATCCTATACCGGGTGGGGTAGCATGGGACAACACCGACTACAAAATCTATGGTCCGGTTGAAATCCTGAAATATCCACACCAAATTAAGATCTCATTGAGTGACTTTGTAAAACCAAGCTCATTTGCTGATGATTGGGACTTCGAAAGTATAAATAATATGATGTCTGACTTAGTAATGTCTGCTAAATTTACCAAACATGATTATTTGCAGGGTTCTACAAATTATGATAGTATGTATTGCTACAACCACTATGGTAACCGTTTTTTACATAGATCTGCACAACCTAGAAATGTTTTAAATTATAATCAATGGGAACATTGTGCAACCCCTCCAAAAGGAAGCTCAAGAACCGTTTACGACAAATATTCATACTTTTCAGGTTTTAACATAAGTAATGCTGAAACATTTTATTTCAAATTGTCAAATAAGACGGGGACAAAGACCATGATAACAAACACGAAATTGATATATTCAGACTCATTCTTTGAACAAATGAATACTTTTGGTTTTGATTATTGGGACAAAAACGTTGAAGTAAAGAGTGTTTGGGGTACAAAAGAATGGCAAGTACAGGGTATAGAATCTTTGTTTAGAGCCTGCATGATCCCAGAACAAATTATATTTTTAAATGACACTGTTCAACAAACCACCTGTCTTGGCCTAGCCAAAATCAAAGACTTAAATAAAACGTCTATTCCAAAACCAACAATGAACAGCAATAGCTCTACAGATGAAGAGATAGACGTAAATTATGTATTAAACCAAAACAGAACACATCCAGATTGGAAAAAGTGGTTGATCTGGCCCACAGATACTAATAACTGTCAAGACAGATTCCTGAACAAAACACAGGGGTTCAAAATGACCAGGCCAGACCCTAGATATCCCCAAAGACATCACCCAGGGATAATAACCACCTACAGTGTGGGCAAATTATGCCTTCAATGGCTACAAACTTCCACACTGGCAGAAATTAAGCAACACCTAACTTTACTTACTGATGGTGCTGACTTGCGTGATTTCATTATGGGACCGCGCAAACAGCGTCAGAAACGTTTCATAGCAGCCTCTGTATATGCAGCATACAACGAGGCCTGGAAGGTGACTCAAATTGAGACAGCTGAAAGTATACGGGAAATTGACCGTATTAATTTGGAAAAATCACTTTCTGTAGTGGACAATGGGTTAATGACTGTCCTCAAGAATTTTTTCTTTGGACAGCATTGTGTCTTCAGCAATCGACATATTATCGCAAGACTTACTGTTGCTACAACACGGTCAGTCTCAATTGCGTTCTATTGTACAGCTTGGCTGGACGTTACAAAATCTGCGTTCAGGCTATGTGCCTTGGCGTTTAATCAACACAACGTCACTATTCCATATCTTTAACCTTACTGATAGACAAATCAGTATGGCACAAAAGGGTGCTGATTATACAATCCTGAGCATTGAGAAACTCGAAAGATTACCAGTGACAATGTCAGAACGACCTGTCAGTGAATGGATAATACATGGGATAATTAATATTCCAATATCAACCTTCAGGTTTCAATACTGCCAAAAATATATACAGGCTGGCATGTACGAAAAGCTGGGAAAGGGGTACATTAAAACAACATGGAACTTGCCCTATTCACATGCATGTGTCAGTAATAAAGGACAGAAAGTGTTTCTTAGTGGCAATAATTGTGCAATGTCACTAAGCGGTACACTTCTGTGTAATGGAATTAGTTTGCATGGAGCCTGTGAAGGGAACTCAAATAACCTTTCATGTCACCAGAAAGGCGCACCTGCAACAGAAATAGAACCATTCTTTCAAAAACTCTATAATGGGAGTTACATTCTAATTGTAGATCGCAGATGTTGTAGTCTTATGCCCGGGACTCCTTATCTCATAACTACGACTGCGAAGGTCAAGTGCTGTGGACGCTTATTGTTCCCCAGCTCCTTTCCAGACCGGGAGGCAAGGGCATGGCCCAACTTGAAAATTACTTCTATTCGAATAGATACTTTAAGCAGAATGAAAACAGTGCTTCTTCAGACGCCGACAAGGCTCACGTCATCAAAAGAAACGTATGATCTCCAAGTCGCAAGGACGACTGCAGAGATACATTCATTGTTATCAACTAATTCCCCCATACATTTCGCAGAAATCCTGAATGAAATCTTAAATATTTCTGATACCAGTGGAGTCTCAAGAGTATTTAAGACAGTATTTTCGATGGCATTAACACCATTCAAAGCCATACTGGGTATTTTTTCAGATTTCGTCCATTCGATTTTTGGCGGACTTCCCCTCATTTTGGGACTAATTGCAGGAATCCTATTCCTAGTCCTTATATTTCGTTATGGCAAACCATGTCACAGACAAAACACCTGCGACAAGGGAAGAAACAATCCTAGCCATTGGATACCGGGACCGGATATCAAAAATCCTGGGACTATCCCGGCTTAGAGACCTGAACATGACTTGGTTTCTATCATTTCGACCAATGTGGCAACGATGTGTTTTACCTGTATTAAGGTGCCTGCTATGCGGAGAAGAATGCGTGTTAGACACCTGTCTGACGCTACAATCGGATGCGCCAATGGATGCAGAAACATTGTTGAGTCCAACAAAGGCTCATGCTTTGTGCTGCCCTCAAAGGCTACCAATCCTGATGACGGCATTCGTGGAAGCTTCACCACTACGATTAAGGGGTAGTGAAGTTCAAGATGAAAGCAGCATCGATCAGGTACGACCTTCTGTCAGCAATCCAAATCAAAATGTCAATGGAGACAATCATGCGCACAAATGCATGGTTACACCTATTTCCGAGTTAGTGGAACTCTCCCAGGAAGCTGTTGACAACTTTTTCGAGAGTCTAAATGATATGATGTTCTCACCAGAGCAGAAATAGAGACTTTTGAGCAAGCTCGTACACGGCGTTCCCTGAATTTGGCCTTCAACTTTAATAATAAAGTCACATGAACATTTTTCCCTCCAGTTCACGGATAGCAATTTTTTCCAGCAGCCCCAAAATATTTTTGCATATTTTTCGGGACACTTATCTTCTGCTTAAAGTAAGAACTATTCTTAGAGAACTAAGATTTCTAATTTTAGATAGTTTATAAACATTAGCTGCCCGCTGGTATGTTCATAAAATATTTTATTCTGTGATGAAATGGTCTCGAACCTTTTTTCTGTATTAAGAGCCATTTCATGTGTAAATTCTCATATACAAATTAGTGATAATGTATAGATATGCGTGATTACTTTAGCATATTCTGCAGCTTGAGTGCATATATTACATATGACTGTTTTTTCCGTATATTTGATAATTTCGAAATGCATTTATGTATTTTGGGGTGGTAAGGTATACACAATACTCTATAGTATGTTTTATTATGCATAGATTAGTAAATATGTCCATAGTTAGCGTGGAGTGGGTGTGATGTATTCCTATAGGTTCTGTATCGATCCCCCTATTCCTGACCCTATTCTGGTTAACAAGTTAGCCACACTACGGCACAGGAACGTGTTATCTGATTAGGTCATAACGCTTGCCATCTAATTAGACAAGCGATATTCCTCCAGCCCCTGATAAGGCATACGGAGTTCTCAAAACAAATCAAACCTATGACAACCTGGGAAAAACCCTGCGGCCATTGTTTTGATTTCACCGAGAACTTCAGCAAAAGAATGTGCTAACGACCTGGTCGTATGACATCCTTATTGACGTATCTATGTCCATCCTTACGTCAATCTCGGCACCTTAAAGGTATAAATATTACCGATATTGCCCTATGCAAACACACGCGGTGGTGACGAGATCGGAGCAGCCAGACTTGCCGAAGCCCAGAGCAGACCCCGCTGGCGCAGCCCCGCCTTCTTGACGCGCTGAGAACGAACAGCTGCCTATGTCTCCTGCCGAAAAATCCAGCTCCGGCGCTTCCGGGTAGCCCTCGCAGGCAGCCTGGAATATCGAGACCAGAGACGAGAGATACCATCCCTCATCCATCCTAGATTCCAGGTACAGAACTGAATAACCCCTTGCAGAGAATTCTTTAGTCAGTCACTTGGCAAAAACAAACTTAACTTAAACTGTAACTTTCTATTCCCGCCCACGTATTAGGCTTAGGTCAGGTACACGGGGTAGGCGTAGTTAGAAACACCAGTTGAGTACGATTAGTCAAATGTATATGTGTATGTAATATATTTTATTCATTTTAAACCTTCATATGGCTTAGAAACCATATCAATGTTTTTACAGTATTATGTTATACTTCTGCTTTTAATGTATGCACTTTACTTAACCATAAGTATTGCAATAATATCGATCCATTTCTCTTGTATGAGAAAAGAGACTGATCAATAAATAACATCTTTTATTGAACACGCCCGTCTCTTCCTTTTCTCTACAATCTGATGAGACTAAGAATGCACGTACTGACTGAGTAAAATAAATTGCCTTTTGTTCACACGACTCTCGAGATACACTCTTGATTAGGGGAGAGCAAAGTTGTCATGTTCTATGGTTGTCAGAAACTAAATCCCTTCTTGTCTATCCAGGGAGGTTCAACTCCTCCTTGCCTATTCGAGAAAGTTTCTAGTGAACTCTGAGCTAGCTGGCAAACCCAAAACTTTAAGTCTAATATCGACAGTAGTAGACCTAGTTAACGTCTGGTCTAGGCCTATACTATTGAAGGTATTATTCCAATGCGCAGAGCCTATTGGGATAATAGGAACTACACTACAAGGTCTCTCAGGTGTCCGGAGATGTGGCTGCATGACAGGCAGTAATCATATTGGATAATTTGTAGCACCCACTTGTCTGAGGTGATTGAATTTCAGACAGGTAGGAATTGGGAGAGATGTCCCCCAACAGGAGTGGAATGATCGGGGGAAACGGAGGGAAGTCACTGTGTTTGCGGGGGAAGTGCATGTGGAATTACCTCTACCTCTTCCCCTACCATTGTTTCCTCTAAAACCTCCTCTAGAATAACCTCTGGACGAGGGGGACTGGTTGTTGCCCTTCTAAGAGGAGGAGGCATTCACAGTGGACACAGTTTTTGAGCCACCATGAGCGGCAAAAAGAACCTCTACTGGCAGGTAACTGTAAAGCCCCCATGGGCTTTGTGATCTCAGTGTCTTTTTTCATCTTTTCCAGCAAGGTATCAACAGCCGAAAAGATGCTCTTTGTCAAAGGGTTGGTTAAGTATGGAGGTTTGCATCTCCGGCTTAAATCCAGAAATTCTGAGCCAAGCGTGTCTGCGTAATAGTACACTTGTGTTAATTGCACAAGATGCTGTATCTGCTGCGTTTAGTTCACATTTAATGGAGGTGTTGGTAATGAGTTTACCTTCCTGAATAAGGTCATTAGCCTTAGATTTATATTCGTCAGGCAAATGTTGCATGAGTTTTTCTAGCTCATTGTAATGAGCCCTGTCATAACGAGCTAGCAGCGCCTGGGCGTTGGCAATACGCCAGTTGTTTGCAGCCTGTGCAGCTCTTCTTTTGCCTAATGGCATCAATAAGCTTGGACTCTTTGTCAGAAGGAGGGGTCTCTCCTGTGGCTTGTGAGTTAGCCCTCTTGCGTGCATTGGAGACTACAAGAGAGTCTAAGGGCAGTTGACCTTTTTTTTTAAATGTTTTTTTTTTTTTGTAAGACCTGTATTGCACATTATACATATACACAGCAGTGTGCCTACAACCCACTGGTAGGGCCGGCCGCAACCAGTGTACCAGCCAAGGAGGCTGAACTCAGAAATAGTCATCATTAGCGTAAGTACACAGCATGGATAGGCACAGCACGTGAAGGCACATCAGGTTATCCAATTGCAATGTTCAACGTACACCATAAGTATGTGGCCGTATCGCCCTCATGGAATCTCGGTCTCATTTTACAGTTTTTTTGAACCAAACTCAAGCAACAACAATCCCCAACTCCCACCTATTCAATCCCGGTCCTGGTCCTGGTGAGCATTCCAAATCGTGTAGGTATAACGTCAAAGAGACTCACAACCCCCAAGTGGCAAGGAGGTTAAGAAACAGGGTATATAGACATTGATAAGTACTCTCATCTTGGTACATAATGTAGCAGGTATACAAATGGCTTCCGGACCGCACCAGTCACTCATGATCCATGTGGACCCCTTAGATAGGGCCGTGGTCTACTCATGGTAAGCACGACCTACAACACTCTCTTTCGCAGGTATCACTCACGCAGGTTCACCCCTTCCGTCCGATAATCCGGCATTCACACTACTGTCGCTATCAGTATCAGCTAAGGAAAGCATATATTGCGTATACGGAGCCCAGATATCCTGCGGTCGCGCATTCGCTGGTAGCCCCTCATAGTAACAATTCAGTTGATCTCTGCAATAAGCCATGTCAGTCAGCCACAGTTGCACATCTTGTGCTCTCCCCCCCCCCCACCCCATAGCCACTCTCCGTTTAGCTAATTGGAGTGCCAGTACAATGAAACGTCTCGACTTTGCTGATACACCAGAGGCTATTCCCAGGAGGCATAGGCGCACATCCAACGCAACTTCAGTCGATGTCATGACAGTGAGTGCCTCCGTCACCGCCCTCCAGAAGTCATACACACGCGAACATCCCCAGGCCAGGTGCACAAAGTCAGCGTCATCCTCACCGCATCGGACACATTGAGCAGTCATTCGAAGGCCATACCGTACCAGCTGCACTGGTGTGTAGTACCACTGATGCACAAACTTATAATGAAGAAGACGAAAATTGCCGTTAACCACGTATCCCCCAGTCATAGTACAACATTCGGTCCATTCCTCATCACTCAGTGGTTCTGGGAGGCTCCTGTCCCATCGAGCCCTGGCTAGCACCGCGCCACCCCCCTCATCTTCCTGTGCCGCCCGATACAATTTAGAAAGCAACTTAGCCCTGTCCGTAGTGGTGTAAATCAATTGTAAGGCCCCGAGTGTCAACGGTTCCTCCGGGTATGTAGGATACAGAGCATAAACAGCAGCCCGAAGCCTAACGTATGTAAAGGTAGACATAGCCGCGTTAGTTGAGCGGGCTGTCATGGCCTGTAACGAGAGAAACGAGGCCCCAGGGAAGAGGTCTCCCATAGTTTGTAGCCCAGCTTCCCGCAGAACCTGCAGCCCTCCAATCTCGCCCGACACCGAAATTTCTGAGTGATAGAGAAGCGGCATAGCAGGCGCATATAATGGCAACCTGGCTGCCTAGTTCCCTCCAGGCGGTCGCCGTGGATTTCACCGTGTCAATCTCTCCCTTATCAAACACCGAATGGTCATTAACTATCATGGCCCTCAGGGGACGCGGCTGAACAGCGCTGGCCTCAAGCGCTACATGCTGGGTATACGGAGGGGCACACATCCAGTATGTCGCGAAATGCGCTTGCGCACATATATAATATAGCTTCATGTCTGGTACAGCGAAGCCCCCCAGTTCGTATGGCTTGGTTAATACCTCCCACGTTACACGCGGCTTCTTACCAGCCCAGGTGAGCGTAATTAGTAGGGAGCGCAGCCTAGCAAAGAAGTGTGATTTCAGTGGGACAGGTATGTTGACAAAGAGATAGAGGAACTTCGGTAGTACCACCATTTTAATCAAAGACACCCGATCCGCTAGAGTCAGAGGGAGACGAGTCCATCGCGTCACCTGATCCTCCAGCTTAGAGATGGCTACTCCATAATTAGCCCTTATAATTTCTTGGCAGTCCCTGTGCACCCAGACGCCCAGATACCGAACCGACTCTGTCGCCCATTCCAACGGGAATTCCAAGTGAATCTGGCGGGTGGCATCCGTGAGGGGCAGCACAACAGATTTGTCCCAGTTGATGGTCAGACCGGAGTGACGACCAAACCTGATGAACTCTCTCAGTATGTTTTCTAGGTGCATTGCCGGTTCTCGCATATATAGGACCATGTCATCAGCATACATGGACACTGCTAAAGACCTAAGAGGGAACTTTAGCGCCCCTTCCGCATACCTCTGCCGTAATATACAGGCCAGCGGTTCCATCACAATAGCAAAAAGCAAGGGCGAGAGAGGGCATCCCTGCCTTGTTCCTCTCTGAACCGGAAATGGGGAAGAGACATGACCATTGACCCTCACTCTCGCTATGGGTTCTGTATACAGGAGAGTCACTAGCGACGTAAAAAAAAAAAGGGCACCCCCATTCGGTGCAGGACGGCCATCATATATCTCCATGCCACCGAATCGAAGGCCTTGGCAGCGTCAAGCATGACCGCCACCGCAGCCAGCTCTGGTTTAAGCAGATGTAACACAGCAAACAGTGCCCTCAAATTGTGAGTAGTGGACCGGAGAGGAACAAATCCCGACTGATCCGGCAGTACCATGACCGGGAGGAGTAAGCGCAATCTTGTGGCTAAAATTTTGGCTATTATTTTCACATCAGTATTCATGAGGGAAAGAGGGCGATACGAATCGCATTTATTCAGGGGCTTTCCTGGTTTTGGCAACGCTACTAGTAGTGCCTCTCTCATTGTCGTTGGCAGCTGGCCGCAGTCAAACGCCTCCTCTAGAACCATCGCCAAGTGCGGTATCAACAAATCTGCATATTCTTTATAGAATTCAGAGGGCAGACCATCCGTGCCAGCCGCCTTGCCATTCGGGAGAGCGGCTATTGCCTCTCTGAACTCCTCCTCAGTGACACGATGCATAAGGAATTCCTGCTGTCCCCTGGACAACCACACCAAAGCGATGTCCTCAAAATACCTATTTATGTCCTCCTCATCTGCCGTGTCCCTGTGCTCATATAGTTGTGAGTAGTGTTTCGTGAAGCAGGCTAGAATACCATCCGTGCTAGTCACTACATCCCCACGATCTTCAATCTCCTGCACAGTGCAGTGGCGCGCCCAGGGATCCCTCACCCGGTCCGCTAGACCCTTCCCCGGCCTACCCCCTTCACCATAATATCTAGCTGTAGTGTGTTTGGACAGGAATTTCACCTCCTGCTCCGCCAGCTCGTTATATTCAGTGACTTTCGATCTAATGTCAGCCAATAATGTTTCCTCCGAACATTCCTCCAGCCGGCGTTCCAGGACTAACAATTCGTTTTCCAGTCTGGACATGGAACCCCTAATTGACGTTAGCACCCCTGATCTAAGACCAATACACGCTCCTCTCACAGTCACCTTAAAGGCCTCCCACACTGTACTGATAGTATCAACAGACCCCACATTATTCGCGAAAAATTCCTCAATGATCTGACGCAGTCGTTCACGCAGTACCTGATCAGACAATACACCAGGGGAGAGACGCCAAGTAAAAGGAGCTGGCGCATGCGTCGGCAACTGCAGCACCAGTCGAACAGGCGCATGATCGGAGATAGTGCGAGGCAGATGTTCCACATCCAACACCCATCCACTTACATCACGAGTCGCTAGCCAGTAATCCAATCTCGACCACGTATCATGCGCCGACGTGTAACACGTTCCCTCTCGTCTGCTCGGATGTCTCAATCTCCAGACATCAACAACTTTAGCCCTCGCATACCCTCACATACCACATCCGCAGCCTTCTTTCTCACGCAGTGCCTATCCTGTTTTTTGTCCAATTCAACATCCAACGTGACATTCAAATCTCCTCCGCAGAGGACAGCCGACGGGGGAAGCATATAAATTTTGTTCCAAAGAGCAACATAGAATCCAGGATCATCGACGTTCGGCCCGTACACATTAAGAAGGGTGACCAGTGTACCGCACAATTTACCCTGCACAATGATATACCTACCGTCCTGGTCAATCTCCTCATGGAGTATTTCAAATGGTACATTTCTCTTAATCAAGATTATCACCCCACGTGCATAAGAGGAATAGGCCGTAGCTAGCCGAACTCCCGCCCACTGCTTACCCACAATTTCAGCTGCCCTACCCCGAAGGTGCGTTTCCTGAAGAAAGACTACCTGAGCACCATGCCTATTCAGGAACGCAAGCATCTGTCTAGTCTTTTGCGGCCGATTGAGTCCCCGCACATTCCAAGTAATACAGGTGAGTTTACCCCCCCTCTCCATACTGCCAAACCTTCAAGCAACCCAGCAGCTAGTAGACATCACCCAGCCCCCACTCGACAACCCAGGAACCATTACCCAGCAACCCAGAAAGTTCATGAGCATCTCTGCAAGTTAAGCCGTACAAATACCAACAATGCTCTACCCATCTTGCAGTCATCCAAATCCCCAACCACTGACCAGGAAATACAGCAACCCCACGTCAAACTCCAAGGTGTGATTATTCTCGCCCTTACAGGATCTTTAAAGACCTCGTCTGTGTGTTTTAACATACAAGTTACTTACCTTCGGTAACAATGTATCTGGTAGAGAAGATTCTAGCCGCAGATTCCTTAACGTAGAATTATCCCCAGGCGTGAGACTGGATCCGGAAAATCTTTTGCCACATCTCTGCACGCTGGGGGACAGCATCACGTGACGTCAGCGAGGTCACATAAGTCCCGCCCCAGCGTGCTGACATCAGTTTTCTTCGGATAACTTTTCCGCGCAGCAACGCAGAGCCATCAAAAACAAAACTGTGAGAGTATGGGAACAGTGTGCGGAAAAGGCAGTGAAAAAATGTCATGACAGACACCAGAAAGTCTGCAACCACTATCGACAACAGTGAAGGAGCTACAAGCCCAACAGACGAGTAACAACAAGGCACTGCAAGACAACACCATCAAGGAGTGTTGCACCCCCTGCAAGGAGTTAAAGAGGCTAAGGCACAGCCAAGAGACCCCAACCCAGAGTCCTGCAGAGGAGTCCGACGCCTGAAGCAATGGAAAAGAGACGAGATTACAAGTAGACCCCACACTGAAATAACCAGGGTGTAGGGTTGCAGAAGTACACATGAACCTACCGTCTAAGTACTAGAAAGGAAACACAAACAGAACAAAGCACCCTGCCAGGGAGGAAGAGAAGAAGGGCACTCTCAGAAGACAAGCCACCCAGGGGGAGGCTAGTGCAGAAGACCAAGCTGAAGGTCCTCGCAGAACAGAGAGGAAGGGCGGGTCATGAAGGAATCTGCTGTTAGAATCTTCTCTACCAGATACCTCGTTACCAAAGGTAAGTAACTTGTACATCTGATGGAGACTACATAAATAGATACCCTAGCCATACCCAGATGGGAGGAGGGTCTGCGAGACAACCTCACCGGCTTGGAAGAACACAGAGCCCCAACAAGGGATGCATCACAGGGACAGGGAGGACTGCCCAGCCTCCACCAAGCAGAGATAAGCAAGAACAAGGAGAAGGAGAAGGGAAGGTCAGGATACCAAAGCCTACCCGGGGGGCAAGAGCTTTTGTCAGAAACCCCAGAGGGACCGACGGCACCAAGAGAAGAAAAGAACCACCCGCAAGCCCAAGAGGCAGAGGTGGAAATGGGGGCAGAGCGCGCTGCCGGAGAACACACAAACAGCGAAGGAGACAGCGGAACCGGCACCAGCCCAGAGGCAGCGGACAAGGCAGGAACGGTCCCACAGCCGAGTAGCGCAGACGTGAGCAGAAGACCCAGTCATGCAAGCTCCAGCAGAGCAGCGGACAGGAGCCCACGAATACTCACCGAGGCCCAAGGAGGTGGACCAGAACGAGTATACATGCTCAGCAGGCAACCGGTACATACTAAGAAGTAGTGTGCCCAGGACAAGCCGAATGCAATACAAGACAGAAGCAAGAGAATCCCAGAACAAGGCCCAGAAAAGGGGTGTCCCAGAGGCACAACCCAACCCACGAAAAGAAGTGGGACCGGCCACAAGATTAGAAGAGAAATATGGAGTACAAGCCTAACGCCATCAACCAGAAGACAGGAGAAAACTAGGGAAAACTCAGTCCCCCGTGGAACACAAGGCAGAGGACCAGACCGAAGCGCCGGAACCGAGGCGGAACCACCACGACAACACCGTAGATGGCACAACAAGCCGGTCCAGGTGCTCCAGATGCCGAAGCGGAAAGCGCTGTAGACGAGGGATGGAAACACCATCGGATACTGAGCAAGACAAGATCTGGAGCAACGCAAGCTGCACTGAGACAGAAGAAAAAAGGGGACCACACCAAGCGGTATACAGTGACACCAGGAAAAGCGAGGAACCGAAAGGGTATCCACACTTGCCCAACTTATCACAGAGCGATACAATAGCCTACAAGTACCCCACCTAGGGTATGACACATCCCAACGAAACATGGGAACACCTTTTAGGGAAAAAATCCCCCACAGCAGAGGACAAGAGCATACGGAACCTGTGGGTAGCACCACAGATGGCTTACCAATCAGCCAAAAAGAATTCCATGGATGGTCCAACCTGAGGACCTATACGGCTCCACTAGCAGCCAAGAAACACACCCACCACACAAAAATCAAAGAGCTGTACCAGCAGCCAACAAGACAGATGGGCCAACTTAAGGATCCTGAAGGCACTCCAAGCCACACAAAACACACGGATGGGCCAACCGAAACAATAGGCCCAAAGAAAAAGGTGGGATAAACGCCTCCCAGAAGGTACCTGAAGACCGACAAGCCAAATCTTAGGGAGGGAGAGGAAGACGGAGCCCCGCAAGGAGTCACTGAGTGGCGGAGTCCGCATGGGTGTTAAATAGAAGAATCCCGTCAAAAGGCAGGTCAACAAGACGCTACCTAATATTCTCCAGGAAGATACCATCCTGCAACCAAGCATGGCAGCGGAGAGCCACCGAACTCGCCATAGTGCGGCCGAGAGAATCAGAAACATTCAAGGCCGAACGGAGAATAAATGCGGCTAATTCCCATCCATCTAGTATGGTGACGCAGGGCAGCGCAGACAACCCCATGTGAGGGGCGAGACAAAAGGGACTCCGCGGAATCCCACAGGGTGGAGGGTGCCGGCCAACACACAGAGTTGAGCGCACGCAAAGCAGCACTAGTGGAGGCGAAGATGTTACGCCCCCAGGAGTCCAACCACCTGCCCTCTCGTGACAGAGAGAGCAACACCGAAGGAATGGAAGGGAAAGCAGTCTGCAGGACAGGGCCCTGGGCAGAAGGGTGGGAAGAAAGGCAGACTGGATCATTCAGAGCAGGACCATGGCGATGGAGGAGTGGCTGAGGCACCGGATCTCCCGTAGCAGGATGCCCCCAGGCCCCAAGAAGAGAGTTGTGGAGCGAAGCCTCAAAAGGAAGAAGCAGCTCCCCTCCACCAGAGCCCTGGTGGAGAACCTCCAATAAATGGTCCGTAGGGATTGGAGTGACAGGGGCGCCCATTCGCAAAATACCTGCGGCCGTAGAAATGGCACGGACAAAAGCCACACCAGCCTCCGTAGGGAGTCGCTGGGGAGAGAGCAACTCGTCTGTGGGCGAAGGCTGCAAACTAAGCCGCCCGTCCCTGAGCCCAGCTGGAGGAGGGAACGGCCAGACCCTGAAGGATGGAAGACCCATGAACAAGTGAGGGGCCCGAGGGGTCTCCGGAGAAGGCAGAGTAGCCTGTGGGGACTCCAGCGAGGTGCAGAAGAAAGAGTCCGGGGACCACGGCCGTGGAGACGGCATAGAGCCCGCCCTGGAAGATGCCGGGGAAAAAGCAACGATGTGGCGTCCAGTCTCCGGTGAAGAAGAGACTAGGAGATGACAAACTTCCGGAGAGGAAGTGACCTCCGGGGACGAGTCGACGACTCAACGCCGGGACGGCGCCGTGGAGTCTGCCATGGGCACCATTGTGTCCTCGACTGGCGCCAGAACGGCCCCCAGAGGCACAGAGTTGACCTCCGCCACCACGTGCTGCAAAGGAGAAAGGGGAGGGGTCGGAGCCAAAACGGCTACTGAATGGCACCGAAAAGGCACTAGCTCGACCTGCAACGAAGCAAGCGCTTGTGTCGAGGACCGAGAGGGACTCAGGGTGGCGCCCCGGGTCCCTGCCTCCAACCGCGGCGCCGCCAGGGCCGGGGAGGAAAGCCACCGGCGCTGGAAAGGCGTCGGCTCAGTCTCTGGTAAGACAGCCGCCTGCCCAGAGTACCAATAGGGACTCGGGGATGAACTGTGAGTCCCGGCGACCTCCTGCGACACCACATGAAGCCCCGCGGAGCTTTGCGGCGAGGCAGGGGTGCCGTAGATTGAAGAGGGGAACCCCGTAGGGCCGCACCTCGACAACACCACACCTCCAAGACCTGAAGCAGACTTAGTCGGCGCCGGGACCGAAGGCTCCGGCGAGTCCGAGGAAGGCCCTGCGCATGGCGGGGATCCACTGATGTCTCAGGAAGAGGAGGGTGGCCCAAAGAAGCCGGCAGAACCATAACGTTGGCCTCCATTTCGGCCCTAGTCGCCCCAATGCCAGAAAATTGCAGATAGGGTGGCGACGGGCGAGGGTGCACGTCCCGGGATGAACCCGCGCCCTCAGCAGAACGAGGACAAGGCCTCGGTAACAAACTGAAGAACATACCGGTGGGCGAGTGACGCCCGTGTGGCCTCTGAGAGGGGCGATGCCGTGGCCGGAATCTGCGGCTTCTGGACCCTTCCAATGTAGGGGATGGACATTCTGGACAAGCGGGCCGAAAGCAATTTCATCCAGCGCTCCCACCGGGACTTCGGCTTAGGATGCTGACAAGCATCGCAGTGCGTGGAATCATGGTGCTCGCCCAAACACCACATACATATAGGGTGTGGGTCTGTCGCAGTCATCGGATGCGTACAAGAAGCACACGTCTTGAAACCCGAAGGCATTTGCACACTGTTCTCAACGCCAAGCGTTAAAAGAAGGCCTGAACAGGCCATGGTAACACAATGCGGATCCATGTTGCACGCGGAAAAGAAGAAAACGGATCTCAGCGCCGGGATGGGACTTATGTGACGTCATGTACGGGGACGATGTCAGAGTCACATGGTGCCATCCCCCAGCACGCAGAGATGCGGAGGCAAAAGATTTTCCGGATCCAGTCTCACGCCTGGGGATAATTCTATGTTAAGGAATCTGCGGCTTGTAGTCTCGATCAGATATGCCTTTCAGCATTGGCAAGGTATGAGTAGTTCTTTGTGAGGAAGAAAGTGTCTTAAAGAGGAAATCCTCTTCTAAAGGCTCTTTATGAAGCTCTACTCCATGATAATGAGCAGCCCTGTTAAGGAGCTCGAGATAGCCAATGTTCTCATCAGGTGGGGAGGGTCTGGAGGGATACAAATCAGGGTCATTATCTGTATCTGTGTGGTAATCCTCCCAAGCATCAGTGTCCTGATCCTCATCCCCATCCCCTTCATCCTGTGGGTCAGGTGTAATTGGTGTTGGTGGTGAATTTAATGGTGTAATAACCAAGTTAGGATTAGGAGGAGAAGGAGGCGGAATATAAGGAGGAGTAGGGTTAGTACCTACATTCTTCTTCTTAAGAGGGATATCATATTCCTCTGGAAGGTCAGTTTTCATTTTTTTTGGAAGGGTTGACTGAATATGTCCTGTTTTAGGGTTTATCACCAACTTTTTCTGTTTCGGGTCCAAAGTTGGCTCATTGGACGGAAACTCTTTGGGGAGAGTGGCTTTCTCTTTAAGTGGTGATTTTGGCGCCGAAGTTTTCGGCTCCTTGCATTTGGGCGTCGAAAGTTTCGGCTCAGAGTATTTTACCTTGGAGGGTTTTGGCTCAGAGTCTTTGGCCTTGGGGGATTTCAGCGGAGTCTTTGGCCTTGGATCGTTTCGGGTCCGAGCCTTTCGGTGTCGAAGGTGGAATCTTTGGCCCAAAGGTATGTTGACCGCTAGATGCTTGGTCTTATGTCTTGGTGCTGAAGGTGTCGGTTTGGCACTAGATTGGTGCTGGCTCAAGCCAGAGCCAGAAGGCTTCTCTTTTTGTTTCGGAGCCGGGCCGGAGAGCGGGGCATCGGAAACTTTTTGTCAGTGCAGACCTGAACCCGAGGACGAAGGAGGGACCGGAGCCATTGTCTCATGTGGAATGGGCACAGAGGAATCTGTACTCATAGCACGCTGACTCCCAGTGAGGTCTTCTTCCATGTCGGAGTCGGCCTCGGAGATCTGCTCTTCTTTCTCTGGCTCTTGAGCTGGGTGTTGTGTCTCGGCATCTTTGCTGAAGAAGTCCGGAAAAGCGTCGCTCTGATGTTGCATCTCGTGGCGTCGAGCCCGATGATCGCAAAGTGTCTTTTTAAATCGGAATGATAGACACGCGTCGAAGTCCTTCTCGTCGTGTTCTGGGGACAAGCAGAGGTTGCACACTTCATGCAAGTCGGTGCGTGGAAATTTAGCACGACACCCGGGACATAGCTTGAATGGAGTCCAATAGAAAGTTTTTCGAAGTGAGACGATGCACGTCGAATGAGGAACCACGATCAATAACAATACCATCAAGGAAAGTGGATTGTGCGTCAAAGGGGTCCGAAACGGTACCGAACCGGAGCGCAGCAATACACATCCGAACCCGATGGCGGAAAAAAACTATCTAAGGATGGAGCCGATGCCCAAGCGCACTATCACCGAAAGGAGGAGTCACCTACTTTGTGATTACAAGACTTCTTCAAACAAAAACAAAGTGCAAACATCCAGAACCAACACCAGATGGCGATCTATGCTACAGCTCCTATGCCTCGAACATACAGTCTCATTTCAGAGTGAGAAGGAAAAATCTGGCACAGCGACAATATCAATAATTAATTCTGTACCAAATTGTCCCCTACTCTGTGATCAAATTAAAATCTGAATTCCGAAAACAGTAAGAGTGTATACCTTTATAACTTTATTTTAGAAATGTCATATGTATTTGTAGCATCATGGTTCTTATCTCCTGCAAAAGTTGGCTCAAATAGAAAGCTTCTGAAAGATGATGTCCTCTCAGCCTCCAGCAGCCAAGACCTTTCTAGCAGCTTCAGCAATTTCCACCACAACAGTAAACAAGCATTGAAAATGCAATTGGTCCCGCCTTTTATTAAGTTACAGCCATTTGCTTTGCTAATGGTATTGTATAGCAAAGCAAATGGCTTTAACTTAATGAAAAGCGAGGCCTAGTGCGTTTTGATGCTTGTTGTTTAAATCTCACCATTTCCCGTTCCCAAATGCTAACACGTGGTTTCAGACAGACTCCAACATGTGAAAGGTGACTTTGGTGGCTTACCACTTAATAAAATAATCTATCGGTTGCAATGATGTTTAAGTCACAGAACATAGCGGCGTCTGGTGCGTGGATGCCAAGGCTGTACGTGCTTAGTCTTGAAAGGTAGTTACCACATTAAATAACTGACAACGATGTTAACACTTTCTGCTTTGCTAAAGAGTATCGCAGATGAGCGCATCACAGCCGATGTGAAAAGTTAGGTATGAGCGCCGAATATTGGTTACACTGCTGCATGAACTCATACTTCTCAAACGCTCCTGCAGAAACGTCTTCTCAAATTTCGTCTCGAGCGCAAACCGTTTGTACAGGTGTCCCACGCGCCGTCCTGCAGCTCACGAATCCCTTTGCGTGGCTGTCTAGGCGGCCACGTGATTGGCTGAAGCGAGGGTTTTCGCATGATCGCAGCCCTCGAGCAGGTCGGCCCCGCCTTGTGATTGAGAGAGTGCATTAAAGGGATATCACGGAACGAAAGTCCTTCTTTGAAATATGATGCAGTCGTCGAGGGGTGCTCTGCCCAAAACACAATGTAAGAGCAAAACCAGTACATGTTAATTCCGGGTCCACGGACCAGGGAGATAAAGCATGCAAACATACGATCTTACAGGCTAGCACTGCACAGCCCCTTACGCTTGTGTGCTTTGGCAGTAAATCGGTCTCTGGTTCCGAGGTTCGCATTGGCTTAACATCTGTGATTCTGGGCAAATCAACTGATCTCCCATCCCTACAAAAAAATGAATGTGTCCTTGTGTAAGGCACTGGTGCTCATGTAAAGGCTCCAATATCTTTGGGTCCAGTTAGGGATATACAGGAATGAAAAGAAAAAAACCTAAAAAAAATGCTACCACAGACATTGTGACCCGCATCTCGTGACAACTCTCAGAAAACACGCTACATTAGCCATGCTTGCATGTCATTGCCTCTCAGACCCCCAGCTTCAGCACATTGCACCTTTGAAGAACATCGTTAGATGCTGCTCAGCTACGACTAGTCTGCACGCACGTGATTAACAGAATGCACTCTACTTACGTTGCACGTTTCTAGGAGTGGCAAGATACGGTACAAGCTACAAGGGACGCTTTTTGTCAGAAAGGGGAAGGCTTGCATCACCCTCCATCCCCATTCTCCCCACCCCACCGCCACAGAGTAGGGATGACTGAGGTGGATAATTTGGGAGATGAAGCTAAAAAAAAAAAAAAAAACATGGCATGTGAACAGTTCCCCCCCTGTATGTCACAAAGCTCCTCTTGCGAGTATTCTTGCTTCTGTGTACTTCTTGACTCCTGCGATGGATATCCGGTGGCTTGTGTGTGTATTACTGTGCGTGCACACCTACTTTGGCCCAGAAGCCATAATAACTTGCATCAGCTGCAGGATTTGTCACAGCAGGGGGTTAGTGCTCAACAATGAATCTCAAAAGCAGACTATTGCTGAGAACTGACTCAGAAGGCCCTCCCGTGGCCCTGCTGAACGAAACGGCCTGAGCAGTAACAAACCCAAAGTTCGCCTTTTCTCATTGTGGCGTTAAAAACAAGTATTTGTGCGAACTAAATTAGTACTCAGCAGAAGTGTAAAATATAACGGAGTAGGACTTCTGCGCGCGTCTGTTTGTGTAAGAGAGGGTGGATGAATAAAACAGAGAAGATTGAGGTGAGGAGGAGAGATATGGAGATTGAAATAAATGAAGGGGGAGAGGAAAGAGGTTGAGAAGGGAGACAGAGAAAGGAGGGAGAGGACAATGAGACCGAAAGGAGACGCTGGAAACTAGAAAGAAAACAATGAGAGAAAAGGGGATACGGAGACAGAAAGAGACGAAAATGACAGAAAAGAGGAGAAATAGGAGGCAGAGGGCGAGAAAAAACGAGACAGCGAAAAAAGAGCAGGCAGGCTGGCAGCGACCAGAAAGAAGGCGGGAAGGAGCAAAGAAGAGAGAAGACAAGCTGTCGCCAGCGTGAAAAATATAGTGCGTTTTTCTCACGCCGCGAGTAAAGCATCTAGTCCCCTCGTGCACATCTTCTGTCCGTCCACGTGCACATCTGGAATCCGTATTGATTCCAAAAAGGCGCTTGCATGGCGAGAGCAGCGCAAGCGCGCTGTTAACGCCAGGCGAGACCTAATAAACCAGCAGCTTAAAGGAGACCGGATGTGGATTTTGGGATAAACTTCTTTCTCAAGATGGACCTCTCACTTTGTTTTATTGTCCGCTTTTCCATGTCAGATAAAGTGAGAAATCCCAAGGAAAGCCAAGTCTAGATGCATGTGCCATGCACTGGGATTCAATTTGAAATGCTGGAGTCAGAAATAGCAGTTTATTGTTTATTGTGATCCAATTATAAATCCAGTTGAAAGATCTGGTGAATCCTTAGCTTTACTGAACGAGTTATATAAATATTAGAAGCAGATCAGATAAAGGTTACAGTGACTAAAAATGCATGGTCATTTTGACTCTTTCGAACCCAGAACCTCATCAATCTCAAGGATGTGGTCAAATTCTGGCAAACTTTCCCCACAGAAGCCAAGCACCTGATTTCCTTTCTGAATAAATTGAAAAGTGGATGCACAAAAATGTGCTTACAGCTAAAGTCAACGGGATTCAACCCATGTACGTACTGAATGCTGTGAGCCGCGAGCAGGGACCTAACTGCATTTTTCACCTTGAAAAACTTCTGCTAACTTACAGAAGAATGTTATCCTGCGAGTATTGAAACTCTTGTCTTTGGATATTTGAAAATATGAAAACAGCTGCATTATACGCTGCACTTGTATAAATAGCCTTGAGAAAGCCCCGGCGCAACTCGCCAATAGGGGGCGAAACACGACATGAGGTAAGGTGCCTGGAAGGAATGTTACTTAACCTCTAAGCATCAGTGTGTAGGGTGTAGCAATGTAGATTCACATGCTATACTTACTCCTGCCATCGAGTATTATGTCCAGATATTGCAAGTTGTTTTCCTTCAAAGAAGTTTTGATTCACAGGTTGTAGTGTTACTCTGTAAGCCCACAAAAGGAATGGGGCCCGACTCTACCATTAGATTGCTTTCCATACAGTGGTGAGAAAGAAGTGCAGCATCAAAGTAAAACAATGTGTGTCCTGTGCATTGTAGCAAATTAAGGACAGAAAAACACATGCTGTCATTGCCCACTTGTGGGGAGGTGGGAGGGAGGATATGATTCTACAGCTACAACCACATGCTACAAACACATGTTTGTATGGTAAATAACGTATTCCATTAGTAGCATGTGTGGCTGTAGATGCAGCATGTTTTGCATCTGCTACAAAGCAGCATCTCCCCTGCAGTAACCAGTAGGCTTATGAGGCATATGTTTGAAATAAAGTTCTTAATACTTGTGCTAATATGTCCACAAAGTAATGATTTGTAAACATATGCAGTGCTCTACCATGTTGCTGCCTTACATATGTGAGCTAAAGTGAGTTTGCCCAAGAATGGTAGCCACATTCATATTTGTAGAGTCTTCTCTAGGAGGTACTGCAAGGATTCTCTTCACCTTACTTTAAGAGATTTGAAAGCACCTGACAATCCATCCTGCAACACCTGCTTTGGAAATTGCCTCACCTCAGTATGATTTTGCATGACCAAGAAAAAGTTGTGTTGTTAGGGAACAATTTAGTTTTTTCAATACATGGAGTGCTCGTTCGTGTCTAGTGTTTGGAAAGCCCTCTCCACAACCGAATCCGGCTGTGGGAATCAAACTGGCAACTTGATTGACCGATTCAAAGAGAAACTACTTTGGGTAAAAACGTTGGATTATGACAAAGGACCACTCTGTCCTTATGCACATGAATAAAGGACTCCTGAATAGTAAGTGTCTGAAAATATGCAACACGTCTTAAAGACGTAATAGCTCCCAAGAAGGCTACTTTCTAAGAAGGGAACTGAAAAACTGCCAAATGAAAGTTTAAAAATGTGGTCCGATAAATCTAGTGAGAACTGCATTCAAATTGTAGGCATGTGCTGGGGTCAATCTAAGGTGTACGACCCTTTTAAGACCCTCCTTAAAAACTTTAATACTGGAATTCTAAAAAGGGAAGAACATTCGCTGTTCTGTATGTATGCAGCTACTGCTGCCAGGTAGAGGTGTATAGAGATATATACCAATCCTGCCTTTTGTAAAAGTAAAAAGGTAGAAAATGATATCCTGCATAGGTACATTACAAGGATCAAGCTGATGCACAAGATAGTAGTGGCCAATTTGCTTCCGGTTGACGGCATAGCACACCCATGTGGTGAAATGAAGTGCTTCATGCAGACTGGCTAATGTAACAATAGACCACAGACACAATATGCCACAAAAAATCTAGAAAACGGTTTTATTTAGATTTCTACAGTATCTCAAGTAGTATTAAGCGCTCTTAAGTTATCTCTCACTGAAAAAAGTGATAGTGGAAAGTGTGTAGATACAAAAATAAACAACTGAACAAGGAAGTACTCTTAAAATAAAAAAACAACAAAAACAGTATTTGCAAGTTTTAAAACAGACTCGGATATTTCATATCTGGAGAAATCCCTTAGTTTGACTGTGAAGAGGTCAATGGCTTATCAACCCGATACACTGGTTTGTAACGTCATCTTCGGGAGATATCAAAATTCAAGCGCATCATATATGCGACCTAAGGATATTTCAGAATCAGCAGTTAGAAGCAGCAATTCCAACACTTAGAGGACCAATAAGGGGTTCTGCATTTAAATGTTAAAGGGCATGTTATGTTATTTAATTTTATAAGGCGCTCAGCTACCCAAGGGTTTCCCTGCATCCAAGAGAAATCAAGATGTTTCGAGCACAACGCTGTGTGTTATTAATGTTCATGGTGCAGCTAATGTAGCATCATCTACTTTACATTCCAACAAAGGGATTTTGCCCAGACAATGAATATCTGGAAGTGCATTTAGGCACTGCAGCATAGATTACTACGTAGTTCCATGATATGTACAACACCTGTTGTCCTGGCTTTTAGTCAATATCACTTTCCATATTGGGACTTGTTCTTTTTCTTTCCTCATTCTAAGCATGGGACTAAATACCCTGCCCTTATAGCGATGTTGACTAAAATCACATTGTGTTACCTGCCAAATGTAGGAATTGAGCACCATAACTATCAAGGTCCAAACCGGTTAGGTAAAGGAGGATTGCCGCACCATGGCATGCAATAGGAAAATACATTTAGATGGGCCCTTGCAACTTTAAAGCTCAAATGGACTCTGTGGGACATCCATTCACCTGCATCGTCTTTACTACACATATTAAGACTTAATGCAAACTCCCATCACACAACTCTGTAACTACTACAAATTACCATTTACTTCACCAGGTCAAGCATCGACCGGGTTCTACAATATAACATATTTCCACTTGTTGTGCAGTGCAGACTAAATCAAGGACTGTCTCCTTAGGAAAGCTGGACATCCGTATTAATCTTTTATTTGTTTGGACTAGAGGAACAGTTATTAACTACGAGCTAGACTTCAGTCTTAAGAGTGTGTGAGCAGTGCATTACCGGTAAGCACCATGGTAGTTATAGTAGCTTGGATAGTCCAGTATTACCTGTGCGAGCTACTCCGGTCTCATAGGACTTTTAGGACTTCATTACCTTTGAACATTACCTTTGACTTGGTAGGACTACATTTTCAGGATCATCTATTCTACTTTCGTGGGATGACTACATGACATGCACTTCATTTTAGGTCATGCTGGGTGACAATATTTACCTGTACACTATCCTCTCCTGGTGCAGATCTTGCAGGCCACAGCAGATTTCAGCAGCGTAGAATACAGCCCTCTTTTCCTCAAATCCGGCCTCACCCATGTGGTAGATGTGGAACTTGAGATCACCTCCATTCATGAGCGTGAGCACCAAGCAGATAGCGTCTTTAGTCTCGTATGCATAAGCCAAACTCACCTGTAAAAAGGCAATAGGTAGGAACGGAGTTAATACACAACTGAAGTAGAAGCTGTATAATCCACCAAAGAAAACCGCTGAAAACATTATCGCCTCAGGAGTTCACTGAGGGGGGGTTATACTGTGCATCTAGAATGGTAATACACACAACAGAAAACCTTAGAGAAGCACGAAAGCATTTGTAACAACATTTAATCCCCAATGTCACTTTAGGAAGCTGGCTCTTTATCTGATATATCAAAAATCTGATATATCGTGTAAAGAGTCCAGGGGTTCCTTTATGAGTGGACCGGGGTTTACTATGCAATCCCAAAGTGCTCTATTAAGGGGTAGTGTGGGCGAGCATCCTCAGGTTGAACACATATGAGTGGAAGACATTTGCAGATAAACACAATGATTAATAAATGACATACGACTCAAGAAGGAGATCCACACCAACTTATAAAAATAGCAAGTATCTTTATATATGTTTAGGCATCAAAGAAAAATCTTTCAGGTAAGAACGTTCTTAAATATAAATTCTTTTCACTTTAAAAAGTGGACACAGTGTAATTGATTTCTGCAATGTCATCCTATGGAAGAAAGAACAAGTTCTGCAAACCAGTATAATGTTGTGTAGTTTCCACCTTACGGTAGGAACAGCACGTTTGTGGATGGCATAACCGTTGGGATGGTGCCAGACTGATTTTAGGACTCCTTGAGGATATGTTGTCCTATAGGTAAGCTATGTCAGTGCCACCACAGGTACCCCTAAACATTGGGGAGTAACAAATGGTTCTCGCAATGACTGAACATGACAACCCTGATTGCCCAGGGATTGTGGAAGCAGATCTAGAACCTTTTTTCACAGTCACTCGTACTCTGTGAGAAATATACAAGGAATACACAGTGGGACGTTTTCAACATTTATTGAATCAACACAATACTTGTATAAACTGTATGTGCTGCAATGATCAATAGGCAGAAGCAGATAAAAGTTATTAGAAGCACCAGGACAGTGCACAGAATAAAAAGTTTCAGCATCATGCTAAGACAATGTATATATGCAGGCATATAACAGTATCGAAATCTAGCATACTCATATTATGCAGCCCCTAACCTAAGTGTCTGGGGGGTTCCGCCAAGAATCCCCGTACTGGAAGATCCAACCCCGGTTACCTGAAGGGAAAAAAAGTAAATCCACATCTTGGTTACAAGCTGGACACCCTTTGCAGAAATATCAGCAAGCTGCTGGGCCGAAGCTTCAGCATGTAGAGACCTCGCCAATGTCAGCAGGGAACTCCTTTAAGTAAACCCGGAAATGCTAGTTTATTTATAATGAAAAGCATCCTTGCGAGTCCTGGACAAGCCAGCATTGTTATGATCTATAGATAGCTGTGTCGCCTCGTAGATGTAAAGTAGAACACTTGCACAATACGTGTCGAGGCCTTGTATATGGTGTTCACAGAGTTGTGAATATGGTTGCGCGAAATGGAATCTGTAAGTGAAGCATTTTCGGAGAAATAAATCTAGCATTGTCATGCACACAAATGCGTGTAAAAGGTTATTGTGTGAAAAGGAAGGCAACTTAAGAAATGTGTTCATGGTCAAAGATGGCATCGTTTCTACGTGGGACTAACAGACACATAACAATACTACAGCGACTCAAGATCAATCTCCAGGAGTTAAGGTAAGTGAAGGGCAAGGTCCAAGGCTGCACCAGCAAAAAATCCACCAGTGGTATGAGGGCTGCAGGCAGCAGGGTGCAAAACAGTGCTGGGAGCCCAGCAGGTTTCTACGAAGATCGGTAACTGGGAAGAGAGGCTGAAGGCTCTGGTTGGAAGGCCAGTCGTGGTGAACCAACAGGGGGGTTCAAGGCATGAGATGCTCAGGGACAAAGGAACACCCGAACTGCAAGGCCAGGTCCTCCCTGGACTGGAAAAAAGCACCATAGGACTGTTTTTTGTTTTACTTCTGTGGCATGGAGAGCATGGCAGTTCGGGCTGGACTGTTCCCATTGGGCGCAGGGTCAAGACTGATTTGCATAGGGCTGGGTCCAAACTGGAATGGCATGGTGAGCAAAAAAACAATGGATTTAGGCCCAGATCTCTGTACTGGGGTGCATGTATGACATTGTTCTGCATTCTGTCCATCAATTGTTCTTTTTGCACAGTTCATCCATAGTGCATTGCCTTGGGAGAGCGGGAGTGGGAACCTGGAGGTGAAGTTTGGTCATTTTGTGTTTTGGTGAGTGGCAAAAAGATCTATTTGAGGGACTCCCCAACTTTGAAAGTGTGGGAGGAAAACTTGAGGGTGAAGTTCCATTTAGTGGATTTGCTGTCTCTGTCTGCTGAGCAAATCAGCAATCTGATTGTTTACTCCTGGGAGGAGTTCTGCTAGGATATAGATATGGTAGTGAATCGCCCACTTCCAAAGGGCATGAGCCAAGTGCGATAGCTGGAGAGAGAGTCCCCCTCCCCCCCCCAATTTTTAGATATAATACCTAGCTATCATGTTGTCGGTACGAACTAGGACAGCTTTGCCGACCAGTTGAGTCTGAAATGCTTTGAGCGCTAGAAACACTGCTAGCAGCTCTAGATGGTTTATGTGGAGAATTTTTTGCTGTCGACTCCACAGGCCTTGCACCGTGCAATGTTGAAGATAAGCCCCACAACCAGTGAGGGACGCGTCCGCTGTCAGCATGGTTTGTGGAACAGGGCCTACGTCCTTTTGACACATTTTGTGTCTTCAACCAGTGCAGAAAGCAATGAGTATGGCCGCTTACCAACACTAGATCTGTTAAAAGACCCTGTGATTAGTTCCTCTGACTTGCTAAATATTCCTGGAGGGGATGCATGTGAAGCCTGGCATGGAGAACAATGATGATGTACAAGACCATTATTTCCAGCAGTGCATATATACTCAAGCTGGTAGTGAATGAGTGGGTTGAAACTGGAAACTAGAGCCTGAATATTGAGAATTCTGGCTGCATTGGGGAAGGCTAGAGCACTTTGAGTATCTAAAGTGGCTCCTAGATAGTTTTGAGTGTTGGAAGGTTGAGGATTCGATTTCAACACACTGCCTGTGAAGCCCAGTTGATGCAGTAACTGCAGTGTCCTGAGAGTGTGATGGTGACACTTTGGATACGTAATGGCTTTGATGAGGAGCCAGTCGACCAAGTAGGGGAAGACATGAATGGGTTGTCTTCTTAGGTGAGCAGCGACCACTGCCAGACACTTTGTAAAAACTCAGGGAGCTGTGGTGACTCTGAACGGGAGTACCTTCTACTGGTAATGAAGGCCCGCTACCACAAATCTGAGAAATTTGTGATGAGCCGGATATACTGGAATATGGAAGTAAGCATCCTTTAAATCTAGAGTAGACAAAGTCGCTCTGTTGCAGGAGTGGGAGCACTTGTTGAAGTGTTACCATGTGAAAATGGCCTGATTGTATGTAAAGATTCAATTCTCTGAGGTCCAAGATAGGTCAGAGAGAACCGTCCTTTTTGGGTATTAGAAAATAGAAGGAGTATACGCCCGACCCGTGGTATTGTAGTTGTACGGGCTCTATAGCTCCCTTCAAAAAGAGAAAGGAGAGACTGAACCTCTTGCTTGACGAGGTGTAAGTGGTCTGGTGACAGTTTGTGTGAACGTGAAGGATTGTTGGTAAACTCCAGGCAATAACCAGAACGGATCATTTCCAGTACCCATTTGTCTGTAGTTATTGACTGCCAGATGGGTAGGAATTGTGAAAGACGCCCCCGACATGTGTTAAATGGTCGGAGGTGTAGTGAAGTCACGGTTTGGTGTTGGAGGGAGAGGCGCGTGTTATGGAGCCTCTACCTTTGGCATTGTTGCCTCTGTAACCCCCTCTAAAAAACCCTTAGAGGCAGAGGGTTGATTGTTGCCTTTGTTGGTTGTAGAGGCAGTGTCTGAGGAGGTGTTTTTGGAGCTGCCCCGATAGAAGGAGCACCGAAAGGACCCACGGCCTGAAGGTGATTGGAGGGCTCCCATGGATTTCGCCACCTCTGTGTCCTTTTTCATCTTTTCTAATGATGACTCTACTACAGGGCCAAAGATGTGTTGCTTGTCAAATGGTGTGATCAGAATGGAAGCCTGAATCTCTGGTTTAAACCCAGAAATGCATAGCCAGGCATGCCTTCTTAAGAGAACGCTGGTGTTAACATCTCTGGCAGCAGTGTCAGCAGCATCTATTGCGCACCTGATGGAATTGTTCGAGATGAGCTGTCCCTCCCGCACTAGGTCTTAAGCTTTGGACTTGTGCTCATCAGGTAGAAATTGGAGCAACTGCTCCATTTCATCCCAATGCGCCCTATCATACCTAGCTAAAAGTGCTTGTGTATTGGAAATGCGGCAAAAGTTTACAGCTTGTGAGGTTATTCTTTTTCCAGAGGGGCCTATCAATTTAGACTCTGGGGGAGGAGCATCCACTGACGTTTGGGAATTAGCCCTATTACGTGCATTTGACACTACTAGAGGATCTAATGGTAACTGCCCCCTGATGTAAGCTGGGTCTGATGGTGCAGATATATATTTCTTGTCTACCCTGGGGGTGAGGATAAGTGCGCGCACAGGATCATTAAAAATGTCATCTACATGTCTGAGCATACCCTTGAGCATTGGAAGTGTGTGCGAGGATTTTTGTGAACGGCTAAGAGTTTCGAAAAGGAAATCTAGAGATTCCTTATGTAACTGGACCCCATGGTAATTAGCAGCTCTGTTTAACAATTCTATGTATCCTACACTGTTGTCTGCTGGAGAGGGCTTAGTAGGGTACAGATCAGGATTGTCTCTTGTAGGAGAATTAGTGTCATAATCTCCCCAGGGGTCTGTAGGTGGTGGATTATTGCCCCCATCTTCAGCCCAGTCCTAATCATCCTGATTATCAGGTATATATGGTGGTGGTGAGTCAGCAGGTTAAATTAGTAACGGTTGAGGAGGAGGAAGAGAAGGGTTAGTGCCCACTTTCTTAGTTTTTAAAGGGATGTGTTAACTTCCTCCACCCCTGGTTTGCGTTTTAGGGTAACTTTGGTGGTAATATGTCCAGTTGCTGGATGAATGTAGAGTTCTCTTTGTTTCGGATCTGGTTTCGAGGGTGGAACATTGAAATGGAGCTCCTTTGCTGGAATTATCAACTCCTTCTGTTTTGGCGCTGAAGGTTTCAGCGCCAGTGTTGTGGATGCCGAGGTTTTCGGTGTCGAAGGGGGTTGGGCTGAGCCGGACTTTGACTCCGAAGGTTTTGGCTCGGTGCCCAATTTGGAGTGACTCAGTTCGGAGCCGGAAGGCTTTGGGGTATGTTTCAGTGCAGAGCCGGGTGTTAGAAACATGTCCTCATTGCCGACCGTGGCCCTCAGGAGGAGGTTGGACCGGAGTCGCCTTTTTAGTCTTGGGTGGTGTTGGACTTGGCCCTTTTTGTAGGGTCATTCCTGAACTTTTTGCCTTCTTCCTATATTTTTTCTGACATGTTGGCTATTTTATGACTCTGGGCACTTTACCACTGCTGAATAGTGATAAAGTGGATATGCTCTCCCTATTATAAATTGATGTATGGATTAGTGATTCCATGATTGGCTGGTTTGGTTTACTTGTCAGACCCTAGTACAGTGCACGGAGTGTGCCCAGGGCTTGTAAATCAAATGCTGCTGGTGGGCTTGCAGCACTGGTTGTGCCACCCGCAGAAGCAGCCTGTACAAAATGTGTCTAAGGTCTGCCATTGCAGAGCCTGTGTGCAGTCTGGCACGGCCATGTTGGCTGAGCACGTGCACCCACTTGCCAGTCCCTAAACCTTCCCATTTCTTCATATCAGACACCCCTATGGTAGGCCCAAGGGCAGGGTGCATTGTAAGTATAAGGTAGGACATGCCCTGGTGTGTGTGGCATGTCCTAATAGTGAATTACAGCCATTTTCGTTTTTCACTATTGCAAGGCTACCTGTTCTCCATAGGCCAGAATGGGGAGTTAGATTTTACATGTTATAATCCTAACTGACTCAGGGAACATGGTAGAAATTCGAGTTTAGCATGCCTGAACTCAGAATGATAAAATACATCTTTTTGTTAAGTTGGTTTTAACACTCTGTGTTTGAAAATACCACTTTTAGAAAGTAGGTATTTTCTTGTCTAACTATCCAAGCCTGCCTCTGCTAGGTTGTGCATCCCTTGTCTTGAGTTTGAGTGACAGGGCTGGGGGATTCCAGGAGACAGGATGAGTCCGCCCAGTGATAAATAGAGAGATCTGCATCTAAATGGGAGGGAGGAGTTGCACCTGGGACCTGAATAGGTCTTCATCTAAATGGGAGGGAGGAGTTGCTTCTGGGACCTGAATAGGACTGTGCCTTACCCCCACAGTGCTGGCTCCACCCCCTGTGGAACGTCTTGTCAGTCAGTCAAAAATCTTTATTCGGCTAAATGACAGCCATAAAAGAAAAGATAACATTTTAACAATAATACACATAATACAATTTTACCAATAATACACGTAATAATATTTTAACTGACTCAAATGTTACCCAGGAATTCATTTTCCAACAATATTACGAAGTCGAACTGCAGCAGAGATATACTTATAAACCATGAGACAAGTGAATTCCTTGTTTAAAAGAAGTAAATGACATAATGCAGGTTGGCACTTTCTAATATTTACAAATCTTAATAATGGTTTAAAAAAATATGCCTAGGATTAAGATACAATTTACAAAAAAACAAAGTGCAAAGTGCTTTGTGCAGAAGTTGAGTTACATGGGCACGGGTCTAATTTGGCGTCACAATATACATCGCGCAGGTATGAGACCAATAAGTGAACAATACCCATTTTAAACCTGATCAGATAAAACATCTTTGCTTGGTTAAAAGGGAAAGAAAGATGGGATTCAATTTGTGGGGAGCTAATTAACAATGAATGCTTTACAACCCTTTTTTACCAACTCTAGGCTATCTCTTTCGTGCTTCAAAAGTAGAAGAAAATCACTTTTGAGCTTAGCCTTAGGAATTGCCGATATATTTCCCGGATGTTTAAAACAATCCTGCAATCCCAGCTTCACCCAATTGATCTTGCAGGTTAGAGGGCCATGGGATTTTTTGTGCGTGGTCCAATTTCGACTCAGGGCTGGTTCTTCTTTTATCCAAATGTTGCACCATATCATCGAATGGGCTAATTGTATAAGAAAGGTTAGTGGAGTGATGCCTAGTTCATTATGACACATAGTAGCAGGGGTGCTTTTGGGTAATGTCAACACACGTTTTAGAGTTAAGTTCGCTGCTCTTTGGAGGCCCGATGTGTTTGAGCAGCTCCAAACTCCAGCGCCATATAATGTAACGGCGCATGTTCGTGCCTTATAAATATCAACAATTGCTTTTATGGGGCGAGAGCCACATTTTTTTGTAAACCTAAAAATGGCCTCCATATTTTTTGTAAAGCCCCCAATCCTGGTATTGACTAGGTGAGACCATGACTTTTTTCCATTAAAAAGAATACCCAGATAAGAGGTTGGCACCGGACATAATATTTCATTCTTTATGTAAAAGGTTTTTATCCTAGAATCCTAGATGGAACCTTTCCTGCTACCAAGACATGGGACTTGGCAACATTTGTTTTTAGCCCAAGATCGCTCCTAAATTCATTAAAACTGGTTAAAAGCCTTTGTAAACCCAAGCCAGTTCTCGACATTATGACACAATCATCTGCATATAACATGGCTGGTAAAGTCCTGTGGCCTATTGTGGGGGCATCGACATTTCCAATTCTGATATGGCTTTCTAGGTCATATATATAAGCAGAATAGGAAGGGGGCGAGTACGCATCCCTGTCGGACCCCACAATCCATCTTTATGGGTCTAGTAAGCTCACCAGTTGCTCCATAGCGTACTCTCCCTGTGACACCCTGATGCATTGCAGCTAAAAAAAGGACAATTGAAGGGTTAATGCCCATGAGGAGCATTTTTTTCCCCCCAGTTTCCCTCTCTGCACCCAGTCAAAGGCGGATGTCAGGTCCATAAATCCCAAGTATAGGAACCCTGACTTCGCCATGGTGTATTTACCGATGACCAGGTGCAGGTTAAGGCACTGTTCTACAGTACTTGAGCAATCAATGGGAGAGCAACAGTATGAGGGGCGCGTCCTGTTCCCCAGGTGCGTAATATGTTTAAACAATGTGGACTGGCCCACTATATGTATGTAATTATTTTAGGCACTGTTTTGTGGCCTGAGTTAGGACCCATTAGGTGCTATTAAAAGACCCCTCACACACCAACCTGGTTGGTGTCATGCTTCATCATCGAGGTCCCAACCAGGTGGCCGAGTGCCACCTGGTTGTGCTACGACGCCTGATTACAGCGGAGCAGGTGTGGGTGCAACAATGTGATGTGATGTGAATATAATACAGTTAAAAATACTTGTGGGAATTCTTGCCTTTGTATTTGAATGTTATCGGCCCAGGGTATCGTTTAAAAATATGTGTGCGCTCTACATGGAGCCCTTTGCTCAGCGGGTGCGGGACACCGCAGCCATACAGTTGATCCGTTTTGGCACTGATGAGCACAAGATAAGCCTCTATGCCGATGATGTGATTCTCTCACTTACCTGCCCCCACACCTCCCTGCGATACTTGTCAAAGGAACTGAGGGACTTTGGTGACGTGGCCGGCTTCAGGGTCAACTTCTCCAAATCCCAGATCCTTAACGTTTCGGTCCCGGCGGCTGACGTGCAAGACCTCCAGAAGGACTTTGCCTTTTTGTGGGTCCACTCCGACATCCCATACCTGGGGATTCGCTTGGCTCCTACTATAGCGCAGACAGTTGCTCTCAATTACAAGATCTTAGTCGAACAAACGACCAAGTCACTATCTGACTGGTCCAGATTACAGCTCGCGTGGATTGGTCGCCTGGCAGCGGTCAAAATGACGATTCTCCCGCGCATTCTTTACCTCTTTCAAATGCTGCCCTTGAGCCCTCCACCAGGTACCTTGCAGAAGCTTCAGGTGCTGCTTACTAAGTTTCTGTGGAACCACAAACGTCCGCGGCTTGCATCCTCGTGGATCACGGTCCCGCGGGCCAGTGGCGGCCTGGGCTTTCCCTCCCTTGTTGCGTACTATCAGGCGGCTTGTGTGCGCTTTATTCTTTTTTTTAAATTTTTTTTTTTATTGCAGACACCCAGTTAAGATAAGGAATACACTGGCATAGATATTCAAATAAGACAGTAATACACATCAGAGTATAGACCATGAAGCCCCCCGTGTCTCTCCAGCGCATACACCAAAAAGTCGATTCTGTCAATATCGGTGGGTCTCTCTCCGTACACCAGCAACCTAGCATAGGAGGCGTCCATGTAGGCCATCTAGGCATCCGCATTTTCTGTTATATTTCCCCCCTCCCCCCAGAACAAACATTTACTATGAATGAAAAATCGGCTTAATAACACTTTGTTCATAACTTAACTGTGAAGTCATGGTAGTGGCATCATATAGTTCCTTCCACCCTCACCCCTTCCTCCCGCGCCCGGAAGACAATTGGTACAAGTAATGTTCGTCCATCAGTGCGTTTCTGTCACATCAAGCTCAACTCGGGACGTGCACCTCAGCTCCATCTCGACCCTCCCTCCAACATTAGGCGCAGTCATGGGCCTCCCACCCCCAGCCCTCCATCCAGCCCGTGGTAATGTCTCCATTTTGACCAGACCCTTTTAAACTTTGGCGGGCAGCCTCTCGATTTATACGTTACCCGTTCTGCCGTCATGTAAAGGTCCAACCCTCTCCGCCACTCCTCCACAGTAGGGACGTTCATTGCCCCCCAGTATATTGCAATGTCACGTTTTGCCACTACCAGAGCCAGGGTCAGGAACACCAGGAGGGGGCGGGGGAGATCCACATCATTAGTCATTCCCAGGATGGCCAGTTTGGGCCCCTGTTCAAGCGGCACAGCCAAGACATCTCTAAGTTCAGTAAAGATGAGGGTCCAGTAGGATTGTATTTTATCACATGTCCATATTATATGGAAGTAATCCCCCCCCTCGTGCTGACACCGCAGGCAGTTATCTAATGTTCTCCCCATTGCGAGTAGTCGCCCCCTCATGAAATATGTTCTCTGAAGCACGTTGTACTGTATAAGGCGAACCCGGGATTTAATAGCCACCTCCCTCGGGTGCATTAGGACTATGTCCCAGTCGATATCTTCAAGTGTGCCTACATCCTTCTACCAGGTGTCCCTAAGCTTCGCCAGGTCTCCCAGCATGTTGTTGATAAGTGTTTTATATGTTAGTGATACAGCCTTGTTCGGTATCTGTTCCTGTAGTAGTCTACCTTCAAGCGGGGCATACTCAGGGAGACCCTCTAGGGTCAAAGCCTGTGCCCTCCACGCATGTCGCAGTTGGATGTATTTAAAAAACTGCGAGCTGTGGAGCCCATATTCTGCCTGCAGGGTCGCGAAGTGTGCGCTTTATTCTTGAGTGGAACAGACCGCTCTCCAGCAAGCACTGGCTCTTCATGGATCAGGCAGTGGCAGGCTGCAATATTTGGCGTGAATTGTGGCTCCCTCGTAAACATAGGGCGTGGGGCTTATATTCGTCGCCAGTGACATCACCAACGATGAAGGCGTGGAACTGCCTGGCAAAGCGTAAGGGCTGGACCACTTTTCCGTTGCCCATGTCGCCCATCGTCGATAACCCGGACTTCCCGCCAGGCTGCTCATCGCCGGTCTTCCAACGCTGGAGGGAGGTAGGCTGCAAGAGGGTAGGCCACCTCTTTGACCTCGATGGCTTGATCTAGTTTGCCTCACTACGCCGGGACCACTTTGCCCTCCCAAAATCTGATGCCTTCTCCTATTCGCAAGTAGCACACTGGGTGACGCAATCTCCCAACATGGCCGATAAGTCCCGCACACTAACGGCCCTGGAACGGTGGGTGATATGTAAACAAGATGACCGCAAACTTATATCTGACCTATAAGCCCTGATTGTTGCGCGTCCTAAAGCCCCGCGTACCAAAGCGCAGGTTCAGTGGGAGACAGAGCTGGGCTCCTCGCTGTCACGTAAGGAATGGGAAAAAGTGTTTTATCGCGCACAGCACACGGCGGACAACGTCGCAGGGGCTGAATCGGCCTACAAAGTAGGGTCATATTGGTACCATACCCCAGGGTGGATTCACTTGTGGGACTCGAAGTGCTCAAGTGTTTGCTGGCGGGGCTGTGGGGCGCCAGGCACGCTGACGCATTTGTTCTGGCACTGCCCGAAACTGGAGCGTTATTGGAAGGCGGTCCTTGATGATATAGATGAGGCCTTTCACATCACATTTATCAGGGCCCCAGAACATGTGCTGCTAGGGCTCCCGCATCCTAAAGCGTTCCCTTTGCGTTCCATGAGGGGCAGACAGACAGCTCTAGCCTTGCTCGCAGCGCGCTTAGTTATACTTACACAATGGCGATCCCCTGCTCCTCCCGACCCAAGGGATTGGAATCGACTGATATGGCATTTGTTGGCCATGGAGAGGCTTTTTTTGTGTGTGGATGGTAAAGGTGAGGTGTACGCTGAACTGTGGGAACCATTTATTCACCTTCTATCCCGAGATCTGCGCGAGGTCACATGTCCCAAGTATTTACAAATCCTGCACCTTATCCCGCTGGCCTCCCAGGGTACAGTCAAATAGGAGTAGAAGGTCTGGGGCACACTGTGAGTCGAGAGGGACGTGGAGCGAGTTAGGGTACTCTGTGGGGCTGATGCGGAGACGGGAGGTGGGAGCGGGGTAAGGGTGGGGGGGCGACAATGGGGTGGCAGGAGGGGTTTGTGTTATTTTATTATGTGTTATTTTATTTGTGTTATTTTTTTTTCTCTGTAAAATGCAGTGAACGCTAAAGATAATGGCTGTTCCTCCTGGCTTGGCATATGGCTTCGCCGGGTCGCCCCCCAGGGTGTAGGCCCAAAGGCTGTGTTCAAATATTGTTGGAATGTGCTCTGCCGGCCGGTGGATGTAGGCAGCCAAGCTGTGTCACGTGCTGGTATACTGCCCAAAAAAATGATTGATTCTAAAAATGTGTGGTGCAACTACTAAAGGAGTCATTTTCCTAAGAGTTGACTTATGTGTGGCGGTCTACATGTTTCAGCCCCCTCCGTGTAATTAACTGGGCTTTCTTCAGGACCAGGTGAAAAGTGAGTGGTGAAAGGTGAAAGTTGCCATGTGAAAAAACAGTGTTATCCCTACACACTCGCTAAGTTGTGTGGTGAAGAAAAATGTCGGTGTACTCACAGACACGTTGGAGTAGCAGAAAAATTATGGCGGGGAAAAGAGACAATACACAACATATATGGTTTGGCAACATAAAATGCAATCTTAAACATTTATAGCAGCGTCATGCATTTGTCACCTTAGAAGGCCATTATCGTGACTAAATTCTGGCTCATGCAGAATGGCATACATGGATACTGTGTTGCAGGCCTTTACTGAATTTGAATATAGAAAAATGGCTGCGCTTTCTTCCAGCAGTGGTTGTGCCAGTGGAGCGCTGCATGTGAATCTGTGCACTGGTGGCTGCGCGGTCTTTACAGCCCGGAGGTATGGCTGTGCCAGTGGTGCGCTGCGTGTGTAAAGGCATGCAACACAGTATCCATGCATTCCATTCTGCTTGAGCCAGGAGCATGAAGCAAGAGCCAGAAGCATGAAACCAATCAGGTTGGTGTGTGAAGGGTCTTTTAATAGCACCTAATGGGTCCTAACTCAGGCCACAAAACAGTGACTAAAATAATTACATACACCTAGTGGGCCAGTCCACATTGTTTAAACACTGTTCTACAGTACCCAGGCCTTTCCTGAAGCCATACTGAACAGCCTCCAATCTCTCCAGTATTACTCGTCCCATAATTCTGCAGGTGCTGTCGATTAAAGAAATAGGTCGATAGCATTTTGGATCAGATCTATCACCTTTCTTAAATGTGGGAACTATTGTAACTGATCTCCATGACTCTGGTGGGGCCTCAGCGGCATAACATTGTAATATATTCGTTAGTAGGGGGAGCCACAGGGGGGTATATGCTAAAAATAGGTCGGCGGGTATGCCGTCCGGCCCAGGGGCCTTATTCTTTACAGTCTGGGAAAGAGCCCTATTTAACTCAGCTACATTTGGGGGTTTCAAGGGGCATGCCACATGTTGGAAGTAGGCGGCACAATATTTCTCAATGCTGTTACTATAGTGTTTTACCCAAGATTCTGGCATAATTGTTGCACCAATATGGCTATTTTTTGTGTCACCAAAGTACTCATCGTTAACAGTTTTCCAAAAAAAGTTTGGAATCTTTGCTCTGGGAATGCCACATATAATTTGCCCCATGACTCTTGCCGGATTTCCTTTTTACGTTTCTCCAGTGCGCATTTATAATCCGTGCAGGCCTGTCTCACTTCCACCCTGTTTCGTGGTTTGATTTTTAAGATCTTGATTAGTTTACTATGTAGTTGGGAGTATTCCCTGTCAAATCACCTTTTGTTTTTCTGTAAGCTATTTGACCGATTTTTAGTTGAGTGCCTTTTTCATCTCAATTATTGCATTATACGATCTGATCATGGATTTGACACTTAAGTTTTCATCCAGACAGTCTAATACTTGCGTGAGATTACACTTTATAATCTCTTCCAAAATGATATCTGGTTTGACAGTGGACCACTTCCAAGTGAACCCCTTATTTTTAGTATAGGATAAGGGGACTGCCTTGACTGGTATCGTAGGAGGATCTAGTGGGGTCATCAATTCTAGTGTTAAAGGGTAGTGGTCACTGAAATGATTTTCAGATATGTTAAAAACCATAGTTTCAGACTTAAAATGATCAGACAAAATAATGAAATCAATTAATGTTCCCCGACCTCTTCCAACAATGGTTACCACTTAGGAGTTTAAAAGCTCAATAAGATCTAAGATTAAGAAAAGTGAAAATGTTGACAATAAAAAATGTAAAAGTGTGTGCTCAAAGTGATAAGCGCCCACCATATCCCCCATTAGATAATGGCAAGCCTCACGTTTAGACAATGAGCACAATTTACAATTAAATTCACCCCCCCCAAAGTATTAAATAGTCCGTTTTTAAATCCTCAATGTGTTTCGTAAATACAATTTCAAATTCCTGGGCAATAGTAATATTTGCGCTGTTAAAATTGTTATGATAAAAGTTAATAACCACAAGGGTTAGGTTTTCTCTTCAATATAATGTTTAATATCTGGAAATATGGGGAATCCAGCTGAAGTTTCCTAACTCTGCCATTCATTGTTGTGGAAATCAGAGTTAGTAGGCCACCTTTATCATGTCCACCTACAGATGGTCTAGCCGATATGTTAACAGAGTAAAAACCATTTATATGAGCTGATTCACGCATCCAGGTTTCCTGTAAACAAATTATGCTAAATTTAGTGACAAACTCTACCCAGTCATTAATGCCTAATTTGTTTGACAAACACGCTACATTCCAGAAGAGACTACCATATGTTGATGTACTGATATGTGGGGTATCTTTATTCTCTACACAGCCAGTATCTATTGCACAACCTTCTACTGTCATTATGTTTTTCTGTGGTGAGTCTGATGTCTCTGCTCTGCACTGTGAAAGGATAGAAGGAATCATGTCAATAGAGTGCTCTAGGGCTGTGTCTTTCCTCCACAATGCTGGCTCCACCCCCTGTGGGGCGTCTGATGTTTCTGCCCTGCACGGTGAAAGGAAAGAAGTAATCATGTAAACAGAGTGCTCCAGAACTGGTTTTGACTAGGCAAAGGCCCCTCTGCCCTCCGAGGACAAAGGATTTTGGGGTATTAATATTGGGACCCTGGTCCCAAGAAATCAGATCACGTTTGGACAAACAAGAAGAAACCTTTGCTGAGGAGAGGAACCTGAAGAAACTAAGGAGAGACTATCCCTAAGCTGAAGCGCTGCTTGGGGGATTGACCTGCGGTGGTTACCTGACTGCCAAAGAGAGGAGAAAGGAACTTTGTGTACTTTCATCAACTTGTAAGGATCTCAAAGGGCTTGGAACAGAGCTTGCCTCCTGCTGAAGTCTCAGGGACAACGGACTTCAACCCCCAGCTCCCCAGAGTTCTTTGGGAAGTGCCTGTTGCTGTTTTGGGCCTTCTGAGGGACAGCGTGCCACAAGGAGCTGGAAGCATGACTCAAGAGGAAGAAGCGTGTTGCGGCTGCTGTTGTCGCATCTTGGTTGTCGCCGCTGTAGCTGTCGTATTGCACCGCATCAAGAGAAGCGTCTTGCAACGAAGAGGAAGCGTGTCGCCGTCGCATCTTGGATGTTGCTGCTGTAGCTGTCGTATTGCAACGCATCGAGAGAAGCGTCTCACAACGAAGGAGAAGCGCGTCGCCGTCGCCGCTGCTGCCGTCGCATCTTGGATGTCGCCGCTGTAGCGGTCGTATTGCACCGCATCGAGAGAAGCGTCTCACAATGAAGGAGAAGCGTGTCGCCGTTGCTGCTGCTGAGGTCGCATCTTAGATGTCGCCGCTGTAGCTGTCGTATTGCACCGCATCAAGAAAAGCGCCTCGCATCCACGGAGAAGCATGCTGCCGTCGGAGCTGCTGTCGTTGCATCTTGAATGACGCTGCTGTGGTTTTAGCATTGTGCGGAAGCGTCTCGCAACTTCGGAGAAGAGTGTCGCCGCCGAAGCAGTTGTCATTGCATCGCAGAACAAGGGTGTTGCCGCTGCAGCTGACGGATCGAATCGAGACTTCTCGCATCATCGGAGAAGTGTGCTGCATCTGGAAGATCTTCACGTCTATTTCTTTGCACCAGAACTTTGCCGCATTTCCATCGCTTCAACACTTTTGTTGTGGAAGCGTAACGCATCGTAAGGTACATTGACTCAAAGTGTTGCATTTTAAGAACTAAAGAGAACTAAGCTAAACCTACCACTTTAAGTACAGTATTGTGGATTTTTGTCGTTTGTAGTCTTGTGATAAGTCTATATAAAGAATAACCTGTGTGGTGTCCATCTATAGTGTTGTCACTTGCTTGCTATATGTGGTCATAAATGCTTTACACACTGCCTCCGAGATAAGCCCGTCTGCTCATGCCAAGCAACCAAAGGGGTGAGCAGGGGTTATTTTAGGAGTGTACCCCCTTACCCTGACTAGAGGCAAGGGTCCCTATTTGTCACAAGTACCTACCTGCGCCAACTAGAGACCCCCAAATCTAACAGGTGGACTTTGGGGCACTGGAGGATCAGTACTCCCGGTACGCTGCCCTTGCAGGATGTCTTCATCCCCATTTGAGCCGAATTTCGAGACGGAGATGGGATCTTGTTCTTTCTCAGCTCCTATGGTTTTCTGATCTGAATCTTCTCGAAGAGGTCCAGAATGGAACCGGTGTGTTGGCTCTGCATGTCCCGACATCGAGCCAGACGATCATGAAGTGTCTTCTTCGATTGGAAAGCCTTACATGTGTCTTAGTCCTGTTTTTTGCTCCAGTGACAAGCACAAGTTGCACAATTCGTGTGAGTCGGTGAGCGGGAACTTCGCGTGGTACCAAGGGCAGAATTTAAATGCAGTCCATTCCATCTACTGAGATGAGGACCGACGCGGGTAGGCCCGATGGCCTTCCACGAGCTACCCGATCAAAAGAGGGATTTCGAGTAAATACAATATGCTGAGAATGGAGATACGCGATCGAAAACAAGACAGTTGAGGGTGAGTGTATTGCGCACGAGGGGAACCAGAGAAACTGTCGAACCGGAGCACAGCAATTCACGTCCGAACCAGATGGCGGAAAAAAAACAATCTAACAATGGAGTCTATGCCCATGCACACTATCACTGAAAGGAGGATTCACCTACCTCGTCACTGGAAAGACTTCTTCGAAGAAAAACAACTTGCAAACATCCGGACCCAGCACAAGATGGCAGGAGTATGCAAAACATGTGATCTACAGCTCACAAGCCTTGAACATAATCTTTTAACAGATACACAGTATGGTGTTAAATAAGGATTGGGCACGGTGAACCAAAGCTTACATTTATCCTTGCTCATTGGGAAATATACGGTTGCAAAAAGGGAACAATCTTTCTTTCTTTTATGGACTTGTCTGCAGCTTTTGACTGTGTATCACATTCTAAAGTCTGGGTCATCATGGCAGAATTAGGAACAGTGGAGACAGTCATTAGCTTCATTAGACAAATGTATAGTGATGCAAATGCCTGTGTTCGCTACAGGCGAAATAATGAACGCACCAGTCGCTTTAAGATTTTGAGGGGCGTAATACAAGGGTGCGTGCTGAACCCTTTTCTCTTCTCTCTGTACACGAACAGGGTGGAAAAGTAGGGAGTTAAAGATCGCGGGATACACCCTATGTTAGTTCCCACCCCCTACAGATTCTTTCTTATGCACATGGCGCAGTGATGATTGCACAAACCGGTCGAGGGCTCCATGAGCCGATAGATGACAGGATCATCTTTATGCACAACCTTGACCTACAAGTTAACGCTTCCAAAACTTTTACAATGAAATGTGGAGCAAGGCCCAGGAGAAGACCTGTGCGTTTTATTAATAACAGTAGAGTGATGGAGACTGTAACCTTGTTGTATCTTAGAATCCTATTTGATGATAAATATGTCTGGAAACCTATGACTGCAAATAGGGTGGACCTGCTTGAACAAGCTATACATGGTGTACACAGATTCATCAAAAAGTTGGATTCCAAAACACTTTAGGAAAGCCTAAAAATGTACGCATCTCAATGTGTGTCAATTGCCATTTGTGGTACTGGAATCTGGGGCATTCAGAAGGTACAAGCCATTCAGTCCGTAGAAAATTATTTTCTGAAAAATCTCTTGGCTGTCCCGCTGAGTTGTTCAAATGCTAGAATTCATTAGGAACTCCGGGCTCCTTACATAACTTATAAAATTAATATGGCACCTTTGCTACTCTGGCACTCCATATGGAGAAGGGAAGAAATAGCCTTAACTAAACTGATTTTGATGAATTGTATCCAATTGCATGTAGCCCAGGAAATTTCTTGGCTCTTTCATGTACAATTGGTATGTGCGGAGCTTGGCGCTGCCGATCTGTATAGTGACCCGGATTCATGTTCAAAAGTTACCAAGTTATCTCTGAAGCATATGTTTTTGAAGAAGGCACAGTCAAATAGACTTGAGGGGATAAAGTGAAATCCACAGCAGTTGCCTGTAATCTTTTACTCTATCAAGAGGGTCTCCTGCCATACCTATCTTATACATAGAATACTCATCATTACGTGTTGATGAGATTCCGTTTGAACTTTTTACCTTTTATGATTGGTTACACTGCAAACTGTTTTTCCTTCACTCATCTAAATTTGTGCCTTTACGATGGAGTTTCTATCCAATCCACTTTTCCTGTTATGTTGCTTTGCACATTATAGGATTGTCCCAGAAAACAATTTTTAATCCCTAGTCTTCGAAAGTACAAATTTAGGCAGTGCAGACCAGCGATATTGATCTTACAAAATCTCTATAGCCCCCCCCCCCCCCGGGTCTGTTATACAGTGGGCTCATTTATTTGGCAGGCAGGCAAACACTGGAAATGTGCAAATCCTTGAAATATTGATTTTACTGATTTTATAATCCACTGTCCTAGTCCTTCTGAGCACTATGCTTATGTTTTCATGGCCCTTTTTTAACATCTCCTTTCTTGGATCTAATATGAAAAGTATTCTTTTTACTTCTTTGGACATGCAATCCTCTGATGTATTGCTTTTTCAGGCTCTTTATAATCTTTGCTGCTAGCCATTAAGCACTGTGCTATGTTTTTATGATATGCATTTTTAACTTCTTAACTGAACAAGATGTAATACTGTTGACCTTATGTTTTACTTATGCACGTATGAGCCTTTAAATGTCATGTATTATTTTATCTACTGTGCTTTTATGCCACAGAAACGTGGCGAAATAAAGCTCTTATGACTGACTTACTACTGAAGCTTTGGGTGAAAAAATGTAGAACTTTGGAAGTTTGTTGTGCCTCCTCCAAATGGATACGCTATTATTGAAAACTATTATTATTGAAAACTGAAGTGTTCCAGGATCCCTGTTGGATGACCTATTCTATTCTTTTATGGCTATCAATAAAAAACCTGCAATGTAGAAACTTATTTCATGTGCTGTACAGAGAGGAGAAGTAACCATAATATATACAATTCACAAATAAATAAAGTACTCCTGTATTGTGTGATGTATTCCTATAGGTTCTGTATCGATCCCCCTATTCCTGACCCTATTCTGGTTAACAAGTTAACTAGCAGCCATCCCATGAGGCAGAAAACCCCCATGATGCAGGAACCGTTATCTGATAAAGCCACACTACGGCACAGGAACGTGTTATCTGATTAGGTCATAACGCTTGCCATCTAATTAGACAAGCGATATTCCTCCAGCCCCTGATAAGGCATACGGAGTTCTCAAAACAAATCAAACCTATGACAGACCTGGGAAAAACCCTGCGGCCATTGTTTTGATTTCACCGAGAACTTCAGCAAAAGAATGTGCTAACGACCAGGTCGTATGACATCCTTATTGACGTATCTATGTCCATCCTTACGTCAATCTCGGCACCTTAAAGGTATAAATATTACCGATATTGCCCTATGCAAACACACGTGGTGGTGACGAGATCGGAGCAGCCAGACTTGCCGAAGCCCAGAGCAGAGCAGACCCCGCTGGCGCAGCCCCGCCTTCCTGACGCGCTGAGAACGAGAAGCTGCCTTTTTCTCCTGCCGAGAAATCCAGCTCCGGCGCTTCCGGGTAGCCCTCGCAGGCAGCCTGGAATATCGAGACCAGAGACGAGAGATACCATCCCTCATTCATCCTAGATTCCAGGTACAGAACTGAATAACCCCTTGCAGAGAATTCTTTAGTCAGTCACTTGGCAAAACAAACTTAACTTAAACTGTAACTTTCTATTCCCGCCCACGTATTAGGCTTAGGTCAGGTACACGGGGTAGGCGTAGTTAGAAACACCAGTTGAGTACGATTAGTCAAATGTATATGTGTATGTAATATATTTTATTCATTTTAAACCTTCATATGGTTTAGAAACCATATCAATGTTTTTACAGTATTATTTTATACTTCTGCTTTTAATGTATGCACTTTACTTAACCATAAGTATTGCAATAATATCGATCCATTTCTCTTGTATGAGAAAAGAGACTGATCAATAAATAACATCTTTTATTGAACACGCCCGTCTCTTCCTTTTCTCTACAATCTGGTGAGACTAAGAATGCACGTACTGACTGAGTAAAATAAATTGCCTTTTGTTCACACGACTCTAGAGATACACTCTTGATTAGGGGAGAGCAAAGTTGTCATGTTCTATGGTTGTCAGAAACTAAATCCCTTCTTGTCTATCCAGGGAGGTTCAACTCCTCCTTGCCTATTCGAGAAAGTTTCTAGTGAACTCTGAGCTAGCTGGCAAACCCAAAACTTTAAGTCTAATATCGACAGTAGTAGACCTAGTTAACGTCTGGTCTAGGCCTATACTATTGAAGGTATTATTCCAATGCGCAGAGCCCATTGGGATAATAGGAACTACACTACATGGCGCCCAACGCGTTTGGAAGGGCGATAAAACTAACGTAAGACATTTAGAGTAACTCAGTCGTGCTTTTTCACTCAGACCCCTTTTTTCCCATAATACTCCAAAGACGTCTGGAGTGGGTGAAAGGTAATATCCGCCAGACCTCGCAGGAGGAAACTCCTATGTATGGTTCTTGGTTTAGTCAACGTTGAAGGATACACTGTTCCAAAATATTGTGCATCTAATCTTTGTTTCCATAAGAAACCTGATCTGCAAACAAAAGAAATAACCATCCTGTCGGTAATATGGTAGACAGTGATGAAGAAAGAGAGACAGTTAGAATAGCAACTGAACTCGCAGCAGCTGATACTGCTATACAAGACACAGACCCGGATATAATACTCATCCCGGTCATCAAAAGGAAATCTATAACCTTAAAACCTATAGAAAATGGACTGACACCTAGAGGTGGCACAGTCATATTCGTAATTGAGGCACACGAATATCGGCAGACAGAGGTATACTATTCATGGATACATTTTCCAGCAGCAAATGCTGTAACTAAGTACTTCCACTATTACAAAACAGAGGAACCTCCTGATACGTACACTCCTTTCGAGGAGGTGGAAGTACCACTTAAATTTCAAGAGCACCTGCTCTTATTTAATGGCGCCCTAAAACATAATAATCACATCACCAGGCTCGGTCCCTTAGGTAGACCAGGAGCAACGTGGCCGGTACTAGCCGGATACACACCACATCCAGACTTCGAAAGAATGCCTGCAGCAGATCTTTTAGTACAACTAAAACAATTAATAAAAATACATAGACAATTAGTCCAATATGTAATGCGGACTTCAACAATTCAACCAGCAATTAAAATTCCACAGCTGACCCCTCACCAGGGGAACACAAATAAAATTACACCACAGAACATACAATCCTGCCTAGGTAAAGTACCAGCTAAACGGGAACAAATACCATTCTGGTTAGCACAAAAAATCACCCAAATAGAGGCGGTGTTTCCAGACACCACCCCGTTAGAAAAACACAGGATTCTGACTATCTGTCTTCCAATGGGAATCGCACCACACGTGGAGGACTGTGACACTTGGGGTACAGTCTTTGCTTCCATCTACACAAAAACGCACGGTGTTCCATCCATTTCGGTAATACCAGATGTGCTAAAACAAATTCAAGACGAATACGGTCCAGAACCCGCTTTAACTCTTGGTATGAAATTACTAAAAGACTTCAAGCAGGTCTCGGCTATATTATTAGCCAACATAAAGGGAGAAGCAGCAAACGTGGCGAACCGCCAGAGGTTAAAGGAGACAGATATAGCAGACCAACCAGCTGAAATTGCCAGAATCATAGAAAAATCCTATGAGGAACTAGGTAGAGATAGTTTAGGTGGAATACCAGTAAAACCACAACTGATTGAAAGTCCTGAAAAAATATTTTTTAATAATAATTCAACATCACAAAAAAAGAGCTGGGATGGAAACAAACAATCCAATCCTAAAGAAAAGAAATTTCAGTCCAGAGGAAGGTCTCCTAGGCGGAGAGAAAAATCTCCGAACCAAAGACACAGGTCACCCCAAAGTGACCCCTCTGGGAAAAGATATAACCTTAGAAATAGGGATAATATAAAGAAGCCTGATAGATATCAAGACATTGATACACGTCCCTCTCAATCTTTTCAGACTTCCTCACAGAAATCGGAAAGAAGAGGACGATCAGAACAAAGAGAAGAGCACGCCAAGTCCAAAGACAAGGAACCTGCTCATCTAAAAAAGAAACTACAAGTTCCAAAAAAGAAGGTAGCCAGTATCAAGGTAGTTAACAATGCCGAGAATGCTGAGGACACAACTGAAAAACGGAGAATGGGCTCAGACAATGCTAGACAGCGCAGCAGAAGTTAGCATAGCTCGCAAAGTCCTTATGAATCATCTGGAGACAGTGGACACAAATGAATATCTTCAAGTGGAAACTGCAGACACCAGAGTTAGCAAACCTCACAAAATATATGAAATAACTTTACGTATAGAGGGGGATAAGACTAGAAAAATAAGGGGACTATTTTGGGATAATCTCTCCAAGGGCTATGACATCCTTCTAGCTGAAAAAGACTGGCCACCAGAGTTTGTCAGGGAGTGCCCTCATGGCGAAGAAATAATTATGCCTGCCTTCTCAAATCATATCCCAATTCATAAAAATATACACTTGCCAGAAAGTGGGCAGTAGCTCTAGCTCCTGCCTTATATAAAAATCATGTAGGATGGGATGAGGACTCTCCTCCTCACAAAATCCAGTTAAAATCACAACCTACTGCACAGAGACAGTACCCAATTAAGCAAGAAGCTAAAAAACAGGTAAAAGAAATCCTAGATCAGCTAGAATACCAGGGGGTGATTGAAACTTGCACCTCACAAATGAACAACCCTTTGTTTCCGGTCTCCAAACCAGACAATTCATATCGTCTAGTTTTGGATTACCGACACCTTAACTCATGTTGCAAAACTTTTGCAGTGCAAAACTCGCATAGTGCTGCACTAATGAATAACATAGTGCGCAAAAAATACAAAACAACATTAGACATCTCTAATGGATTCTTTTGTCAAAACATAGCACCAGAGAGCAGATATTTGTCTGCGTTCTCAATAAATGGCACTCAAAAACAATTCTGTCGGTTAGCCCAGGGGTACAAGAATAGCCCAGGGGTATTCTCAGCGAGAGTAACAGAATTACTACAAACATATGATGACGAAGCATTATCGTATGTCGACGACATATACTTAACAGATGATGACTTGGATACTCACTTGAAGAGAGTGAACACCATAATACTTGGGTTCGCAGCAGAGGGTTACAAATTCAACTTTAAAAAATCCAGAATTGCCCATCTGACAGTCCTGTTCTTAGGATATGAATTATCAAGTGAAGGCAAAAGCCTGGCTGACAATTTCCTAGAGAAATGTGCCGTACTCCAAGCACCTAGAACACTAAAAAACCTACAGTCAATTCTAGGCTTCCTAAATTTCGGAAGAACATACATTCCAAATTACGCAGAAAGGGTCAAACCCCTTTATGATCTAATAAAACCAGATTTTAAAAGAACCAATTGGACTCAAATACACACAGAAATTCTGAGATCCTTACAAACAGACATGTTAATAAGAACAAAATTAGAAACACGTGATAACACACGCAATCTTGTGATTCGAGTCATCCCAGGAAGATGCGGATTCACATACCTGACCTCTAATGAGGGAGAAAAGGTACCAATTGCATTCAAATCACACTTATACACAGAAGCTGAAAAGAAACTCAGCATTGAAGAAAATATTGTTCATGCAGTTCAAACCGCAATAGCTAGAGAAAAAGATCAAGCGGACGGTAGACACATCACAGTCAGAACAGCAGAATCAGCCTTTGAGGCATTAACAACACCGTGTAATTTACCAACAACAACATTGAATCCGGAATGGATACAATGGGTGAATTCAATTACAACGGACAAAGTATACTACTACTTTGATCCAGAACTAGAGGAACTGAAAAATCTAGAATATGAAAGAACATTCCCTCTGCCAATCAACATTCTGCCCTTACTACAATACGCTTGTGTAATCTATACAGACGGACATGCTCAACCCTCCGTTTGGGGAGAACAAGCATACAACCCGACATGTGGGATTACAAAAGAAGTGTGGCGCGGAGGTAAACTAAGACCTTTATTAACAAAAACACACTCAGTAGAAACTAATTCAGAACAACAGACTGAAATAATAGCATTGAAAATGGCGCTAGATAATGCGGATCGCGAATTCCCGACACTTATAGTGTCCGATTCATATTACTGCGTCAAATCATATAACAACGATTTGCAGACATGGATTCAAAACGGTTACAAAGATGACACAGATGCAACAATAAAGCAGAAACTGCTTTGGGAACAAATAGCTCTTTTACAAAAAGAACTACCAAAGACTCACGTGATACATACACTGAGTCATCAGCGTGATGGCGTTCACGTTGCAGGGAATTCATTGGCTGAGACAGCCACAGCGGAAGCAACTAAATCGGCTTCCGTAGCTCGAAAAAAGCGTACAGTGAAGTATATTGACGGTGAAACAGTGCTGGCGGTGAAAACGTCATCAAAAGGCGACTGCTCAGCGCTACCGATCAACTATCCACTCAATTATACATACATAATCGATGCAAACTCCGTCCCTTTTGCTCGAATCCCTGGAGTGGGGGATAGAGTGATTTCAAACATGGACAGGAGAAACTTGTTAATTGCAGACGCGCATATGGGTGAGGGTCTCAGACACCTCAAACTAAAAGATTCTCTGGAAGAATTACAATCAAGGTACTGGTGGCCAGGCATGAGCCTGCATCATACCATGTTTGTAAAGAACTGCCCAAACTAACAGAAATCGCAGTGGTGAGAGAAACGGTGTAATACCGTGTCGTTTCACTCCAGAAAAGATCAACAGTAAAAAGCAAAGCGTCCGATTAACATATACAGGCTAGTTTCCACTTATAATGTAGATCACCAGCACTCGGCTGACGTCTGGACTGTTATACAAAGATTTGCGAGTCTAAATGGCATATACGCTAAGAGCATGCTACGTTTGACCATTGTTTTCACTCTAGCCCTCCAGCCTGAGGGGAAACATGGCCAAATGAGCATAGCACAGCGGGAATCTTCTCACTTCCTTCCTGAGGGATACGGGATGGTGTAAAGAAAAAACCAAGGCATAAAGCTATCTATAACAGAAAGGATATTAGGTTCGGGAGCTGGGTGGGTCAAACATCTAATAAGTGTCCAACGTAGTCTAAATAACTTGCCAAGAAATTCTCTGAAGGGATTCAGTCTGTACGAATTATTATTTGGAACTAGAATGTTAGTCTTAGACCTCGACAGTCAGACTTCAGTGGTGAAGGAAAAAAGCTTTGATATCAAAGATCGTTTGGCTATTTTGCAGGACTTAAACGAAACAAGAAAAGACCTGAGCAACATAAAGTTGAAACAGCAGCCAACAACCACTGAAGAACCACCACCTGTCCCAGCAAGACCTGTCTGGATTCCAAAAGTCGGGGATCTAGTCAGAGAAAAGATCGCGGTAAAGAAGGAATTTGGGCCTTCTTACAGAAAAGCAGTTCCTGTCTTGTCTATCAACGGGACAAGATCAGTTGTACTACCGCCGCTTGCTGGTAAAAAGGAGAACCGAGTTGTATCCATCAACCTGGTAAAACCACAATCATGTGGCCGATAACAAATAGTAGGCCAAGTGGACTCCCGATAAGTAGTAGAACACCAAGATTTGCTACAAACACAGAGGTTCAATCTAAGAGGCTAATCACATTCGAAACGCCTACAGAACTACAACAAGGACTATGCAACAATGCAATGGAACTTAGACCTCTGAAAACCCAAATAAAACATTTAGCAGAGACACACCAACCTACAATGAAGTAACAAACGAATATGCAAGAAACAGTAATCCTGAAGCAATTGGAACAATTGACAGAACTGCATCCGGCTACTTCATAAACTTCGATGATTCCTCTGAAGGCTTCACTGAACCAAAAACACAGCCATCAACAAAAACCTTTAAAGATAAAGTTAAAGTACTTTTGAAACAACTGAAAGAAACATACCTGATTTCTCCATGGATTGAATTTTGGGTGGGTTTTGGTGCATTTATCCTCATACTTTGGCTCATCATGATACTAACTTTGGGACGCTTCATTGAGGGAAAATATGCTAAAATGGACACAGCAAGTCAGAAAATCAACTTGATCCTCAAACCACACACATCTTCACACGTCGAGAAAAGAGAACTTTCTTCAGTCAACTTCACAGCCAATCCTATACCGGGTGGGGTAGCATGGGACAACACTGACTACGAAATCTATGGTCCGGTTGAAATCCTGAAATATCCACACCAAATTAAGATCTCGTTGAGTGACTTTGTAAAACCAAGCTCATTTGCTGATGATTGGGACTTTGAAAATATAAATAATATGATGTCTGACTTAGTGATGTCTGCTAAATTTACCAAACATGATTATTTGCAGGGTTCGACAAATTATGATAGTATGTACTGTTATAACCACTATGGTAACCATTTTCTACATAGATCTGCACAACCTAGAAATGTTTTAAATTATAATCAATGGGAACATTGTGCAACCCCTCCAAAAGGAAGCTCAAGAACCGTTTACGACAAATATTCATACTTTTCAGGTTTTAACATAAGTAATGCTGAAACATTTTATTTCAAATTGTCAAATAAGACAGGGACAAAGACCATGATAACAAACACGAAATTGATATATTCAGACTCATTCTTTGAACAAATGAATACTTTTGGTTTTGATTATTGGGACAAAAATGTTGAAGTAAAGAGTGTTTGGGGTACAAAAGAATGGCAAGTACAGGGTATAGAATCTTTGTTTAGAGCCTGCATGATCCCAGAACAAATTATATTTTTAAATGACACTGTTCAACAAACTACCTGTCTTGGCTTAGCCAAAATCAAAGACTTAAATAAACCGTCTATTCCAAAACCAACAATGAACAGCAATAGCTCTACAGATGAAGAGATAGACGTAAATTATGTATTAAACCAAAACAGAACACATCCTGATTGGAAACAGTGGTTGATCTGGCCCACAGATACTAATAACTGTCAAGACAGATTCCTGAACAAAACACAGGGGTTCAAAATGACCAGGTCAGACCCTAGATAGTCCCAAAGACAACACCCAGGAATAATAACCACCTACAGTGTGGGCAAATTATGCCTTCAGTGGCTACAAACTTCCACACTGGCAGAAATTAAGCAACACCTAACTTTACTTACTGATGGTGCTGACTTGCGTGATTTCATTATGGGACCGCGCAAAAAGCGTCAGAAACGTTTCATAGCAGCCTCTGTATATGCAGCATACAATGAGGCCTGGAAGGTGACTCAAATTGAGACAGCAGAAAGTATACGGGAAATTGACCGTATCAATTTGGAAAAATCACTTTCTGTAGTGGACAATGGGTTAATGACTCTGTCCTCAAGAATTTTTTCTTTGGACAGCATTGTGTCTTCAGCAATCGACATATTATCGCAAGACTTACTGTTGTTACAACACGGTCAGTCCCAATTGCGTTCTATTGTACAGCTTGGCTGGACGTTACAAAATCTGCGTTCAGGCTATGTGCCTTGGCGTTTAATCAACACAACGTCACTTTTCAATATCTTTAACCTTACTGATAAACAAATCAGTATGGCACAAAAGGGTGCTGATTATACAATCCTGAGCATTGAGAAACTCGAGAGATTACCAGTGACAATGTCAGAACGACCTGTCAGTGAATGGATAATACATGGGATAATTAATATTCCAATATCAACCTTCAGGTTTCAATACTGCCCAAAATATATACAGGCTGGCATGTACGAAAAATTGGGAAAAGGGTACATTAAAACAACATGGAACTTGCCCTATTCACATGCATGTGTCAGTAATAAAGGACAGAAAGTGTTTCTTAGTGGCAATAATTGTGCGATGTCACTAAGCGGTACACTTCTGTGTAACGGAATTAGTTTGCATGGAGCCTGTGAAGGGAACTCAAATAACCTTTCATGTCACTAGCTAGGCACACCTGCTACAGAGATAGAACCATTCTTTCAAAGACTCTATAATGGGAGTTACATTCTAATTGTGGACCGCAGATGCTGTAGTCTTATGCCCTGGACTCCTTATCTCGTAACTACGACTGCGAAGGTCAAGTGCTGTGGACGCTTATTGTTCCCCAGCTCCCTTCCAGACAGGGAGGCAAGGGCATGGCCCAACTTCAAAATTACTTCTATTCGAATAGATACTTTAAGCAGAATGAAAACAGTGCTTCTTCAGACGCCGACAAGGCTCACGTCATCAAAAGAAACGTATGATCTCCTAGTCGCAAGGACGACTGCAGAGATACATTCATTGTTATCAACTAATTCCCCCATACATTTCGCAGAAATCCTGAATGAAATCTTAAATATTTCTGATACCAGTGGAGTCTCGCAAGTATTTAAGACAGTATTTTCGATGGCATTAACACCATTCAAAGCCATACTGGGTATTTTTCCAGATTTCGTCCATTCGATTTTTGGCAGACTTCCCCTCATTTTGGGACTAATTGCAGGAATCCTATTCTTAGTCCTTATATTTCGTTATGGCAAACCATGTCACAGACAAAACACCTGCGACAAGGGAAGAAACAATCCTAGCCATTGGATACCGGGACCGGATATCAAAAATCCTGGGACTATCCCGGCTTAGAGACCTGAACATGACTTGGTTTCTATCATTTCGACCAATGTGGCAACGATGTGTTTTACCTGTATTAAAGTGCTTGCTATGCGGAGAAGAATGCGTGTTAGACACCTGTCTGACGCTACAATCAGATGCGCCAATGGATGCAGAAACATTGTTGAGTCCAATAAAGGCTCATGCTTTGTGCTGCCCTCAAAGGCTACCAATCCTGATGACTGCATTCGTGGAAACTTCACCACTACGATTAAGGGGTAGTGAAGTTCAAGATGAAAGCAGCATCGATCGGGTACGACCTTCTGTCAGCAATATTAATCAAAATGTCAATGGAGACAATCATGCGCACGAATGCATGGTTACACCTATTTCCGAGTTAGTGGAACTCTCCCAGGAAGCTGTTGACAACTTTTTCGAGAGTCTAAATGATATGATGTTATCACCAGAGCAGAAATAGAGACTTTTGAGCAAGCTCGTACACGGCGTTCCCTGAATTTGACCTTCAACTAGAAAAGCAAAATACCATGAACAATTTTCCCTCCAGTTCACGGACAGCAATTTTTTCAGCAGCCCCAAAATATTTTTCGCATTTTTCGGGACACTATCTTCTGCTTAAAGTAAGAACTATTCTTAGAGAACTAAAATTTCTAATTTTAGATAGCTTATAGACATTAGCTGCCCGCTGGTATGTTCATAATTATTTTATTCTGTGATGGAATGGTCTCGAACCTTTTTTCTGTATTAAGAGCCATTTCATGTGTAAATTCTCATATACAAATTAGTGATAATGTATAGATATGCGTGATTACTTTAGCATTATTCTACAGCTTGAGTGCATATATTACATGTGACTGTTTTTTCCGTATATTTGATAATTTCAAAATGCATTTATGTATTTTGGGGTGGTAAGGTATACACGATACTCTACAGTATGTTTTACTATGCATAGATTAGTAAATATGTCCATAGTTAGCGTGGAGTGGGTGTGATGTATTCCTATAGGTTCTGTATCGATCCCCCTATTCCTGACCCTATTCTGGTTAACAAGTTAGCCACACTACGGCACAGGAACGTGTTATCTGATTAGGTCATAACGCTTGCCATCTAATTAGACACGCGATATTCCTCCAGCCCCTGATAAGGCATACGGAGTTCTCAAAACAAATCAAACCTATGACAGACCTGGGAAAAACCCTGCGGCCATTGTTTTGATTTCACCGAGAACTTCAGCAAAAGAATGTGCTAACGACCAGGTCGTATGACATCCTTATTGACGTATCTATGTCCATCCTTACGTCAATCTCGGCACCTTAAAAGGTATAAATATTACCGATATTGCCCTATGCAAACACACGCGGTGGTGACGAGATCGGAGCAGCCAGACTTGCCGAAGCCCAGAGCAGAGCAGACACCGCTGGCGCAGCCCCACCTTCCTGACGCGCTGAGAACGAGAAGCTGCCTTTTTCTCCTGCCGAGAAATCCAGCTACGGCGCTTCCGGGTAGCCCTCGCAGGCAGCCTGCAATATCGAGACCAGAGACGAGAGATACCATCCCTCATTCATCCTAGATTCCAGGTACAGAACTGAATAACCCCTTGCAGAGAATTCTTTAGTCAGTCACTTGGCAAAACAAACTTAACTTAAACTGTAACTTTCTATTCCCGCCCACGTATTAGGCTTAGGTCAGGTACACGGGGTAGGCGTAGTTAGAAACACCAGTTGAGTACGATTAGTCAAATGTATATGTGTATGTAATATATTTTATTCATTTTAAACCTTCATATGGCTTAGAAACCATATCAATGTTTTTACAGTATTATTTTATACTTCTGCTTTTAATGTATGCACTTTACTTAACCATAAGTATTGCAATAATATCGATCCATTTCTCTTGTATGAGAAAAGAGACTGATCAATAAATAACATCTTTTATTGAACACGCCCGTCTCTTCCTTTTCTCTACAATCTGGTGAGACTAAGAATGCACATACTGACTGAGTAAAATAAATTGCCTTTTGTTCACACGACTCTAGAGATACACTCTTGATTAGGGGAGAGCAAAGTTGTCATGTTCTATGGTTGTCAGAAACTAAATCCCTTCTTGTCTATCCAGGGAGGTTCAACTCCTCCTTGCCTATTCGAGAAAGTTTCTAGTGAACTCTGAGCTAGCTGGCAAACCCAAAACTTTAAGTCTAATATCGACAGTAGTAGACCTAGTTAACGTCTGGTCTAGGCCTATACTATTGAAGGTATTATTCCAATGCGCAGAGCCTATTGGGATAATAGGAACTACACTACAATTGCACAAATGAGAAATGAATCACCACTAGTGCAAAGGGCCTAAAATTAGAAGTACTCTCAGAGTGTGCGTCATTCAGAGAATAGCCGTACCTCAGGTTGTACAAGTAAAGAATACATACTACAGTGGAGAGAAATTCCCATATTACCTGTACAGTTTGTGTGTTACTGATAAGAGGATAATCTCCAAGTTTGAATAAACTTTAGAGAAGAATGAAATCTTCGAGTGCACACACTCTACAGAGGAGCACATGCAGATTTAGAGAATGCGCTGTAGAGCCAAACAAAGGCTGCACAGTGCACCTGCAGAGAGAAGCAGAACCCACCATGCCCCAGTAGACTCAAACAGAGAGGCAACATCGGGTTTATGGAATAGTTCGTAGGTAAGACTTGCACTCCAAATGTAAGGTGTTGTTATCAATCATTGTTAATAATCCAAGTTAGCCAACTTGGAAGATGAAATGCTGATGGCCTCAATGGGATTCAAAGCTGTGGCCTGTATGTTGCACACACATCTCTGCAGCGAGATAGTAACTCAATGAGCTACTTTAATATCCAAGCATTTGTGCTGCACAGAATAAAAACAAAATTTACAGGATGCCCTCTGCAGAACAAAACTGAAGTGTCAAATGTTTGTTGCTGGCAACTGATTAGTAAGAATGCAAAGTACTTACTACAAACCTACTGTTCACTTTCTCCAGGATCTGCTTCTCGTTCAGTGCCATTGTCTCCCCTTTCCGCTTCTTAATCCGCTTCTTCTCCAGTTTCTTGCAGGCATACATCTTACCCGTAGCTCGTACCTGGCATGCACACACCTGAGCAGAAGACACAAGTCCAAGGGCAGTTTCAGATACAGGATGAAAGGTGTGTGGGGGTGGGGACCTGGGACTATTACATACACTGGAAGCTGGCACTCAAGCCTTCCACCCCTCCTCCCACTCTAACCGTATTCCTACATCTTAAAAAGGATATCTATGTGAATAACATATCCTAAAGGCATATGGTAAACTATGCTGTACTACCTACTGTTACTGATACTCTGTGGTCTTGGGCCAGTCCCATTATTTCTATCAGACACTCGACCATTCATGCTCTAGAGCCATAATAGGAGCTTGAGAAGTCTGAAGTTGCCCCTAAGCTTGACTGATCAGCTACGCTCCAAAGCATTAGGAGCCCGGGTACTCACATATCAGACTGGAAAATTAAATTCAAATAAATGAATGCAAATACAATTATGCATACAAAGGAGGAATGATCACTTTACAAATCTCCCTACATCAGCCAAGAATGGGGCCCCAGGACAACAAGAAAGAAATAGAAGAGATCAAAATAAAGAAAGAACAGATTAGGTGTGTAAAAAAACAGAATGGAACGTAAAGGTGTAAAAGAAAGATGTTGAACAATTACAAGGCACACAAAGTTGAGTTTTTATGCTAACCCTTACAGAGGAGTGCAGAACTCACCTCACCAAAGCCACCCTTTCCCAGCACTCGATATTGTCTGAAGGTGTTCTTTGTAACTGGCTCCCTGGGAACAAAATTAAAAATATTTAAACTAAATCAAAAATACAGCAAGTTAAAGTAATTGAATCCACAATTGTGCATCGACCATACTAGGAAATACTGCTGCCTTAAGAGCACAACACCAGCCAGGATGGTGGAAATGTTTCCAAACGCCTGCAGTCCGAGGACCAGGTGGAGATTTTTCAGCTTGCTGCCAAATACATTTTTCCAGCTCACTAACATCGCTCAAAGAGCAGCTTAGCCTTTCATACAACACAGTTGGTTACATTTCTACCACTAAGCTCTAGTGGGATACCTGTAAAAGGCAGTTGATCCAGACTAACAGTAAATATTGTACTATCTGCAGCAATGCCATGTTAAGTCCCTCCAGGACATTTTTATTTCTAGAGGGACTGTCTGCAGTCGCTGCATATCACAAACAAACATACTTTAAGAAGAGTAAATCTAGATTTCACAGGAGTGGTGTGTCTTCTAGACAGGTTTTCAGTTCCACCCACTATTAGTGACACAATATGAAGAACCACTTCCATTTAAAGGCCTAGCATCTCCGGAGGCGGGTGGCTTGCTTCGTTCGTGATGTTCATGCGGTCATCTGGAAAATATAGGTGGCCTAGATCAGGTGCTAGGCGCACATTGGGGAAGGATTCCAGGATGAATATAGGATCTTGTCTGTCATATGTTATTACATGTTATGTTGATTTGTAGATCGCACTAATCACTTGTGAAGGTATCCAGGCACTTGAGCAGGGAAGTGGGTGTATGGTCCCGCCAGACTTAAAGGTCCAACATGCAGAGAAACCTTCGGGTTGGTCAATTTAACAGGTTGAGAAGGTCTGTAAGCCCCCACTGATATGGTCAATCTCAAGCAATGAGGAGCATCACAGTCATGCACTGTTTTAGCTGGCTGTAGCCAAAGGTGATGAGAAACGTAGGCTGCAGCTTAATTTGTATAACATGCTTTCAGTTGGGGGGACTGGTACATATCTAAAACATGATCTGTGGGACAGCTCAGACCACCTAATACATCTTTACATAATTTAGAAGGCTCAATGGTACCATGTATAGTGTGAATATTTTATTATAAAACTGTAGGGTTTGATCAGTCATTTCATAGTTCAGTCCAACGGCTGGGATGGTGAAATAGTGTGCCTTGCCCAAGGAGGCATTAATCCACTGTAAAAATTAAGGTGCTGAATAAATGACAAAAAAAATTTCATATGTACAGGTTGCAATTAAATGCTTGGCACAAATGGCTAGAACAAATAAATATATACATGTAACGACCTACCTGCATATAGACACATGTAGATCTACCCATCAACTTGTTTGAAAACCTTTTTATGCCCACCTTATAAATGGTTTTAAGTAGAAGGGACTACTAGTACCAAATAATGCTAGTTTGTGTGTGTATGTTATGTAATTGAGGTTGGTTATGTATATCTGTAGGACACTTTGATAGAATATAGGTAGGGGGAGTAATGTATAGCTTCTGAGAAAAAAGTGTACCGCTTGCTGTGCATTTGGGCATATAGATTCCGGATGTAATGCAGCTCTAGTGATAGATCATTAGGAGTTGTGAACGGAAAGTAGTTCTTGATCTGCATACTGTTAAAAGATTTTTTCAGAAGACAGTAAGGACTTCTTGAAGTTCCCACAACTAATATGGAATTGTTAATTCTTTAAATAGGTTTTGATAGTTCTTGTATACGTACCTAAAATCAGGTCAGTTGTGTGCACACTCCTGAAAGTGACCTTTATGATTTTTGTAAAGCACAGTCAACAACTATGCTGGTTCTTTGTGCTACAGATGCTGTTAGCGATCAGAGTTACTCTAATGGTATGTGCTGGCTGGTCTTATTTTGCACCGATTTGTTAGTAAGCTTCTAATGAGACTGTGCTGCCTGCTTTAGTAAGTCATGTTTGGCATGCTGCGAACATTGCAATCTATCACTCATAAACAGCAGTGTTTGTACTGGAAGGAAATGACTTTATAAAGTTGAAACTAGCTGGTGAAGCATTTGGTGGACAAGGTTATGAGACACAAAAACTGTTTACTGAAAGAGTGCATCACATGTGAAGTGAAATGCTAATTTTAAGGCAATAATTACCTCTGGATATTTGTCAAGTGACCGGGAGGATCTATAGAATAGTACACATATCGAGCTACAGGAAATCCCACAGCGAAACTCTGTATTGGTCTAGTAACAAAGACTTTCACAAGGGAGTCTGTTCCTCTGCTTCCTTCATCATAAAAAGCATGTCTTGGCATTCTTGCACAAATGTCGAATTGGCAGCTGAGCTGGAATGGGTACACACTTCTCAGCTTAGGTTAAGGAAAAAGAGATCCTTTTTCATGGGCATAGACTATGATAGCTGAGCGAGACTTACTGGTGTCAAGATCTCTGAATGCTAAACAATGGCAACATTGAGTGCCTGCCGACAGTAAATAGGTCCTTGATGTCAAACAAGACAACTCCAATGCCATCAACATCAAATGGTACAATATGGAGGTGATTTGTTGCAAGGAAAACAGCAGAGGCATAACAGTTTATATGCTGGGTGTTAAATCTCAGTCCCCCTTTCCCTACAAGTGAAGAATTGTTAACAATAGCCCTTTTGGTAGAAAGCGACTCCACAGAAGCGTTCTAGGAGCCTGCCAAGTTCTCCCAGCCTTGCTGTGGGAAGACTTCCTAGCAGTCTTCCAGCCGCACCATGGACAGCATCTGCTAACCAAGTTTACACATTTTTAAGTTTTGGAATCGAACAGCCAACTATGCACTCCTCTTCATCTTCCAGGATTTCTTCCCTCCGCAGACAAAGCATCTAATCAAAAAGAGTAACTTCTTCACCAGTGTGAAGCAGGCATTGAAAGAAACACCTCCACCAAACGAGGAACAAGGGGCTCCTTCTTTAAAAGCAATGCATAGACAACACTAACACGAATAAGCCAGATAATTGAAAAGAACTACCAAGAACATATTCTTAAGAGAAATTAAGCTTAGAAAGTGCTCCAAGAGTTCAGAGATCATTGCACAGTAAGAGAATGATTATATGACTTGCCCTGTAAGCATCTGTTCTTCGCATGTAGTGCTTAAGATTCACATGCTTTGCACTCTGCTGCCATCTAGTGTTGGTTCCAGATGTGTGCAGGTTGTTTTTCTTGGACGAAGCCTTTTGAGTCACTAGGTAAAGTGACTCGTCCTCTTGGTGATAATACGCAATGGGCATCGACTTCATTGTCAGATTGTTTTACCACAAGCGGTGGGAATGGAGTGTTCGTAAGCATCAGCAAAGAGATGTCTATGCATATGAAAAAGTAAAAAGAACTGCAATGGCCGCAGGTGTCTGGGGAGGTGGCTGGGTGCATGCGAATCTACAGCACTACATGCCAAGAACAGATGCTTACAGAATTAGTAACAATCTGTTCGATACTTGTGTGGCTGTAGATACACATGTTTTGCACAGACTGTAAAGCAGTTCTCTCCAAAAGCGGTGGCTAATCTGTGGGCGTGGCAGTTGTCTGGAAAAGTGTAAGTAGCACTGTCTGACCCACACTGGCTTGTCGGCGTGTTAAAACAACCAACAATTTTTAGTGAAAGTGTGTGGCGTAGACCATGTAGCAGTCTTATATATGTCACCTATTGGGATCTTGCCCAGGAAAGCCATGGAAGCCTCAATTTTACGCTTAAAGTGAGCTCTAGTGGGTGTAGGTAAAGTTCTTTTAGAAATTGAGGTAACATATCTGAATACATTTAATTATATATATAGAAATGCCCGATTTAGATATGGCCTTTCCTTTGTGAAGGGGCGAAAAAGCAACAAAGAGTTGTTTGGTTTTACGGAAATCTTTGGTTCTGTCAATGTAATACATTAGAGGTCTTTTAACATCTAGTGTATGAAGAGCCCTTTCCGTAACAGAGTCTGGCTGAGGGAAGAAAACAGGTAACAACTGATTTGTTAAGGTGGAAAGGGAAAACCAACTTTGGATGGAATTTTGGGTGGGTGCGATGGTCCACCCTAACCCTGTGTGTTGGAAAAAAGGTTCTTCAAAGGCATGAGTACTCACAAACTTTTTCTCGGGGCCAAAGTACTGGCTTGTGGTCGAGAGCACATTGATAGACCTGCAGGTGGGGGTGGGGTCAGGTCGGGTGGGGGCGGGGTTACTAAAGTCAAACTAAATTACCACCTTTTCAAAACATTACTAGACAACACTATTTCAAAAGCAGGTGTAACAACAAAGCGACAATCTGCACAGGTCTCAATTGTGCCCTGTTATAAACACCTGCACACAACCTGAACGCAGGCAGCTCTTTTCACAGTACTACACAAAAGAGTAATATATTGCATGAAAATAACTACAGAAACACAACATCCTAGAAGAAAAAAAGAAACCACAGGGAGTAAATAAAATGTGAAAATTAACAACATGGCTGTTCCCAAGCTGGGAGGGCAATGTTTTTTTTTCACTGTAGCTGAGACATGGGATGTGGGTCAAGGCAATTACTGGTAGTACCCCACAAGGACATCCACCTCCCCATGGCGACACCACTGGTTTTAAGTCTCTGTAGAGGCCCAAACGCAGTAATTAGGACACCCTCATTATTACCAGCAATCCTTTTTTATCAGCAGTGTCAGACCAGGACAGAAAATAGGCCAGGCACCAAAATAGAAGTGCCCCATTTGTGATTTGCATAGGGGGAAAAAAGGAAACCACCAGTAAACACAGGCCCAGGAGACAGTAAAACATGCATCGGCATAGCCAACAGGTCTCGCCTTTGGAACCTTATAAGTGGTTAGCCATGCAACAGTTGATGTTGTTGCACCAAGGATATCGTGCTGGATGACTAAACACTTATAGGTCCCAACACGCATGTGTTGTAAAATGTACAACACGAAAACCCCTGCGTACGGACTAGGGTGGGAGAGGGAACGCGGAGCTCGTCTCAGGATAGACGGGCAGGCATACTCGAGTAGGAAAGGGTAAGCTGGTCTGAGGAGACCAACTACTGTCGGGCTGAAATTTGACATCCACACTGCCCCTTCTGTCATACAGCTGACCTAAGGAGGGGTTTGTGTGAGGGAAAGGGGGGGGGGGGGAGAATGGGAAATAGTAGCTCGGAAATGAAAGTCCAGTGACCGCCTTCAGGGAGGAAAGCCCATGAGCGTGATAGGAAAGAAAGATTTCACGTTGTGGTAGGGCAATGGGTCTGATTAATAAGGTAATTCATCCAGAAAATAAGGGGGCAGTGTGCCCCTAGGGATTTATGGCCGAATCCCCCAAGCAACATTTTAGGGGTGATCAGGCTGCGGGGTGCAATGTATCCTAGGACGGTGGGAAGCATTCAGAGAAGGAATAGTCTTAACTTGTAACCCAAAAAGGGGCGTGAGCGAGTGACTGGAAATTGTGCAGTCTTCTCAGTATTAGGCAACAGCCCTAACCAAGGATAAGCAATATTATATCCAGTGCTTTAAATAGGCAGGTACCGAGTAGCGGCACTTCTCAGTTTTCTCCTCCTGAATACCGGAACTTATTTTCGGGCAAAGAGAGTACCGGTACTCCCAGAAGCAGCAGGGCTCAGGCCCTGAAGTACGAGTACGTGCATAGTAAAAACTGAAAATAACCCTTTCAGATGGAGCGTATTTATGTGCCACTTTAGCTGGCAACAGCCTGTGTATTCCTTCGCTGGATTGCTCCTGCAGTGTTAGGTTCTCATTGGCATTGAAACAAGAATGAGGATATAGTCCGCGATGCAGACAGTCGAACTGGCAAACCAGGTTCGAATCCCGATGTCGGCTCGTCATCCTGTGATTCTGGACAACTCCCTTAACCAGTAGTGCTTAAAAAAGTAAGCATTAATGCAAATGTTCTGATTGTCATATAAAGCGCTTAAATGCCCATGGCCCAAATTCGTGCAATATCAAACTGCAAAACATTAGGCTCCGCAATGTATGACATAGAAGCTGATGCTTGCCATGTCTCTTATGTAAGGAGGCAGATTGATATTGCGCGAATTTGGCCCATGGGCATTTAAGGGCTTTACCTGACAATCAGAGTATTTGCATTAAAGCTTACTTAAGGGGCTAATGTTAAATTCCTGACTCACAGCCACGCCCCAGACATGCCCCTAACTACCCACCCAGTCTAATAGGAAAGTACCGGCACTTCTAATTTCCCATTTAAAGCACTGACTATATCGATTTGGAGAGTTTGGTCTTGATCTTACTTCCGTTTTTCCTTAAAAATTGCCAACCTCCTCATATGACGCTTCTAAAATAATTTTATGTAAGGAATAACTACTGGAAAAGACGGATTCACTATTGTGTCTGAGAAAGATTCGCAGGTCGCTACCACTTTAAAATGTTAACATGGATAAGATCGGAAATGAGCGAACACTTCCACTTGTGTTGACAGAGTAAGGAATATTTTTTCAGTTGAGGTGATTGCAATCTTCAAATCAAGAAGGAAGACCTGATTCCCCAGCAAACTGCTCTCTCTTTAGAGAGGGGTGCTGTCATGAAGGGGTGGGGTGGGGGTCCTCCCTTTGGGTTGGGTGGGTGTGAGCTCCTAACTGGGCTCCGAGAGGAAGGGGCTCACTAAGTTAGGTGGAAATAACTCTTCTCGAAATAGGAAGCCCTCCTCAGGCAGCTTTTCTCAGGACAGGAGTAGGGAGAGCCATTCCTTGGCATAAGGAAAGCCATTGAAGGAGAAAACATTATTACATTATGGTTATATTTAGGCTGTCTGGAAATCGGTTAAACCAGACTCTGCCCGACATTACACTACCGACTGCAAATCAGCTGACCCGGTTTAAACTGATTATCGCAGATTTTTAGGTCTTGCTGAGCCAGAGCATGCGCTGCTCTGCGATAAATTTTGTACGTGGATTTTTGGAAGTGCTACCAGAAGCTTTTGCTGGCCTCAAGCTTGTGTTCACACGCGGGTGCACGCGCGCAGCCGCCATGTGGGCTTCTGTCAAGGCTCATTAAGCCTTGCGTGACTCTCTCCGCCTTGCTTGCTCTTCAATTTCCTCCACCACAGATCGCGTTACCATTCACGTGTTGTTGTTTTTTAAATTTCGGTTTAGCGCGCGTGCACACAACTCTCTTCCTCATTAGGAAGAACACTTTCGCTTTCCCGCGTCACTTTCAGGGCCACACCAACCCGCCCCCCCCCCCCTCTCTTCCTCATTAAGCAAAACACTATTGCGGCTGCGTCACTTTCAGGGCATCGCGGCCAATGCTTGTTAGAGGAGTCACTGCTCAGTCTCCTCCTGACAATCTGATAGTGTTCTCAACTTTCCATCAATATCTCATTTACTTCAGATATGGGCATTTACTCTGAGAGGGTTATCATGCCCAACCCTGCGCAGGTACGTTCCTTACAAGCATAGGTTCTTGTTCTAAACTTACACACTGAAGCAGATCATGGCTCACGAGTCTGCACGCAATTGACAGTCGCAATTTGGGTTTGCCATCTGCATTCATTATGTTCCTATATTTCATGCACTATCAGTGTAGAAAGCAAGCAATAATAAAAACGAAACGTTCCATAAACACGGTTTGTTGTTTATAATGGCGCGAAAATGGGTAACCACTGATAACCAGTTTTTTAAGGTCTTGAAATCACTTGAAAACACTGAAAAAAGCCCACCAGAATTGACCAAAAATAGAAACTGAAAACAGGAAAGCCTAGTTATATTATGTATATTACATGTATATATATATTACCCCTAAAGGTACAGTAGAAAGATCATCCGGATACAAGGGGAATGACTATTCCTATGGCAAGGCTGTGTGCACCCGCACATGAGTGCACCAGCATGCGTGCACCCGTGCATGTGTGCAGCAGCAGGAGTGGGCATGAACATGTGTGCACCCGCACATGTGTGCACCAGTGGTTACCAGAAAGGCCTAGAGACCTCTTGGTCAACGTCAAACGAAGCAGCAGGAGGCTCGCAGATGTTTCTTCGTCACACCGTTATTCCCCAAAGCCACCTTATTTTAGCCATCAATGAAAAGGTCTTCTAGGATATTCCTTGTGATGGGACAGCATTAGGCTGGGAGATAAGGAACAACAGACTTGGGAACCCTTGGATGGAGAGGACTCGTTCACTGGGGGCACAAGGGGTTATCTTGTTCTTGGGGTGCTGTGCAGAGCACCCCAAGGGGGTTGCAGGTACAGCTGCTAGGGCTTGCCCTGTACCCCCTGAGTGTGCTGTGGGTTTTATATGTCTGAATGAGAAGCTTGCATCAGTGAAAGACACAGAGTAACGCACATTCATTTAATGACCTCTTCCACCCAAAAAGTACACAGCACTCTGCTCCCAACCCCACCCCAGCATTTTTCTCTCTCAGGGAGTGAAACGGCACCATGTGCCCAGCACACGCACCATAAGTCTCTGGCAGCCAGCCACAGGTATGTCACTTGGAGCAGTGTGCAAACACAGGTCAGCTACAGAGCAAAGGCCAGCCTGCAGCTGCTACGGTCGCTGCAAGTGTGGTGGCACAGCCGGCCCGGACCCAGCCCTTGCATGCACATCGAAGCTCCACCTAGCAGACTGCACACCGCAGGCAGATTCAGGTGAAGCACACACATACAGTCTGTACTACTGGGGCGGTGCTGAGAACTAGCCCTATTAGAGAGGACAGGAGGGAGAAGCCATCTTGCAAAGTGTTAAACCCATCCTTGCTCCTACTGATGCTCGGAGGTCGAAATATTAAGAAATTAAATGAACAAATAAAATATAAAATGTTTGCCCTTTCTTTAACACTGGACATAACCTCTGCCATGGTCTCTTGTCAAAAAAGAAATGAGTTACTTACCTGTAACTGCAGTTATCCAGTTTTGGTATCTTTCATAGATTCACATGCCTAAATTATTCCCTGTCGTCGAGATGTGGGACTCCCATCTCGGCGACGGGGAATGATTCAGGCATGTGAATCTATGAAAGATACCCCAATACTGGATAAGAAAACAAGTTACTTACCAAAACTGGATAACTGTAGTTACAGGTATCTTTCATAGATTCACATGCCTGAATCATTCCCCGTCGCCGAGATGCGAGTCCCACATCTCGGCGATGGGGAATGATTCAGGCATGTGAATCTATGAAAGATACCCTAATACTGGATAAGTTCTAAATATATAAAACGAAAACTATAAAGACAGGCCCACCACAAACACGACAAGGGAGGGCGAGGGGGAGACAGGCAGGGGAGCGAGAGTAGAGCAATGTCAACAAGCGCACGTGGCGAAGCTAATTGAAAATAGATGGCCCCTGCGCGCCGCTGCTCGCTCCTGCATGGTGGATGCCAGCACAAGCACCAGTGTAACAAAAGTGCAGACCGATTTCTAAAGGTCACTCCTAGAGCAGCGCTGCGCTAGACTCGACCTAAAAAAGTGGGCAATCTTTACAAGATAAAAACTGTCGTAATTTGCAACGGCATGCTGTACAGATTTTTGCAAGGTATGGAAACCTGCATGGATTGGAGCTTGCTGCAGCCAATGGGCCGGAGTCACAAGGGCCTTCACAGTTGCGGCTGAGGCCCACAGTCGTTGCGGGGGTCCCGCATTCGTGGCAGAACTTCCGCCCTGCAGTTTTCCATTGCAGAGGTTCCAGCACCCCCGCAATGACTGCATGGCCTTCACCATGACTGCAGAGGTCCTTTGTGAATCAGGTCCAATGTTAGTTTTGATATCCGGGAAATCACTAGTAAAAACTCGCCCAGGGGACCGTAAAAAAAAATGGAAAAAAAAATGGACCATGTTTATAGATAAAAACTGTTGTAATTTGCAAAGACATGCTGTACATGTGTTTTTGCCAGGCATGGAAGACTGCATGGATTTGAGCTTGATGCAGGCAATGCGAGTTTTGAGATCAGGCAAAGTAACAGTACAAACTGACCCAGCAGACTGAAAACAGGCCCACAAAAAAGCCCACAAAAGTGTCAGCACACTCACCTGAAGGCCACTTGGTGAGGAGGGCATGCTAGTTGGCAGCAATCAGGAAGGAAACAAGATGGTTGGCGGGCCGCAAGGAGGGGGTAGCTGGCTGGCCCGATCCACGGGAGGCCCCTGCTGCATGTGCAACCCTCTTGGCAGGACAGAAGTGCTGAAGAGCAGGCTGTGAGGGGAGTCAACCCAGCAGGTTGCGGGCACCGTCGACAAAGACAGCAGGCGATGACGTTCTCAGCAGAGGTAGCTGGAAGAATGCAAAAAGGCTCCTTAAAAGTCAGCTGTGAATGTGCAACAGCTGACTTTTAAAGGGCCTTTGCTTCCCGCAAGTGCCGCACATATGATGTCATAAGTACTGGGCTCGTCAATGCCCGATTTCTGTAAACACAAAAGAGGGCCACCGGAGCATGTGCAAGTGACGTTGCTATCACGCATAGGGAGTACCCTACCTCAGCCACAGTCAGACATAATGCACGGTGATGGGACTTTTTTATTGATGCAAATAACAGATTAATGTAAATAGATGTACATCATTTTACTTGCAGGTGATCAAGCATAGTTTCAATAGCTCTCTCCGGCCTCTCACCTGCGGCCTACTGTTAGGCACTCACCTGGTAGCACAGGGTAATAGAAGGCAGTATTTTAAAGTACTTGTATCTTATATCTTGTGTGTTCTACCGTCAATATACCGGTCCAGTGCACTTAAGGGTAAAATGTGGTCCTTGTGCTCTGAAATATTTGCCAGAAAATAAGTGGCAATGAAACATGTCTGCCGTTCTGCTTAAAATGATTGAAACATGATATGGTGTTTTTAATCATGAGTGCGGGTATAAAGAATTAAAGACATGTGCTCTGTCTGTGCCAGACACAACTCATTTTCAATCCTTTTTTCTGGTGAGGTAGAATTGTCTCATCCCTCTAACGGGACTCTTAGGGAGTTTTTTTTAGATGTGTACCATACATGATAGACGTTCATAGGATACATGCAACTACATACATACATACAACATTCTTCTGCACTTGTTCGGGTGTTGGGTCTGTTCATCACATAGGAAAGTTGCAAATGATGAGAGTGAGCAAGAGAGGAGTTGGCCTAACCGCTAGGGCAGTCGACCTCGAATCTGGGGAACTGGGTTCGAGTCTCAGAAATGGCGCTGAACATCCTGTGATTCTGGGCAAATCACTTAATCTCCCTGTGCCCAACAACAACAAAAATGAATGTGTCCTCATGTAACGCAAATGACGCTATGTAAAGCGCTCGGATACCCAATATCTTCGGGTCAAGTTTGCGCAATCTAATACTCCATAAAAAAATAAAAAAAATAAAGTATTTTTGGCCCCGAGAAAAAGTTTGTGAGTACCCATGCCTTCGAAGAACCTTTTTTCCCCCAACTGCACAGGGTTAGGGTAGACCATTGTATCCGCCCAAAATTCCATCTAAAGGTGGTTTTCCCTGTCCACCTTAACAAATCATTTGAGTTACCTGTTTTCTTCCCTCAACCAGACTCTGTTGCGGAAATGGCTCTTCATACCCTAGATGTTAAAAGACCTTGAATGTATTACAATAACAGAACCAAAGATTTCCGTAAAACCAAACAACTCTTTGTTGCTTTTTCACACCTTCACAAAGGAAAGCCCATATCTAAATTAGGCATTTCTATTGATATAACTAAATGTATTCAGATATGTTACCACAATTTCTAAAAAGAACTTAACCTACACCCACTAAAGCTCACTTTACGATTAAAATGGGGGCTTCTATGGCTTTCCTTGGCAATATCCCAATAGATGACATATACAAGGCAGCTACATGGTCTACGCCACACACTTTAACTAAACATTATTGGATATTCCAGCACACCAACAAGTCAGTGTGAGTCAGACAACTGCCACGTCCACAGATTAGCCACCGCTTTTGGAGAGCACTGCTTTACAGTCTGTGCAAAGCCTGGGTATCTACAGCCACACACGTGAGGCACTTCCTTTATACATTCTTTACATACACTCACACATTTTCTCATTAACATGCACTACTCACGCTGGGGCATAGGACCTGGTCTTTTGTTTTTACTTGAAACACACACTGGGGATGTTCCTAGATCGGTTCTAGAACCATTCCCACCCAAAATATAGAAGAGGGGAACCCTATGTTGTATTCAGTGGGTGTGTGATGAGCAACAAGGGCTTTTTGCATTTGAGTGACCTTCTAAGGTTAGTGCCTGGAGCCCACTGATAAGCCTCAGTGTAGTAATGACAATTAAAAAGGTGACCTTCCAAGATAGAAATTGAAGTGAACAATTATGTAATGGCTCAAAAGGTAAACCCATAAGTCTAGCAAGAACAATATTGAGATTCCATATGGGTATAGGTCGGACTTTGTGAGGAATTTTCCTTTTAAGGCCTTCCATAAAGGCCTTAATAACTGGCACTTTGAATAAAGAGAAGTGTTGCTGTTGTATTTGCTAATGCTTACTGTGTTCCTTCTCTGGAACTCTCTTGTTGTCATGGAGTTTATGTTGTTCAAGTTCTGTAATTGCCGGTTGGAGTTTCCCTGTGCCAATGTATGGTGCGGTGGCTCGTTGCTCTTCGAATAAACTTCAACCAACTCAACAGAAGTTTCATGTGATTTGACACCCACAGCATAATTTTGGCGACGAGGACTTGGGGTCAATATTAAACGAGCCACTGCTGCGTGATTTCTATGCCGAATTTCAGGACTACTACAATCTACTGAAGATGTTGAATTTTCAGGACTGCTGATTAACCCTATGACCCTACCGCCTTCTCCAGCGACAGTAAGTTTGAAAGGGAATTTAGTTTCCCCAGCGGCAGTTTTTCCAGCTCTATCTTAAAAGGTGAGGAGGTTCAAGGGTGGGTCATTTCAAATATATAAAAATAAAAAATAAAATAAAAAGGCCACCGCGGACATCCGATTTTGCTGCTTTTCACATTTACCATTAATAAGTTCATCGTTGAAAACTTCAATATCGCAGATCTCACCTATTTAGTTGAAGCTTGCGATTCACGACTCATGTTTGGATTTGAGGCGCAGTGACCGTTGTAAAGAGCAGCGAGATCGTCTCTGCTTCAGCGCCTTTCCCGACTGATGATGTTGTCGAACGTACAACAGGAGTTGGCGAAAGCATAGCGCCTCATAAAAGGGAGCCCGGGAATGCACGGAGCGTCATTTGTTCTTCATCAGCGAAGGCACAGTGCGTCATAAGGAGGAGTCTGGGAATTCACAAAGCGTCACTCGTTATTCTTCAGCGTGCTTGAGTACATTTTCAGAGCGTCATGAACTATTCGTTTTTTTTTTTTACCAGCCTGTGTAATTAACTGTCTCATATTTCCCGAAGGAAGATAGACATTGCGACTGGTATTGTCCCTCAGAACTGCTAAGCTGTGTTTACTCACATCCAGCATTCGTTGAGTTGTAGTAAGATAGTATTTTTCTTTGTACTACAACTCTATTTCCGTGACAATTCTTGCTCATATAGCTCTGTATGATATCCTTTATAGTTTCTAATGTTATTGCTAACTTGGCATACGCTTAGATCTATTGTGTTTTGACAAAAAGGTTGTGTATTTCTTCTTTATTTAATTTTTGTCATATTTTGCTCAATATGCAATCTGTCAATCAACCTCCTCCCTTCTTAGAAAGTCCTGGTACTCCACAAATTCAATGGAGGCAGTGGTTTGATGCCTTCGAGACCTATATTGGTGCCATTGGTGCTTCAAGATACAGGGCTGAGAGAATGAAATTCTTACTCTTGAACTGTTTGGGATTTGAAGGGAGGTATACAAGCATTTGCCTGATTTGGTTCTTGCTGAGGGTGAGATCATTGATGAATATCAAGAAACGATAAAGAAACTTGTTATCAAATTTGATGTGCAACCAAGTTTAGTCGTATTAAGACACAAGTTTTTTTAAGAGAGCGCAACTACAGAGTGAGGATGTTGATTCCTATTTGAGTGCTTTACGTAAACTTTGTGCTGAATGTCAGTTCGGTGACTTCAGAGATCAATTGGTGAGGGATCAGTTCATCGCACACTGTAGCGACAAACATATTCAACAAAAACTACTTACCATGGGAAATCCAACTTTGGAAGAAATTATAAAGGTAGCAAAAAGTCTCGAGCTGGCGCAAAATTCTATTAAAGAATTGAGCAAAACTGATGTCCAAAAAAGAAAGTGTAAATGCAGTTGTTTCGCAAGCATCTATGTCCAGTTTTCTTAAGAAAGAGAAGTTCAATGAAAAGAGTTCTTTTAAGAAAAATATGTGTTATATATGTGGTTATACTCCACATTCCAAAGAAAATAGTTTTTGTCCTGGTAAAAATGCGAAGTGTTATAAGTGTGGCAAATTTGGTCATTTGGCTAGAGTTTGCCAAGCCAGTTTGAGTAAATCTGAGAAAGTCAGTTGTGTGATGGAGGATGAGCAAGTCTCGGAATGTGAAATGGTGAAAGAATTTAAGGACATGATTGTCACTGTTACTGAAGATGGTATTGTGACCGGGGATCCTTCAGAATGTGTAGATCCCTATGTGGATATTATGGTAGGTGATGTTTGTTTAAAGCTTCTTGTAGACTCTGGAGCGAGGATAACCATGATCTCTTTGGATTTATTCAAGCAATCTTGGGCAGATAGAGAGTTGTTTCCTCCAGACAGGGCGCCTGTCTCCTATGAGGGTCACAAGATAGTTTTGGAGGGGTACATTGAAGACGTTTTGCAGTTCAAGGATAGGAGGATACAGGGGAAGATTTACGTGGCTGTACGTGGTTTGAACATCTTGGGTTGGTAGCATAAGGGTCTGTTTGGTATGTTATTGAGACCGGGTGCTAAAGAACAAGTACTTGTCGTGCTGGATATGCCTAATTCATCGTGTCTGGAGAAAGAGTTTCCCAGAGTTTTTTCTGATTCACTTGGTGAAATTGCAGGATTTAAACATAGAATCAAAGTTAAAAGTGATGCAGTACCAGTGAAACAAAGTAAGGTCTGTACCTTTTAGTTTGAGAGCTGACCTTAAAACTGAACTTGAGAGACTGGAGAAAATGGTATTATAGAGCCATTAGAGTCTAGTTTATGGCTTAGTCCTTTGGTGGTGGCACGTAAAAGGAATGGAGAGATTCGTCTTTGTTATGATCTCAGGAGTCTTAATAAGGAGATCTGGGTGGATGCCCATCCACTTCCAAAGATTGGCGATTTGCTGGAAGAGCTGAGCGATGCGCAGTGGTTTTCGAAAATTGATTTAGCCTCCGCGTACCACCAAATTGTGTTGGAGGATGAATCAAGGCATTACACTGCTTTTAATTCTCCCTTTGAGACATTTCAATTTTGTAGAATGCCGTTTGGGCTTGTTTCTGCGGCCTCAGTTTTTCAAAGAATCATGCAGAGTGTTCTCAAAGATGTCAAGGGAGTAGTAATTTTTCAAGACGATGTTTTGATTTTTGGCAAATTTTTAGATCAACATGATTATACTCTCAGGTCTGTTCTCATGAAGTTTGATGACAAAGGGATTGTTGTTAAAAAGAGCAAATGTGAGTTTTGGAAAAAAGAAGTTGAGTTTCTGGGTCATTTGGTCTCTGGTTTGGGTGTTTCCCCTAGACCCGGTTTGGTTAAAGCTGTTGTTGATTGTCCTGTACCAAAAAATAAAGATGAGTTACGTTCATTTTTCGGGTTTATGTGAATTGTATTCACGTTTTATCCCGAATTACGCCAGTGAAATGAAGTCTGTCTAATATGCTCAGATCCAGTGTTACTTTTGTTTGGGATGAGCTCTGTCAGTCAACTTTTGATTTGGTTAAATCTGAATTGGTGAATGCTAAGATTTTGAAGGCTTATGACCCCAGTGTCAGTTGTATCATTACAGTTGACGCAAGTAATTATGGTCTGGGAGCAGTGCTTACCCAAGTAATTGACGGAAAAGAGGTCACTATTAGTTATGCTTCAAGGGTCTTAAGGGATTCTGAAATTAATTATTCAGTGATCGAAAAAGTGCTGCTTGCTTGTTATTGGGCCTGTGAAAAAGCTCGGACTTATATTTGGGGAAGGAAGTTTGTAATTCAGACTGACCATAAGCCGTTGGTTTACATTTTGTCTGGTGATCGTGTTAAGTATGCCACACCACGCATAGCTCGTCTTACGACCACATTGTTGCAATATCAGTTTGTTGCAAAACATATACCCAGCAAGGACAATTGTACAGCTTACATGCTCTCTAGACTTCCTTTACAAGAAAATGAAGGTACAGATTTGGATGAGGATAGAGAGGATTGTTTTATTGCTACTTTAGATGCTGTAGGAAATGTTGGTTGTTCTGAAAATGAATGGATGGATGCTATGAATTCTGACATAACTTTGCTGAAAGTCAAAGATTATATTGTTGCTGGTTGGCCTAAAGAAAGAAATCTTCCTTCCCATATTCAACCTTTTTGGAAGGTTTCTGAAGAGCTTCCAATAGAAGATAGGGTTGTCATGAGGGATGACAGATGCATACCTCCTCTGAATCTACGAGCGAATTTAATAGATAGGGCTTATGATGGTCACCTTGGGCTCACAATGACAGAGACGATTGAGGTTGCACTACTGGTGGCCTTCAATGGATGGGGATGTGCATGAAAGAGTCAAGGCGTGTTGTGTATGTACTTCTGCTGAGAAAGGCTTGAAAGTTGTTGTTCCTTCTTTGCAGCCTATACCTTTTCCTTCTAAACCTTGGTTGAAAATTGGTATTGATCTTGTTGGTCCTTTTAATTTTCTCCCTTCACATTTAAGATTTGCTTTTGTGCTAATGGACTTTCATAGCAAATGGCCTGAGGTTAAATTTTGTGCCAATCCCACTGCTAATTGTGCTATTATTTTTCTAAGGGAAATTTTTATGAGGGAAGGTTTTCCTGAGACGCTAGTTTCTGACAATGGTGTCCAATTTGTTAATGCTGAAATGTGTGTCTTTTTGTCAGAATCTGGTGTAAAGCACTTGAGGAGTTCAGTGGGGCATCCTCAAACGAATGGTCAAGTTGAGAGAATGAATCGTGTGTTAGTGGAGTGTATAAAGTGGGCCAAAGGAAACAATTTTGATGTGGAGAATGCTGTGAGATCCATGATTTGGTTTTATCGCACGACCCCGCATTCTGTCACAAAGGTTGCTCCTTTTGTTTCCCTCAGAGGAAGATTACCCACATCAACTCTTTATCCTGCCTGGCTTTTGAGAACAGTTGCTCAAAAAGTTCCTTCTCTTTTTGTAAATCAGGAAGAGTTGCAGATGCGTGTTAAAACTGCCCAAGACAAAATGGCCTATAGATATAAGGACAAGAAATCCACTAAAACTGTTAATATTTCTCCTGGTGATATGGTGCGTGTGAAGAATTATAGGACGGTCAAGAAAGGTTGTGACTCATTTGGTGAACCTGTTTGTGTTGAGAAAGTGTGTGGAAATGCAATCATGGTGGAAGGTGGTCATTGGCGGAATCTTTGCAAAGTCATCAAGGTGGAAGTAAGTGACAGTGGAGCATGTTCCAATCGTGACTCTCAACCTGAGTTTTCTGATCTAGAGGATAAGTCGTTACCACCGGCACCAACTTGTGTCCCTGAAGTGTGTCCCTGAAGTGTGTCCCATCAGTGGTGGTTCTGTAAGGAAGTCTTCACGTGTGACCCGTCTTCCGTGGAAACTTCGTTAGACTTTTGGTTTCTCACTTTTGTTTAGTTTACTTTTCTTTTCTTTCTTTTCTTGTTTTTTTTTTGGTTCTTCCTGTTCTTTTATAATGTTGTATTTGCTTACTTTTCTTTGGAACAAAAAAGAGATAATGTTGTATTTGCTTATGCTTACTGTGTTCCTTCTCTGGAACTCTCTTGTTGTCAGAGTTTATGTTGCTTAAGTTCTGTAATTGCCAGTTGGAGTTTCCCTGTGCCAATGTATGGTGCGGTGGCTCGTTGCTCGTCGAATAAACTTCAACCAACTCAACAGAAGTTTCATGTGATTTATTTGACACCCACAACAGTTGCCTATTTTCTAGATAGGCAGCCACTGCAGCAAAATGTTAGTGTTTTGAAGTGTAGGCAAGGTCCGAGAGCTGTAAATGTTGAAGGTAGCAGACAATGTTTTGCAGATTTGCACTGAATGGATCAATGCTCTTATTACAGCAGTAAAAAACTAATGGTTTCCACTTGGCTGCATTACATGCTCTGGGTGTAAGCCTACAAGCTGCTTTAAGAATTGTGGTATATCCAGGTAGGAGATAGAGATAACCTAATTCTGTGACATCAGGAGCCAAATCGCAAGGTTGAGATCCTTTGGATTTTGAGTGAGAAGGTCCGGGTTGAAGTGAAGCTTCTTGTGGAGACCTACAGAGAGTTTGAGTAGTGTTGTGAACCAGGGTTGACGAGCCTAAGTGGGGGCTACTAGAATAAGAGGGAGAGAGGTGTACCTGAGCCTTCAAACCAGAAAAGAAAGAAGAGGGAGAGGCGGAAAGGCATAGGCAAATATCCATGATCAGTTCATCCATAGAGCATTGCCCTTGGATAAGGTATGTGGGTACCTAGAGGCGAAGTTTGGGCATTATGCGTTGTCTGCGTTTGCGTACAGATCTATCTGTGGAAACCCCCAATTGTGGAAGTAGGGGAGGAGGACTTGGGGGTGACTTGTTGTATCCTGAGGAGGTCAGCAAAGTCACTGTCTGTGCCTGGGAATGTCCTGCTAACAGATGGAAGGTGTGATGTATTGACTAATGCCAAATGGTCTGAAATGGGCGTGAAACTCTAGATGGACCCCCTCCCCCAGTTTTTGTACATAGCAGTCATGTTGTCCATGCGTACTAAGACAACCTTGCCTATCAGGAACGCTTTCAACGCTAGGGGAACAGCTTGAAGCGCTAGGTTGTTTATGTAGAGACTTTGGTGTTAGGTGCCCCAGAGACCCTGACTTGTCAGAACTGTAGGTGAGCACCCCATCTCATCAGGGATGCGTCCACTGTCAAAATGATCTGTGGAACAAGGTCGAGGAACGGCCGCCGTTTACACAGATTGTGTGTTCCACCACTGCACAGAGCAATGAGTACGTCTGTCTATCAACACTAGATCCTGTAACTGAGACCACTGTAGTGCTAAACATTCTTGCAGCAAACGCATGTACAATCGTGCACGTGGCACTATGGCGATGCTTGAAGCCATCATGCCCGTCAGACGCTTGACAGTTTTGACTATTAATTGTTGATTGGCTTGAAATTGTGGTAGCAGCGTCTGGAAATTTTTAATTTGTGCTGTACTGGGATAGGCTAACCCTTCTTGTGTGTTGAGAACAGTCCCCAGATAGTGGGCTGAACTTCTAAGGGGTTGAAGATGGGATTTTTGGACATTAATGGTGAACCCTAGTTTATGAAGCAGATCTGAGTGTGTTTGTGACAGCGGGAGGGTTCTGGTTTTGATAAGCCTGTTGTTGAGATACGGAAAGACGTGTATGTTTTGTCTGCATAGATGTGCAGCTACCACCGCCAAGCATTTGGTGAATACCTGGGTGCAGTAATTACCCTGAATGGGAGGACTTTGAACTGATAATGTTTGTCAGCTATGACAAACCGGAGGTATTTGCGGTGTGCTGGATGGATTGGGTTGTGAAAGTAAGTGTCCTTTAAGTCTAGTATGGACATAAAGTCGCCTTGCTGTAGAAGTAGGATCATGTCTTGAAGGGTGACCATATGGAAATGCTCTGACAGGATGTAATGATTCATGGCCTGAGATATAACATAGGCCATAGTGAACCGTCCTTTTTGGGAATGAGAAAAGTACAGGGAGTAGACACCCTGATGTTGAAGAGGAAAAGGCTGTCAGCTCCTTTGAACAAGAGAGCTTGCTATTACTGGTTAAGCAGTTGTTCATGTTCTAGAACGTTTTTGTGCACGAGGTGGAATGTTTGGAGGTGTGGTGATGCGCCAAAGACAACCATGTTGGATAATGTCCACTGATCCGATGTTATAGATGGTCAGGTGGGGAAAAGTAGCTGTAATCGACCCCCGACAGGTGAGATGATCGGGAGGGGGTGATTCACTGCTTAGTGTTGGTTAGGCACCATGTGAGGAAGCACCTCTGACCAACCTTCGAGTTGTTACCTCTGTATGTGCCCCTGAAATAACCTCTTGAGCTGGGTGTTTGAAAGGCCCCCATGGACTTAGCGGCCTCCGTGTCCTTCTTCATCTTTTTCAGAGCTTGGCCCACTTGTGTGCCAAATAGGTGCTCCTTGTCAAAAGGGAAATTTAAAGGAGTCTGCTATACTACTGGCTTGAGGCCAGAGATGCGCAGACAAACATGTCTGTGTAATAGGACACTGGTGTTAATAACCCTGGCAGCAGTATCAGTCTAAGGTACACCTAATGGAGGAATTGGAGAGGAGTTCTCGCTCTTCAAAAAGTTCTTGCCCTCTCTTCCTATGCTCCGCTGGGAGGTACTGGAGGAGTTCCTCCATCTCGTTCAAGTGGGAATAATCATATCTGGATAAGAGGTCTTGTGTATTTACAATCCGCCAGTGATTAGCGGATTGCGCAAAAACTAGTTTCCCTGAGGCATCAATTTCTTTAGACTCCTTTTCAGGAAGTTAAGCGTCAACTGTGGTTTGTGAAATTGGTCTGCTTGCGGGCGTTGGACACAACTAAGGAGTCAGGGGGAAGTTGTCCTTGGACACAAATTGGGTCTGAGGGTGCAGCTTTGGATTTTTTGACGACCCTGGGTGTAATTATGCGTGCTCGAGCAGTCTCTTTAAAGAAGTCATCTTTGTGAGGAATTATGCCTTTTAACATAGCGAGATAGGGTTTTAAAAAGGAAGTCCTCCTCTATAGGCTCTTTATGGAGCGGGACCTGGTGGAACGCTGCAGCCCTTCTGATGGGCTACTGGTATAGGGTGGTGTCATAAGGAGGGGATGGTCTAGCAGGGTAAAGGTCTGTATCAGTGTCCCCTGGGGAATCCATGTCATAATCCAGTCAAGAGTTTGTGGTGCATCATACGAGTGGAGGAGGAATTGGAGAGGAGTTCGCTCTCTTCGAAAAGTTCTTGCCCTCTCTTCCTATGCTCCGCTGGGAGGTACTGGAGGAGTTCCTCCATCTCGTTCAAGTGGGAATGAATCATATCTGGATAAGAGGTCTTGTGTATTTACAATCCGCCAGTGATTAGCGGATTGCGCAAAAACTAGTTTCCCTGAGGCATCAATTTCTTTAGACTCCTTTTCAGGAAGTTAAGCGTCAACTGTGGTTTGTGAAATTGGTCCTCTTGCGGGCGTTGGACACAACTAAGGAATCAGGGGGAAGTTGCCCTTGGACACAAATTGGGTCTGAGGGTGCAGCTTTGGATTTTTTGACGACCCTGGGTGTAATTATGCGTGCTCGAGCAGTCTCTTTAAAGAAGTCATCTGTGTGAGGAATTATGCCTTTTAACATAGCGAGATAGGGTTTCAAAAAGGAAGTCCTCCTCTATAGGCTCTTTATGGAGCGGGACCTGGTGGAACGCTGCAGCCCTTCTGATGGGTACTGGTATAGGGTGGTGTCATAAGGAGGGGATGGTCTAGCAGGGTAAAGGTCTGTATCAGTGTCCCCTGGGGAATCCATGTCATAATCCAGCCAAGGGTTTGTGGTGCATCATACGAGTCATCCACACCCCCTGCCCACCAATGAACGAATATGGGGACCCCGGTGAAGTAATGTTTAGGGGGTCACCCTGAGAAAGAGGTGGAGAAGGTGTAGATGGTGGGAATGGTGGTGGAGAAATAGTTGGAGGAAGGTGCAAGGGGCCTTGTCCTTTGTCCTTATTTTAAGAGGCACCAGAAAATCAATTGCTTCCTCAAAAAAGAGTTTGTGTTTTGATGGAGGAGGCGTCAACACCACAGTCTTTGTTAGGATGCAGCCAGTCTGGGGCTGGATATGTATCCTATTTTGTTCTGGATCGAGCCGCTCCTGCATGGTCTGGAGAATTGGCTCCACTGCAGTACTGGGTGCCGATTTTGGCGCCAATCCAGACATTTTCTGTGCCGATGCAGGCTTGGGTTTCAATGCCGAAGAGGTCAGAGCGGAGGATGTGGTGCGGAACTAAAAGGCTTTGCGTGTGCTTTTGAGGCAGAGGGCGGGAAAGCTGCAGCAGTTGTTTGGTGCAGATCTTGGCCTGTTGGCAATGGTGGTCCAGAAGCCTTATGCTCACTTGAAACAGAACGTTTTTGAGGTGGCAGGATGGGGGAATGGGTTGACACAGTGAAGATCTTGCAGTTGGAGATCGATTTTCAAGTCAGCGTTATGCGCGGTAAAAGTAACTTCCTCAGCCGCAGGATGGGGGAACCCGTTCCTCCTCGTCCTCAACATCCTGGCGTCTCAAAATGTCAAGTGTGTCATCTACCTCCCAGCGCTGCGTCTCTGTGTGAAGTACACTTCAGTCCCATAAAGTCTCCTTGGATCAGAACCAACAACATACCTCGCAGTGCTCTTCCTTGTGATCGGGAGACAAGCACAAGTTGCAGATCTGGTGAAGGTCAGTTCACGGGTACTTGGCATGGCACTTGGGCACAAATGGAATGGAGTCCATTCCATCAGCAGGGAATTCTAGGAGAAGCTGTAGAAAAGGAAAGGTAGGCCCGAATGGTTGAGGCTCGAAAGCCGCGGTCACGTCGATGTGACAACAGAAAGTTTTCCAATTTTCAAAAAGATGGAACTCATTTGATAACAATACCCGGTAAGGGTGGCTAATTAACTGAAAGGAGTTCGAAACAGTCTCGAACTGGAGCACAGTAATACAAGTTGAAACCAGACGGTGGAAAGTAAACAATCTAATAATGGAGTCAATGCCCATGCGCATTATCACCAAGAGGGGAAGTAACTTTACCTTGTGACTCGAAAGACTTTTTGGAAAAAAAACAACTTGCACACATTTGGACCCAACATTAGATGGCAGGAGTATGCAGAAGTATACAAAGCATGTGTATCTACAGCCAAACCTGCCTCGAACAAACACTGACTACCAGACTGAACGACACTGCTGGGCATAGTGAGACGGTGCAGCATTTGGTATCCTTAAAGTGGCAGAATCGATTTTTCCAGCATAGCATTATCATTTATTCCCTTTTTAAATTTCTGAGGTGTATTCTCAGTCAAATGTACTTTATAGTAGTTTAACAGGTTTTCATTTAGAAGTAAAAAAACATTACCCAAACTAGGCATATAGTTCATAACATATTTCCATAACAAGAGTGTATAATATATATAAAAAAATAATTGAAAAGATCTTAGACGATATTGTCTTACTCGTGCAACCTATATTCTTGGTTTGGCGTGGCTTTGGGGAACTAAGTTTGTTCGCTTATTAGGCCGCACCTTCCTCTTCAATCTTGCCGTGGATCGGCTAGGGCGGTTTCTGCAACCAGAAACCGCCAAGTTATCTCTACATAGTGCCTAAGGCAGTATGATTTCCTCAAGAATTTGTCGGTGGTTGTGGACATGTATTAACTGTATCATTTCCCCAAATGTATCGCCAGTTCTTCCCCACTGTTGAGGCCCTTAGGAATTTTTGTCTGCAGGTCAATAATGTACCTTAATTCCAGGCGTCTAAGTTTAAGTAACCTGTTACCGCCCCTTTCATGATCTGCTACCTGGTCCAACCCAAAGTATTGCAACGCATCCCTATCACTGCGGCAAGATTGCAGAGGAAGGTGCGGCCTAATAAGCGAACAAACTTAGTTCCCCAAAGCCACGCCAAACCAAGAATATAGGTTGCACGAGTAAGACGATATCGTCTAAGATCTTTTAAATTTTGAATGGAAATCGAAATATGTTATTAAGTTTCAAATTGAATAATGTTTACTCAAGTTACAACCGCTTATACAAAGTCTAATGAGGTTTTTGGGAAATTTCGTATGTTTTGGGGGATGGCCGATTCACGGCTGAATGAAATATCACATGAATGTTTTAATTAATGTTTAAAAACGAATAACATCGAATATGCATGAATTTCTGTTTGTTTTGCACTTTCCAACATGGCGCTCATGTGTATGAACACTGAGTAGTCCAACCTCACTCTCTCACGATATCGCACGCTGCACTTTAAAAATGGCTCCTGTGCAACACTCGTGTTGACACATTGATAAAGGGCTTGCCCCGAAACGCGTCTGTGAGGAGCGCTTGCAATAAAGGAAGCTACTGAAATTTAACACCCCGTGAGTGCTGTGTCTTCTTTCCCGGCTGGGGGAGGAGGCGTGGAGCAATATATATATATATATAGCGTAATGAGATTCAACACTCTCCATTGAACAGCCTATGTCTCCCCTACTACCTATATCCCTAAATTTATGAAAATATATTCGCCACTGCCGACACACGGTCATTACCTCAGCAAAGTTACTAAACTAGTGAGCATTTTGGTAAAACCATCTTACCGCTCCAGACATTTCCACTGCAGGAAGCGATTGAAGTAGATGCTGTCTAGGTAATCAGCAAAAGGAGCAACGCTCAGGTAGTCATGTATCAACCTAGAAAAGAAAAAAAGTTAGACTGCATGATTGTCTTTTGAGAGTCAATGACAGAGAATGTAGTGGACAGTTCAATCCTAAACAAAAGAATGTTACTTAAAGAGGGTTTAATACCTACCATGAAGACCAAACATTGCCCACACCATCACCTCACAGCCTTTCCTTAGGCATGCTTAAGAGCTCATTGCAAACTTCGTGAGCTTACATTTACTATACATGAGACTCAGACAGTGAAACCCTGTCCCTGAAATTCATAGGAACTGGCATTCATAAATTCCACGAACAGAGGCAACCCCTGTGGAATTGGGGCGAGGATGTAGCTTAGCGGTTAGGGCGGTCGATCTCACATCTAGGGAACCGGGTTCGAGTCTCAGCAATGACGCCCAACATCCTGTGATTCTGGGCAAATCACGGAATCTCCCTGTGACTAACAAAAAAATAATATGTCCTTGTGTAATGCAACTGTGCTCGTGTAAAGCGCTCGGATACGTTTGAGTCAAGTTTGTGCTATATAAAACTATGGGGAAATACAAAACCACAAAATTTGCCGGTTTGCTGCAACCCGCTACATAAGAAAATGCAGGAAAAGATGATCCAGCTCAAGTCACTGAATTTTCACTAATAAACTTTATGAAGTATGCTTCAACTTTAAGATGCCAAAAAAGAGTCCCGAATTTCCAACAGTTATTACGTCACATTGCCATACATTAAAAATGTACTCAAAGGAAGAAGTCTAAGAACAGGAGCCTAGAAAGTAGAAAAGGCGCTTTACAACTCTTGACCTTAAATTAATCCAGGAACAGAACATTGTGGGGAACAAAACTACATACGAGTGATTATAATTCAGTACAAATCGGACCCAAGGTGGAAACGTGCATTTCTAAGAAGGCAAAAAGGTCAGGCTTCCCTAGTTTTAATGCAAAAATATGTGTATTCAAGTGAATACAAATGTTAAAGTGTTCTTTGTTTGCAATGTTAAATTTATTGTAGGGTTAAATACAATACAAAATAAAAGAATAGCAGTTTGTAATGCTCAAAGAAAAACATATGCACCATCACCGACACCAACTTTTGAGTTACTGATTGCTTAGTAAATAGTAAAGAAGTGAGCCACCAGAGGGGCGACACTCAGGAATGACCTTTCAACAGAAGAAAGTTGGTTAATTCACCGTGCAAAACCTACAGTCATAGCAGTTAGCAAGACTGATATCCACATATCTACACTATTCTTTAGCAAGGAAAGAAATTAATGACTACTGATGCTCCAGATATACCTCTGTTAAAAGGATGATCGAGGGGTATGGCACATTTGATGCAGGATATTCCTTTCTTTACCCATAGTCTACAAGGTGTCTTGACACTTAAGACCTTCAACAGACTCAGATTGCACTCCAGATCACATTTAGCATAGAAAGGTAGATACTTTCTGCTAAAAAAGGAGGTTAATTATGAGATAAAAAACGATCAACTGTTTCAAATGAAAGCCAGAAATAACACTAGACCACCTTAGACAAATCGAGACAAACTTTAAAAGGTATATCAGCTAATACCATTTATTGTAATGAACCTCACCAACTTTTCTTTCCACGAGAAACAACTGTGAAGACAACCACATGAACAACTTTTTTGTTTAAACCATTCACAATACAGAATACTTGTGCCAATACAAACTGAACTGAACTCAGACAAGACGGAAGTCCTCATCCTGGGATCATCGCCCTCCGCCTGGGACGACTCCTGGTGGCCGCCTGCCCTGGGCAGCGCACCCAAACCAACGGACCACGCACGCAACCTGGGCGTCATCCTGGACTCTTCCCTCGCGATGACCAAGCAAGTGAACGCAGTCTCATCATCCTGCTTCAACACCCTGCGCATACTCCGAAAGATCTTCCGATGGATCCCCACCGAAACCAGGAAGACGGTCACCCCGGCCCTAGTCACCAGCCGTCAAGACTATGGAAACACCCTCTACGCTGGAACCACGGCCAAACTCCAGAAAAAACTCCAGCGCATTCAGAACGCCTCAGCATGACTCATCCAGGACATCCCGCGCCGCAGCCACATCTCCGCCCACCTGAAAGACCTGCACTGGCTCACCGTCAACAAGAGGATCACGTTCAGACTCCTCACCCACGCACCCAAGGCTCTCCATGACTTGGGCCCGAAGTACCTCAACAGCCGCCTCCCCTTCTACACACCCACCCGCGAACTCCGATCTGCCAGCCTCGCCCTTGCCTCCGTCCCAAGAATTCGGAAATCCACCGGAGGAAGATCCTTCTCCTACCTGGCAGCCAAGACTTGGAACTCCCTCCCCACTCACCTACGGCTGACCCAGGATCACCTCTCCTTCAGAAGAGGACTCAAGACCTGGCTGTTCGAGCACTAGGGACCCCCCCCCCTCAGCGCCTTGAGACCCCTACGGGTGAGTAGCGCGCTATACAAATTTCATGATTGATGGATTGATTGACAAACAATTTACAAATGTAGAGCTATTATAGCAATCCATTTAAAAGCCCTGAACACATTTAATAGAAATATAGCAAGAAACCCCATAAAACCACTGGATAGATTTCCTTCATGCCGCAGCTCTTTTCTAAGTTATTTGGACATTTAACAGAATCTCTCTGAAACTCACACTCATAATCAGGTGCGACATTCAAAACTGGCTGTATGTTTCACAAATACTATCAGTACCAAGACCACATGCTATATTGCAGAACACAAACGCGAAGCAGCAGCATAGCCATAAGAGAACCGAGGAACTGCAAAAAACAAAGATGAATGTCTAGGCGCTGTGCTTTTTCCTGCTACGTACACAGAATCTGGAACATCATTCCATTTCAAATCCAGAAGGCCAATTCCCCATTACAGTTCTGGAAGGAGCTGAAAACTTATCAAAACTCATACTAGACAACGGATTAACTAGTAGGTTCTCTCTGCAGGGATTCTGACCTCATAGTACAATAACATGGATGCTAAAAGAAGAAAGTAAAATGCCTCAAAGTTATTCTAAACTTAGTAAATGTAGCACCCAGAAAAATATGAAAAATGCAGTTGAAAGTGAAGATTATGCAGCTTGTGAAAGACACTGCAATCCTCTCAAAGACTAATGCACAGGAACTGCACCTTGTAAATTCTTTCTCGCACCAACAAAGAATAACAGACATATAGTGCATTAGCATATACACAACGTATGTACATTTTTGTGCTGTAAAGGAGGATAAAAGGCTAAAGATGCGGAGAGATAATGTGTATATATGTGTAAAATTAAATCCAGCATATGTAAAGGCAGTGTAGCAACATTCACTGAGTCCTGAACTGCCCCATGACCTTTAATCATATGACATCATGAGTAAGAGCAAAAGTGAGGATGATTTGTTTGGGCAGAAGAAATCACATAACGAATGCCTTTGGCTGCTGCAATGGATGCATCACTTGGGCACACCCAAGTAAATGCTGACCAGTTACAAGTAGCGACCATTCATTCACCCGCATGATAACAGCTACTCTAACAGCCTCTATATGGAAGAGCAGGACAAGTCATTATTGGTCAGGCACACAGATGCCGAACAGCTTAAAGTTCTGATGCCATATCCCCCAGACTAAAACGGTGTCAGACAGGCTTCTGGAAGAATTATGCAGTTCGAATTTTGCAACTAGAAACGTTTTGGGAAGGGAAGTAACCCAATCCCCGAGTCTGAAAGGAGAATGGTAATCGAACCCCTGGACTCCACACCTGGATATCCACTTCCTCGATGAACCCTTGTGGGTGTCTTATCAGAAAAGAAGAGCAGCCTTGGACCACCTACTGGCAGATGAGGCCAGACTCATATCATTCCCCGATTGACAGAATAATCCAATCAGTGTCAGTTACTTTTGCATAATTGCTCCCCTTCAATCCTGGGGCATATTTTGTGCATAGTCAGTCCATGGTCAGTCCATGTAGGGAGGCTTCTCCCAGTCTCTTGGCATCTGTCTATCCTATACCTAGAGAGGGACTTCAGGAGGTCCAACCACTTCCCAGCAGAGAGAATCAAAGCTAAATACAAATAAGAGCTAGTGTTTACACCAACCCACCAAGCCTCTATTAAGAATAGGGAGGGGCAGAGGGGAGCTGGAATGTTCCGCAGAAAAGATGCCCGTTTACAATGGTTTACCATTCTCACCTAGAGAACCCACCGGCTTTCAATACACACATCACACATACCAGTGAGGCAAAACTAAACCCAGGTAAGGGAGACTGCACAGATTTTAGCAAGAGAGAGGTGGTAGGCAGCCACTTCTAAAGGATACAGGGGTAGTAGTACCAGAGATTAGATTAATGCTGCCGTTAATCTTCGTCCACCACAGCCTGGGTGGAGAACAGTAGTGACTCTCTGTATAGGGGGGTGCACTAAACATTGCCCCTCTACCACAGAGCCAAGCTTCAGGGCCTCTATCCATGTAAACAGGAAGACGCTCAGTGGACATGTGTGATTGTCATGTTCACAGAGGGCAAGGTAGAAAGCTCTTCAAAGCCGTACAGAAGATGTTCTGTCCCAACAACATGGCTCTAGGCATGTACTACAGGAGAATGGGCTGGATGGTTGATACCTCCTCCTAGAACCTGAAATCCCAAAAGAGCATTGCCAAGGTGACCACCACATTATATACAAGGAATGTTAGAGAAGGGTAAGAGAACATCACTTTATGCAGAGAGGAGACTGTGATAATAACTGGAAAAGACAGTTTACAACAAGTGAGTGCCAGCAAACGTTTTCCGAAAGAAAAGGAGACACACAGGAAACCCAGTATCCTTGTCTAGGTAGCCATTCACTCTACAAGTCACTAATAATAACTTAAAAAGAAAACGGACCACTCCTGAATGCATTCACAGAGAATCTGTCTGAGCCAATCCAAAACACTGTGTTACGAGCAACGAAATAGGATCTTTCAGGCAAGGCACCTTTTAGGTCAGGCCAAAGACATTTATGATAAAACTTAATGAAGAATCCGATAAGTGGTCTGACCAGAATACCAAACCCATAATCTCACACACTATATCAGGAGTACATTGAAAACTGCTAACCTGTGTTTAATTCTACTAGGACAGCCCAGTGTGTTTTTTACCCTTGTAATATAAAAGGGCTGTCAGAAGAGAAAGGTAAGGAAGAAAAGAATAAAATAAAAAATTTACTTTGTGGAAGGTTAGTATATTAGAAAGGTATTGGCCATAAAGTGAAGAGAAAAAAAAAGATGAAGCCAAACGTCCACTAGCCAGATACAGTTCCATGCGTTTATCTAAAAAAATCCTTTAGTGTATAAAAACCTTTCCAGAAATATCCCAACGAAATGACTGAAGAACTTTATATATACATACTCCACCTACGGCTCAATCTCGTTTGACCCTTGGCGGATCTAGAGCAGTGCACTTCCACGGCAGAGCCAAGCCGTATAATACAATTCCAACCTTCCACATAGAAGAACGGAGCGCACTCAAGAGGGACGTTTCCATGAATTTCTTTATTTATCTTTCAAAACTAACAGCACTTCTGCATTTACACAGGCATATCTCCGCTACCAACCAACGCGTTTCAGTCTCTCTGAGACCAATCAATCAATCAGAGCATTTATATAGCGCACTACTCACCCGGAGGGTCTCAAGGCGCTGGGGGGAGGGGGTCCGCTACTGCTCGAACAGCCAGGTCTTGAGCTGCTTCCTGAAGGCGAGGTGGTCCTGGGTCAGGCGGAGGTTGGTCGGAAGGGAGTTCCACGTCTTGGCGGCCAGGTAGGAGAAGGACCTTCCTCCTGTGGTGGCTCTTCAGATGCGGGGGACGGCGGCGAGGGCGTGGCTGGTCGATCGAAGCTGGCGTTTGGGAGCGTAGAAATTGAGGCGGCTGTTGAGGTATCCTGGTCCTCGGTTGTGTAGGGCTTTGTGTGCGTGGGTGAGGAGCCGGAAGGTAATTCTCTTGTTGACCAGGAGCCAGTGCAGGTCTCTCAGGTGTCCGGAGATGTGGCTGCGGCGGGGGATGTCCAGGATTTATTTATTTATTTGCTGGTTTTTATAGCGCTTGAATCGACTCCAGATGGAGTATCTCTGCGCTTTTGGTGCCGGCTAAACAGAAGATGTGAAATTGGAGCAGATGCTAGATCTCATTTTTAAATAAAACAGTTTTCAGTTGCCTTCTGAATTTCAAGTGCTCAGTACACTGTCTTAGGGACAGAGGAAGTCTGTTCCATAGTGTGGGTCCTGTAATTGACAATGCTTTATTCCCATGCCTCGCTTTCTTGGCGCGGGGCACCACTAAGAGCAAATTGTTGCTTGATCTTAGCGTTCGAGATGGCATATAGGGAATAAATTTGTTTTTAAGATAAGCAGGCCCTTGTCCATGGAGACATTTGTGGATCAGGCAAGCTATCTTGAATTTTGTTCTTTGCCGGATCGAGAGCCAATGTAATTGCTCAAGGAGGGGTTTGGATGGAGTCCTTGGCGGGGCATTCAGAACTAGTCGGGCCGCTGTATTTTGAATGACCTGGAGCTTAGCCAGCACACCTTCATTGGCTGAAAGCAGCAGGCCATTACAATAATCGATCCGACTTAGCACGAGTGCCTGTACTAGCGTCCTCCTAAAAGAATCCGGCAGTAGAGGGAAGACCTTGCGCAGCAGGCTGATGGTATGGAAGCAAGAACCCGAGATAAAGTTGGAGTGCTGTTTTAGAGATAGTTCTTGGTCCAAACGGACCCCCAGGTTTTTCACTATCTGCTTTGGTTCTGGGGCTGCTCCCAAGTCCTGTGGCCACCAATCTGGGGCCCATAGCATCCTGGCTTCTCCAAACAGCATGACTTCCGTCTTGCTGACGTTGCACTGAAGGCAGTTAGAAGACATCCAATGTGCCACTGCCTTCATGCCTGATGAAAAGGAGTTTCTTACTTCAGCGGAGAGGGTTTTAAAAGGGAAGAGGAGCTGGGTATCATCAGCGTAGGATACTGGGATAAACCCGTACCTACGCATCACTCTAGCCAGGGGTGCCACATAAATGTTGAAGAGGGTCGGGCTAAGACACGAACCCTGGGGCACCCCTTTTGATATCTCCATCTCCGCTGAACGATATGCACCCATGGTGACAGTCTGGGTGCGCTCGGATAAAAAACTCCTTAGCCAGGCAAGGGCTTTGTTCTTAATGCCAGCGTTCGACAACCGCTCAGTCAGGATGGAATGTGACACGGTGTCGAACGCTGCAGACAGATCTAAAAGAACTAAGATTACTGAGATGCCCTTGTCCTGGTACATGTGCAGGTCATCAGTGACTGACAGAAGGGTGGATTCAGTGCTATGTTTGGGTCTGAACCCTGACTGAGAGTAGTCTAGAGCCCCAGCAAGTTCGATATAGCTGGAGAGATGGTGGTTGACATGCTTCTCAGTCAGTTTTCCTAGGAAAGGTAGTAATGAGATGGGCCTCAGATTAGCCAATTCGGTCCATGGAGTCGCAGTGTTTTTCCTAATTGGTCTAACAATGGCTCGTTTCCATTCTCTGGGGACATTACCTGTGCTCAGAGAAAGGTTTACCATGTCTCCAATCATGGGGCAGAGTTGGTCCGCTAAGGCGGGCATTATCCTCGCTGGGATAGTATCGTCTGGGCTACCACTTTTGATCTGTAAGATCAAAGAGAGGATGTTATCGGACGAAATAGGAGGGAAGGTATCCAAAGAGTACGTACTCTGCTTCAGGTCGGCGTCTATTGGGAGAGGCGCTGTATCTGTAGTGATGGTCTTACTGGCATTGATTATTTTCTCATAGATTTTGTCTATTTTTTCTGTAAAAAATTGAGATATTTCATTGCACAGCTGCTGTGATGCTACCTCAGGTGTTTCACATGGTATGGGTTTAACAAATGTTTGAAGGATTTGATAAAGGACCCTGGGTGAATTCCCTGCAGCTGTGATTTGTGCCGTAATGTGGGTTTTTCGTGCTACCCGGATGGCTTTATGGTAGATGGATAGTGAGTCCCAATATTTGTTCTTGTCCTCTACCAAATGAGAGGTTCTCCACTTCTTCTCCAGCTTCCTGGCGGTTAGCTTTAACGTCCTTAGATGGTCCGAGAACCAGACTTCCTGTTTTTTAGCAGGTCGGGGTTTAAATTGCTTCATGGGGGCAATTTTATCTATCGCATCCCTAGTTGCGCATTCAATTTTCCCAAGTGCTATTTCAGCATTATCAGTGGGGAGGATGGCAACGGCTTGAATTTTTCCTTGAAGGTCTCAGCAGTAATTTTGTGCCATTGTCTGCGCACACTAGGTAGGGAGATAGTCCTTGCAGGGGTAGGGTTAGAATATGGGGTGTAGAATTCCATTAAAAAGTGATCAGTCCAGTTAACCTGAACTCCAGGTAGACCTGAAATTGACAGGAAATTAGATAAAACCAGGTCGAGCGTGTGTCCGGCCTGATGTGTGGGCCCAGAATTTCGTTTTAATAGTCCTAATAAGGATAAATCTGTCAGTAGGGTCTGTGCCTCCTTACAATCCAGCTTTTCGCTGTGAACATTAAAATCTCCTACCAGTATGAAGTTGCTCTCATTATTAATACGAGGGGCCAGTAGCTCAATCAGCCTATTGGAAAAGTTTGTGCAGGGCCCCGGAGGACGGTATACTAGGGCACCTTTTTGACTTTCTTTGGGGGACCATACAATTTTAAAAATTAGTAGTTCCATTTCAGGGGTACTTAGCTCATCTAATATCGTGATGCTGATTTCTTGTTTATATACAATGGCTATCCCACCACCAGATTTTATAGGTCGGTCCGGTCTGACTATCTTGTAGTCGACAGGAATTCCTAGGGTTATAGCAGGGGTGGAGTGTGGTTTTAACCATGTCTCTGTAAGATAGCACAAGTCGGGCTGTTTTGAGGAGATTAAGTCCCATACTTCAGCAGTATGTTTGGAAAGTGATCTAATATTGCAAAGTATGTTTTTCCTCCCAGAGGGAGTCTGGGTAGAATCGATCTCAATGTTTCTAGGCAATTTGCCTGGTTGATAATATTTAGCCCCAGAATTATCTCTTATTAGAGTACTGAACTGACTATGGCAATGGTAGCAGGAAAAAGGGCCCTCTATCTCAGGGAACACATCCCGTTTACAGCCCGATAGAGGGGCAGATTTAAGTTGCCACAGTACCTGAGGTGTATATTTGAGCCCTCGCGGGGAATGTCCTTGGAGACCGATTGAAGCAGCCCCCATGGCCCCTGTGCCCCGTCCTGTCGCGGACGGGCGCAGACGGGCTGGTCTTTGGCTCGTCTTAGGCGCAGACTTAGGCGCCACCCTGCGCGCAACCGCTGCGCGCTAGGGCCGACGAGTGGCTAAATAGCCCTGTGTGCTAGAAGGCTAGAGCGCTAACCGCTCCACTCGAGCTTTCAGGAAGTACCTGGGCGTTTCACTCTGGCTCTTACCTGCCCCGCCCTCCGCTCAACGGTATTGGCTACCGAGTCGGACCGGGGCGGGCAGGCTGCAACACGGAGCAGAGATGTAGAAAACGAGCCTGAATGACCCTGGCAGCCCCAAAGAACGTGAGTGCGCAGTAAATGCGTGTTTAAAAATTATCACATCAATTTTAACACAAGGAACACACAGTGAGGTTTTAAAAATTCGTTATCAATTTTTAAAATAGCGTGACATAGAGCTAATTAGGAGAGAACAAAGCCAGCAGAGTCTTCTGCTCTGCAAATGTTTTACCTGGCGCCAAGCGGGGTAGGGAGACACTGCCACTGTCTACCTTTAGGATGAGTCGTGCTGAGGTGTTCTGGATCCGCTGGAGTATTTTCTGGAGTTTGGCGGTGGTTCCAGCGTAGAGGGAGTTGCCGTAGTCCAGACGGCTGGTGACGAGGGCCTGGGTGACCGTCTTCCTGATCTCGGTGGGGATCCATCGGAAGATCTTTCGAAGCATGCGCAGGATGTTGAAGCATGACGAGGAGACGGCGTTGACTTGTCTGGTCATGGAGAGGGAGGAGTCCAGGATGAAGCCCAGGTTGCGTGCGTGGTCTGTTGGTTTGGGTGCGCTGCCCAGGGCGGGGGGCCACCAGGAGTCGTCCCAGGCGGAGGGTGAGGGTCCCAGGATGAGGACTTCCGTCTTGTCTGAGTTCAGTTTCAGGCGGCTGTTCGACATCCATTTGGCTACGTCTGTCATCCCTTCGTGCAGGTTGGCTCTGGCGGTGGCGGGGTCATTGGTGAGGGAGAGGATCAGCTGGGTGTCGTCGGCGTAGGAGATGATGTTCAGGTTGTGCTGGCGTGCGATGGCTGCGAGGGGGCTCATGTAGACATTGAAGAGTGTTGGGCTGATCGAGGAGCCTTGAGGAACGCCGCAGATGACTTCGGTGGCTTCCGATCTGAACGGGGGGAGGCGGACTCTCTGTGTCCTTCCGGCGAGGAAGGAGGTGATCCACTCCAGTGCCTTCTCCTGGATTCAGACGTTGCTGAGGCGCTGTACTAGGGTACGGTGGCAGACCGTGTCGAAGGCCGCGGAGAGGTCCAGGAGGATGAGGGCCGCTGTTTCTCCGTTGTCGAGCAGGGCTCGGATGTCATCGGTGGCTGCGATCAGGGCGGTCTCGGTGCTGTGGTTGGCCCGGAAGCCAGACTGCGAGTGGTCGAGGGAGCCGTTTGTCTCGAGGAAGGCGGCCAGTTGCTTGTTGACGGTCTTCTCGATGACTTTGGCTGGAAACGGGAGCAGCGAGATGGGGCGGTAGTTCTTGAGGTCGGTTGGGTCTGCTGATGGTTTCTTGAGTAGAGCGCTGAGTTTGGCGTGCTTCCAGCTCTCCGGGAAGGTGGCGATGTCGAAGGAGGTGTTGATGATGTCCCGCAGGTGGGGTGCGATGACAGCGTCGGCCTTGTTGAAGACGTGGTGAGGGCAGGGGTCTGTCGGAGATCCGGAGTGGATGGAGTTCATCGTGCGGATGGTGTCTTCGGTGCTGATCGGGGTCCAGGCGCGGAGGATGGTGGCGGGGGCGGTGGTTCGGTCGTGGCGTGCGTAGGTTGAGTGCTGAAGCTGTTGTGTATGTCCGCGATCTTGTTGTGGAAGTAGGAGGCGAGGGAGTTGCAGAGGTCTTGCGAAGGGGTGATGTTGTTTCCGGCGTTGGGGTTGGAGAGCTCTTTCACGATGTTGAAGAGTTCCTTGCTGTTGTGTGCGTTGTTGTCCAGTCGTTCCTTGAATGCGGTTTTCTTGGTGGCGTGGATCAGCTGGTGGTGTTTTCGGGTGGCGAGCTTGAGGGCAGTCATGTTGTCTGGTGTTGGGTCTCTGCGCCAGGTTTTCTCGAGTGCTCTGCAATTCTTCTTGGAGCTCTTGAGTTCGTCGTTGAACCATGGGGCTTTCTTGCTGCCGGGTCTGCTCGGCGGGGTCTTCAGCGGGGCGAGGTCGTCTGCGCAGTTGCTGATCCATTTCGTGAGGTTGGTGGCTGCTTGGCTGGGGTTAGTTGTGCTGGTGGGGGGTTCTTGCTCAGGGAAGTCGCGAGCTGGTCTGCAGTGATCTTGTTCCAGCTTCTGCGGGGAGCCTGTTGCTGGTGGTGGTGGATCGTGGTCCTTCTGAAGCTGAAGTGGACGCAGCTGTGGTCCGTCCAGTGGAGTCCCGTGGCGTGGCTGAAGGCGATGTCCTTGCTGGAAGAGAAGATCGGGTCGAGTGTGTGTCCGGCGTAGTGTGTGGGGGTGGTCACCAGTTGCTTGAGTCCGAGGTTGGCGAGGTTGTCCAGCAGGGTGGTGGTGTTGCGGTCGTTGTTGTTCTCCAGGTGGAAGTTGAGGTCCCCGAGGAGGAGGTAGTCGGCGGAGGGGAGGGCGTGCGGCCTGACGAAGTCGGCGATGTCCTCGCTGAATTGTGTGCGTGGTCCCGGGGGTCTGTAGATGAGGGTGCCTCTGAGGGTGGTCTTGGGGTTGACGTGGATCTGGAAGTGTAGGTGTTCGGCGGGTGCGAGGGTGTCGTCGGTGTTGGTCGAGATGCGGATGGTGTTCCTGTGGATGATGGCGATGCCTCCTCCTGTCTGGTTGGCGCGGTCCCTCCGGGTGATCTTGTAGCCCTCTGGGATGGCGATGGCGATGTCGGGCACGGAAGAGGCGTTCATCCAGGTTTCCGTGAGAAAGGCGACGTCTGGGTCTGTGGTGTCGAGCAGGTTCCAGAGCTCGACGGCGTGTCTGTGGACGGAGCGGGTGTTGAGCAGGATGCACTTCAGGTGGGTGCTGCTGGAGTTCGGCTTGGTGGGAGCTGATGTGGCGTGGGTCCGGTTGCAGGTGAACTTGCAGGAGTGGCAGCTGAAGGGTCCGTGGGTGCGTCTCGGTGTGGCTCGGTAGCAACCCGGGGTTCGGCCGGTGTTGAGTGCGTTGAGTTCGGTGGCGTCGTAGGTCCGTCTGGTCGGCTTCCGGCGGTGGGGGCCAGGGGTCCTGGCGCTGGGCGCGGGCCAGGCGCGGACGGGCGCAGACGGGCTTACCTTTGGCGCACCTTCGGCGCTCAATCGGTGCTCCCGCTGTGCACGTCCGCTGCGCGGTCGCTCTGGGGGCGTCATAAGAGGGGAGCAGGTAGGGTGGGTCAGCTGGGAGGCGGGAAGGGGTGCCCAATCGTCTGGCGAGGGGGCGGGGCCGCAACCAGGAGGCGCGGGAACGGGACCGGCCGAGCGGGCGGCCCAGCGGCGGCTGGGGCGCTGCTGACGGCGTCGGCGAGGAGAGGACTCGGCGAGAGGGCTCGGTATGCAGGTGAGCAGGGGCACACAGGCAGGCGCGGCAAGGAGCAGGGGGGCGACCAGGCCAGAGGCGCAGTGGTCGCTTGATCATGGCTGATTTTCGCGGGTCTCACCATACTTCATAAATTCAAAACCGCCATCATGTGACTTCCTGTTTCGTCACAGGCTTTCTGGGACACGTCGTTTTTACACATTTCATTACCAATATAGGTTGTGCCACATAGGACCAATATTTACATAGTTTTACAGGTTTTCTAGTCTTGTTTGCACCAATATGGTTTTGAAATTTCAAATTGGTTTTGGGGTCACATATAGTACATCTTCTGCTGCATTGCGTACATTTACAATTCAAATATCCAGTATACATATATATTACCTACTGGCGGATGCCAGTAGGTAGTTCTAGTTAGGACCTATTATCCATAGAAAAAGCGTTTTTTGATTTGCCAATATCTTTGTCCCGTTTGACGAATCCTCGCGAAATCTTCCAAAAAAAAAAAGTTCACGGATGTCACCTCCTGTTTTGAAAGTTTCAGGGTGATTAGTCAAGCGGGGGCCGAGAAAAACAGGGGGTCCCCAAAATGCATTTTCACCATGTCAATTTCCATAGGAAATTTTAGCCAAGGCTACAGCCCAAACTGCTGAACGGAATTATACCAAATGGGCAGTGCTTGGTTCAGAAAGTAACCTTTTTTTTTTAATGGTATAAATCTGTTCAGTAGTTCCTGAGAAATAAAAAAAAAGATAACTTTCGATATCTGGGCGGAGCCTAACCACACATCCCCTCCCGAGCTTGCCTCCGATTGGCTGCCAACACTTCAAACTAGGAAGTGTTGGCAGCCATCATGTGCTTCGGACCGAGGGAGAAAGAAAAAGGTAAGAGAAAGATACAAAAACAAGAATATATATATATATATATATATATATATATATATATATATATATATATATATATATATATATATATATATATATATATATATATATGTACACACAAGCTATATATACTCAGAACAGTCAGTTAATGAAAGTACATGTTGTGCCAGGTGCAATTGGGTGAAAAACTGCCACTGATATGGACAGATTTAGCTCTACTTCTGCTTGCTTGGCATCTCTTAATTGGCTTCCTATGCGAAAAAGAGAATGTTTCAAACTTTTATTCCATGCTCATAAGACCCTGTCTAATACTGGACTTAAGGTCTTACAAGGTAAAGAGGAGTTTCACAAACCTACTCGTACCTGAGATTGCAGATTTTAGCCCTAGGCAGGACCAAATGAGTAATAAGAGGCAAGTCTGGTGGTGCTCTTACGGTATATGGTCAGTCAGAATAGGTAGCTTACTAGCGCCGGGACATCACAAAGCGGATAAGTGTTGCGTTTTACAAATATTGTAAAATAAAATAAATTCAACTGTATCTGGAAGAAAAAACAAAACGAGTTTTTTGCTTATATATGAACCTTTGTCTGGGAATGTATCTTGATGCATGTGTAATCCAACCACAAAGATCGATTCAAATTTCACAGAAATATCAAGGAATTGTTTGTTTATGATGAAACATCCATCAAGATTTTGCGGCGTGCCCAATTAGGTGTAGACTTTTTTGCTCAGGCTATGAAGGTGTCTCACTTACTGTGCCTACAGCAAAGCCTCACTCTGTGTGTGCCCTAGGATTAACCTGCCAAGACTGCGGAGGAAATTCTGAACTACTTCCTTGAGCCCTAGGACTCACCTGGCACACTCTGTGAAGAGCTCCTTGCAGGGATCCTCCATTAATTTCTCGAAGCACACATCCACCAGTTGACTGGACACTTCAGGGATGTACTCTGGACCCTGGAGGTAAACACAGCAAATTTACCCCAAGAAATGTCTTTGTACCCTACCTCCTCCACACGCAGCAAGAAGCTCCTCACTTAAGAATGTAGATTCCCACCTCCCCCAGCAAAGCATGGGGTTCAGAGCCCCTCCAGAGCGGACTGCGGGGCTCATACCGTTGGTTTCAGATAGGTGTCTATCAACGTCTGCCCACATTCCTTCCGTTTCTCATCAGGGGTCACTTCATACTCTACCTATATTGAAACAAAGAGAAATATGAGCATATAAATTATTAGAATTATTATTTTTATGAGGGCACATGCAACACAAGCAGAACAGCTATTAACAAGGAAACTGTGAGGGAAATGTCTCAACTATAAATGAGAATTTAACATTATGCAAGTCAGCAGAATGTAAATGTTACAGTAAAATAGGTTCTGCAATTCACTTTTATGCTCTCATTTTCCTCTGAACAACCTGGGAAATTGTGATGACTATCCCTTTTAGTGCCAATAATGACAGTCTTGTTAGGAAACCAAAATGTAATGGGTGGTTTGCTTAAATTAATCTCAGCCACTTGTAATTATAAGAGGCAGCATCCCAGTCCATTCCATTGTTTATTTGCCTGATATGAAACTCAAGACAGAGGCCACCCATACTCACATGAGTCTTGGTCCACCTCCAATGGACACACAAGCAACTACAGATCGTTTTTGGCCTTTTGGCCGGCCCATTAGTAAGTTGCAGGGTGAATCCAAGGTTAGGCATGCCAGTTATGCTTGATATGTAATGACAACATACCTCTGCCCCCATTTGAGCTAGAAAGAAGCATTTTTCTTTTGTTAAAATATTCAAATGGTGAAGGCAGGATGCCAAAACAACCGTTGCACATTTGAAATGCACCCCAAATGCTATATCGAAACCCAGCAGACCTGTCAAACAGGCAATGACACTAATGTCAATAGAGGCCCACTGCGACTGAGGCCCGATTGGCCGGGAAGAAAAAAGGGTCCTGTCCAAGTGTTAGCTAACATTTGACTGTGACAAGGGATGCCTTTTTGAAGTGCGCCCAAATTATCATATCAAAAACCTCCATAGACCTGTGAATCAGAATGTGACATTCAACCAGGACTTGACCGACAATTACTGTAAAAAAGGATCCTCCCAGCACCCCCTGCATATTCTACCAGGTTCAGTCGAGTCATCTCTGCCCATTCAGGTTAGCTTATTGTTTACTCCTGGGAGCAAGTTAACATCTCATTTCAGTCTATGCAAATGCTAGTTAGTGGTTGGGAGAAGTTAGAGGCTAAAATGCAGATTTAGGTTCAGGCACGGCAAATGTCTTTTTCCAAAAGTAACTTTTTCGTAATATGTAGGATAAAAAAAAAAGAAAAAAAGACCACCATTAAACTGGATTTTTAATAACTATTAAAAATAGTTGTTTCATTATTTTTCTAGCTAGTCCCATCCCCTAGCTAGATACAGCATTTGAATATAATGTTGCACCCCAGTGCTTTCCGATGGAATAGCTAATTATGCTACAGTGAAAATAGCTTTTAAGGCTTATTCACTGTAAGGACATGCTCAACATCAAACTTTTTCATCTACTTTCAAATGCCATGCACCCTGTATTATGGGCACACATGCCTACTTTTGAGCGACGTAGTGATATGTAAAAAGAAGTTTTGGGCATGTCAATAGGTGTTTACACTGTCGTGGATGGCACAATGGACGATGCAGTCCAACTAGTGACATTTAACCTACAGGCAATGGGTACACTTTAGTACCATATACTCAACTTCGAGTAAAGTTATATATGCCAATAAGGGGTATGACCCATTCAGCATGTTCTAAGTTGGGGGTAGCACTGCACTTTACCGCATAACAGGAGTAAAATACATAGGGTTCTACGGTCAACAACAAAAAATTCAATGCAAAACTCTTGGGAATATCACGCAGAAGATAGTAATTTCCAACAAACAGAAAATGTGTTTTCTCGCAAACATAAGTGTGTGCTGTGGGTTATTTCTGCAAAAGAGCTGTAAAACAAAACATAACCAACATAGTGCTGAGAGTACCAGGAGGCACTTCCCCCTCCTGATCAAAGTACTCATCCAAGGAGGTAGAGGAAGAAATGTTTCTTACCACGGCATCCAAAAACCGTACACAACGGAAGAGCCCAGGCTGGGCCTCACAGAACTGCCGGAACAATGCCCTTCCAATGGGCTGCTTCTCACAGAGGCTGACGTAATCTCGCTCTGCACAAAGACAAAGAGAAAATAAATTAGTGCTCTGTGACAAGCATGTGAAAAGACTCTAGAGCCTGCCCCCCTCCCCACAAATTGCAACCCCCCCCCCCCACAAAAAAATACAAAAAACCATACCAAACATAATTTGCTGTTCTACTGGCAGATAGTAATTAAGGTAGCATTATGACCCATCCAGACAAACACCTCACTATAAACAAGCATTTGCAATGCAATAGGTCTCGCATTAGGAAAGTCTGAGCTACTGGTATTGTAAATGACACATTTTGTATTTATGTGTTGGTTTTGAAAATAGCGAAATTAATAGCTTTGTCATTTACAATGCCAATAGTTTTAACTTTCGCAAATGGGACACCTATAGCATTTGTAATGCACTATGTGTTGTATTTACGTGACTTAGATGTATTGATATTACAAATAAAAATGGCTTTTATTTTTTTTAATAATACTTAAATAAAAGTTATTGTAACTTATAATGGCAATAGCTTTTGTAAATAACTTTTGTGAAGATTATGTCCATTGTATTTCATTGTGACGAAAATCCAAGAACAGAAGCGAAATATTAACATCTTTTTGTGACATTTGTAATAAAGCTTGAAATATTGAGAGAACATATTTGAACTAGTTGTTGTTGAATGGTTACACAGATTGATGCTGTGGTGGCACCGAGTGATGTTGTGGTGGCGACGAGTGATGCTGTGGTAGCGCATAGTGATGTTGTGGTGCCCCTGAGCGATGCTGTGGTGGTGCTGAGTGATGCTATGGTGATGTCATAGATAGACAGTGATGGGGATAGATAGAGTGAGTGAGTGTGATAGACAGATAGATAAAGTGTATGTATGTTGCATTGAGTAGAGTGTAAGTATGAGGTGTGTAATTATATGGCACTGAGTGGTGTTATGTGGAGTGTATTTACGTTGCATTGAGAAGAGTGTAATTAAGTGGCATGTAATTATGTGGCACTGAGTGGCACTATGGGGAGTGTATGTTGTATTCAGTAGAGTGTAATTTTGTGGCATGTAATTATGTGGCACTGAGTGTTATTTGGAGTGTATGTTGCATTGAGTGCAGTGTAATTATGTAGCATATCATTTTGTGGCACTGAGTGTATGTTGCATTGAGTGCTGTGTAATTAATTATGTGGCGTGTAATTTTGTGGCACCGAGTGGGATTTCGAGTGTATGTTGCATTGAGTGCAGTGTAATTATGTGGCGTGTAATTATGTGGCATGTAATTATGTGGCATGTAATTATGTGGCACAGAGTGGCATTTTTAGTGTATGTTGCATTGAGTGCAGTGTAATAATGTAGCGTGTAATTATGTGGCACTGAGTGGTATTTGAAGTGTATGTTCCATTGAGTGCAGTGTAATTATGTGGCGTGCAATTATGTGGCGTGTAATTATGTGGCGTGTAATTATGTGGCACTGAGTGGTAATCGGAGTGTATGTTGCATTGAGTGCAGTGTAATTATGTGGAGTGTAATTATGTGGCACTGAGTGGTATTTGGAGTGTATGTTGCATGGACTGCAGTGTAATTATGTAGCATATAATTTTGAGGCACTGAGTGTATGTTGCATTGAGTGCTGTGTAATTATGTAGCGTGTAAATATGTGGCACTGAGTGGTACTTGGAGTGTATGTTGCATTGAGTGCAGTGTAATTATGTAGCGTGTAAATATGTGGCACTGAGTGGTACTTGGAGTGTATGTTGCATTGAGTGCAGTGTAATTATGTAGCGTGTAAATATGTGGCACTGAGTGGTACTTGAGTGTATGTTGCATTGAGTGCAGTGTAATTATGTGGCGTGTAATTATGTGGCACTGAGTGGTATTCGGAGTGTATGTTGCATTGAGTGCAGTGTAATTATGTGGAGTGTAATTATGTGGAGTGTAATTATGTGGCACTGAGTGGTATTTGGAGTGTATGTTGCATTGACTGCAGTGTAATTATGTAGCATATACTTTTGTGGCACTGAGTGTATGTTGCATTGAGTGCTGTGTAATTATGTGGCGTGTAATTGTGTGGCACCGAGTGGGATTTCGAGTGTATGTTGCATCGAGTGCAGTGTAATTATGTGGCGTGTAATTATATGGCGTGTAATTATGTGGCATGTAATTATGTGGCACAGAGTGGCATTTTTAGTGTATGTTGCATTGAGTGCAGTGTAATAATGTAGCGTGTAATTATGTGGCACTGAGTGGTATTTGAAGTGTATGTTCCATTGAGTGCAGTGTAATTATGTGGCGTGCAATTATGTGGCGTGTAATTATGTGGCACTGAGTGGTATTCGGAGTGTATGTTGCATTGAGTGCAGTGTAATTATGTGGAGTGTAATTATGTGGCACTGAGTGGTATTTGTAGTGTATGTTGCATTGAGTGCAGTGTAATTATGTAGCATATAATTTTGAGGCACTGAGTGTATGTTGCATTGAGTGCTGTGTAATTATGTGGCGTGTAATTATGTGGCACTGAGTGGTATTTGGAGTGTATGTTGCATTGAGTCCAGTGTAATTATGTAGCGTGTAAATATGTGGCACTGAGTGGTACTTGAGTGTATGTTGCATTGAGTGCAGTGTAATTATGTGGCGTGTAATTATGTGGCACAGTGGTATTCGGAGTGTATGTTGCATTGAGTGCAGTGTAATTATGTGGAGTGTAATTATGTGGGACTGAGTGGTATTTGGAGTGTATGTTGCATTGAGTGCAGTGTAATTATGTAGCATATACTTTTGTGGCACTGAGTGTATGTTGCATTGAGTGCTGTGTAATTATGTGGCGTGTAATTATGTGGCACTGAGTGGTACTTGGAGTGTATGTTGCATTGAGTGCAGTGTAATTATGTAGCGTGTAAATATGTGGCACTGAGTGGTACTTGGAGTGTATGTTGCATTGAGTGCAGTGTAATTATGTGGCGCGTAATTATGTGGCACTGAGTGGTATTTGGAGTGTATGTTGAATTGAGTGCAGTGTAATTATGTGGCGTGTGAGGGTGCGCAGAGTGTGAGGGTGCGCAGAGTGTGAGGGTGCGCAGAGTGTGAGGGTGCGCAGAGTGTGAGGGTGCGCAGAGTGTGTGAGGGTGCAGTGTGTGCAGTGTGTGCGAGGGTGCTGTGTGTGTGTGTGAGGTGTGTGAGGGTGCAGTGCGTGGGTGCAGCGTGTGCGAGGGTGCAGCGTGTGCGTGGGTGCAGCGTGTGCATGGGTGCAGCGTGTGCGAGGTGCAGCGTGTGCGAGGTGCAGCGTGTGCGAGGTGCAGCGTGTGCGAGGTGCAGCGTGTGCGAGGTGCAGCGTGTGCGAGGGGTGTGTGCGAGGGGTGTGTGCGAGGGGTGTGTGCGAGGGGTGTGTGCGAGGGGTGTGTGCGAGGGGTGTGTGCGAGGGGTGTGTGCGAGGGGTGTGTGCGAGGGGTGTGTGCGAGGGGTGCGTGCGAGTGGTGCGTGCGAGGGGTGCGTGCGAGGGGTGCGTGCGAGGGGTGCGTGCGAGGGGTGCGTGCGAGGGTGCAGCGTGTGCGAGGGTGCAGCGTGTGCGAGGGTGCAGCGGGTGCGAGGGTGCAGCGGGTGCGAGGGTGCAGCGGGTGCGAGGGTGCAGCGGGTGCGAGGGTGCAGCGGGTGCGAGGGTGCAGCGGGTGCGAGGGTGCAGCGTGTGCGAGGGGTGCGTGAGAGGGGTGCGTGAGAGGGGTGCGTGAGAGGGGTGCGTGAGAGGGGTGTGTGCGAGGGGTGCGTGTGTGTGTGTGTGAAGTGCCCACTATGAACTGAATGTATGCAAGCAGAGGTGTACAGGATCTGGTAGTCCACAAGGCATGGCTCTTTGTCACAGAGAGGTCACTAACCTAGGTAGGGGCTCTTTTCCAGCCCCCCCCCCTCCCCCCACACACACACACACTTTTCTTCATCCCACTTAAGGCACTGCTGGTGGTAATAATAATAGTGATAACGTTAATCACATCACAGGGCACATCTTCTAATAAACATAAAATAAAATAATAATACATTTTAATAAGAACATCATTGCTATCAGTTGGGGAGCACGTGCTGTCCTGGCTGTTTGCTAGAAGTATGTTTGAGGAGCGATGTGTTTTCTTTCATTATTGGTATAAAACTAGCACGAGCACTTATCTAAGATAACACTTGGTTTATTTAGTAAAATTGCATTGAAAGACAATTTGCTGATAGTATATCAGTATAACACAGAGTTAATAGTTATCCAAGCCTCCAAGTCCCGTCACATCTTTTACCCAAAAGCAATAGGGAAAACAAAAGACAGCTAATCCTGCTTTTACTCATCAGATATTTTGTTCTAGACCTAATCAATTTACGAGACAGTAACCCACATAGCGCGGGACACAACGTCACCAAGTTGCCTGGCTTGTTGGTAGGGTGCTATTCACAGAGAAATACGTTGTCTGGTCCGTTTTTTAAATAATTTATTTCATTTACGCAACTGTTTTTTTTGTTGTTTTTTTTTTACAAGTAATTCATTATAAAAAAAAAAAATCACATTTTCATTCAATCCCAAATGTGAAGATTATCACGAATTTCATGAGGAAATGAGGCCCGTAGCGCGCTGCAATCTCACTTGCTGAGGAGAGGTGGAATCTTGCAGCCGAAAGCGCGGCCCCTCTTCGGAGGTTACTGTGAGCACGCGCTCTCATTCCCAGGTGCGTAGCAAACTCTGCCGATTGGGCAGTACGACGCCCCCGTCTCTTTTCACCTTTCACCCCGGTGTGGAATGGCCTGGACCACACCATAGAAGCATTTCACGGGTGCAATCAACAAGGGGAACATCATTGGTACTATCTTGCTGTCTGTGTGTGTAATACAGAACGTAGCAAATACACTTGCCCCGATCCGTCCTTATTGCTGCGGGACATGCATTGCAGAAGAATTTACGAAACACACGTCACTTTTTATATTACAAACTACTTAAGATGTGTAATAGAGATATGACCAAAGAAACCCTAGTCCACGAGGAACCCTGTACCAGTAGAGATAACTGATTTTGCGTTGTCTGGCTTTTACATAATAAGGAGTGAAGAGACTGATCACATCCAACATTCACATGTGAAAATGATTTAACTTGCACCTTCTCATGACCTCATTATGTAAACAAATTAATAAAACTGAAATGCAATAAAATCAGCTTCTGGCACTATTCTTATATGTTCAAGAGGCCCCTTTCCCGTTTACACACACATCAAGAGTGGTATCAACAGATTTTTCCTGCGTGTTAGCACCGAAGCAAGATGTGGACTAAAGGACAGAGCTGTCACGTGATTACCAAGGAGGTTAATAACCCCCGCACGTGCCTATTCTGTGGGCGCCCCAACGCAAATTACTCACCGCCCCGCATGCCATTCTTCAAAGTGATGGGAAATAATGTCAGCCAACAATAACGGTTATTAGTGATGGTCGTTGTTGGCCGCAGCTTTATTAATATTAAACACATACTGGTTATGCAATCTTCCATTTGCGAACTGTACCCATCAATCATACACTTGAAATTACAAACTATGACACCATCTTGTGATACCAGGTGTCAGTCTTTTGTGCACTCCTCAGTTCGTAAATGGCACTTGTACAAAACCAGTTCCTTGTCAGTCTATTGGTGTTCCAGTGGTTGGTTGCCCACGCCTTCTGCGTGTCGTGGAGGGGAGCTTATCTGTCTGGAGTTAGGTCCCCAGCTCGCTACCATTTGCGCCCTGCCGTCCGGCCGGGTCTGGGCCGCGAGTGCCGTCTCCTCCTGTTACTCCCCTCCTTTGTGCGGCCACGTCACCCTGCCGTGCGGCATTCAAAAGTGAGTGGCCCTCCTCCTCCACACCGCCCGCCGGTGTGTTTCCTTAGCCAACCATTGTAGGATTTCCGCCACGCCGCAGGGAGGCTCACGTCTTTCTGCGGCTCCCCCTCCTGCCCCTGGTTCGTGGCTCCCCTCTTTTTTTTTTTTTTAACTACAACCTGCGAGCGCCATTGCACCCCACAAGTTATCCCAGAATACCTTCATCCCCTTGTCAGAGAGATGCACCCCGTCCTGGCCGTAAAGCTCCGGGCGGCCCGGGTGGATGAGGCCGTGCCGGATTGATTCCAGGTCATTGGTGGAGCAGAACTTGTGCATTGCGATGTTCAATTTTCGCCTCGCATTATCCACCGCCTTGTCTCAGTCAGCACCTTTCCAGTGCTTCCTGCTGATCATTGCAGACCAGACCACTGTCGTGGGACCCAGCCATGTCGCCGCCTTGGTGAGGTCCTTTTGGATGGCCTGCCCCACTGCCTTGCGCCCCAGTCGAGTCAGGTCGTTGCCCCCAAGGTGAATGATCAGGACGTCGGGCAGCCACGCAGAGTCTGCCATGAGGCTGTCCAGCGTTGGCAGTAGCTGCTCCCATCTCATACCCGGTTGTCCTATCCAGCGGATGTACGTCGCTTTGGGCCTGAATGCCTTGTGACCCGATCGCCGCCACCAAGACTCCATTCTGGACACGAATGAATGTCCCAACACCCAGACCAGTCGCGGGCGTCCCCCTGCCAATAGAAAGAATTCCGTTAAGGTGGCCTGCTGCGCACCGGGTTAGGTTGAGGGACAAAGCACCCTGCCGTGCGGCATCCCAAAGTGGCTGCCCCCCACCCCCCTTTCTTCTTCCCCCCCCTTTTTTTTTTTTTTCTTTATACAAGGTGTGGGCGTATGTATGACTTGTAGGCCCTGGAACGCCATCTGCCCACGGCCTGGATCCTGTCCTCAGGCATGCCATGCTGCGATGCGGAGGTCGCTGCGCCGATCCTGAAGGAGTGAGGGGCAAAAGACGCCGCGTGAAAACCGGCTTTACCAAGACCCTGGCGCATCACTGCCGTGAATTGGAACTTGCTCAGGTTCCTTCCATCCTGATGTTTAAAGAGGGGGCCCTCGCCAGCCGGGCGGGCCACCATGTACTTAAATAGCCAGCATACTGCACAGAGCCCTGCCTCTGGGATGCAATGGAGACGTATCGTCGTCCCCTTTCGCCCCCTGTCCGTCTTGGACTGCCTTAGTATGATTTCCACGGCCCTTGCCATCGGTTTGATGTCCCCAGCCTGTAAGCATCGCTGTGCTGGGCCTGTCTTGCTGGGCGCAACTATCTCGCTGATGCGGAACGCGCCGAAGACGGCCGTGGTGAATGCTGCCCTAAATAGTAGCAGCTCGTATTTGTCCGAAATGATACCTACTAAGGCTCCCAGGAGCTGACCCAGCTTGTCGAAGTCCATGGGGCGCCTGTTGTCCTTCCTTGTCCCTTCAACCCTTTTCCAGCCCTTCAAGGCTGTCTTTAGATAGGAGGCCGTGGGGTCCTCGCCTGTGTAGAGCCTGGCAAAATGGGCAATGGCGGACAAGTGCGCCTGTGCCCAAGATCTTGTTTTATTGGCGTTGAATGCCCATTGCACGAATTTTTCAACTGCTGTGCTAGTCTCTGCCTTGTCTTCGAGTGATTTTATGCCACCGACTCTCATTACTGTGCTTGCGTAGTTCCTGTATCTCCTGTTTGCTTCTGCGGTGAGTGAGTGCCCTATCAGCCTGGACAGGTCTACCCCCCCAGGTCCCAAAGGAACGCTGGAAAAGGGGTCATCTCCCTGTCCGCCCCAGGGACCAGTTCTCTGAAACGCTTCATTTGGGACCGGGATAGCGCATCTGCCGCCGTGTTCTCTGCCCCTGGTACGTGGCGGGCCTTCAGCTCCAGGTTCCCTTCCAGCTGTAATTTAATTAACTGCCGCATTAGCCTCAACATGTCAGGGCATCTCGCTGCGCCTCTGTTAATGGCCTGCACTACTCCCTTATTATCTGACCATAGAGTGAGTTTCAGGTTTTTTATGTCCTCTTTCCAAATGGTCAGTGCCACTATTATTGGGAACAGCTCGAGGAATGTGATGTTCTTGGTGAGCCCCTGCGCATGCCACCTGTCTGGCCACTGGCTCGCACACCATCTTTTTCCCAGGACTGCCCCGAAACCCAGGCTCCCGGCTGCGTCCGTGTAGAGGGCTATCTGCTTGGCAGTCACCCACCCTTCTCTCCAGATCAGAACCCCATTGAAATCCTGCAGGAACTCATCCCACAAAAGCAGGTCCTGTTTTACACCCGCACTCAGCCGGATGTGGTGATGTCTGTGGGTGACGCCTGCTGTCAGCCCTGTCAGACGCCTAGAGAAGACCCTGGCGGTGGGGATTACCCTAGCCGCAAAGTTCAGTCTGCCTATCACTCTTTGGATGTCCCTGAGGGTGGCTTTGTTCCGGCCCCTTAATTTGGCCACCTCTTCCCTGAATTCCCTTACTTTGTCTGCGGGCAGACTGGCGGTCCCAGCCATGGAGTCCAGCTCTATGCCCAGGAACGTAAGTCTCGTGGTTGGGCCTGTCGTTTTTTCCTTTGCTAGAGGGACCCCAAGGGACCTGGTCAAAGCTTCAAACGCTGCCAGCGTACTAGCACACATAGGGGATCCTGCTGGGCCTGTGAACAGGAAATCATCCAGGTAGTGCAATTTTCCGCCTTCCTGGTGTCCATCATGAAGAGCCCATTCCAAAAAGGTGGCAAACTGCTCAAAGTAGGCACACGATATGGCACAGCCCATGGGCATGGCCTTATCAATAAACCTGTCTCCCTCCCACTGGAAGCCCAGTAGATGGAAACTGGAGGGGTGGACCGGTAGCAGGCGGAACGCAGATTCGATGTCCGCTTTGGCCATGAGGGATCCCTTTCCTGACGCTTTAACTAATTCAATTGCGTCCTTCACTGACGCATAACCCACTGAGCAGGCTTCGGGATCGATTCCGTCGTTCACGGATGATCCTTCGGGAAAGGATAGGTGATGTATTAGTCTAAATTGGCCCTGCTCCTTCTTGGGGACCACCCCCAGCGGAGAGACAACTATGCCTGCGTGTAGCTCCTTTGGGAGGGGGCCCTCGATTCTACCCAAGCTCTTTTCATTTTCTATTTTTGCGCTTACCACCTCCGGGTGTTGCTTTGCTGACTTTAAGTTGTCCGCCCCTTCTGGTGGTAATGGGCCCTGGAATGGGATAACAAAACCCTCCTCAAAACCATCTACCAGTACCCTGGCGTCAACTCTGTTTGGATATTTGTTTGCTAATCTGCGCAGCTGTTGTGTATTAATGGGGGATCTGGCCAGCTGGCAATTTTGAATGTCTCCCAGAACCCCGCCTCTACCTGCCTTGGGGCTAGTGCTTCTTGCTCTTCTCTTTCTTGTCACCCTTTGACTCGCGCTTGGACCCTCTGCATGCCGCAGCGGCGTGCCTGCCCCCGCAGCTGGAGCATGCGTGTTGAAACTTACAAGAAGAGCCCCATGAGCAATCCCCTGCCTCGTATCTCCAACAGATCGCCTTGGTTGTGGTTGGTGAGTAGGATCTCCCCGTGGCCTGTTTCTGATAAGTTCTGTTCTTTCCCTTTTGGTAAGAGCTCCGAAAGGACGGGTCATTTCTACCTGCCCAGGCTCTCACTTCTTTGGCTGCGAGCATTTTGTGGATGAACCCCGAGACATCCTCCTCATTCCACTCCATTTCAGGATGCCTCTGCATTTTCAATCTAAAACCTTTATCGTATTCCAACCAAGCTTCCCCAGGGAACTGCCTCTGCGCTAAATGGATATTGGCCTCGTATAACCATAAATCAGCGGCACAGTGGGGGAACTTTTCGACTATGATACATGCCATAATTCTGAATGCATCTAACCAATTCTCAAAATTACGCTCCTTTCTGGCACTGCGCCTTTCTCTCCTGTCCTCTTCTTTCCTGTCGCACGTGGTAAGATCGAGGCCCTCTAGCTGTATCTCGAGGAGCGAAAATATATCTATGAATTCCTTGCGCCATATCCTTTCCTTTACCGCAAGGGGGATGAGGCACGCTAGGCCCGTGGCTTTTGTGGTCAGGGACGCCGGGCCGGGGGACGGCCTGATGTAGGGGTCAGTAACTAGCCCACCCAGCGCTGGGCTCCCTGACGTGGGACCGTACCCCCAGCCGGGTAGCGGGGAAATTTGCTCGCCCTGCGTAGACAGACCCACCTGCTCCTGCACCCTTGCCGGTCGTGCCCACCCGGGTCGACCATGTGCCACGCCATGCCTGCCGTTTCTTCTGCGCGCTGCTCCCTAGGCCCCGCTACCCCCTGCCCTGTGCCATTAAGTAATGCTGGCGCCAGTGACTTCAAGCATTCTTTTACTATGGTACTGATATGCTCACCATTCACTCTTCTGCCAGTCGCCTCGCCCTGGTCACCGTCGTCCATCCTCTGCAGAGTGGGTTTCTGGCGCCCTTTCTTTGAGGGGTTCCTCTTGAATGCTTTCTTCGGCGGCGTGCTTTTGGGCTTCTTGGGTGCTGAGGGGCCTGGTTCCTCCTCTGCCTGGTCCTCCGGTCTGTTCTCCTTCCCTTTATTCAAATGAGGCTGCAGCCAGTCGTCCCCGTGGATGGCTGATAGCTCGCGGATCCTCTTCAGTACCTCTGCCACTTCTTCAGGCTGGCCCTCTGCCATGGCTCCTTCGTGTAGCTGCAGTCGCCTCTGTGTTAGCCGTTCGGCCTTTTGGCAGTCTCTTGCGCCTAGGCGCTTCTGCATCAGGCCGTTTGCTGTGGCACCGCACGATGCGTGTGCTTTCACAGGGCTCTGAGCGCACTCCCCCCCCTTTCTGGGGCTTGTTCCGCCCGATGCGTTAGCTCTGGTCGCGAGGACGTGGCGGACGCGTTCTCGCTGTGCGCTCCGCTCCCCACGTGGTCGGTAGGGGGGTGTGTCCGGGCCGGATGTGCGGAGTCGCTGCGGGCTGTTTCCTGCGCCGCAAGCCGCTCGCCGGAAAAGGAGGAAGTCCCGGCCTGGGGCTACCGGGGGAAAGTCTGCGGTCCGCCTGGTTTTGAGGCCGGGTAAGATGCTGAGGCGGGCAGGGAGCACCGCGCCTACCGCCGCAGCACGAGAGCGGGGCGTGCCGGCAACCGCTCTCAGGCCCCGCCCGGGTCTTGGTCTGCCCCCTTTTTCTTGTAGCGGCTCGATGCGCGCTAGGCGTGGGGAGGAGAGACGGGGAAAGGTCGGATTACCTCCGCTGTGGAGGGGGCTTGTCTGGTGTTGCCGCCTCGTTCTCCGACGCCTCAAAAAACCTCTTGCGCTGCTAACCTGAGGAGATGAGGATGAGATTGGCGCGCTGCACCGCCGTGCTGTCTTCTCCGAAAGTCCGCGACCTGGAGCTCGCCGACAGGGCCTCGCCTTCCTCTTCAGTCTCGTCCTTCAGTCAATTGCTGTTGCGCCGCTCCCCCAGCTCCTCGAAGACGTTGTGCTTCCGCTGGGGAGCGGCGGCGCTTAAATCCTCTTGACCCCTCCATAGGTCCTCAGGTGAGCCCCCCTGATTGGGGGGTTCAAACCAAGCCTAGGTGACCATTGGCCGCCCCTTGGGGGCGCCCGGGTCACAGGTCACTTCCGGTCGGGGGGGCTGGTGCGCACCCCGCTTCCGCTGGTTCCTGGGCGCTATTAGGCGCCCAGAACCAGTTTACCCCACTGGTGGGCACCGCGTGGGTTATGGCGACGGCCTCCAAGCCTCCCCCCCCTGTGGGGGGGTGCGGCGGCCTCTGCAAGTAGCACGGGATCGCCTGAACTCTTGTGTGGCATAGACGCACAGCGCCGTGCTCGTATGGTTCCCTGACGCCCCGTAACCCACTCAACCAAACTTAAACTTTACACTCCTATAAAACCCCAAGCCGATTGGTGCCAGTGCCAGGTGGATGGGACCACAAGCTCGCTTTATATATTCAAGTCAGGAGCAATTTCCCATTATTTGTTTCTTTTTTACTTAGGGGCATCTAATGGAAAGTTTGTTTGGTCCAGGAAAATACAAGTGTTGCCCAAAAACAGGCGGCCTGCCTCCTCTTTCGAACCCTATTCAGAGGCCGGGGCTGGGCTCTTCAGCATTTCCGACGTCATCCGTTGAAGCCCACGAAAACATTGCTTCAGTAACTGTCCATGAACAGCAAAGATTGCAGCCTCGGTCAGTGTGACTCACCGAAGAGGCGCTTCCAAGCCCTTTCCGGGTTAGTAAGCGCTATATAAATGCAATTGCAATTACAATACAATACAATACAATGACTACTTTACAGATATTGAGGACTGTGGAAAGTGTGTCCTGCCTCCGCTGCAGATGTGAAGGGCCGGTTTGGCAGACAGTGGCAATAGAGGGGTAGGTGGGGCTTCGGAGTCTGCCGGGTGTCTTCGACCCTAAACGGGATTTGAAACTCTCACATGAGAGTAGGTTCCTGACTTTTACAGTATATGAACACCCATTGAAAGATGGGGATCCGCAATTTCCCTTTAATTCGATTGCGGTGCTTGTACTTTGATGTGTAACGAGTCCATGATATTTAAACAAAACAAGTGGGATCGAAAACTGTGGAACAGTCTTTTGACGACTCAGGTTGTATAATCGCTATTCTAAACAAGTGAAAGCCAAGGGGAGGGAGGTGCACCGGGGCGGGGCCTACGTGTAGGGCAAACCTCCCGACCCCGCCCAAAATCGAGAGCTGCGGCAGAAAGTGAAATAAGCTGTGGTGGGGGCAGGAGCGCGCCAACCGGTATGAGACTCCTGGCCCGTTATTGGGAGTGTGCAGTACCGGCAACAGCGTTGGTTAGACTCGCGGCCCACGAGAGAAGAGCGGCGGGGAGTGGAGACACCTTGCTCGGTGTGTGGCCAGGGAGCGGGCAGCGGCGTGGGGCGTGTTCGGTGGCCAGGGATTCTGAGGCATGTATTGAGGCTGCGGTCGGGGAGCCGGATTTGAGCACAGGACACGGCAGCAGCGGAGGGTGAGCTCACTGTCTACTGAAGTGGTGAGTAGCCAGACAGACCCGGTGAGGGGGGGGGGGGGCATCGGGGAAGCCCCGTGAGAGTGTGTGTGTGCGCGCGAGCATTTGTGTATGTATGTAAGCCCCACGTGTGCCCAGTGACGGGGGGGGGGGTGTCTGTGTGCGTGCGCTGAGGGTTACAAGGGAGACAGAAGATGGTGAACGTGCGCGCGACCTGATCCGATTACGGCAGGCAGCGCGTGCACATCTCTTGTCTCCCTTAGCTCCTTGTAAGCTGAACCGGCGACAATAGGCCTCGCAGCGACATCGCTTCGCGATCGTCGCAGGTGCAAGACCTAAAAAGGTAGCAGCTGCCCTGGTCAAAGGCATCACATTAATGACAGATTTAGCAGACATCCATGACTAGGCAATTTATGGAGTACATTACTACTCTGTCCTAACATCACTAAACGTACCATTCCTGCTTATCCACAACACATCAGGACACACTGACAGGAATCTACAATGTTCCAGGACATCACACTACAATAAACTCAATATTACTGCTCTTTCAGGAGATTGCGTTAAATTCAGTATCATGCATCCAGACACATCTCATAATATACAATGCGGGTCCAAAATAGATCCATCAGGGCCTTGTCACTGCTAAATCTGCGAAATAGCCACAATATCATTGGTTTCCATGTATGAAAATTGAATGGAAATGTATTGTATGTGCTTAATCTAAAAATCTGGCATGGACCTATATAGGTCACATATGTGCTAGACTGGCAACAAGTTTCATCACTTGTCTTGACCAGCTCGCCACACTCAAATGCAATATTACTACTCTTTCAGGACATAATCCTTTAGATTCTCCAGGATGCTATGCAGTAGGACATTAATTCTTTGTTCCGGATTGGACAACATACTAAAACAAGCAGGCACTCTTACAGGAAAACACGTTGTGCCTGAAATAGGGGGAACTCATTGAAGAAATCAGTGCTCACAGACTGTAGATGAAACCAACTGTGTAACAACACAAGTAAAAAGTCCAGTCCTCATGGGAGGTTACAAATGCAGGAACTAAAGGAAGATGGAAACCGCACAGCTGGAGTTTAAATCTGTGAGGTTAAACTGAGGTAAAGTTCTGTAGTGTGCTCAAAGGGAATCGCTGTCTGGCCTGACAGAGAGAAATCCGCAAGAACTAATACATTGCCCCCCCTTTTTGGGAGAGAGCGCCTCCAAGCACAACTGTAGGGTGACCAAGCGGTCTTATTCCATAAGTATGAAATTCAACAATAGTTCATTCCAAACACATGAAGGTGTTGTTCCAACTTTCGCAGTTTATTAAACACATTGTAAGTTCATGGCTTAACCACCAATCACTGGGTAGTTGGTATTCAAAATATGCTGATCAATGATGTGTGCATAGTCACAACAAATCTCGATGCATTTCGAGCCCCGCCCTTCTTCAGGGGATTACTCTACAAACAAAACGAAAGAATCAAGGTGTCAGCTAAAAATCCTCATCTAGACCATCAAACACACAGTAAAGCATGGGTGGTGAGGAGAAAGTGAAAGATGAAAAAGAAGGGAGATAAGCCCATCAACAACCGGTAAGTGAAAGGTTGTGGGAGGTGTGGGAAAATAAACGTGAGCGAATATACTGGCAAAATTAAACTCGCGGTGATAATATGCTTCGTCCCGAGGTGATATACTTCAACCTGGGAGTGGTGAAACGACAAAAAAAATTTAAAGCATCGCAGTGCGTGTACACGGTACCCATAATCAAGCCACAGATCAACGTGCCAAGTATGCATGCAGTCTAAATATCCCGGTGTAGCGAGTAAGACACTCAGGTCCCCAAGAGGGTACTTACAGTAGTGAAACTACGCACGGACTCAGCGGAGTTCCGAGCCGGCAGCTGTAAACCAAACGCTCTACACGAGGGCTGTGTTCAAGTGTGTGGAAAGACCGACATAGTAAAGGGACTAAGGTAAAGCGGGCTCTACAATGGGCACCATATTGCAATGTGTTAAGATCACCGGGTGGATGAAAAAGATAAGCAAACATGAAAAACACAGAGGTAGAATGAAAACCAGAGGGGTAAAGTGAGTCTATAACTGACAGTCAGATACTGTAAATAAAAGTCTGGTGAGATAGGTAATCACAGATAACATTGAAATTCCATGCGATCATTTAACCCATGGGGCACCATGGTGGACAAAAATCGGATCCAGAAATTTTCTCTTTTTAATAAAGTGTTCTTATTGTTCATGGTCACCTTTACTTGCTCCAACACTTGGAATTTGAGTTGAGCAACATTGTGTCGGTTCTCGTGGAAGTGTGTAGCCACAGTAGATTTTAAGTTCTGAGTTCTAATATTGCTCTTATGTTCAAGGATCCGGACACGGATCTTTCTTTCTGTGTGGCCAATGTAAAATTTCCCACAGGGGCATTTGAGTAAGTAAATGACGTTACTGCTGTTGCAGGTAGCATTGACTCGTAGCTTGATGGAGTGACCTTTCAACTGGTGGTTGGTCGTGTTGCCTGGAATACAGTTATTGCAATTGCTGCAATTATAACATGGTTTTAAACCTTTGTAAGTGGTCTGAGTGTCTGGTTCATTAGGTTTAGTTAGAATTTCTTTCAAATTACGGCCTCTGGTGAAGGCAAACATGGGCGGTTGGTTGAAAAGACCATGGAAATCAGGTTCCATGGTTAGAATCGGCCAGTGTTTACGAATGATGCGTTGAAACGTGTTGGAAATCACAGAGTATTTGGAAACCACGACCATGCGGTCTGAATGTTTCTTGGGTTTGGGTTGAAGGAGTGCTTTCCTCATAATTTTTTCACTTCTGTCGACAGCCATATCAAGGATCGGTGGGGGATATCCTCGTGCCTTCAGCTTTTCCAACATAATCCTCATCTCTTGTTTACTTTCTTGCTCTTTGGAAACGATGCGTTTCACTCGAAGTAGTTGAGCGTAAGGTAAGTTGTTCTTTAAGCCCCAAGGATGAAAACTTTTGTAGTGTAAAGTGGAATTTCTGTCTGTGGGTTTGCGGAATATAGTGGTGGACCATTGGCCTGTCTCTCTTCGATACATTGATGACATTTTTCTATTATGGGGCGGCCCAGTTGATACTTTGGTCGAATTTCTAACGACTTGGAACAATATTAACGACAGAATCCAATTTACATGGGAATATAATGAGAAATGTGTCCATTATCTCGATGTGGAAATACATAGAGAGACAGGCCAACACGTTTCAACGCATCATTCGTAAACACTGGCCGATTCTAACCATGGAACCTGATTTCCATGGTCTTTTCAACCAACCGCCCATGTTTGCCTTCACCAGAGGCTGTAATTTGAAAGAAATTCTAACTAAACCTAATGAACCAGACACTCAGACCACTTACAAAGGTTTAAAACCATGTTATAATTGCAGCAATTGCAATAACTGTATTCCAGGCAACACGACCAACCACACGTTGAAAGGTCACTCCATCAAGCTACGAGTCAATGCTACCTGCAACAGCAGTAACGTCATTTACTTACTCAAATGCCCCTGCGGGAAATGTTACATTGGCCACACAGAAAGAAAGATCAGTGTCCGGATCCTTGAACATAAGAGCAATATTAGAACTCAGAACTTAAAATCTACTGTGGCTACACACTTCCACGAGAACCGACACAATGTTGCTCAACTCAAATTCCAAGTGTTGGAGCAAGTAAAGGTGACCATGAACAATAAGAACACTTTATTAAAAAGAGAACATTTCTGGATCCGATTTTTGTCCACCATGGTGCCCCATGGGTTAAATGATCGCATGGAATTTCAATGTTATCTGTGATTACCTATCTCACCAGACTTTTATTTACAGTATCTGACTGTCAGTTATAGACTCACTTTACCCCTCTGGTTTTCATTCTACCTCTGTGTTTTTCATGTTTGCTTATCTTTTTCATCCACCCGGTGATCTTAACACATTGCAATATGGCGCCCATTGTAGAGCCCGCTTTACATTAGTCCCTTTACTATGTCGGTCTTTCCACACCCTTGAACACAGCCCTCGCGTAGAGCGTTTGGTTTACAGCTGCCGGCTCGGAACTCCGCTGAGTCCGTGCGTAGTTTCACTACTGTAAGTACCCTCTTGGGGACCTGAGTGTCTTACTCGCTACACCGGGATATTTAGAGTGCATGCATACTTGGCACGTTGATCTGTGGATTGATTATGGGTACCGTGTACACGCACTGCGATGCTTTACATTTTTTTGTCGTTTCACCACTCCCAGGTTGAAGTATATCACCTCGGGACGAAGCATATTATCACCGCAAGTTTAATTTTGCCAGTATATTCGCTCACGTTTATTTTCCCACACCTCCCACAACCTTTCACTTACCGGTTGTTGATGGGCTTATCTCCCTTCTTTTTCATCTTTCACTTTCTCCTCACCACCCATGCTTTACTGTGTGTTTGATGGTCTAGATGAGGATTTTTAGCTGACACCTTGATTCTTTCGTTTTGTTTGTAGAGTAAACCCCTGAAGAAGGGCGGGGCCCGAAATGCATCGGGATTTGTTGCGACTATGCACACATCATTGATCAGCATATTTTGAATACCAACTACCCAGTGATTGGTGGTTAAGCCATGAACTTACAATGTGTTTAATAAACTGCGAAAGTTGGAACAACACCTTCATGTGTTTGGAATGAACTATTGTTGAATTTCATACTTATGGAATAAGACCGTTGGGTCACCCTACAGTTGTGCTTGGAGGCGCTCTCTCCCAAAAAGGGGGGGCAATGTATTAGTTCTTGAGGTTACAAATGCAGACAAGGCGGTACTAGGAAGGTGCCACTAAGCCTATTCATGAATCAAAAGCAACCATCTAGAAAAGACAGTAACAGGAGCCAATTGAAAAGATGGGTGGAGCTTCAAATCCATACCTTAATAAGGCATGCCTCACAGAGCAGCGCATGCGCTGCCCAGGCTCGACCTAACAAGACTAAAGATCATCCAAGGCAAGTAACCCCAGTAATCAAAGCAACAATGAGCCCTAGGGACAAGACAATATTAAAAATGATACTACTACCTTTCTAGGAGGAAGGCAAGCACCAACCTACACATTGTCATGTTTAAGTTTGTGGGTATTTTTTTTTAAAAGCACATCCACGCTTGAAAAGCACATTGACAATAACAAGATTGTCCCGAGTGAAAGTTCATGTAGGCTGAGGACCAACACGCAGAACTGTCTCTTCCAGCACAAGATTCACCAATCTGAACAGAAACTCGCCCACGACAGCAGTGAAAACACAGTGATATCACTTACCAAAACAAGACACCACAACAGACATCATCTGTCTCACGGAAGAGGACACAGACCCAGTAGGTAAAGGCAACACACTAAATGAAACATCAACATTCCCCCAGAAATGAACCTTAAGCCCAGCAATAATTGTGCCACGACAAGAGATCAAACTCAAACAGGACACTGCACCAAGACAATCCACCACACCATAGTAAACTAATGTGAGAAAGTGGATCTATATATACTGGACAAGAATGAAGTACAGTGTGTATAGAGTCCACCAACCCCAGAGGTATAACAAAGGTTAAAGTCAGAACTGACCTTACTCTCCAAAGTGGTAGCTTGGTCGAGCAGTAAGGCAGTACCAGAGGACAGTGTAAAGCATTTGTTGTACACTCAGTCAGCAAAAGGATTCACACACTCAAGAACTGAACTCCAGGCCAATTGTTGTTATATCCTCAGATATAGTTGTTTTATTTTTAGAACCAACAGTTATAAAAGTATACTTTTCAAGTTATGAGTACGCTCATGTAAATGCTTTGCAAAGGAGCAATAAAGTTTGTGCACACAATAATTCGAGGATAGATAGTGAGCAACACAGTTCTGAAATACACTCTAGCATTGAGCTCAATGGGTTTTTCACAGATAAGGACAGTTGATTACTTTATGGATTACTTTGGTAGTTCCAGGACCAGACCTTAGATTCAGTCCTCGGGTCTAAGCTGAAACCAGATTAGCAAAAACGTTTTAGTTACTGTGATGAATTTCCATGAATATAAAGCTGTTTTAAAAGTTCACACTCAGAAACTTTTCAATGTAAATCTGACAATGTTATTCAATAGGAAGAAATTCAGATTGCAGGTAAAGTACGATTGCGTTACTTTTGTAACCCAGCACTGGTGTCCTAGGGCCAGCACTGGGGGCTTAACTCAAAACAGGTAGGTAATTGCGTTTCAGTATTTCGTACGATTTTTAAAGAATATTTGCAGTTTTGAAATGTAGACAGAAGAAATTTCATAGAAAAGCAGACAATGGGTTCCTATGGAGAAAATACAGATTACAAGTAAACCCGCTAGGGATTACTTTTACGGTTCAAACCTGGGCTGAAAGGTACAGTACTGACTTCTCCCCTGATCGCAGGTGAGTACTTTGTTATTCGAACTTTGGCTGATTTTATAGGAATATTTTCAGTTTTCAAAACTTCACACTTAAAAAAATTTCGAGTAAAAAAAATGGGACAATATTATCCAATGGCAGGTAAGTGAGTTACCGGTTTCCAGGTGAGTACTTGGTTGGTGAAGTTAAGTTTCTGGGTATAGACTCAGGGGTCCCCCAGGGTCAGATGAGTACAGTTAGTTCAGTCCAAGCGGCACAGGGGCGGCCGGGTGCAGAGGTAGGTAGGCCCAATGATATCGAATGAGGGAAAGGGGGCCTTCGGTTGGTGGCTGCTGGCTAGCAGGCCACACGGCTCTGGGAGCTGGGCTCCTGGTCACTTGCTCAGGGCAAGGGGGGGGAAGTAGGATAGGACAAAGGGGTCACAGCCAGCGGCACTCGGGCGGCTGGGTGCAGGGTGCTTTTGAGCCGTCGGGCGCTCAATGTTATCCAATGAGGATCTTGAAGAGGGAACAAAGGCTGCAGGCTCGGGGACGGAGACTCTCCAGGGGCGACCCGCACTTAGAGAGGTAAGTTGGGATCTTGGAGCACAGGTAGGTACCCCAAAGGGAGGCACAGGGGGCTGTAGGGCGCCGGGTGCAGTGGTGTCTTTGGGTGTCGGAAAAGCTTACCCTCGGCTGGTCGGGGTGAGGTTCTGAGTCTGCAGGCGTCGGCTGGTTTGCGAGGAGGTTCTTTGGGTACTGGACTTCGGGTCCCAGTCGCCGGGGCGACGTCCTCGTGGTCTTGGTTCGGGTTGGTTCGGTTCGGGCTCGGCTGATGCAGAGTGGGCTTGCCCGGAGCTTCCTGGTGGGTGGGCACCAGGTGGGTTGTTGCAGCAGAGCCTCTGCTGATGGGAGTCCCAATCTTCAAGAGGGTCAAGGCAGGCAGGTCCTCTGGGGTCCCAAGGTTGCTGTCCGCAGGGGTCGCCGGGTTTAGGCAGGAGCAGGTTCCAGGATCAACAGGCCGGTAGGGCTGGGGCCAAGTCAGTTGTTGTGGTCCTGTTGTTAGCAGCTGCACGGCGGGTCTTATTCTTCTTGATCTTCTTTCTTCTTTTTGGTATCAGGATCTGAGGAAGGAAGGGTCAGGGACCCCTAATTACTGAATTTAGGGGCGTTACAGGTAGGGCAAGGGCAGGGGCCAATGGGTCCCTGCCCTGGGGTGGGTACGCCCCTAGCCTGCTCCTCTCCTGTGGGAGGGGGGCAGGAGCCTAGCTGTGATAGGGCAGGGCTCCCCATCTTCAAGATGGCCGGAGCCCGGGGTCGTGCTTCACCTCGTCTCCCCCACCTGAGGGGTGGGGTTGGTACAGGCTGGCACCTCCCCCTTCCTGACGTAGTTTTTCCCGCCAGAGTAGGGGGCAGGACTGGTGGGGGCTGGTTGCTGGGTACAGCAAATGGTCTGGAGAAGCTCACAGAGGCGGCATGTCTTTGAAGCTTCCCCCTGCCCATCCTGGGGGAGGACACCTAGCACCTCGCCCAGGATGTGCATTGTTGCAGGCCCAGGAGAGCGGGGGCTCTCCTACCCAGGGGTCCAGCAGCATGTCTGTTGTGTGGCAGCCTCTGCAGCCACTCCGCCAGACGTGGATTGTAGGTTAGGGTTTCAGAGGGCATCTCTAAGATACCCTCTGGTGCATTTTACATTAAATCCCACACTGACATCAGTGCGGGTTTAATGTGCTGAGAAGTTTGATACAAAACTTGTCAGACTTCAGTGTACCCATTATGGTGCTGTGGAGTTCGTAATGACAACCTCCCAGCACCATATACTCTTAATGGCATCACTGCACTTACAGTGCCCAGGACTGGCCCTGAGAACTGTAGGGGCACAGGGCTCATGTACCTGTGCCCTCACCTCTAGCATAGGGCACCCAGCTAGAGGGGTGGCTGAAATATGCCAGGGCCGTGGGTTCTGGGGGCATGGCTCACAGGGATGTGTGCCATGTCGACTCTTGTTTCAGTTCTGCACCTAGGCACTCAGCCTGCAAAGGCAGTGTGTGGGTGCCAGGGTACAGGGCCCCTAAGGGTGGCACAATAAGTACTGCAGCCCTTAGGGGTCTTCCCTGGTCACCATGCCCTGGGTACCTAGGGTACCATTTACTAGGGGCTGACAGGTGGCCAGAGATGCCAATTGGGTCTTTTGTTTCAGCATAGTTTTAGGGAAGAACACAGGCCCAGGGTACCTGGTTGGCAGGAACCCAGGGCACACTCAGTCAAAGCACATCAGCAGTTCAGAAAAAAGTGGGGGCTTTCCAATGCAAGAAAGATGGCACTTTCTCACAACTAAGTACAAGGCTACTACTCCCTCATGGCACGAACACGCCGAATATAGCACTGGTGCTCTTAGTTTGAACCACCAGCCGTAGCAAACAGATCTACCGCTCTTCCCAGTCTAAAGACCAACCTTCAAAGAAACGTTCTCTTAAAGCTACAAACTAAGCACAGCATTGCAGCACGTTCATGATAAGAAATCACAATCAACTCAACCTCACTGCTCTGTCAGGAGGAGAGTTCACACTAAAGGCGCCATTTTGCGCAGTGGACGACTACACGTGCACCCTCTTACCGTTCTGCATAGGACACTTGACATGAGAGGATTTCAGTTCATTTTTCCAAGATATGGACTCGCATCCATCCATCCATCCATCCACTCTCTAAGAGTTCACTTAACTTGGGTGACTGGCACTCAAAGCTTGGGAGCGGTCCGTCCACAAAATTTCCTCGACAAACTATAATCCTCGGATCGCTTAAATACCGCAACACATTGAGGCTGGGACGAAGGGGGAGAGCTGTTAGCGTAGCTATCTTATCCTCAGTTTAGGCAGAGGCCGCTTTTAAATGCCTCTACGTCTCCACCTGCGCCAAAAACAGACAAGCTAGGCCTCGGCAGGCGTATAATGGAACGCGCAGTATAAATGATCAGACCCATGTTAAGTGACTGCACCCGGAAACCTTGCTGAAGTGTGTAATGATGTATGCAGGCACCAATGATGACTCTGAGCCCTTGCTGTAGTTATCTCTTCTTTATTGGTTATAACTGTCTAACAACCCAAAGAGCGCCGAGCCTCCGCTCCAGCGCCCGCTCTTCCCGCTGTGGTTTCGCGCTCTCCGCGCTCAGCCACGCCCCCAGCACCCGCACCCAATCCTGGCCGCCTGCACGTCACGTCCGCCGACGTGCCGTGCAACATCTAGAACGTCTCTACATATCTCCCTTTTTTCACACAAACATTGCAACTTACAGTCCGTCGCTCAACTCATAGTCTCTGAATCTCGTTGGCCTCACCACAGCTCTACCACTCCGTGTCCGTCTCGCAGGGGTGGTGTTGTTCTCTTCTTCGCCTTGTCTGTCTCTGTTATCGCCATTCTCCTCGACTCTTATCTCCTGCTCGCTGTTCCTTGCTTCTCCTTGTCTTTGCTCTCCTTCTTTCAATGTGATCTCGTTCTCCTGATGTTCTCGCTTCTCACTCTCGCATTCTTCTGATTCTCCACCTGCCCTTTCACAGTCCCAAACAAGGATCTTATTACATCTAGCCATGCGGTCTTGTGACCATATGTTGCCGTCACTCAGCCTGGCCGCTCTTCCCTTAATTTCCTTCACCTGCAGGGGCTTGCTGTATTTGCTCTCTCCTTTTCTTTGCAGAGTGGGCAGCTTCACTCTCACCCATTCTCCTTCTTTGAGTTCTGTGTCTCGCACGTTCCTCCGGGCATTATAATGTCTTGTGTATACTGCCTTGGCTTTCTCAATGTTAGCCCGCACCACAGCAGGGGACCATTCACTTACTACTGTCTTTTCCTTCCACACCCGATTGTCCTGAGTGAATGGTTCTCGGCCGCGCCCACAACATGTGCCATATGTCCTTCTCCCAGTCTTTGTTGTCCGAGATGGCTGCTTGGATCGACCCCATCACCACCCTATTGAAGCGTTCGACTTGACCGTTTCCTGCTGGGTGGTATATCGATGTGTGCTTCGCTTGGATGCCATTCCTTCCCAGGAAGTTGTCCCACTTTTCCGATCGGAACTGGGGCCCATTATCACTGAGGATAGACTTGGGTATGCCTTCCCTCACAAAAGTGTCTGCCAGAAATTTCACTATGGTATCCGTGTCCATGGCTTCCTCTATCTTGATCTCTGGCCATTTCGAGAACCTGTCAACAAGGACACACACATACTTCTGGACCCCTTGGGTGTCTAGGACGGGGCCTAAGATGTCGACAGACAACTCTTCCCAGGGGTTCTTTGGTGTTTCGAATGCACCCAATGCTGGGCGTAGAGGTTTGAGTGTCTTGTCTGCGCCTTGGCACCTCACGCACTCTCTTACATGTCGTTCCGCTCTTATGTCCATTCCCGGCCACCAATAGTTCTGCTTGGACCTCAGTTTGAGTTTCCCTATGCCCAGGTGCCCTTCGTGCAACATGTCCAGCAGTCGGGGTATGATGTTCGTTGGAGGGACAACTTTCTCTCCTCTATATACAAATGTTCCTTCATTGTCCAGGGAGAGTTCCTCCCTCACTTCAAAGTAGGGGTTGAGTTCTTTCCGGACCCGTCTCTTATCCGGCCATCCTTGAGTGATGTAAGTTTTCACCTCTTCTAACGTCTGGTCCTCTGCATACGCCTGTGTCCATTCCTGAAGGCTGATAACCTTTTCATGATCCTCCATTAGTGCCACCCATTCTTCTGTGCATGACTTGTCCTCTTCACTAGGTTCCATAGCCGCCGCTCGGCTCAGGTAGTCTGCTACCTTGTTTTTGCTGCCTGGTATGTGTTCCACATCATACCTAAACTCTAGGAGCTTTAGCGACATCTTCGATATCCGGGGTGTCGCCTCTGCATGGCCACTCGATGTCAGCACTCTCAGTAGTGGTTTGTGGTCGGTCCGTAATTGAAATCTGGTGCCCCACAGGAATTGTCGAAAGCGCGTGGTGGCCCACACCACCGCCAGCATCTCCTTTTCAATCACACTGTACTTCCTTTCTGTCTCACTCAGTGTGCGCGAGGCGAAGCAGATCGTCTCCAGCTGACCTTGCCCTCGGTCTTGCATGAGGACTGCACCCAGTTCCTTGTCGCTGGCGTCTGTTGTGAGGACGGTTTTGCCTTGAGGGTCGAACCCTTGAAGGGGTATGGCCCCTGCCACTTCCTTTTTGATGATCTCGAATTCCCTTTGTGTGTCCTCTGACCACTTGAATTCCGTGTTCTCCTTCATTAGCTGTCTCATATGATGAGTCTTAGAGGCAAAGTGCTGCACAAATTTTCCGTAATACTCTGCCATCCCCAGGAATGACCTGACCTCTTCCTTGGTGGAGGGGGATGGTGCCTCGCAAATCGCTCTGACGTTGTCTGCTTTGGGGGTTACGCCTTGCGCCCCTATCTCATGCCCCAGGTAGGTTACCGAGTCCATCCCTATTTTGCATTTGGACCATTCAGCCGTGAGTCCTTTTCCTTCTAGGATCTTCAAGACTTCTGCCAATTTCCTGTCGTGGTCTGGTATGTCTCTGCCCATCACCAGGATGTCATCTTGGAAGTATTGGACTTCCTTGATGTCCTTGAATAATTGGTGCATCATCTTCTGGAACACCGCCGCTGCAGAAGCTAAACCGAATGGCATCCTGCGGAATTGATAGCACCCAAACGGGGTGATGAAAGATGTTAGTTTGCGGCTGTCCGGATGCAGAGCAATTTGATGATATGCAGAGGTCAAGTCTATTGTTGAGTACCACTTAATCCCCCTGGTGCTGGCCAGCATCTCCTCTATCCTGGGCAAGGGGAATCTTTCCACCACAATGTTTTTATTCAGTTCTCTCAGGTCAACGCACAACCGGACCCTTCCGTTGGGTTTCTTGACCACTACCAGGGGCGCCAGCCACTCGGCGCACGTGATGGGTTCTATGATCCCCTTGTTTTCCAGGTCTTGTAGTTCTGCTCTCACAGCGTCTCTCACTGCCAACGGGACATTTCTAGCCTTGTGGGCCACCGGGACAGCGTTCTCCTTCAGGATGATCTTGTGGGCGAATTTTTCCAGCTTCCCCACTGTGCCCCCAAATACCTTTGGATATTCGCTTTTCCATTTGTCCAGACTTGGCCCTGCCACCTGGTCCGTCAGAAGAATTTGCTCCTTGCCGCCCGGATCCAGCTTGATTCCTAGGTCGCCCTGATCCAACCAACCCAAGACTGACGGGCCCTCTCTCCGATACATAGAGTTTACAGTGTGCTGACCGACCTCGAAATTCGAAAGTCAAGGGTCTGAATCCTGCCATGGGGATACGATCTCCGTTGTACGTGACCGGGCGGATGTCTAGCTTTTCTAGCTCTGGCCCGAGTCGTGGCGCAAATTTCTCCTCCCACACTGCTCTCTGGATGATGGTGAAGGGAGACCCTGTATCTGCCACCACGTTGATCTTGACACCGCCTATAGCCATCTCCAAAACCGGTTTCATCGTGCGTCTACCTTCTCTGTCTAGAACTTTGCCCTCCGTGCTTAGTACCTGATCCTCAATGTAGATCACCGTGACTTCTTCTGGCTCCGAATCGCCGTCCGGATCGTCATTGCCTTGGCCCACACATCTCACCATGCTCTTGGAGGCCTTCTTCCTGCAAACCTTCTCGTAGTGGCCGATTATTCCACAGAACGCACACTTGGCGCGGAACGCGGGGCACTTCCGATCGTGCGCCTCGTGCGACCAGCTCCCACACCTGTAGCATGACTTCCTGTTGCTACCCGCTTGTTTACTCGATGTGTTCGTGCTGCTTTGCCACTTGCTGGGCCCTCTTTCTGTTGGTTTCCTGTTTCGGTACTCTCTGCTAGTCCCCTCGTCATCTACATTGTTCACCATCGTGCTGGACGCCATATCTTTTTTCGTCACTTCAGCGCATCGCCGGGCTAATTCAGCTCTCTTCACGATGACCAACACCTCCTTCAGTGTGGTGTCTCCACTAGCCCATAGCTTGTCCTGCACATTCGTGCACGTGGTATGCATCACCACCTGGTCCTTGATGAATTCCTCTTCCCAGTTGGCGTACCTGCACGTGGCTGCCAGTCGTTTCAGTGCCGCCACATACTCCTCCACTGTTTCTCCTTGCTTCTGCTTCCTCTGTTGGAAATTAAACCTATCCACCGACACGCACACCGCCGGTCTGAAGTGTTCATTGAGGTCTTCGAGCGCATGTGCGTATACGTCGTCGTCTGTGGATGTCCTCTGTTTCGGGACCAAGCTCTTGTAAATCCGGAGTCCTTCTGGGCCTAAGTTCAGTAGCAAGATGCGTTTCTTCCTCTGGGGTTTGAATACCTCCTCATTCTCATCTTCCAGTACACCTATGAAATTGTCGATGTATTCTCTCCAGTCCTCCCACTTCATGAGGGGTTCTCCTGGGCGAGGTAAGAACTGTACCGGAGCCATCGCGTAGCCTGCTTGCGCACTCATCTTCTCGCTCTTCGCTGCAGGTAGTGATCTTACTTGGCCACGGGGACTCCCTGGTGCGTCGTCTTGTTCTTCTCCACTTGCTGGGGTTCGGGGACTGTCCGTGTCGGCCCCCTCGGCTCCTTGTGAACCCTCCAGCGCGTGCTCACTGGTCTGCTGCTCGCTGGGTGGGTCGGCGCTCTTCTCCTGCCTTACTTCTAGGTTTCCAGGGCTTTTCCTCCCTGTTTTCCTTCCTCTGCGCCACACCCTCCGGTGTACCGGGCTCTGCCGCGCTCTTTGGGGTACCTGTTCTCCTGCACCAGGTAGTCTTGCTCCCCTGTACCTCGTGGGGTGGTCCTGAAGCTTCTGGTGCTTGCTTGTCGCATAGGGCTGAGTCAGTGGTTCTGCCTTGCTGGGGGGTCTTCAATCTCATCCTCGTCGCCACTGTAATGATGTATGCAGGCACCAATGATGACTCTGAGCCCTTGCTGTAGTTATCTCTTCTTTATTGGTTATAACTGTCTAACAACCCAAAGAGCGCCGAGCCTCCGCTCCAGCGCCCGCTCTTCCCGCTGTGGTTTCGCGCTCTCCGCGCTCAGCCACGCCCCCAGCACCCGCAGCCAATCCTGGCCGCCTGCACGTCACGTCCGCCGACGTGCCGTGCAACATCTAGAACGTCTCTACAAAGTGTGCTGTCGTTTTGTATTGTGTTTACTGTAGGGGTAGCACCATCTCGTGGACAGTACAGGAATTGAAGCGATGGCAATGGAAGTTGTGTCGCATCCACCACCCTAACAGTTCAGCATCTACTCCCATGTCAGTTTTCACTCGTGCTAGGTTCGCTTTCCTGTGTCAGTATAACGTCTTTATGAACTATTTTTGGTGTATCGCTTGACGGCTCCAAGAAGGGAACTCCTTGATTTTGCCGAATTGAGTGTGAAATTAAGTTACCCCTGATCAGCAACAAGTAATTTTAGCTAGTGTCCTCCCCTGCCGCCCCCACACAGAGCTAGGAGGACAGACCCCTCCGCTCGCAGATCTTTACCTCTGTAATATTTAGAGCAGTGGAATATCTGCATTTCTAGAGACCTCCCCTCTAGTCTGGACTATACCCACATTTCTCTGAAGTAAGTACTTCTCACCAGTTGCTGTGTAACTACTTTAATACCAAGGCACAGAGCAGTAACGGTCCGCTCAGTACTCCAGTCTCCTTCAACTTCCGCCCGCCACCCCCAAGAATCCCTGCAAAGCAACAGAATCAGAAGCCATTTACAAAGAGCACAGCATGATACGAACTAACCCTGGAAGTAGTTCGTGTAGTTTTGCTAGGCGGAACTCCATGAAGTGACAAACACTCAGCTGAGTTCCGCAAGTGGCCGAGTGCAGCGTGAACTGCAGTTCACACTTGTCTTCCTGCAGCTCGGGTAGAAATTCTACCCAAGTGGCAGCTCGCGAACTTGCCGCTCGCGAGCAGGGAAAAAACAAATTAATACGCAGTTCTTGCTCCATCGTCGTAGTTGTCCCGAATACCATGCCCAACTAATTTATGATTCTGGAGATGGGATCTTCAGACCTGAATACTCACAGCCCATACGGTTGCGTTTTAGCATCAGGCCCAGTTCCTGTCCAGGTTGGGCGAATGTTCTCACTAAGGCCACACCACTGCAGTATACCTAAAAAACGGGGACTCTTGTGTCACCAACCTGGATTTGACATGTGGGATCTCATTTGGATTTCCACAATCAGAGACCTAGTGTAGAAGAGCGCACTCCTTAAGTTTTGGGAATTGAGAAAGAAATACAACATTTCCCAAGGAGAGGTATTTCGATATCTACAAATTCGACATGCCCTCACCACAGCCCTCCCTGATATGACTGACATACCAGAATCGTCCCCCTTGAAGGACAGGCTACTTGACGGACCGTTGCTCACCAAAGCCATATAATTGACTTACAAGAAACTATGTAACAACTTTAGTAGTACCAAGCTTTATTTCGATATAACAGTATCTTAAAAGCACATAACAATAAAAATACAATTCATGTTATTAAAATACACTTAATAAATAGTTAAAAAGACAAGTTAAAACAGTATTAAATCATTTACAGCTTTGATTTGAAAAATAAACAAGGGGTTGCCTCAAAAAAAAGTTCATCTCATAGCTTTAAATCTGATCACCCAAGCCCAGCTCAGAAATTTGGCTACCCCACACGCCAGTACTGTATTAGGGTTAGATTGTAGAATTCTTAATGCTGGGACATGGCCTCTAGTCTCAAGTAGGCGACAGACAGGTTTTAGCCATCTGGATCGAGGCTTCTTATAGGCACTGCATACAAAAAAGACATGTGGGATAGTTTCCAGTTCAGTACTGCAGTGCGGACAGGTGGCAAGCGTCTGATAGGGGGGTTTCCATTTGGAGGTACACTCACGGACAGGTAGGGTTCCCATTCTGAACTGTATATATAGGGCCCTATCTTTGGGTTTTCTAATGAAGTCTATGTAACAACTTACCTGACACGTTACATGAACTTCGAGAGAAGTGGCAGACGGATCTCAGGCCCATTGACGATGAGAACTGGCAAGCAGCATTAATGTCCCCTCTGTAAGCCACCATCACCCTTCATTTTCAACTAATCCAATTTAAGATTTTGCATAGATCCCATTTGACAGGGGTAACCCTAGCGAAGATTGGCTCAAGGGCAGATGCGATTTTCCGGCAAGGTTGCCAGCAGGATGCAACCTTTTACCATATTACTTGGAACTGCCCAAAGGTGCGGCCGCTGTGGGAAGGGGCTACGAGCCACATTCATGATGCCCTGGGGAAGGAGCTTACTCTTACTCCGCAATTGGGCCTTCTCAACATGTGGAAATAGATGGACCTGACAGAAGTAGAGCAACAGCTGGCCACACTGGGCTATACTCGAGTCAAGCGTGAGATAGCGAGGAGATGGGGGGTGACGGATAGACCTCCATGCCAACTGTGGGCGAGACAGTTCGACAAATGATTGATAGCAGAAAAGGAGGTATTTATAATGAGAAGGTGTCCAAAGAGGTGAGACAAGAAATGGGGCAAGTAAAACACCTACTGAGATAACCTATGTGTTTTCCCATCAGTAGAAATGGAACTGCAGCGCAATGGAGAGCGACACATGGATGTATCATAAATGTAACTGATTTACCTTCCTTAAGGACTTTAAATTACTATATACTGTACCAAACTGTTGATTGGACAATTATGTGACCTTTATTACTAAGTATTTAAAGGGGGAAAAAAAGACCTGAATAGACTACGCCGGGTGCGAGCTCTAGAACGACCCAATCCCCCAGAGAAATGCCCACAGTGCTACAATGAGGCCTCCAGAACTGGTCAATCCACAACAACTTCTCCAGGTATCGACAGTAGACTCCAGAAGACGCCTATGTAGTAGGCTTAATACTCCAGGTGTAGCACTATAGAACTGGAAACAATCTCCCAAATGAGGTCACCTCTCAGATTTAAACAGAAGCAACACAACTTCCTTTCGTCTGCTAGTTACATGAACATCTCCCAACCCAATTTTGGCGTGGGTAGGGAACAGAAATGCATTCAAGAATGATTATGGAGATCGCCGTAACAATTTTTACAACATATTATTAATTGGAAAAAATGCACTAACTTAAAAAAAACATATAGATAAGAGGCAATATTTTCAAACTTTTTGATTTTCATTTTAAAAGCACAGCCTGTAAACCAAATAATCCAAAGTACATTTGACTGAAAATATCAATCATTTAAAATTTAAAGAAAAAAATGGGTGAACTGGAGCTTTTGTTTAGGCTCTAAATAGAGCTTAAATGTACACTGTCCCATCATGCAGACCAGATCATCAGGCAACTGTTTTTTAAAGGAAAGATGTGTAAGGATCTGAAGTCACAAAATTCTTCCTATGCCTTTAGAACACAGGCAGGCTGGTGGGATTTTTTTTTCAATACAGAGAGAATACTATGGGTGTGCAAAGTTAGGAAATTCCCACTTTTTAAAAAAAAAAACCTTTGCAAGATCATAGCTCCTGAAGTTTAAAAGAAAATGACTTATTGTGTGACCTTTTGTTGTAGCACAAACCCTTCTATCTCCCACAAGGAGACACTGGATAGACTGGCGCTGCTTGGAAGTCGCTTCACACCAGATTTCCAACTGGGGGGGATGTCCAGAGTCTAACACAGTCCAATACAATGTGCTCTTGAGAGCCTCAACATTCCGACAGCCACCTTTCCAACATGGGCTGTCCCTGTGGAGCAATTCCCTGCGCCCCCAAGCTACCCTGGCTCTCCACTACCCCATACCATGATACCTTTGAAGGGATCATTGCAGCAGTCACGATCCAGTTCTTGCAGCAGGATGTCACAAGAAATGTTCACTTTAAAGGACAAGCCTAGTTTAACTTCTCCTTGGGCAAAGTTAAACTCGTTTACCCAACTTTGCAAGTAAACGGAAATACTCTGCACGCCCCTGAGATGGAGAACTTGGATTATGTCTAACTTCTACATCACAAGGTTCTCCTTTATATACATAAAGAGTAGATTAGAAGAATAAGCTGAAAAAACGTTGCCTCAAGGATTGAGAACAAAAACTGTGAAAATAATTATAGGTATGAAATATTTACATGGGAAAGTATGACCTTCCAGGGTGTTCCTCTTCAATATGTTTAGGGCAGGAATGACTTCTGGGACACAGAGGGCGAAATTCACAAAGGAAATCTGAGACAAAAGTCTAACTTTATGGCTTTTGGTATTCACAGAGGTCATTTACGAGTCATATCTTTACGTCTGCAGTCTGGCCGGAAGCTCCGACTTGGGCCATACTCTCCAGCTTAAAGAGTAGACCCTGTGTTTGATAAATAATACCCTGTGATGTTTAATTATCAGGTTTTATAGGTTTTCCCATAATAACGTTGACCAACATACAGATTTTGTACTTTCCAAATGAAAATAAATGAGATTTCGGCACCTGAACAAACAATCAAATTCACAGAGCCACTCCTAATGAGGGTCCGAGTCAGAACTGTAATATGAATACAGAGAAAATGTAATGTATGTGAAAACCTATACCCTCTGTAGGAGCCAACGGTAAAGGGGGTCATAAAAAATTGAGACCCACTGTTGCAATGCAAGGAGAATCTAGGGATATAAGAATTACCACCAGGATGTGAAGATAGATGGAAATAACAACATCAGTGTAAAGTATTACTTAAAGTTCTTGGTTAATCTTCCCAAAAAGCCAAAGATCTCAGTGAAAAAGGGGCCTGATCAGCAGTCAAGTGATATTCATTAGAGTAGCTGGTTCGAAAGACACAGATAACACAAGTTTTCAGTAGATCATGTTGAAGTTATAGCAAATACTTAGAATGGGGTGCACCCAAAACCTGTGTGGACATGGATTTCCTCTGGGTCCAAATGGCAATGGGTTGAGAAACTGGAAGGGATTTTCGTACACTTAAGATTTAGAAGTTAACAAAGTGAAGGGGCTTATGCCCTCATCATGAGTGATCTCGAGTTTACTGGCCTGGAATGATCAGGCCCACAAACAATGAACCCGGTTGTCCAGAGTCCTCAAATTAGACTTACCAATTCCTGGCCCAGAGACACTGCACCCATTTTCAGAAGAGAGTTGATGGTAGGGGAGCAACTGCAGGAAGAAGCACAACCTAGCAGTGCCTGCCACCTACAGCAACAGCCCAGAGCATTGCCAGAGTCCAGGATTGACCAGTGATTCTAGAAAGGCAGGGCCGGCATCAGTCTCGCCAAAGTATGGTGGTCGTGCCGGCCCCCGATGACCACACAGGGGCGGGCCTGTAGCGTGCAATGGTGACGCGACAGACGCGCCTCGCCACCAATTGGTCTGTGGGCTCAGTGCGTGCCCCGCGTCGCACTAACACTAGGCTGGCTAGAACCGGCCTGGCCTGGTCTCTGGGGGGTTAATAAAAGGCTGGGGAGCGGCGGAGTCTGCCTCTGTTTGCCGCTCCCACAGCTTGCCATGGAACACACCAGCCTCGCTAGGAAGCTGTATTTTAATTTCTGTTCTTCTGTTTTACAAGTTGCAGACAATAAGAGTACTTCATGGATCGACAACTGAACAACTGTTTGGTGTTAGGACAATTCTTTCTTGGATCTGCAGTATATAGGAGGACCTCGAAGGGGACACAGACAGGCCTGCATTCCAGCGCTTCTGGGAGCCACGTGGGTTTGAGAATACTCACCTGACCCACTGGTTAGTGTGGCGTGGCTCTGGTTTTGAGGATGCTAATAGCCGGTTGTGTACCTCCAGCTTTATAAGGTAAAGGGCCCGGGCAGTGTCCCAGGCCGCACTTTGCAGGGGGAGGGGGGGGGACTGCTAGGATAGACAGCTACAAGGGTGCCTTGTCAGTTGGTGGAGGGCATTGTGTTTAATTTGGAGTGGTTGCTAACACATTCCAGTAACAATTGTTGCGGTTCTTGCTAAGGATAATGGCCAGTAAGGCATAGCGGGGTGAACAGCGTTCTCGCATGGAGAATTTGATGGAAGCTATGACGCGAAAAATGGTTGAAATGGAGGATAGATTGAAGAAGGTTGATGAGATGGGACAGACTCTTGCAGACCTCAGAGAAAAGGTGGATGGGCATGATGGGGTAGAAGAAAGCCCAGACGTACCCATGTGGCCCCCAAGGCGGCGTTTCCTCCGCTTCCTAAAAAGAGTAGAGCCAAGAAAGGGGGTCAAATGAACCTGTTACACCAGTGACCCCTGTGCCAGTCCCCCATCCAGGGAGGAGAGGGTGGAGCCAGGTCCATCTTGGGGAACCTATCAGGATGAGGTCGTCCATCCAGCAGGGACAGATGGACAGCCGGCACCAATTGATGTTAGCCTATAGGCCCCAGTGGCCCCTACCGGTGGGGCCCCCACTGGTTGTAGTCCACAGGTCCCAGTTGCCCAGATGGGTGGGGCCCCCACGGGTTGTAGCCCACAGGCCCTAGTTGCCTCTACGGGTGGGGCCCCAGTTCCTCAGGATTTGGTGTCCAATTTAGCAGTGGTCCTCCCTTGGTTAGGGAAGGTGGGGAACTGGTCTCCAGCAGCTGGGAAGTCGGTCAGCGGAGAGGACTTACTCGCTAAAGCTAGGCATATAGTGGCTCAGTTGGACGGGGCACCTGGGGCTAATCCAGGGGAAGAGCTGGGTGCACCAACTCCTGTCACTCCAATGGGTGGGGCAACCCCGGTTGAGAACAGCAAGGAACTGCCAGCAAACATCCCAGGTGGGGATCTTGCGAAGGAGAAGCAAACTGAACCAGCAGGGGCAACTACAGCAGGTTAGCAGCTGACTTTGCCTGTGTTAGGTGTGGGGGAAGCTCGCACCCTAGGGAACACTTAGCAAGACATGTCACACAAGGAGTAATGGAAAAAATTTGGAAAGTGAGCTATGCCAGTATGTTCTCTTTGTTGCTTGATGAAACTGAAAGAGGAGGCCAAGAAAAAGAAAGATTGGATGCTTCCAAGGGAATGGGCAAGCGAATAACAAAAGTATAGCATGGAGGAATCTTTGATTAACTAGGTCAGAGGTTTCTCAGTTTACACGGCGGTTATGGCAGAGCGTTTCCCAAATTTAGCAGCAGAAATGGCATGAAATCAGAGCAGGATCACTGGGGCGCATGACAAATATGGTGGGGTAGGGTGGAAAGAGTATGGCAAAAATTTCAGGAGGGCAAAGGCATCTGACCCTACCCTCTCTTGGAATCAAATTGACATGATCGCATGGTTAGACCAATTTGGTTGTGGGTCACAGAACAGTGCCAAGGGCCAGTCCTTTCAGTCTTTTCGGCCAAAACCCCTGCTAGTTCCAGCAGCTGGGGGGTAAAAAAGGGACATGTTGGGACTTCAATAGGCACACATGCACTAGGCCAGCAGGCACGTGTAAGTTCGAACAAGTATGCTCTCTCTGTGTCAACACATCACACCCTGAGTCCAAGTGTTTCAAAAAGTCAAAAGCTAGAGGGAGAAAGAAGAAAGAGTGAGGATCTTTCCCTGCATACAGCACGTTCGCCCATTAGAACAACTGCATTGATACCATGGTTAAACAGATACCCTTGTCTTTCGACTGCCAGGTTGTTGCTAGACGGCTTCAGGTATGGTTTTAGGATTCCCGCACCAGAATATGTAGGGACGCCCGAATGCAAGAACCAGCTCTCAGTAAGGGCCAATCCAAGTGTGGCTGCAACAAAAATAGAAAAAGAGCTGCGCTTAGGCAGAGTAGCCAGGCCATTTGACTGCATCCCGGTAAATAATTTAGTCTGTTCCCCTTTGGGGGTGGTCCCTAAAAAAGAAGCTGGAGAGTGCAGGTTGATTCGTAATCTATCTGCACCTAGGGGGAAATCCTTGAATGATGCCATCAGTGATGAATGGTGCAGCATAAAGTAATCATCCTTTGATCAGGCGGCTGAGATGCTCAGGGGTTTGGGTCCTGGTGCACTGCTGGTGAAGTCAGACATCGAGCCAGCTTTCCACTTGTTGCCGGTCTATCCGTCAGACTTCCTTCTTCTGGGCTTCCAGTTCCAAGGAAAATTTTACATGGATATGTGTATGCCTATGGGGTGCTCGGTCTCCTGCACCTACTTTGAGAAATGTAGTTCATTTTTGGAATGGGTTTTTAGGCAGGTGACGGGGCACCAGTATGTCTTGCACTACCTCGATGACTTCCTTCTCTTGGGGGTCAACGGGCTCCCGAGAGTGTGGGTGGGCGCTGCGTGAATTTTGCGCGCTCGTGCAGACTTTTTGGGTCCCTTTGGCACCAGGGAAGACAGCCGGGCCATCAACCACAATTGAGTTCTTGGGGATAGAGTTAGACTCCACCCAGGGTTGTTTTCGGTTGCCCAAATAAAAGATCGCGAAATTCAGGGCAGGGTTGCAGCAATGCTTGGCTAAAGAGAAGGTTACCTTGCATCAGCTGCAGCAGATGGTAGGGTAGTTGAACTTTTGCTTTGCGGATTATACCTATGGTACGACCATTTTCGCGATCCATCTTAAAAGCCATGCCAGGCCTCAAGGAGAAACACCACCACACCAGGTTGTCTGCGGAGTTTAGGCAGGATATGCGGATTTGGATGGCATTCTTGCAGGACTTCAATGCCATGGTAGTGTGGCCCGGCCCGCTCACTACTTCCGCTGAGTTGGGTTTAATGACGCTGCGGGTAGTGAGGGATTTGTTGCTATACTTGGTACTGAGGGGGTGGCACAGTGGTGGCTGGCATGGTGGGGGCGGAGTGGCTTGACAGATAACATTGGATTTTTGGAGCGGTTTCTCATCTGGCTGGCATTGACAGTGTGGGCATTTACAGTGTGGCCAGAGCAATTGTGTAATCAATCTGTGGTGTTCTGGTCAGATAACATGACAGTAGTGGAATGCATCAATCAGCAAGCAGCACGGTGTAAGATGATCCTCCATTTGTCGAAAAAAATAATTTTGTTATGCATGAGATTGAATATGCCATTTAGAGCTAAGCATGTGCCAGGTGTGCTGAACCATGCTACTGATGCACTCTCTCGCTTCAAGATGTAGGTTTTCAGGGCACATCTCCCGGCTGCAGCAGAGAACCCCACACCCTTCCCAGAACTACTTTGGCAGATTGGTGCCCCCAACTACCGGACCTCGTGGCAGCTAGCCTAGCACCCAGGACCAGGAAGGCATATGAAGGGGCGTTTTGGGCATACTGTACCTTTTTGGGAAGGGAGTGGGCAGAAAAGTGGCATGACACTGGGCGGTTCTTGCTCACCTGGGGGCATTGCAGGAGGAAGGGCGCTCAGCGGCAAGGCGGCATGTAGCAGCGATCTCTTTCTTTGCACAAGCAAAAGGTAGGGGGGACCCGACCAATAGCTTCACAGTCCAGGAAACTCTAAAGGAGTGGCAACGCCTACAAGGGTCGGAACCAGACACAAGGCGACCAATAGGGGTGGATCTCCTGGCATCTTTACTGGGGGCTCTCGACCATACTTGCAACACCAAAGAGGAAGCTCTTTTGTTCAGCGCCACCTTTACATTGGCATTTTACGGTGCATTTAGAATTGGGGAGCTGGTGTCCAAAAACTAGCAGGATGAGCAAGGTGGTGCAATTCTTGAATGGGGTCGCCCAAGGGGGAGGGACAAGTGGTTTCTCATAGAACTCATGGGGAAGTTACAGGAGACTGGCTGGATGGGTGCGGAGGAGTGGGAGTTACGCTTTCCAGTAGGCTGGTTGGCCACCCCGCACGTGCACAATGGTGCAAGTAAACGACGCATACCTGCAAGGACCCTTATGAAGATAATCTACAGGGCGTACGGGGGTGACCCGGAGGGGGTGTGGGGGGGGGGGGCGGTGGGGAGTACCCTCACGGTGAATGGGCCCTCTGTGCATGCGCACTCCGGTTGGAGGGCGGCATAATTTGATAAGGATCTGGCGCCAGTTATTGACCTTGCCGTAGGCTCAAATAGGGATACACAGAAAAATTAAATGATATTATGATTATTGATTATGGTATGTTTAGATTCGGATAGGAATATCTTTGTATTAGATATGTTAAGATTAGCAATATGACATCTGTACCTATCAATGTAATTAATGTAACGCAATGGTTGTCTGCATATTGTGTAAATAATGTATATAAAAATGTTTTAATTTTAATGCTAATAAATATGGCCGGGGATTTAACGACTCCCTAATCCAAAAATTCCTTGTGGTAAACGTGTTACTGTCTTAGTATTGATAAGGGAGGAAGGGGTCTAGGTCGTACCTGGCCTTATAAAACGGCGGGGCCGGCATCGGTGATGCCAAATGTATGGCGGTGGTGCCAGCCCCCGTTGACCACACAGGGGTGGGCCTGTCGCGCGCAATGGTGACGCGACAAGCGCGCCTCGCCACAAATTGGTCTGTGGGTTTAGTGCGTGCCCCGAAGGTGATTGTAATCGCTTCTGGGGCACGCGTCGCACGAACGCTAGGCCGGTTAGAAACAGCCTGGCCTGGTCTTTGGGGGGTTAATAAAAGGCTGGCGAGCGGCAGAGTCTGCCTCTTTGCTCGCCGCTCCCGCAGCTTGCCATAGGGCTCACCAGCCTCGCTAGGAGGCAGTATTTTAATTTCCCCACCCACCATCCCCTAAAAGCAGGGTTTACAGAGTGTATTGTTGCGAATTTTATTTTCAGGTTGACATGGTTATGTTTATCATGTGTGTTATGGTTTTCTTTCCCTTTGTTTTAGGAGGTTATTGTTTCTTTTACAGGCTATGTTTATTGTTGTATTTTTAGTGCTATTCCTTGGTCAGGCGGTAAGGTCATAACTGGTGAGCAGTAAATTTAAGGTCCTAAGAGGGCGGCGCCATTCTTGAATGGGTCGCCCAAGAAGAAGGGACAAATGGTCTCTCCTAGAACTCCAGGGGCAGTTACAGCCGGTTGGCTGGATGGGTGCGGGGGAGTGGGAGTTATGCTTTCCAGTATGCTGGTTGGCCACCATGCACGTACACAATGGCGCACAAAAATACAGCAAGAAGTGCTCTCTCCACCCTACACCACCTCAAAAAATGTAAACCTTTCATTACAGCTGATGATTTCAAAATCGTCCTACAATCTCTTGTCCTATCCAGGATTGACTATGGAAACGCCACTCTGGCAGGCACCCCCAAAGTCCACCTGGCACCAATTAAATCTGTCCTCAACATAGCCGCCAGACTTATTTCGGACTGTCGAAAATTCGACCACATTTCCCCTGTCCTCAAAAACCTGAACTGGCTCCCAATCGAAGTGCGCTCCACCTACAAGATTGCTTGCATTACACATAAAGCTCTTCACCAAGACACCGCCTCTTACCTGTCAAGTAAACTACAAAAATCAGGGAGCACTAGATCCCTGAGAAGTACTAACTCCCTAGTCCTTATCCCTCCCAAACTTAAATGCAAAAAGACCCAATCTCGTGCATTCTCTGGTAATGCCCCCACTATCTAGAATGCACTACCCAAAGACCTTCACTGCAACCCCTCCTATCCTCTCTTTAAAAGAAAGGAGACTCAAAGCTCTTCTCCTCAATAAATACTGGGGTTCTTAATTTTTACTGACCTTGAACTTCCTCATCACCCTTCTATCACTCTCTCTGTCACCCAACATTCTCCCCCTTTCATCTCACCCACCCCCCTCCTCACCCTCTCCCTTAGCGTTAACCTCAACTCCCCCTGCACCGCCTCTACTCTGCTCTACCGACCACTTTCTCTAACCTACCACTTTATACATTTTATTTGCTTTTTCTCTCAATTTCTCTTGTCCATTTCTAATTGTATATTTTACTTAATATGTACTTGCTCTGTTCATGTGTCATCACTATGTAAACGCTCTGATACTCTCGGGTCCAGCAGCACTATATAAAACTTTTTAAATAAATAAATAAACGGCGCATAACTGCAAGGGCTCCTTATGACGATAATCTACAGGATGTACGGGGGGAGACCGGGGGGGGTACCCTCACGGTGAACGGTCTGCCATGCGCACTCCAGTTGGAGGGCGGGCATAATTTGATAAGGATATGGCGCCAGTTATTGACCTTGCCGTAGGCTCAAATAGGGATACACAGAAAAATTAAATGGTATCATGATTATTGATTATGGTATGTTTAGATTTGGATAGGAATATCTTTGTATTAGAGATATGTTAAGGTTAGCAATATGACCTCTGTACCGATCAATGTAATGCAGTGGTTTTCTGCGTATTGTGTAAATAACGAATATAAAAATGTTGTTTTAATTTTAATGTTAATAAATACGGGTGGGGGTTTAAAGACTCCCTAATGCAAAAATTCCTTGTGGTAAACGTGTTACTGTCTCAATGTTGAAAGGGGGGAGGGGGTCTAGGCTGTACCTGGCCAAACAATCCTTCCCCCTTTGACCCACACCCATAAGCAGAACAGCATGGGCCATGCACAGAAGGCCGAGACACACAGGGCCCTGAGGGAAAGGCAAGGCAGGATGGAGTAGACAATACTGCCCCAGTTGAGCCGTGTCCTGCATCTTCCTGCCCAAGAAACTGTTCACAGCTCCATACTAATTTACCTCTTCCTCCAAGCAAGTGTTAAATTGGTGTTGATTTGGAACCAGTATTTGACTGGAAGGGGAAAACAAGCCACTTTGGACTTAGTAGTTTTAATAGTAAGAATCATTCTCCTCTGTATTAAATATGGCACCACAACAGACCTAACAAAGGGAGGAATGGGGGCAGGGGGGCGTTGGGGTTGGTGCACTTGGTGCTCCAATATATCAGGGCAGAAAAGTCAGTTACATAAAATCTTAATGCCCTCCTAATACCTTAGAGATAGAAACACATTTGGGTTGTAGAGGAAAGATCTCTTCATGTAGAAATCTAAGATTATTATGGAAAGAAAAAAAGAGTGGCTTTTTAAAAGTATCCTATTGTGATGTGACCTAGAATAGATTAAAGTGCGAAGACCTGCAAGCTCACTAATCTTTTCAGCCAAGTTAAGATGCCCAAGAACTCCACTTTTGAGGAAAATTACTGGAGCCCTTATTTAATGATAGACACCAAATGGGCCCAACTACCTGAGATCGAACAATGTTTAAATACAAGGGAAAAGAAGGTTTTGTAAATGAGCAGGAAATCTTTGATCACAAGCATAGTGAAGAAATATGCCAGTGATGGGAAATTACTGAACAGCAATGGAAGAACTTTCATAAGGAAAACAAATTAAAGGCTGGAGTTGGTGAAATAAAGATAAGGCAGTACCCATCTCTTCTTGGCAAGCTTTTGGATGAACCGATTTCTTTAGACACCAAGTTCACAATGTCTTCCACTAAAAAGCATAAGAAAACAACACAAAATGACTTTTTGACTCTTACAAGATATTCATGCAGTCATCAGGAAGGTTTAGGTGGTTGTATAGAAGACACTCTGGAGCTGGATGATCAAGCTCAGCAACTACAGGCCAGAGAGGATTCTTGCCGATCATCCTGGAAAAGATGTAGCCTTCACATAGGCCTAATATATTGGTGGATACATATGTGGAACAAGTCTTACTAGCACCATTGTATTGGCAAGTCAGACAAATGAGAACCACAGTCACCTTGCTTTGTATAAGAATGACACCCTTGATAGGAGAGAACATAGACAAAAAGCAATGTGAAGCCTGGATGTAAATTCACAACATTTTGGATTTACTACAGGGGCAAACAAATTGATATATGGAGTTCCCAAGTCTTCTAAAATAATGGAAGCACACTGGGTGTTAACCACCTTTTGATGTTTTTCCACAATGAGCTTGTCGAGTTAGTCTGCCTTCAAATTCTGTTGGCCTACGAGATGTGCCAGCATCACAGTGCTATGCTTTGTTAGAGACCAGTGGCAAAGCGTCTGTACTTTCACCACAAGAACTCTCCATTTGTTTCCACTTTGACTGTTGAGGCAATGCATCATAGTGGTGTTGTTCATCTGAAGGATAGATGTGGAGATCAATGGGAGGAAGGATTTCAAATTGAGGTGGACTGCTCTGTTATGTTAAAAAAATGTATTGAGCGCAAAAAGCTGCCCCAGCTAAGAGGCGTCCCGGTGCTAAGCAACAAGAAAATAACACGCACTGAAGCACAGGAGGCCTACAAGGGAGGAAACAGAAATGTTTTAATGGCTTTCCTAAAGTGGAGGTAATTGGTAAGCCCTCGAATGTCGACCGGCAAACAGTTCCACAGGATGGCTGCTCTGTTGCGAAAAGAGCGCTCGCCGGCGAGAGCTCTTCTCACCCCGGGGACCACTACCAGATATTGTCCCATGGATTGAAGTGATCGTGTGAGAATATAAGGAAAAAGAAGATCAGTCAGGATTTGTGGGGATACCAGTTTCAACATTTTATAGGCTATACACAGTGCTTTAAACTCAATTCGCCTGGCCACAGGTAGCCAGTGGAGGCGACGAATGGCACTGGTCACTGCGCAGGTTCTGCGCAGGTCCAAAAGAGATCTTGCGGCCGCATTCTGGACGCTCTGTAGTCTCTGTATATCAGATTTATTAGCTCGAAGATGCAATGAGCAAGCATAATCGAGCCTAGACAAAATCAAGGCTTGAATAATGATCTGCCTAGTCGTAGCATCGAAGAAGGCCAGGATAGGTTTGAGCCCACGCAACAAACCGAAGCATGTTCCCGCCACCTTTTTTGTCTGAATCTGAAAATTGAGTGAGGTGTCCATCCAGACCCCCAGGTTCTTCACTACAGGCTTAGGGACGGGAGCCGTACCTAAACTCTTGGGCCACCAAAGCTCACTCCAACAATCATGGTTCCCTCCCACCAATAACACTTCTGACTTGTTGGAATTCAATTGGAGACAGTTGGTGGTCATCCACGCGGCGACTGCTGAGAGGTCGCTCTGAAATTTCCTGGCGTCCTGCACCAGGTCACTCGAGAGAGTCACCACCGACTGAGTACTGTCGGCATAAGAGACCATGGTTGGCCCTCTGCTCCTGGCTACACCCGCCAGAGATTGAACATAAAGATTAAAGAGCAGAGGGCTCAGGGATGAGCCTTGAGGGACCCCTTGGCCTATAGGAAAAGTACCAGAAGCAAAAGGGGGAGCAACCACCTGAAACGTCCTGTCGGCGAGGAAGGAGGACAGCCACTTAAGTGCTGAACACCAGTGACTCCAGCCTCTGACAGACTGTTCAGCAAAATGACGCGAGACACCATGTCAAACTCGGCACTAAGATCCAAAAGGATCAGTGCCGACGTCTGCCCCGCATCTAAAGCCTTCCACAGATGTTCAGTCACGGCCAGATGCGCTGACTCAGTGCTGTGGCCGGGCCGATACCAGTTTTGAGAGGGGTCGAGCCTATTATTTGCAGTGAGATATTCTGTAAGAAGGGAATTGATATAGGCCTCTGTGATCTTCGCACTCCAAGGTAGCAGGGAAATGGGTGGAAAACTTTCGAGTTTTTTTATCCCAGCACATGAATTTGATACTCCTGGTCCAGCACGTGAATGTGATACTCCTGGTCCAAAGGAGACAAGGTCCCCTGATCTGAGAGGTTGCCACCATATTCCTCAATCAACACCACATTGACATATGGTGAAGGCAATTTAAATGGAATTCTCTAAAGCATATTCTTCCTCCTGCATAGTCATGCATAGTCATGCATAGTCTGAACGGAAGTGAAGAGGAATAATTCAGGTGAATTCTGATCTATCAAACTCTTGTATGCGGCCACAGATCTTTTAAACTCTTGTACGTCTAGCAAATAAACCTTTGAAAATACAGGATGAGGAGCGTTCTAGGAGAGAGGAAACCAGTCTGTCAGAAAGAGTCTTCTTCAGGTTTGGATATTTGTTCTGGATACACTATAGTCTATCCTCTGAAAAATGCTTTTGCAATGCATTTGTCCAGTGCAGCCCCTCAAGTACTGGGTGACTTGAACAGGTTGTAGAATTGTTTTTGCCAATTGAAACAGCAAAACATGAGTTAAGAGCTCTTCGAAAACGGTTCTTTGGAGCTTGGTGAACGAATGGGGAGCACACATCAGTCTAATTGACAGAACCTTGCACTGGCAAGGAGCCATCACTCTGAGGAATCTTGCTGCTCTTTTGTATGTTTGCCAAGCAGGGATGTAAAATAATGGGTCTTGTAAATATAGAGTACATTAAATTGCTGGTTTCCAAATGTATTATAGGGAAATACTCCAGGCTGGGCTCATCTTTTTGCTACAGAATGTATTTAGAGTACATGCCCTTGTTCCTTTATTTGTGAAGCCAATTCCACTGCATTCTTTTGTACAAGACCGCTTTTCTCACACCTGATCATTCAAGGTCTTGTTATCAATACCCTTGGTGGTATGCTATAAGGAGTGGAACAAAATGTTTGTCTGTATTCTGCACAATATCGAGCAACTATCTGCCTCCTGTTAACCTCTACCACAAGGAGGAAACAACTGAAAATATGTGGTGGTTGGAAATGGAAAAGTAATGAGATCGCTTTTTAAGAGAGGAAGACTTTCACGGGGTTGATAAAATGTCCCTATGGGAGCTTTTTGCCTGTGGAAAAAGGGAACATGCTCATGGGAGCTTTGCGGCTGCTGCTGTTTTTTCCAGTAGGAAATTTGGGAACATCCATTACTCCTCCAATAACCTTTAATTTGTATCTTTCGAAATTCTTAGCATTTCCCAAGACCAATCAATTTCAGTTCATCAGCTTTCACTCAATGGATTTCATGGTCTGCATAGGTGGTGAAACGAGGAAACGCTATGCTATGGGCACCAAAGACAATTCAAAGCCTGGAGATCTTGATAAAACACTGTGGCATTATCATTAAGCCGCAAGATCTGTCTAATATTTTGCTGCACCTAACGATTATGTTGACATTGCAAGTGCTTCTTGTAAAACATCTCTGAATTCCCATCTACTATCATCAATGTTCAATAATTACTCTATTGCATCCCGTAGGGCTCCATTTCACCTACCCAAAAGAGCAGAGGACCTAGCTGCCTTCATGAAGTTAGAACATGTGCATCATTTTTTTCGCAGATAATAATCCTTCCTGTTCTCCTTCAAATAGAAGCAGTATTGTAGCACTTTATAGAAGATGAGACTACAAAATCTGGAGACTATGCATCACAGATAAAAAAAAAAGTTAAGGATGTGCATGCTTGAATTACTTCTATAACCTTTAATGTATAGCTTTAGTGGAGAAGTGTGTAAAAAAAAAGTTATGTTTCTAACAAATGTGATAACACAGTTTTGGGCTCCGGGGCTCATCTAGATGGGTTTATAAAAATTACAGGGGAACAGCTTAAATGTTGAGATACTTTACTACTCAATTTATCAATGTGTTGCCTATAACCTTCATTTACTGTAGCGATATGAGAAGGTAGAGAGTTCAATGTTCTTAGAAAATATGTGCTCATCAGTGGTACCAGCCATGGATGTACCTTCTCCAAGGTGGGAGAGGAAGAGTTGGATCTCACCCAAAATATGTTCTTGTCTTGGTCTGTCAGGAGGGGGATGCTCCTTTTCATGTCTCAAATGGGATTACTTGCCTTAAACAAAGTTGCCTGAAGATCATCCTTTTGATTCTTATTGGAAGACTTCTCAAAAGATCACTTCCACGCCTCTTGACTTTAGTTTAAAACTGTCACAGAATTAAGACGTCCTCATTTAGCCAACAGAGCTGGACCTCCCACGAGGGGTGTGAGACAGCCGTGGTCCGTGCAGGTAACAGCGGAGGGGTCGGGTGGGGGGAGGGGTGGGAGGACAGCAGGGTTGACAGGAGGGGGGAGGGATTGGGATTTCGAGGGACGATGCAGAGGGACAATTAAATAAATTAATTATTTTCCCTCGTCATCGTCCATCGGAATCCTCCCCACCCGACCCCACCGCTGTTACATGCACGGCCGCGGCTCATGAGGCTGTATTGCATCCTGGGAGTTTTAAGGGTATGGTGGAGGGGAGGAAAGGATGCATTGGATATATTCAGGCACTTAGTCGTGGGAAGGAGCGGGGGAAGCATACAGATTTGCGACCCATTTGAGGCTATTGCCTCCCCAGAACAGTTGTACTGAAAGATATGAGTGGCTCTTGGATGATCACAATCAATCAACACTTCCCCAAAACAGTTTTCACAGTCAGCTGCAGCTCTGTAGGTCTTCTGGTCATCAGGTCAGCTTCCCCAGGCATGTACAGACCGTCTGAAAGGTAAATGCCTCTCTACATAGCATAGTTAACAGCAGCAAGACTTCACATAATCTTGTCAGACTAAGGCAGATTCTGTAGCTTGAGAATGCGAAAGAAAACTCTAGCCTGCAAGTGTTATAAATGTGTTTGGGGGTGTGGGTAATATATTGGCCCCCTCTTCCCTTAATACACTAGCTGTGAAGAAATGCAAGGTCCGAATGTTAATGATCACCAATGGCTGCTGCCATTAGACTAAGATGTTAGTTTGCCGAGTATTGTTATGCTTGTTGACTGATATGTGGTCTACTTACAACAGCACTATATGTTGCCTGTATAGGTAATTATAATGCAGATTTTGGGGTAGCTTCAAAAAAATAAACAGTGTTTTCTCATTCTCCAGTCATTTGCATCCCACTGTTGTAAAACTATGCTGAATTTCAAGCTCTGAAATGACTTTACAAACACATGATGCCACTAACATGCGGATGCCCAAGAGTAAGTCTTGCTAGTACTAGCCTTCACTAACTCTCCTTCCTCCAACCCTTCTGGTCATTTTACACTAACCACAAACCCCACCCCGGACATTGCAACCTGCATCAGTGACAGTTTTGCTTGAGGAAACTGTGGTTTCCTGCCAGGGTGTGCTTTAACAGTACAATTGTTGCGGAAGGCAGAACTTTCCCAGCCCACTAGAACTAGCAATGAACTGTGCTATTGGTATTACCAAAGTCACACAACAGAAAACACCCCTTCATTCCAGTTATTCATGAAGGTAAAGAGATGAAAGACCTCTGTAATCCCAGCTTTTATACCCACTGGGATGGTCAACCCTGGGCCAGCAGAGGCAATACAGTAGCGTCACTCGAGGGGCAGTGTATAACATTTTCTTATTTCAAAAATATCAGTGAAACATCAATGTAATTCCAATGCAGATATGTTTCTGCTGGTGACTGAGCAAGAGACTGGGTGGGAAAAGGCCCATGGTGGAATGATACATTATTGCAGATAGATTGGTAGCTTGTAGTAGTGCTTAATTGGGGGGGAGGGGGTGCATAAGTGTCAGGGCCCTCATCAGGAGGCCACTGCAGCTTGCTACACACACTATCGCCCAGAGGGGTCGGGGTACCCCGGGGCACCGTAATTGGAGCGAGCACAAGCAAGATAGCCTGCAAACTTCAGGCAATTGAGTCCGCTAGTCCCTCCGAGGAAGCCCAAATCGGGTATTAACAGTTATAGGTACATTTGACCTGTTACTAAGAAGAAGGGAGAGTTAATTACCTACCCTAACAGGGTTCTTACAATTAGCATCTTGACACTCTCTATAGGTCCTGAAGAAAGCCCCCCGACCCCTCTGGCTGATAGTAAGGGCTGAAACAGGTCGACCTTTCACATGGACAACAAGGTGCTGTAGAACAGTAACATTTCTACACCGCCGCATCTTTTTTAACCTTGCTGCCTCTCCTACCGAATAAAGTTTGTTGGGTAAGGAGTGGGTAGTAAATTTAACTCACTTCACTCCAGTTCACACTATCACTGATCACTACTGATACTACCAGTTGGTCTACCTCCAGGTGGAGGAAAGCATTTTGTCAAAAAAGAATTAAAGACTCAGATATCAAGTTATCCTCTTGAAGCGGCAAGTTACTTACCTTCCGTAACGATATATCTGTAAAAAACATTAGTTAGTGATAAATTCCTTACTTTAAAAATTACCCCCAGGAGTCAGACTGGATCCAGAAAGTTTTCGGCAGCAGTACCCCTGCGCGTCGGAATGTGGCGTTGTGCGGCTCCGCGTCCGTCCTTGGTGTCGTGGTGCCCGGGATGACGATGCAGCAGCAGCTACTTAGACGCCGCCCTCGAGCATTGACGTCAGTTCTGTACATGATTTTCCGTGCCAGGAAAACAGAGCCATGCAAGAAACGGACCACTGGTGCAATAAAACTAGGGCCCTGAAAGGGATGACCTTAACCCTAGAAATCAGTTCGCAGAACGGGAAGGATGGGTGGGGCGGTAAGTTAACTATCACTAACTAATGTTTCTTACAGATATATCGTGATAGATTCCTTACCTTAGAATAGATACCCCAGCAATACCAACCCCGGAGGTGGGTTTGCAAACCAAGAAATACATCAGAAAGTCCTGGAAAACAGAACGGCCAAAGAAGCCATCTATCCAAACTTGGCTGTCCAGAGAGTAGTGCTTGGTAAACGTGTGAAGCGTAACCCACGTAGGTGCCTGACAGATGTCATGCAAGGGGACTCCCCATCCCAAAGCAGTAGTGGCGGCCGTTGCCCTGGTAGAATGGGCTCCTTTCTAGCCAATGAGTAGCATGCTTGGATGCACAGAATAACCCACCGAGAGATGGTCAGCTTGTGCATGGCCCGACCTTTCTTGGCGCCCACGTAGCCAACAAAGAGCTGATCATAAACCCAGAACTGTTGTGTGCGGTTCAGATAGAATGAGAGTGCACGTTTTGGGTCCAGGCGGTGGAGCCTCTCTTCCTCTTTTGAGGGCAGCAGAGGCGGGAACAAGGTGGGCAAAGTGATGGTCTGCCCGATGTGAAAGGCAGTGACAACCTTGGGCAGAAAAGATGGATGTGTTCTTAGGACAACTTTGTCCGGATGGACAGAAAGAAAAGGGGGTTTAGAAGAAAGAGCCTGGAGCTCGCTCACTCTTCTGGCAGAGGTGATGGCAAACAGGATAGCAGTCTTTAACGTGGGAAGACGAAGAGGACAGTTGTGAAGTGGCTCAAAAGGAGCACACATCAGATAAGTCAGAACAAGATTCAAGTCCCACTGAGGCATCAGGAAAGGGACAGGAGGGAACATGTGCATAATGCCTTTCAAGAATCTATTTACAACAGGGGACTTGAAAAGAGAAGGCTAATCTGGAATGCTTAGAAAGGCTGAAATGGCCGAAAGATAGCCCTTGATAGTGCTCAGAGCAGAGCCCTGCTGGGCAAAAGAAAGAAGGAACAGCAGAACCTCTGAAAGAGGGGCAGAAAGAAGATTCACAGCCTTTGCTGTGCACCATGCCACAAATTTGTTCCACCTTCAGGCATATACAGTTTTAGTGGAGGGACATCTGGCTGCCAGAACGACATCACAAACTTCGGGAGGAAGGTCATAAAAAGTCAACTGCCGCCGCTCAATCTATACGCATGGAGGTGGAGGCCGGACAGGTTCGGGTGGAGGACCATCCCCTGCTTCTGCGACAGGAGATCCTCCCGGAGAAGCAGTCGAATCGGGGGATCGATGGCCATGCCAAGTAGCTTGGTATACCAGTATCTTCATGCCCAATCCGGAGCCACAAGGATGACTTGGGCCCGGTCGTGCCTGATCTTCTTCAGCCCTCTGGGCAGCAGTGGTATCGGCGGAAAGGTGTACAACAGACCGCAACTCCACTCGTGACGCAAAGCGTCGCCAAGCGAGTGCCGCCTTGGAAATTCCAATGTGCAGAACTGCTGACATTGTGCGTTTTCTTCAGTGGCCAATAGATCTGACCAAGGCTCTCCACTACTGAAAGAGACCTTGCGCCACGTCCGAGTGCAGACGTCATTCGTGATCCATCTTGCACCGACGGCTGAGTTTGTCCGCCCTGGCGTTCAGAGAACCTGCTAGGTGTTGAACCACCAAGGAAATGCCCTGATGTTCAAGCCATGTCCAGAGGCGCAGAGCCTCCTGACATAGGATCCATGACCCCACCCCGTCCTGTTTGTTGCAGTACCACATGGCGGTGGTGTTGTCCGTGAACACCTGCACCACAGTTCCCCAGACAGAGAGAAGGAATGCCTTCAGTGCAAGTCGGATCGCCCGAAGCTCCAAAAGGTTGATGTGGAGCCGGGACTCCGCCGGAGACTAGAGGCCTCTGATCTCCGCCTCTCCCATGTGGCCACCCCATCCCAGGAGGGAGGTATCCGTCACTACTGTGTGCTCCGGTTGGGGAAGGGAGAGGGATCTGCCATTGACCCAATCGCGATTCTTGAGCCACCACTGCAATTGTCGTGCAGTGCCCTCAAAGATCTGGACGTGATCAGACAGGTTGCCCTGATGCTGTGCCCACTGAGACTTCAGGTCCCACTGCAGAGCCCGCATATGCCATCTGGCATGATTTACCAACAGGATGCAGGAGGCCATCAGACACAGCAGCCGGAGGGTCAGTCTAACCGAAACCCGGGATAGAGGCTGAAAGATCGGAATCATAGCCTGAATATCCCCGGACTCGCTGCTCGAGAGGATAAACCCGAAACTGCGTCGAGTCTAGAACCGCCCCAATGAAAGGGAGCTTCTGGGAGGGAACCAGGTGTGACTTTGGCACGTTAATGTAGAACGCCAGAAAATGCAGGAGGTTGACCGTAGTCTGGAGGTGGGAGAAGACTGTCTGCGGCGAACCCACCTTCAACAACCAATTGTTGAGATAGGGGAAGACTGGACCCCCTGAACTGTGCAGATGGGCTGCGACCACCGCCATCACTTCCGTAAACACCAGAGGGGTACTGGTAAGGCCAAAGGGGAGCACAGTGAACTGGAAATGCTCATGGCCTACCGTGAACCGCAGGTAACGCTGGTGGGCCGGCAGGAGGGAGATGTGGAAATATGTGTCCTGCAAGTTCAACGCTACCATCCAGTCTCCAGGGTTGAAAGCAGATAAGACCTAAGACAATGTCAACATGTTGAACTTCTCCTTCCGGAGGAAGCGGTTGATGTACCCGAGGTACAAGATAGGAACCAGGCCTTTGTCCTTCTTGGGTACCAGAAAGTAGTGGGAATAGCAACCACGACCTACTTCTGGCACAGGAACGCGCTCAACGGCCCCGTTGGCCAAGAGGGCCGAAACTTCCTCTTGTAGAAGTTGCAGATGATCCCCAGACATGCTTTTGTACTGGGGTGGCATGGCTTGAGGGGTAGTCTCGAGGGAGTAGCCCCTTCGGACAATTTGGAGCACCCACCTGTCCGATGTGATGGTGCGCCAGTGGGGGAGGTGATGGCGAATCCTGCCGCCCACTGGCGTTTGATGGGCCTGAAAGCTCGAACTAGAAAGGCTTTGAGGCGGATGCTGCGGGGGTGGAAGAGGACTGACCCGCCCTCTGCCCCGGCACGGCGGGGCCCACGTCCGCCTCTAGGTTGGCTCTGCGGCTTGTGGCTGAATGAACGTGTCGGGCGCCCCTTCCGTGGCAACGAAAGGGACGAAAATCAGAAGTGGCCATGTGAGTTATGGAAAGGCCTAAGGACTTAGCCATAGCCCAGGAGTCCTTAAAGCGCTCCAGCGCATGATCTGCTTTGTCGCCGAAAAGGCGACAGCCATCAAAGGGCATGTCCATAAGGGAGTTTTGGACATCCCCGAAAAGCCAGTGGACCGCAGCCACGGGTGTCGGCGGAGCACCACCGACGTGAAAATCGCTCTGCCCAGCAAGTCTGCGGTATCCAGTCTCCATCGTATGGTGAACTTCGCTGCATCCCTCCCCTCAGCAACAGCCTGGGGAAGCAGTGTCCGGGCCTCCTGCGGACATTTAGGCAGCACTCGCACAACCGTATCCCACACATAGTGGGAATAATGGCCCAAGAGGCATGCAGTGTTCACCGACCGCAGCGCTAAGCTGGCAGATGAAAACAGTTTCTTACCAAACTGCTCCAGCTTCTTGGATTCCCTATCCGGAGGGGGGTAGGGAATGCGCTCTGGGAAGTAGAGCCCTGGATAACCAGACTCTCGTGGGTGGGGTGGGTGGACAGAAAATAAGGGTCGCCCGGAGCCAGGCGGTGGCGTCTGGCCACGTTCCTATCCACAGGAGCCCCTGTGGTGGGCCTGGACAAAGTGCTTCAAGTGCTTCATTGAACGGCAGCAGAGGCTCCGAAGAGTTTACTGCCGGCTGGAGCACCTCAGTGAGACATCCTGATGCGCCTAGGGGACTGTCACTTTGTCAAGCGCCGCTGCCAGTTAGTACTTCCTTTAACACCCCTGTCAGAGGGTGATACCCCAGGAGCACGCAACAATTGTACAGATTCAGAGCAACTTTCCAGAGTGCGTGTTCGCACCTATTGGTTCAGTAAAAAAGACATGTGACGAGGTCACTAGGGGTAGGGTTGCAGGAATCCCGCCTATTCAGGCACAAGATAGTTGCCTAGTGCCCAAGATATTAACTTATTTGCTTTTCGTATGACTGATAGTCTGCCTAAAAGGTGAAATGCTAGCGCTACATCCTAGTAATAAAGCCACAGATCTGCCAACCTGTGTTTTATGGAGAGAGGAGAGACGTGATGAGGGCCAGGGGAGATCTCTGAAGCTCCAAAGCCACAGAGGCAACTTTGGGTTGACGCTACAAGAACTCTTTAAAGGAGCTCATGGCTTATCATATGCCCCCCACCCCAATAAGCCAATCCAGCCTTGGATATACTGGTAAGGAGTTAAGGAAGTGGAAAGCAAATGAAGGAATTCTTGGGGTGCTTCACAAGGCCCACTAAGTTCCTAGAGGTATTTCAAAGAGACAGCAACTGCAACGAAAAGAGGCTTTATAGACTGACTGCATCATGTAACAGCCTAGTGGAAAAACAAGTGTAGTAACTATTGTCACATTTATTTTTGAAATATCTATTTAGCAGTCAAACTTTCAGAAAAGCTCTGATTAATTATTGCAGTTTGCTCTGAGCCATTAAGGCAATGCCACCCTACCAACACTGTGGCAATATACACGAGAGTAGCAAGCAATTGATACCTTTTGTATGCTCTAAGGGTGGATAAGGAAAAAAGAAAGCAGCACCTTTCAGGTAAATGGCTCGTAACTGTAAAGATGTGATGCCAAAATAATTATGGAATAACAGCTGCCATTTGGTGATGGGACTCCAAGAAAGGGAATTCTTCCGGACCCCCCATAAGTGAACCAAACGTAGAAGCAAATGATTGGATCCCTGCATATAAATCACTAGAGATTCTGTTAACTCGTGACAATGCCAAAGTCCTCAAAGCAATTGATGCTTCTCTAGGACTGCTACAAAAACCAAACAATATGCCTCAGCAACAAGTAAAGAGAAAGCTACACAACAGTATGTCAATCTTTTGAGCACACTTCTTCATAAGGTGTGTGCAGACTCCCAGGTGTATGTTTCGATGAACACAGTGAAGTTTGACCTCTTCCAAGTGCATCATTATCTGCAGCTAAAACCTATGGCTAGATGGTCAATGTCTCTGGCCTTGCAGTGTCAGGTGGAGGGAGAGAGAGAGAGGGGGGAAAAAAGAGGGAGAGAGAGAGAGAGAGAGAGAGAGAGAGAGAGAGAGAGAGAGAGGGGAAAAAAGAGAGAGAGAGAGAGAGAGAGAGAGAGAGAGCGAAAGAGAGAGAGCGAAAGAGAGAGAGAGAGAAAGAGAGAGAGAGAGAAAGAGAGAGAGAGAGAAAGAGAGAGAGAGAGAAAGAGAGAGAGAGAGAAAGAGAGAGAGAGAGAGAGAAAGAGAGAGAGAGAGAGAGAAAGAGAGAGAGAAAGAGAGAATTGAATTTAAAATATTTATTAAGCGCAACGTTCACCATGCGGTTTCTTGGCGCTATGGAGGCAAAAATTAGCAGTAAAACAACAAAAAAACTGATGGGATAACAAGAAAAGAATTTACATTGGGAAGGCTTGAGTAAAAAGAAGGGTCTTAAGATCTTTACGGAAGGTGGAATAGTGTGTGGCCAAACGCAAGTGATCGGGGAAGGAGTTCCAAAAGGAGGGTGCCAAGACAGAGAAATTGGATCCGCCCCATTTCTTGCGTCTATACCGGGGAACCTGAAGGAGTGATTGAGTGGATGACCGTAGCTCACGGGCAGGGATGTACTCTTTTATTAGAGAAGAAATTAAGGCAGGGGCAGTCCCTTGGCGTGCCTGGAAGACCATACATCCAGTCTTAAAAAGAGATCGCTCCTTAACAGGCAGCCAATGTAGTGCTTTCAGCAAGGGGGTAGAATGGTGAGAGCGGGGGAGACCATAAATCAGTCTGGCCGCCTGGTTCTGGACCAGCTGGAGCTTGTGCAGACTATACGCCGGGATACCGTTGTAAAGGGCATTGGCATAGTCCAGCCGGGAGACAACCAGAGCGGACATGATTAACCTAAGAGCGGAAGGAGAAAAGAAACGGGAAACAGAGAGGATAGTTCGGAGTACAAAGAAACAGGAAGAAACCACAAAACTAATTTGTGAATGAAGGTTGAGTTGATTATTGAGTTTGATACCCAGAGTTTTAACTGAGGAAGAAGGTGTAGGAGGGGATCCCAAGGAAGAGGGCCAAAAAAGAGAGTTCCAGGGACTGGAGGAACCACCTGTAAGGACCAGTTCTGTTTTGTCAGGGTTCAACTTCAGATGGTTGTGGTTCATCCAGTCCCTGATGAAGATCATGATAGACTGAAAATTAGACGTAGAATGAGAGGAAGAAGACAGATTAAAGATAAGCTGGAGGTCGTCTGCATAATTAAACACAGTG